>NC_135880.1:183658198-184258198 GCF_964194155.1 Cetorhinus maximus
GCATGTCACCTAATTGTTGCTGTTAATGCAATGGCCATTACTTCTGTGCATTGCTTCAAATTTCAGCAATGTTTTGTACCAATCTTTAATAGCTTGCAGCCATGCGTTTGGCAACAGTGAACCTGAGTGCTGGGATATGCCCATTGTTGTATCTGTTAGCTGATTGATTGCTTATACAACTGTTGCAGGGATCATTGAACTAGTGGCAATGGACAAAATTTTCAGTCTTAAAAACCGTTGCAGTTAGGTGAGTTCAGTATTTTCTTCAGGTAATCCTTCAGGATTGTTCCAGAAGGGATGTTAGAACGCCTGGTCTTGCTAATATTTAAAAAAAGACTGCCAGTAATCAGGGGCTGGATTTTACAGGGGGTGCATATTGCTCCCTCCACAGTGACATTATGCTGCAGGTGGCCTAAACTAGCAGAAAGTGGGACTTCCATCCCTCAGTGGCAGGAAGACTCACCCTTCAGAGCTCCCAACCAATTTGATTTGCTGGCAGCTCTCGCAGTCTCAGCAGTGCCTGCGCGCAGTAGTGGCCACTGCTGGGACTGCAAGCAGGCCCAGCAGGAAGAGAGCAATGGACCCTGGAGGATGGGATTTTTGGGCAGAGAGGGATCAGAGGGGGATGTGCAAGGGGAAGGGAGTGGAGGGGCAGGTTTTGGAAGCCAGGTGGGGAGGTACAAAGTTAGGGGGCCATCATCTTGGGATGGGTGCCACTGTGTACAGGGCTCCCCCCGCCAAGGATGTAACCCCTGGCTTCCCACTTCTTCACCTTTTTCACCACAGATGGTGAAAAGGCAGACTCCACACTCTCACCCATTTGCTTATGCCAACTGCATTATGGTGTGGGCAGAGTAATATTCAGGTCAATTGTCTAGATAACAAGCTCAATTGCCCATCAATAATTTTTTTAAAATGGTGGGTGGGTTGCCGATTTTTGGCTCCCACCCGCCTACCATGTTATGGGGAAACCGTCTGTTGACACCTGGTTTGTGACCCAATGCCACCACGCTGGATTATACTCGCGCGTGGAATGTCAGTGGTCCCAATTTGCAAACGTAAAATGCTGGCCATGGAGATTAATACTTAAATCACAGAGCCTACTACTTAATTACTAAGTTATTTAAATATGTCCCCGATTGTCCAGAATCATTTTTCCCCATTTCCCTTGTTTATGCTCCCTATCGTCACTGGATGAGAGTTTGAGAGAATGAAGTGTATCCCGAACTGCGCTGATGCTGCTTTCAAAGCAACCGTTATCAGGAAATTTGAGATGTCATCAAACCCCCTCCATTAGGTTTCCACTGCATAGCCCATCAAGTGGAATTATTGCAGATTGTTGCAAAGTACGTTTCTTGTCTTGATGTAAAACATGAGCTGCTGACCCTCTCAGTGAGCCGAGTTTCAAAAACGTGCTGTTGCAATTGCACTTGTCATATGTGCAGTGACATTGTAAACATAGTGTGAGGTTTTCCGATAAGCTAAAGGTAAAATTTTCTTCCAAAGCTATGATTTGCTTCCATCTGCTCTCGCCACTTTCAGAAAATATCAGCAATGGTGCCGGTTTCTACCATTTTCCTTTCTGGAATGTTTCCTTCTGATAGTGATCTCTTCAGTAAATCTGATACAAAGCTGCTGCTGCTTAAGTTGTTAATCATCACGATATCTCAATGTAGCTCTGCAAGAGGATGAGGGGGTAATAGATTCCACTTCAATCCGAGTAAACATTTATCTTTATTCAATGTCCTGACTCCAGTACAGTGTTCAGATTTGCATTGTGGACTGTGGCCAATTCTTTATAATTCTGACTGTACCTTCTTATCCTTTCAACCCTTCAGTTATTTTGCATGGAAATAGCTCTGGCCCCACATAACCCTAAATCTAACCCAGCAAGAGCAAAACCTACTGTGGTGTTGACCTTATCCTAAGTCAAGGGGTATGGGGAGAGGGCAAAAAGATGGTGCTGAGATGAGAGGATTGGCTATGATCATATTGAATGACGGTGCAGGCTCAAGGGGCCGAATGACCTCCTCCTGCTCCTAGTTTCTATGTTTTAAATACTTGGGGACAGCATGGATGGAGTGGTATTTGCAGATGCTCTGCTGGAACATTTACCTCTACATATCCTCATTATCCAGTCAGTTTGGGAAATTGTTCTGCTGTGTAGGAAGAACAAATCTTTTCAGTTAATAGCCTCGTTTGACTTGTTCAAATCCACATGGAGCTGCACGTCCATAAGACCATAAGACATAGGAACAGAAATTAGGCCATTCAGCCCATCGAGTCCGCTCCGCCATTCAATCATGGCTGATAAGTTTCTCAATCCCATTCTCCCGCCTTCTCCCCATAACCTTTGATCCCCTTACCAATCCCTTTTACACAAACTGGTACCATCAAAGCTGTAGCTTCAATAACTGTCTCAATGCTTTCCACTAATAGCTACAATTTGAATATTAGGCAGGTGAAGAAACATTTCAGTTTGTAAATAGCAAGAAGTCGCTCTGAACCTGAGGAAAATACATGGAGTTTTAAAAAATTAATTCTTGAGACGTGGGCATCGCTGGCAAGGCCAGCATTTGTTTCCCACCCATAATTGCCCTTGTAGGTGACAGAGACACCATCTTGAATTGCTACACACTGTATGGTGTAGGTACAACAGTGCTGTTGGAGAGGGAGTTCCAGGATTTTGATTCAATAGTGATGAAGGAATGGTGATATATTTCCAGGTCAGGATGGTGTGTGGCTGGGGAACTTACAGGTAGTGGTGTTCCCATGCATTTTTCTGGATGGTAGAGGTTGCAGGTTTGGAACTTGCTGTCGAAAGAGTTTCTGCAATGCATCTTGTAAATGATACACACTGCTGCCACTGTACATCAGTGGTGGAGGGAGTGAATGTTTAACGATGACACAAAGCTATGTGGGAATGTGTGTTGTGAGGGGATGCAAAGCAGCTTCAAGAGAATTTGGACAGACTTAGTGAATGGACAAGAACATGGCAGATGGAATATAATATGGAAAAATGTGAGGTTATCACTTTGGTAGAAGAAACAGATGTGCAGAGTATTTCTTAAATAGTGAAAGATTAGAAAGTGTAGATGTACAAAGGGACCTGGTGTCCTCATGAATAAGTCACTGAAAGCTAACATGTAGGTGTAGCAAGCAATTAGGAAGGCAAATGGTATGTTAACCTTTATTGCAAGAGGATTTGAGTACAGGAGTAGTGAAGTCTTGGTTCAGTTGTATAGAACCTTGGTTAGACTGCACCTGGAGTAGTGTGTGCAGTTTTGGTCCCCTTACCTTAGGAAGGATATTATTGCCAGAGAGGGAATCTCTTTTTTAATTCATTCATGGAATGTGGGTGTCGGCTGGGCCAGCATTTATCCCCATCCCTAATTGCCCTTGAGAAGGTGGTGGTGAGCTGCCTTCTTGAATAGCTGCAGTCCATGTGGTGTAGGTACACCCACAGTGCTGTTAGGAAGGGAGTTTCAGGATTCTGACCCAATCCAATGAAGATTCACCAGACTTGTTCCCGGAATGGCGGGACCTGGCTCAAGGAAGGGCAGGAGTGGGTGTCAAATATATTCCCGGGTACAAGGTGTTCAGAAAAGATAGGAAAGGAGGAGGGGTGGTGATATTGGTTAAGGAGAGCATTGCAGTGCTGGAGAATCAGGGTGTCCCAGAGGGTTCAAGAACAGAATCAATTTGGCTAGAACTAAGGAACAAAAAGGGTACAATTACATTGCTCGGTGTGGTCTATAGACCGCCAGCTAGTGGGAAGGATGTAGAGGAACAAATCTGCAGAGAAATTACAGAGAGATATGGGCATTATGAAGTAGTTATAATGAGGAACTTTAATTACCCACGTGTAGACTGGGCCAGTGGTAGTGTAAAGGGTGGAGAGGGGCAAGAGTTCCTAGATTGTGCTTAGGAGAATTTTCTACAGCAGAATGTGTCCAATCCAACAAGAAAGGAGTCAATGTTGGGCCTGGTTCTTGGTCAAATGAGTAGATCAAGTGTCAGTGGGGGAACATTTAGGAGACAATAATCATTGTATTGTAAGATTTAGGATGACGGTCGAAAAGGACAATGTACAATGCAGAGTATGAATAATTAACCGAGGGAGAGCCAACTTCAATAGGGCAAGAACGGAGCTGGGCCGGATAGACTGGAACTAAAGGTTGACGGAAAAACTGCAGCTGAATAATAGGCTACCTTCAAAGAAGAAATGGTTCAGGCACAGTCAAGGTACATTCCCTCAAAAGGGAAAGGCAGGGCAAACAAATCCAGAGCTCCCTGTATGAAAAAGGAGATATAAATTAAGAAAAAGAAGAAGGGGTGTGCTTGTGACAGGTAGAAAATACAATTGAGAACCAGACGGAATACAGAAGGTTCAGAAGAGAGGTGAAAAAGCAAATAAGAGAAGCAAAGAGGGATTATGAGAAAAGACTGGCAGCCAACATAAAGGGGAATCCCAAAGTCTTCTATCTGCACTCAAATAGTAAGAGGGTGGTAAAAGAAGGAGTTGGGCCGATTAGGGACCAAAAAGGGGATTTACACATGGAGGCAGTGGGCATGGCTGAGATGTTAAATGAATGCTTTGCATCTGTCTTTACCAAGGAAGCAGATGCTTCCTGAGGCCATGGTGACAGAGGAGGAAACTCTCAACTAGAAGGGTTCAAAATTGATAAGGAGAAGGTATTGGATAAATTGTCGGTACTTAAAATCGACAAGCAACCAGGACTGGATGAGATGCATCCAAGGATATTGAGGGAGGTAAGAGTGGAAATCGCAGGGGCACTGGCCATAATCTTTCAGTCTTCCCTAATCTCGGGGGTGGTATCAGAGGACTGAAGAATAGCAAACGTTATGCCCTTGTTCAAAAAAGGTTGTAAGGATAAGCCCAGCGATTACAGACCAATCAGTTTAACTTCAGTGGTGGGGGAAGCTTCTAGAACAAATATTTGGGATAGAATTAGTAGTCACATGGAAAATTATGGGATGATAAGGAAGATCCAGCATGGATTTCTAAAAGGGAAATCATGTGTAACTGACTTGCTGGAGTTTTTTTGAAGAGGTAACAGCGAGGGTTGATGAGGGTAATGCTGTTGTTGTCGTGTACTTGGACTTTCAAAAGGCATTGGATATAGTGCCACACAGTAGACTTCAGAAGTTCATGGAATAGCTCCATGGAATAAAAGGGTCAGTAGCAACATGGATACAAAACTGGCTGAAAAATAGAAAACAGAGGGTAATAATCAATAGATATTTTTCAGGCTGGAGGAAGGTTTGTAGTGGAGTTCCCCAGGGGTCGGTATTGGGAACCTTGCTTTTCCTGATATATACGAATGATCTAAATCTTGGTGTTGCTATAATCCCAGCTGATGTTATTGCTGGACAAGCCAGATCTTGGGGTGGAACCCGGCTTGATAGATCCTAACTTTTATTTTTTGTTTAGCTACATGGAGAGTGGCTACTGAACAGAGTTGCAGGAGTAAGCTGATGAACTTTTAACAAAATAATTTTAAAAATTACTGAACAAGAAAAAATGAACTATATTGCAATACTCCTTCATCCACAACTATACCTTTACAGATTTGTAAGGATAACATAAGTTACAACAGCTATCCTATACTCTAATATTCCCAGTAAATACACAGTCCATGTAAACCAATAGGCGATCTGTGGTCAGACACACCACATTCTGAACCCAAGTGACAGATGCCACCTCAACCAGATGCTATGGATTTTTCCTTGACTCCCAACAGATGCTTGTCACAACATGAGCCAATCAGTCTCACTGAACTCCATCTTTCATAGGAGGGATTGCAGTCTCCACTCTTGAAGAACTCACTCTGGAGTCTTCTCCCAAATGATGCTTCCTCTCAGATGCCTTCCACAAGGGTTCACCTCCAGGGTTTTGAATTCTCCTTCTGATGTTCCTCTTCCCTGGATCACCCATTGCATTCAGGCTTTCTTCCATACACTCTCTCTCTCTCACTGACTCAGCTGTGCCAACAGAACAGCACTGCTTCACATGCCCATAGTAAAGAGTTACAGACCTTCCTTGGACCTCTGGCTTCTCGCAAACCTATAGTGCTTTAAGTCTGCGTCGTGGAACTTTCTCCCTTTAAGTCTGGCGCTTGGAGTCTTCCGCTATGCTCCTTACTTTCACTTTCACAGAACAGGACCTTTTCCAGCTTCCTGTCCTTTTCCTTTTGACTAGACTGTCCTTGGGTCTTCCCTGTTCCATTCCCCTGGATTTGGGGATTTTCTTCTTGAGTTTCTGGCACCTGCTTCTGCAGTTTCCTCTCCTGTGCAGCTTCTCCTGGCAGCTGGCTTCAATATTAGTTTGGGACTTGCTATCTGTCTCTCTGCTGTCCAGCTTCTCGGGAATCCTGGCTTTAACTGAACTGAAACTAGTTTTGCTCTCTCGCCCTCTCGCTCTCTCGCTCTCCCCCATCCTGCAGGGAGGGTACACCAGGAGCATGGAGCCTGGTGAACTTGCTGTATGCCTCGTAGCGTACAGAGAGCAGAGACAACTGAGGAAAGAGTGACTGAGGCGCTTGGCTGTGCCGAGGGAGGGGCGGCTGGGGCTCCTGCACACACCACCGAAGAGCCACAGTGAGCCGTCGCTGGTCAGCGCTGAGTTAGACCAGGGTCTATACCCACCCACCTTTCATTCCTGCAGATGACTGACAACCAGTGTTGCTGAAGACAGCGCATGTGTAGGGAACTGATCGGTCACATCTGCCAGCTACTGCAGGGTTTGGTGCCACGGGGAAATGGAGGGCATCCACTACCAGTGACCGTAAAAGTGACTGTGGCGCTCAATTTTCACAACAGTGGCTCCTTTTCAGGGCTCTGCAGATGACCTCTGTGGGATATCACAATCCGCCACCCACAAATGCATCCACGAGATCACAGATGCCATCTTTGTGAAGGCTCATAACTTTATGCATTTTGCCCGGGATCAGGAGAGTCAGAATGCAAGAGCGATTGGATTTGCCCAGATCTTGGGTTCCCAAAATGTCGGGTTTCCCACAGGTGCTGCCGGCTGTGATCTACTGCACTCACGTGGCGCTCAGATCTCCGCCACAACACATGGTTAACTATGCCAACCACAAGGGATTCCATTTGCTGAACATGCAGCTGGTGTGCAACCACCACAAAAGCATCCTGCAGGCGTGTGCACGGTTCCCAGGGAGTGTGCACGAATCCTACATTCTCAGTCGATCATAGATCCCTGGAGTCTTCCAGGGTCCACAGAAGCTGCAGGATTGGCTCCTCAGGGACAAGGGCCACCCGCAGAGGCCGTGGCTGATGACACCCGTGCGGCGGCCTCAGACTGCAGCAGAGTGACGTTATAATGGGGCTCATGCTGCAACTCGCAACTTGGTGGAATAGACCATCGGGATGCTGAAGAGAGGCTCCGGTGCCTGGACCAGTCTAGTGGAGCCCTGAAATATAGTCCAGGGGGTGTCACGCATCATCGTTGCCTGTTGTGTCCTTTGCAGCACCAGGTTGTAACGGGGAGAGGAGCTGCCTGAGGAGGAGATGGAGGAGCTGGAGTTCTTAAACAAAAACAGAATTACCTGGAAAAACTCAGCAGGTCTGGCAGCATTGGCGGAGAAGAAATCAGTTAAAGTTTCGAGCCTTCATGGCCATGAAGGCTCGAAACGTTAACTGATTTCTTCTCCGCCGATGCTGCCAGACCTGCTGAGTTTTTCCAGGTAATTCTGTTTTTGTTTTGGATTTCCAGCATCCGCAGTAGCTTTTAGCTTTTTGTTTTTATGAGCTGGAGTTCTTCTCTGATTAGGAGAAAGGCGTCAACGGTGATGAGGGTGAGGAGGCCCTCAAAGGCGACGATGACAGTAATGAGGCCCTCGCACTGGCCAGATGAGGCAAGCGTGCTCGGGAGGCCCTCATAGCTGCTAGATTTGTGGAGGATGATGGTCATATGCAGTGAGGAGACACCATAAGATCTTCACCTTACATCTATGAACATTTGACTCCAGTCTGGCTTATGGCAGCGCACATACCCTCTGTGAGAATGCTCCTGTCACAGAGATGCAGTGGAGGCCCTAATAGTTGCTCAATCACAGGAGGATAATGACAATATGCAGTGAGGACACTCCATAGATCTTCATATAGCCACCGAGAATGTCTGTCTGAGAATGACCGAGGGCAGCTCGCTTGCACCCTGTGATCAGGATCATGTCATAGAGACATAGCCATGTAACTTTCAAAGCTTTGTCCACCTTCAGCACGTGTCCCCTTCAGGTGCACAGCATCACTGGTCACAGATGCTGGTGTGATGGGGGACCAGCCCCACCTCAAAGGTGCTGAGAGCTCACAGAGAATGACGGAACTCAGTGACCCCTGCCCACGACATTCTGGCAGCAATGACCAACACTGTTGAGGTGCAGGTATCAGTAATGTTTCCAGGGAGTGTGAGGCTGGACCATCACTGTGGTCTGAAGGCTGCACAGAGCACAGGGAAAAGGTTCTGGACTGAGACACCTGCCTTTTATCTTGTGTGGAAAGGTTTCACATCTGAGTGACAAGAACACTGCTCATCACAACAAGGAGCCACAGGCAGGGAGACATTCTTAGGAGTTTATTGACAATAGTGAACATTATGTACAAGTGATTAACACCCGTACCCAGGCTGTGCAACTAATTCTCTTTAACTTTCCTAATCCTGCCGCTACGTCTTGGTGCTCCCCAGACATCCACAGCGGAGGTGGAGGCAGCCTGCTGACTGTGATGCCCTGTCTGTGATGGCTTTGGCTGGAGTCCTCTGGAGGGCCACGACTTGGAGGGTCCCAGCCTGCTTTCGGGATCCTGCTGTGTGGCAGTGGTACCCTCCTTGGCCTGTGGAGCTGGGGCTTCTGAGGTCACTGGAAGAGGGGAATCAGATGGGCTGGTCACTCCCAGAGCCACCTGGGTGGATGACCCCAGGGGCTACACCTGCTGACCCTTCTCCCTATGGGTGCCCATTGGAGAAAGGGTAGCTGGAGTAAGGTTGGGCTGCCCTGCACCCCTCTTGTGTACACACTGTTGGAGGCCAACTATGTCGTCAGTGATGGAGTTGAGCCTGCACAGCAGTGCAGGAGTGACGTCCTGGACCAAGGTCTCCATGGCGGCCGCCATCCTGCCAATGTTGACCTTGGTGCGTTGGCGTGCCGGTACTATCACCTCAGCCTGAAGGTGGATGGATTCTTCTATCATGCCTTGCAATCTGAGGAGTGCAGTGGACATCTCTTTGCAGCTCCAGCAACTGTGACGTGACCAAGTCCAGAGGCTCCTCATCTGACTTGGACTCAGCAACGTTCTGGCCTCCAGCAGCTCCTCCGAGTGCTGGGGGCCTATGAAGTCCCTGCCTCCACCTGCTGTGGATCAGACAGTGCGATGTGCTCACCAGATTGTGATCCCGAGACTACTCTAAAGCTAGGTCCCACCGAGGTGTGTGTCTCTGCGCTGGTGGAGGGTGTGGGTGAGCGCTGTGATGGGTCGTCAGGGAGGGTGCCTCCAGATTCCCCTTTGGAGGTTTCTTTGGGACTTGATTGGAGGCCCTGGGTCATGGACTCTGTCGGCTGTTTCCCAGATGTGCCTGTGAAAGCAAGGGGAGATAATTAGTGCATGGCAGTAGCCTGTGAAAGAGGACACATCACTCACAGCATGGTTGTCTGATGGATGTTGCACTGCTGGATCCTCACTTGGTAGAGCAGCACCGACCTCACCGTCAGCACAGGATCGGTCCCGGTCATCGCCGGCCAGCTGGAGGGCTCTGTTTTCAAAGGCCATGAGGACTTTGATTTCAGACTTCCTCCACTGGTAAGCGACCTCTCTCTCTTGTTGTGTGCCAGCTTGTGCTGCATGAATAGAGATGGAGAAAGTGTAAGCAGGACGCCTGCCGGGCCAGATGATAGATGTGTCCGGCCTGTGTGGGTGGTGAGTGGTCCCATGGATGGGATGAGGACAATGAAGGTGTGTAAGAGAGTGAATGATGGTGTCTCTTGAACAGTGAGTGAGGGCCCTGTGGATGTGTGATGGATTTGTGAGTGTGAGTTGAGAGATGAGGAGACTAACTTACCCTGGCAGAACTGAGGAGAAGATTCATCCTCTTGTGGCACCGGGTAGCTGGGTCCTCTTTTGTAGGGTGTTGGCACTGACCACCTCCCAAGCTGAATTAGTGATGTTGCTGCCCATCCTGTGGCCAGAGCGGGGGCAGAGGACATCATGACAGGCCTCCATGGAGTCAAAAAGGTGCTCGAGGGATGTGTCATTTAACCTGGGGGCTGCAGTCTGTTTGCCTTTTGGGGCCATGTCTTCTGTGGAGTAGTTGTGGGCTGGAAGCGCTGAGAGGTTTGCGCACGGCAGCACTCTAAATGTGGCACCCGGCATGATGAAGTGGCGAGGTGATGGTGTGGCGGGTGAATGAGAGCCCACCCGCCATGGAACCAGCGTGTTTCCCAGGAATGCATAATTAATGCGGCGGCTTTGGGATGATACGGCGTGAGAAGCCATCACTGTGGCCTACGTGTATAACTTTATTTTACCCACCCGCTACCGCACTTAGTGTAAATCCGTGACGATTCCGCCCAGTGTGTAAGGGTAAGGGGAAAAAGCAGGAGAATGGCACTAAGTCATAATGCTCATTTGGAGAGTCAGTGCCGACATGATGGGCTGAATGGCCTCCTCCTACGCCATAACAGTGCTGTGATTCTGTGAAACCTACAGAATACTTAAAGGGATGCCGAATTCCCAGCTGCTGATCTGCTCTTGTAGCCACAGTATTTATATGGCTAGTACAGTTCAGGTTTTGGTCAATGGTAACCCCCAGGATGTTGATAGTGGAATTTCAGCGATAGTAATGCTATTGAATGTCTTGGGGGGATGGTTGGATTCTCTCTTGTTGGAGATGGTCATTGCCTGGCACTTGTGTGGCACGAATGTTACTTGCCACTTGTCAGCCCAAGCCTGGATATTGTCCAGGTCTTGCTGCATGTGGGGCACTGACCGCTTCGTCATATGTGGTCTACATCAGAAGTGTTGTGTCAAGGTAAGAGAACGTACATGAAAAAGAAATGGTGGAAATACACAACAGCCTCTGAATGGAGAAGAAGCAGAATCAATAAGGATCAGCTTCTACCCGCCTGAGAGCAGGAAATTCCACCATCAGCTTTCCACGATTTTCTCAGCACAGTTCCAGTGTGGGCAAGGCTCAAAACCTGGACAGTGACCTCTGTGTTTGGAGTGGAGACATTTAATTGGAACAGCTTTATTCATTGTTTGATTTTTATTTTCCTGTAGTCAGCAATAAAACTAAAGACTTGTCATTTTTGCCCTTGACGTGTTGAGATGAAGCTGTTTGCAAGGGTTGCTCTGCGTTTGAGCACCAGCCTTTGTGCTTGATTTTCAATTTCACCTGCAGCATCTGCAATGCGGTGTCACTATTCTCGATTCAGTGTTATTTTAGGTAAGCAAGCTTTGGCACACCTTATCTGAGCAACATGAAACATTATTGCCCCAACGGGGCAGCTTTTTTATCATTTTCCTAATTCTTTGGTTAAATATGATTGTTGGGGAACTGCAGCAGTTTAATGGCATGAGTCTCATTCTGTATCTTCAAGGGGGCCAGTTTGTGCAATAATTGGACCCCACTGTTGCGCAGTGGGAAGCTGATGGGATGGGAGGGGCTAACCGTTTACACCTGCCTGATTGGGCAACAGGCAGCTGGACCCATCTCATCAGGTTGGGCTAAAATTACCCCTTCACTTTTCCCTAGAGTCTTCCTTTTACCCCCTTCCATGAGGGGGTAGTTAGCTGAACTGGCAAAAGATGGTAAATTGCTAGCCTGGGTTGTTTCTGCAGTTTGTTTGGTTGATGCTATCAAATCATGGAATAACCTAGCACAGGAGAAGGCCATTCATCCCACAAAGTCTGTGCCGGCTCTTTCAAAGAGCATTTACCAGGAAAGAGATATTCTGATTGTGGAACCAAAGCAGTGGGAAGATGAGAGGTCCAGCTCCCAGTCTGGAACCAACTGCTGCCTGCTGTTAGAACTCGTACGGTTCCGTTAGGGTTTGTTTTTCCCTGTTACCCAGCTGTCTCTAGCCATTGTGCCTCAGTGATACTGGCTCCACTCACCTCGGAACTGGGCTTCATTCACAGGTTGAAACAGCTTGGGGAAGGGTGGAGAGGCTCTGGGAGCGTTGGGTCGACTCCTTAAAGGCATGTGCTACTTTCATGGGATGTGGGTGTTGCTGGCAAGGTCAGAATTTGTTGCCCATCCCTAATTGCCCTTGAACTGAGTGGCTTGCTAGGGGGCAGTTCAGAGTCAGCCACATTGCTGTGGGTCTGGAGTCAAGTGTAGGCCAGACCAGGTGGATCAGGAAGTAAGGATGGCAGATTTCCTTCCCTAAAGGACATCAGAAACCAGATAGTGTTTTTTTAACAACAATCGATGATCGTTGGCATGGTCACCATAATTGAGACGAGTCGATTCCAGATTTTATTAATTAGAATTTAAATTCCACCAACTGCTGTGGTGGGATTTGAACACATGTCCCCAGACCGTGAGCCTAGGCCTTTGGATTATGAGTTCAGTGACATTGTCACTCTGCCACCATCTCCCCTGCCAGTATTGAGAGTGTGGACAGACAGAAGCAGATAATGTGACGTAACAAACAGACGAGGGCTAGCCAGTGAGATGTTCTCACCTCTCCACATTCTTGCTGCTCTGACTCGGTGTGGTCAGAGCCCTGAATGCTGACACAATTGCATTGTCCAGCTTTATGAATAGTCAGCTGGAGCCTCTTGTACCATCATCTGGGACACTATATGGCAAAATTCATAGAATTGGCTTTCTTATAAACAGGACCAATTTGATTCTGCCCTCCCTCATGTCTTGTTAACTTATTTCCCTCCTCCCCTCACAAAGTGTGTGCCCAGGAGACACCCACACAAGCATTGCTAACTACAGAATGGCTGAGACGAATAACATTGATGCATTTAAAGTGAGGCTTGATAAACACAAGGTGGGGGGGAAGAAATAAAGAAGTCTGCTGATATAGATGGGGGAAGGATTGGAGGAAGCTCTTGTGGAGCATAAGCACCAGCATGATTGATTGGGCTGAATGGCCTGTTTCTGTACCGTATATATGCAGTGTAATCCAATGTAGCTGGTGAAATGATCAGAGTTGACTGGCAGACCAGGAGGAAGGTCAGTGACGTGTCAGGATTTCACCCTGCTGCAGTAAGAGTGCTCAAAGTGGAATTGAGGAATTTTGCCTCTATTGTCCTTGGTTTCATTAATTTCTATTCCTGTACAGATTGGTGAAATGTATCTCCCTGAGAAACTTCTAACATTGAGAACTCTGGATTTTGCTGTGTAGTTTGTATTGGGTCGGGTGCACTAGTTCTTGTGTCAATAATTGCAGACACTACAGTATCTTGCTGAGCAGCTGATGCTTGTCCTGAGACTAATATTAAACAATTTGTATCTCCTTGAGTTACAATTCTGCACTCTTGTTGTAACGCTGTGTTCTACAGAGACTTTATGTGTATACAAGTTGCAGGGAGAGTCCAGGTTAAGCACAGCAATGCAATGAAATCCAAATTCAAAGCCGACAGTTTCCATACTGACCAAGCTGAGGATCGTGGGCAGTGAATTATATTTAAAGGACCAGGTTGCCCAATAATTGGAGCAGATAATTCTTACTAACTTTGTATCATTTAAAATTCTTGCTTTTCTTTAGATAGAGACAGAATATTTTTGTAAAGGAACATTTATGCCTATCCAATTTTTAAATACCTTATTTACATTTGTAACTTTAAAATGGGTGTCAGTTGTTTTTACCATGTTTAACGTGCAGTAGAAGTACATTAATCTGTGCCAGAATATCAATGAAGTGTTGTAATCTATGGCCAAGTATTTAATGAATAAAACATTAGAAGCTTTTGGGACTAATTTGTTTCATTTGACTGTTTGTAATTTTTGTTTGAATTTTATCTTGTTGACAATACATAGCTAAGCTATCTTTGCTGGGAGAATTCGGAATTAAAACCTTTTGTTCGGACCCAAAAAAACTGCTGTATTCCATAGTTTTCTTTTCATGTGTGGCTTTAAAAGAAATGACTCAAACGATCATACTTCCTTTTTGTTAAGGTGGTTAAATATGTTATACTCGATATAATGTCCTTAAGGAATCTGGATGCTTGAAGAGATTAGGCAATGAAACATAAAGAACAAGCCAGCCAGTCTTCCTATTCTGAACATTACTGAAGGTCCAAGCACATCGTCTCAATAGTTCTGCTTGTGGGCAATTATATTCAATACTTGGAACACTTCATTTTATTATAGTTGAGAATTACTGCAAATTGACTTTTCTGCTAGATGCAGTCAAAGCATATTCTGTGTTCATAGATTTACATTTGAACTAGTAAATCAATAATGCAGAAACACAGAATGGCTTTCAAAACTATGAGATGTAAATACAAAGGACTCCTAAATGGTCCCAGTAGCTGCAATACCTCAATGATAATGATAATGGCTCAGTGGTCCCTGTGGCATTTAAAGGAAAATCGCGTCAATTTTTTCTGTTTATTAGAAGTAGCCATACTGTTTTTTTTTATTTGGGTGTGAGTAAAAATTACAGGAATGAGTGTTTCTGAAATATTTAATTCTTGAGAAGTGAATTTCTGTTAGTGTTATCAATCTCACCATACCAAATCGGGAGAAATTGCTGCAAAGGTGCATCTCACCTTTGAGTCCAGAGATCTGAAGAAGAGTCATACGGACTCGAAACGTTACCTCTGTTTTTCTCTCCACGGATGCTGCCAGACCTGCTGAATTCCAGCATTTTCTGTTTTTATTTCAGATTTCCAGCATCCGCAGTATTTTGCTGTTAAACATGAGTGTGTTTTACATCCTTACGCTGTTACAATTTACCAGCCCCCCCTGAATGAGAGTCTCCTTCCTCCAGTGTCAGCTACACTAATGTATGAAGTTGCTATCTCACAGTTTTTTTTCTTGGAATTTTCAAATTGTAGCGTTCACATGGCATCTGTAGTAATCAAAACAAAAATTGCTTTCTTATATAAACCACAGGATTTCATTGGCTGTAAAATATTTTGGAACATCCTGAGCAGGTTCTTGCTTTTTTCCTTTGTGTCTGTCCTTTATATTAGTCAGCATTGAGCAGAAACTGAACTGGACTAGCCATATAAATACTGCGGTTACAAGAGCAGGTCAGAGACTAAGAATCCTGCAACGAGTAACTCACCTCCTGACTCCCCAAAGCCTGTCCACCATCTGCAAGGCACAAGTCAGGAGTGTGATGGAATACTCTCCCCTTGCCTGGATGAGTGCAGCTCCAACAACACTCAAGAAACGCTCGACACTGTCCAGGACAAAGCAGCCCGCTTCATTGGCACCCCATCCACAAACATTCGCTCCTTCCACCACCGACACACAGTGGCAGCAGTGTGTACCATCGACAAGATGAAAATTACAAAACAAGTTCATTACTTGGCACATCTACCACACTGACCAGACTAGATTAATATGGAATAAAACTCCAGCTTTTTAACTGATATATTGGAATAAAGTAACAGTAGTGCCATGCCCAGCAAAGACATGTCATATTCATAACTTTAAAACAAAGTGTACTCAGTATGGGCGGTTGAGGGGATCGTTCAACCTGCCTGTCTGTCTCTCTTCCGTGGTTACATATGCCCACGCCTGGGTGCTGTTGGAGCGTGATCACAGTGTCCATCGGTACGCTTGAGACCTTCTGCAGCCAGTGAGTGCCCGCAGGGGCAAGAGTGCATCATCAGCCCAGGTAATGTTATTTTAATTTGATAAGTTTTCTTTGTAGTTTTTGTTTTTGTTGCAGTGGCCTTTTAAGGGATGATTAATTAGTTATTTTTGTTTATCAGTTAATTGATGCTCAAAGAGTAAATCACAACAACTGCAGAAACAGCGGCAGCACAAGGAGCAGCAACATCTATACCTTAAGAGCTGGAGACGGTAACATCACAAGGGTCATCAAGCCTGTTCCTACTCGAGTTCACCAATACAACAAACTGACCTCCTGGTAATGAGACTACACGTAACTAACTCCATGATGTGTAGAAAGCCCATCTCTTTGAGAGAATCCTGCAACAACTATGGTAAGCGACTTTGCCTCTTGAATTTCCCTAACTACGCTTCAGGAGTGAAAATCTTTTCTTCACCAGGCCTGCATTGTGTCTTTTCCAAGACAAGCCAATCACATGCATTGTAAACTATTCCTCTGTTTATAACTTGTCAAAAGGAGGCAGTAGTGTAGTGGTAACATTACTGGACGAGTAAGCCAGGCTAATGGCCCTGGGGACATGGCTTCTGGCAGATTGCGGAATTTAAACTCAGTTAATAATAAAAATCTGGAATTGGAAAGCTAGTCTCAGTAATGGTGAACATCTAAATCACTGTCAATTGCTGCAAAAACCCATCTGCTTCACTAATGTCCTTTTAGGGCAGGGAGTCAACCATCCTTTACCTGGTCTGGCCTACATGTGACTCCAGACCCACAGCAATGTGGTTGACTCTTAACTGCCCTTTGAAAAGGCCTAGCAAGCCACTCAGTTGTATCAAATTGCTACAGAAATGTCGATAAGGAATGAAAAAGGACAGACCATCTGGCATCGTCTTGGGCACCAGAAATGACAACAGCAAACTTAACCCTGTCAACCCTGCAATGTCCTCCTTATTAACATCTGGGGGTTAGTGCCGAAATTGGGAGAGCTGTCTCACAGGCTAGTCAAGCAACAGCCTGACGTAGTCAACTTCACAGAATAATATCTTACAGATAATGTCCCAGACATCACCACTTGCCACCCCTGGGTGTGTCCTACCCCACCGGCAGGACAGACCCAGCAGAAGTGGTATACAGTTGGGAGGGAGTTGCCCTGGGAGCCCCTGGAAGTCTCATGGCATCAGATCAAATATGGGCATGGAAACCTCCTTCTAATTACCACATACCACCTCCCCTCTCCCCATCACGCAGTGTGTGAATCAGTACTCCTCTATGTTGGAAGAAGCACTGAGAGTGGCTAAGGCACAGAATATACCCTGGATGGAGATTTCAATGTCCACCACCAAGGGTGGAATTTTATGGCCCCTCCTGCTGGTGGGATTTTCAAGTCCTGCCAAAGTCAATGGACATTTGAATGGCTCACCACATTTCCCGGCCCCGCCCCCACCATGATGGGGCCCTAAAATTCATCCCCAAGAGTGGCTCAGTAACACCAACTACTGACCGAGCTGGCCAAGTCCTAAAGGACATACCTGCTGACTGGGCCTGCGGCAGGTAGTAAGGGAAAAACATATTTGACCTCATCCTCATCAACCTGCCTGCCGCAGATTCATCTCTCCGTGACAGTATTGGTAGGAGTGACCACTGCACAGTCCTTGTGGAGACAAACTCCCATCCTCACATTGAGGATACCGTCCATTGAAGTCCCCCACCCAGAGTGTATTCTGTGACCCTGCCACCCTCCGTGCCTCCTGCAATGTGGAGGAATACTGATTCATCAGCTGAGGCAGGTGACAGTAGGTGATAATCAGGAGGTTCCCTTGCCCATGTTTAACCTGATACATTGAGGCTTATTGGGGCCCAGAGTCAATGTTGAGGACTTCCAGGGTAACTTTTTTCCCAACTGTATACCACTGTGCCACCAGCTCTGCTGGGTTTGTCCTGCCCGTGGAACAGAACATACCCAGGCACAGTGATGGTGGTGCTTGAGACATTAATTGTAAGGTATGATTTGGTGATTATGGCTATGTCAGGCACTACCATCATGCTAAATGGGATAGATTTTGAACAGATCCTGCAGCTCAAAACTGGGCATCCATGAGGTTCTGTGGGCCATCAGCAGCAGCAGAATTGTGTACAACCACAATGTGTACTTATCCTACACTCTACCATTACCATCAAGCCAATGGACAACCCTGGTTCAATGAAGAGTGCAGGAGGGCATGCCAGGAGCAGCACCCGGCATATATAAAAATGAGGTGTCAACCTGGTGAAGCTACATTAAACAACTCGCTGGAGGAGGAGGCTTCACAAATATTCCCATCCTCAATGATGGAGGAGTCCAGCACATCAGTGCAAAAGACAAGGCTGAAGCATTTGCTGCAATCTTCAGCCAGAAGTGCCGAGTGGATGATCCATCTCAGCCTCCTGAGGCCCCCAGCATCACAGATGCCAGTCTTCAGCCGATTCAATTCACTCCATGTGATATAAAGAAATGGCTGAGGGCACTGGATACTGCAAAAACAGTGGGCCCTGACAACATTCCTGCAATTGTACTTGTGTTCCAGAACTTGCCGCGCCCCTAGCCAAGCTGTTCAGTACAGCTACAACACTGGCATCTACCCAGCAATGTGGAAAATTGCCCAGGTATGTCCTGTACACAAAAAGCAACCCAGCCAATTACTGCTCCATCAGTCTACTCTTGATCATCAGTAAAGTGACGGTAGGAGTCGTTGACTCTGCTATCAAGCGGCACTTGCTTAGCAATAACCTGCTCACTGATGCTCAGTTTGGGTTCCACCAGGGCCACTCAGCTCCTGACCACATTATAGCCTTGGTTCAAACATGGACAAAAAAGCTGAACTCCTCCAGAGGTGAGGGTGACTGTCTTTGACATCAAGGCAGCATTTGACCGAGTGTGGCATTAAGGAGCCCTAGCAAAACTGGAGTCAATGGGAATCGGGTGAAAACTCTCCACTGGTTGGGGTTGTACCTAGCGCAAAAGAAGATGGTTGTGGTTGTTGGAGGTCAATCATCTCAGTCCCAGGACATCGCTGTGGGAGTTCCTCAGGGTAGTGTCCTCGGCCCAACCATCTTCAGCTGCTTCATTAATGACCTTCCCTCTATTATAAGGTCAGAAGTGGGGATGTTCGCTGATGATTGCACAATGTTCAGCACCATTTGTAACTCCTCAGATGCTGAAGCAGTCCATGTCCAAATGCAGCAAGACTTGGACAATATGGACTTGGGCTGACAAGTGGCAAGTAACATTCACACACACAAGTGCCAGGCAATGACCATCTCCAACAAGAGAGCATCTAACCATCGCTCCTTGATGTTCAGTGGCATTACCATCACTGAATCCCCTACTATCAATATCCAGGGGGTTACCATTGACCAGAAACTGAACTGGACTAGCCACATAAATACTGTGGCTACAAGAGTAGGTCAGAGGCTAGGAATCCTGTGGTGAGTAACTCCCCTCCTGACTCCCCAAAGCTTGTCCACTATCTACAAGGCACAGGTCAGGAGTGCGATGGAATACTCGCCACGTGCCTGGATGAGTGCAGCTCCCACAATTCTCAAGAAGCACTTCACCACCCAGGACAAAACAGTCCGTTTCATTGGCATCACATCCATCCCCTCTAAAGTTCACTTCCTCCACCACTGACGCACAATAGCAGCAGTGTGCACCATCTACAAGATGCACTGCAGGAATTCACCAAATTTCCTTAGACAGCACCTTCCAAACCGTGACGTCTCCACCTAGAAGGACAAGGGAAGCAGATACATGGGAACACCACCACCTGCAAGTTCCCCTCCAAGCCACACACCATCCTGACTTAGAAACATAGAAACTAGGAGCAGGAGTAGGCCATTCGGCCCTTCGAGCCTGCTCTGCCATTCATTATGATCATGGCTGATCATCCAACTCAATAGCCTGCTCCCGCTTTCTCCCCATACCTTTTGATCTCTTTCGCCCCAAGAGCTATATCTAACTCCTTCTTGAAAGCATACAATGTTTTGGCCTCAACTACTTTCTGTGGTAATGAATTCCAAAGGCTCACCACTCTCTGGGTGAAGAAATTTCTCCTCATCTCAGTCCTAAATGGTCTACCCCATATCCTCAGACTGTGACCACTGGTTCTGGACTCCCCCACCATCGGGAACATCCTTCCTGCATCTACCCTGTCTAGTCCTGTTAGAATTTTATAGGTTTCTATGAGATCCCCCCTCATTCTTCTGAACTCCAGCGAATATAATCCTAATTGACTCAATCTCTCCTCATATATCAGTCCCGCCATCCCAGGAATCAGTCTGGTAAACCTTTGCTGCACTCCCTGTATAGCAAGTACATCCTTCCTCAGATAAGGAGACCAAAACTACACACAATATTCCTGGTGTGGTCTCACCAAAGCCCTGTACAATTGCAGCAAGACATCCCTGCTCCTGTACTCTAATCCTCTGGCTATGAAGGCCAACATACCATTTGCTTTCTTTAATGCCTGCTGCACCTGCATGCTTACCTTCAGCGACTGGTGTACGAGGACACCCAGGTCTTGTTGCACATTCCCCTCTCTCAATTTGTAGCCATTCAGATAATAATCTGCCTTCCTGTTTTTGCTACCAAAATGGATAACCTCATATTTATCCACATTATACTGCATCTGCCATGCATTTGCCCACTCAATCAGCTTGTCCAAATCACACTGAAGTCTCTCTGCATCCTCCTCACAGCTCACCCTACCAACCAGCTTTGTGTCATCTGCAAATTTGGAGATATTACATTTAATTCCCTCATCTAAATCATTAATATATATTGTGAATAACTGGGGTCCCAGCACCGATCCCTGCGGTACCCCACTAGTCACTGCCTGCCATTCGAAAATAGATCTGTTTATTCCTACTCTTTGTTTCCTGTCTGCCAATCAGTTTCTATCCATCTCAATACACTACCCCCAATCCCATGCGCTTTAATATTACACGCCAATCTCTTATGTGGCACTTTGTCGAAAGCCTTCTGAAAGTCCAAATAAACCACATCTACTGGCTCCCCTTCATCAACTCTACTAGTTACATCCTCGAAAAATTCCAGTAGATTTGTCAAGCATGATTTCCCTTTTCATAAATCCATTCTGACTCTGTCCAATTCTGCCACTGTTTTCCAAGTGCTCAGCTATTAAATCTTTAATAATGGACACTAGAATTTTCCCCACTGCCGATGTCCGGCTGACTGGTCTATAATTTCCTGTTTTCTCTCTGCCTCCCTTTTTTAAATAGCGGGGTTACATTCGCTACCCTCCAATCTGTAGGAACTGTTCCTACTTGGAAATATCTCGCCGTTCTTTCACTGTAGCTGGGTCAAAATACTGGAACTCCCTCCCTAACAGCACTGTGGGTGTACCTACACCACATGGACTGCAGCGGTTCAAGAAGGCAGCTCACCACCACCACCTCAAGCGGCAATTAGGGATGGCCAATGAATGTTGGCCTAGACAGCGATGCTCACATCCTGTGATTAAATAAATAAAAGCGCACTGTTGTCTTTAACTGCATTTTCATCATTGTGTGTGCATGAATGTGACGTATCACAGAATCTCTCAGTGCAGAAGAGGCCCTTCGGCCCATCGAGTCTGCACTGACATGTGAGAAACACCTGACCTACCTACCTAATCCCATTTACCAGCACTTGGCCCATAGCCTTGCATGTTATGACGTGCAAGTGCTCATCCAGGTACTTTTTAAAGGATGTGAGGCAACCCGCCTCCACCACCCTCCCAGGCAGTGCATTCCAGACCGTCACCACCCTCTGGGGAAATAAAGTTTTTCTTCACATCCCCCGCTAAACCTCCTGTCCCTCAACTTGAACTTGTGTCCCCTCATGACTGACCCTTCAACTAAGGGGAGCAGCTGCTCCCTATCCACCCTGTCCATGCCCCTCATAATCTTGTACACCTCGATCAGGTCACCCCTCAGTCTTCTCTGCTCCAACGAAAACAACCCAAGTCTATCCAACTTCACTTCATAACTTAAAATGTTTCATCCCAGGCAACATCCTGGTGAATCTCCTCTGCACCCCCTCCAGTGCAATCACATCCTTTCTGTAATGTGGCGACCAGAACTGCACACAGTACTCCAGCTGTGGCCTCACCAAGGTTCTATACAACGCCAACATGACCTCCCTACTTTTGTAATCTATGCCTTGATTGATAAAGACGAGTGTCCCATATGCCTTTTTCACCATCCCACTAACATGCCCCTCTGCCTTCAGAGATCTAAGGACACACGCGCCAAAGTCCCTCTGTTCCTCAGAACTTTCTAGTGTCATGCTGTTCATTAATTACTTCCTTGTCAAATTACTCCTTCCAAAGTGTATCACCTCACACTTTTCAGGGTTAAATTCCATCTGCCACTTATCTGCCCATTTGACCATCCCATCTATATCTTCCTGTAGCCCAAGACACTCAACCTCACTATTAACCACCCGGCCAATCTTTGTGTCATCCGCAAACTTACTAATCCTACCCCCCACATAGTCATCTATGTCGTTTATATGAATGACGAGTAATAGGAGACCGAGCACAGATCCCTGTGGTACGCCACTGGACACTGGCTTCCAGTCACTAAAGCATCCTTCTGCCATCACCCTCTGTCTCCTACAACTAAGCCAATTTTGAACCCACCTTATCAAATTATCCTGTATCCCATGTGCATTTGCCTTCTTTATAAGTCTCCCATGTGGAACCTTGACGAAGCAGTAGATTCCGGACTCCTTCCTGGAAGCACTGACCTCTTCCCTAGATTCTGGAAGGGTCCCAGTGGATTGGAAATTGGCAAATGTAGTGGGAAACTCCAGGCCAGTTAGCCTAACATGCATTATTAAGGAGGTTATAATAAGATACTTACTGCATCAGAATGCGATCAGGCCAAGTCAACATGGCTTTGTGAAAGGGAAATTATGTTTAACTAATTTATTAGAGTTTTTGATGAAATAACAAGCAAGGTGGATAAAAGAGAACCTTGATAAGGTGCCACATCAAAAGTTTACTACACAAGACACATAGCCACATGATGTAGGGGGGAGAAATATTAGCATGGGTAAAGGATTGCTTAGCTAATAGGGAGTAGAGAGGAGGGATAAATGGATTGTTTTTGAGTGACGAGCTGTAACTGGTGGAGTGCCACAGGGATCAATGCTGGGGCCTCAACTGTTTACGTTAATGATGTGCATGAAAGGAGAAAATGTATGGTAGCTAAATTTGCCTATGACACCAAGATAGAAAGGATAGTAAGTTGTCAAGAGGAGGTAGAGAGTCTGCAAAGGGAGATAGACAGGTGAAGTATTTGGGAAGAAACTTGGCAGATGGAGTCTAATGTGGGAAAATGTGAACTTGTTCACTTTGGCAGGAAGAATAGAAAAGCTGTATATAATTCAAATGGAGAGAGAGACTTCAGAACTTGGTGGTACAGAGGGATCTGAGTGTCCTGGTACATGAGCCACAGAGTCACTATGCAGGTAGGCAAGTGATTAGGAAGGTAAATGGAATGTTGCTGCTTTTTGCAAGGGGATTGGAATATAAAAGTAGAGAAGTTTTACTGCAGCTGTACAGGGCCTTGTTGAGAACACATCTGCAATACTGTGTACAGGTTTCCTTATTTGAAAAAAGGTGTAATTGCATTAGAAGCAACTCAGAAGGTTCACTCGATGCATTCCTGGGATGAAGGGCTTATCGTGTGAAGAAAAGTTGAATAGGCTGGGTCTGTATCCATTAGAGTTTAGAAGAAGGAGAGATGATCTTATTGAAACATATAAGATCCTGAGGGGACTTGATTGTGGAGGCCAGAACTAGGGGACCCAGTTTAAAAATAAGAGGTTTCCCTTTTAAAACTAAGTTGAGGAGAAATTTTATTTATTGGAGTTCTTTGAAGGAGTCATTTGTTCTGTGGATAAAGGGGAATCTGGGGATGTGCTGTACTTAGATTTCCAGAAGGCATTTGATAAGGCGCCACATCCAAAGATTATTGCGGAAAATAAAAGCTCATGGCGTAGTGGGTAACATATTGGCATGGATAGAAGATTGGCTGGCTAACAGGAAACAGATGGTAGCCATAAATGGGTTTTTTTTTGGTTGGCAGGATGTAACGAGTGGTGTGCCACAGGGATTAGGGCTGGGCCTCAACATTTTACAATTTAAATAAATGATTTGGGTGAAGCGATGGGTGGAATGGTGGCTAAATTTGCTGACAACACAAAGATAGGTAGGAAAGTAAATTGTGAAAGGGATGTAAGGAGGCTACAAAGTGCCATGGTTAAGTGAGTGGGCAAAGATCTGGCAAATGGAGAATAATGTGGGCAATGTGAAATTGCCCATTTTGGCAGGAAGAATAAAAAATTATCTAAAAGGTGTGAGGTTGCAGAGATCTGAGATTCTGAGGGATCTGGGTGTCCTCGTGCACGAATCACAAAAGGTTATAATGCAGGTACTGCAGGTAATTAGGACAGCTAATAGAATGTTAACATTTATTGCGAGGGGAATTGAATACAAAGTTAAGGAGGTTATGTTTCAGTTTTACAGGGCATTGGTGAGACCACATCTGGAGTATTGTGTAAAGTACTGGCCTCCTTATTTAAGGAAGGATGTAAATGCATTCGAAGCAGTTCAGAGAAGGTTTACTAGGCCATTACCAGGGATAGGTGGGTTGTCTTATGAGGGAAGGTTGGACAGGTTAGGCTTGTTTCCACTGAAATTTAGAAAAGTGAGAGGTGACTTGATTGAAACATACAAGATCCTGAGGGGCCTTGACAGGATGGATGTGGAGAGGATGTTTCCTCTTGTGGGAGAATCTAGAACTAAGGGTCACTGTTTAAAAATAAGGAGTCGCTCATTTAAGGCAGATGAGGAGAATTTTTTTCTCTGACGGCTGAGTCTTTGGAACTCTCTTCCTCAAAAGGCAGTGGAAGCAGAGTCTTTGAATATTCTTAAAGCAGAGCTAGATAGATTCTTGATTAACAAGGGGGTGAAAGGTTATTCGGGGTAGGTGGGAATGTGGGGTTGAGGTTACAATCAGATCAGCCATGATCTTATTGAATGGCGGAGCAGGCTTGAGGGGCCGAGTGACCTACTCATGCTCCTAATATGCATGTTTTGAGTGTTGTTAGTATGTGGAATGCTCTTCCACAGAAAACAGTGGAAGCTGGGTCATTTGAATTTATTCAGGGTTGAGATGGACAGATTTTTGACAGATAAGGGAGTCCAGGGTTATGGGGGAAAGTGGACCACAATCAGATCAACCATGGTCTTATTAAATGGCAGAGCAGGCTCGAAGGGCCAAATGGTCTACTCTTCCTAACTCCTATGTCCATATCTTCCTGGACGCACTGACCCCTTTCCTGAACATGGAATTTGAACCTCGGTAAAAATTAATAAGGGAAACAAAGCAGGTAACATTGGAAACTCTCAGCCAGTTAGTCAGCTTCTGTGGCGAGAGTGGGTGTGTTACTGTTTCTGGTGAGATGCTGCTCTTAGACCTGATGGTTTCTCATCAGTAATTCATCCACTCTCTCCATAGAAGCAGCCTGAAGTGAACGTTTCCTGCATTTTCTGTTTTTGTTTCCAATTCTAAGGGGAATCTGATGCCTCGGTTTTTTTTGTTGCTTCTTGTGTCTTCAATTCTGTAGGTTAAAGCCACTCTGCTCTACTTTATCTCACTCCACAATCCATTCTTTTATCTGTGACTATAAGTGAAAATTAGTGTCAGGTTAGCAAGTGTGTGGAGCATGACAACTGAACCTGCTTCTCCCCCTCCACTATTCCCAGATGCCCTGGAGTTAACCCTAATGTTAACCCTCCATCCAGCTAATACACTTAAAGAACAGAGAACCCTTGAGCTCGTTGTTATGACACAGTCGATGGCAAATGCCGAGTTGTTCAAATCCCAAAGGGAAACTTGAAACAACTGTCACAATTAATTTTGCAATTTGTATAAATTTCGAGATGCATGCCTTGCATTCAGTAGTAATTAGACCACCAAGTCTTATCGGTTTTTACAAAACTAGATTAAACATTTGTTAATGGAAGGAATTACTTTAAATACACACATAGATCTACAAATTATTACCATGATAACTTCTAAATCCCATGCTTAATCTGACTCCCAGTTACACTTCCGTTAAGGCAACAGTAAGTCACATATTTTTGAAAGACCCAGGCAAAGAAACACGATAGCCCGAACAACTCGACTTCCAAGTGAGTTTTCTTAACTTCAGTTTTTTTGAAAAAAGCAACTTGAGGCATAGATGCTGAAGGCTTTTCACACTTGTTAGATCTTAAAGAAAATGCCTACCTTTACACATAGCCTTCATTCCTTTATACCCATTTTCTCCTTTGAATACAAATACCCATTATTTCACTATGTATTTGGGCTTTACCTCCCTGATCATAAAATCTTATCATAGTACTAATTTTACCAGTCACCTTTCAGAAAAATAAACACGTTGTTTCTGAACTTCACCTGGCTAGGTGACACATTTCACTCTCTCTTTTGAAAACCACCCAGTCTGGTTTATTTAAAAACGCAAATTTCCTTTTAGACCTTAACATTCTAAACTTTTACCATGTTTACATCAAAGCCTTCGGACTAGCTGCCTTTAATCCAATTAAGTCTCACTCTCTCTCTCTCTCTCACACACACACACCACTATTTTACAATAAATTCCAATAACATTGAGAATTATTATATCTTCCTGACATCATTCACCTCTAATATTTAACCATCTTAGGAATTCTTCATTAATATTCCATCTCACTCTACTGCCATTAGAGCCACAGAATGACACAGAACAGTAGGAGGCCCTTCGTCCCATTGTGCCTGTGTCAGCTCTTTCAAAAAGCGATCCAATTAATCCCTCTTCATCCTACAGCCTTGAAAATTTTTCCTTTCAAATATTTAGTAACATAAAAAAGAGAATGGGATATTGAATCTACTTCCACTGCCTTCCAGATCACAACAATTTGTGTGGAAAACGTTTCCTCATCTCCCCTCTGGGTCTTTGGCCCAATTACTTCAAATTTGTGTCCTCTGGTTACTGACTGTCCTGCCACTAAAATCTGTTTCTCATTTTTTCTTTCAAAATCATTCATAATTTTGACTACCTTTATTAAATCTCCCCTGTATCTTCTCTGCTCTAAGGAGAACGGCCCCAGCTTCTTCAGTCTCGCTATGCAGCTGAAGTCCCTCATTCGTAACACTATTCCAGTAAATCTCCTCCAGACCCTCTCAAAGGGCTTGACACACTCCCTATAGTGTGTTGCCTGAACACAATACTCCAACTGAGGTCTAACCAGTGTTTTATAAAGATTCAGTATGATTTGCTTGCTTTATTCTGTACTCTGTATATTCCTCTCTTAATAAACCCAAAGATCCCATATGCTTTTTAACAGCCTCTTCAACTTGTCTTGCCACCTTTCGAGGATTTGTGTGGCCACATATCCTTTGTTCCATGAGGAGAGGAGAGTGAGAGAGGAAGAACCTGGGACAGGCAGTCAGTGGCACCTAGACGATCTAATCTATCTAGAGGATTTAGTCTATACCCTCAAGTAGGAGTAAGAGTAAAATAAAAGCAAGGGTCCATATTCTATTTAGTTAAGATATGTCTGGGGAGCTCAGTCCTGTGAGTTGCACATTCTGGCTATGTGGGAAATCCTTGACGCTCCTGGCAGTCTGGATGACCAGGTGTGCAGGAGCTGCCTCCGATTGGAGCAACTCGAGCTCCGGGTTTTGGAGCTCGAGTGGCAGCTGGGGGCACTACAGTGCATTCACAAGGCCGATAGGGTCGTGGGTAGCATGTTTCAGGATGTGGTCACCCCGCAGCTTAAGGAAGTGCAAGCAGAGAGGGAATGGGTGACCACCAGACAGAAGGAGGGGACCAGGCAGGTAGTGAGGGAATCCCCCGAGCGCATCTTGCTTGCAAACTATTTTTTGACTTGGAAAACGGCGAGAGTGACGATTCCTCTGTGGAGGTCAATCAGATCCAAGGCCATGACACTGTGGGTGGCCCAGCTGCTCAGGGGGGAGGAAGAAGTGTGGAAGGGCAATAGGGTAAGGGATTTGTTAGTGAGGGGAATAGACAGGCGCTTCTGTGGCCATAGACATGACTCCAGGATGGTATGCTGCCTCCTGGGTGTCGTGGTCAAGGATGTTACAGAATGGCTGCAGGACATTGTGAAGGGGGAGAGTGAACAATGACATAGGAAGAAAGAGAAATGAGGTCCTGCAAGCAAGACTTTAGGGAGTTAGGTAGGAAATTGAAAAGCAGAACTTCAAAGGTAGTAATCGCCGGAATACTCCTGGCGCCACGCTGTAGTGAGTATAGGAACAGAAGGACAGAGCACATGAATGCGTGGCTGGACAGATGGTGCAGGAGGGAGGGCTTTAGATTCCTGGGGTTTTGGGCCCATTTCTGGGGGAGGTGGGACCTGTACAAGTTGGACGGATTACATTTGAACAGGAACGGGACTAACATCCTCGCGGGGAGAATTACCTGGAAAAATTCAGCAGGTCTGGCAGCATCGGCGGAGAAGAAAGGAGTTGACGTTTCGAGTCCTCATGACCCTTCAAACAGTCAGGGAGAGATAGAGGATCAAATATGTAATCACATTTCAGTGAAGTGTAAGAATAATAGGGCAGTAACAGTAGGGGATTTTAACTACTCAAATATTAACTGGGACAGTTTTAGTGTGCAAGGTAGGGAGGGAGCAAAATTCTTAAGTTGCATCCAGGAGAAATTTTTTAGGCAATATATAGAAAGCCCAACAAGGGAGGGGGCAGTTCTGGACCTAATATTCAGAAATGAGCCCGGGCAGGTGGAAGGTGTATCAGTTGGGGAGCATTTTGGAGATAGTGACCATAACTCAGATTTAGGATAGTTATGGAAAAGGGTGAGGTTGGGCCAAGAATAAAAGTTCTAAACTGGGGAAAGGCTAATTTTACTAAGATGTGATATGATTTGGCCCAAGTGGACTTGGAGCAGCTACTTGCAGATAAAACTGTGTCAGAGCAGTGGGAGGCATCCAAGGAGGTAATAGTGAGAGTACAGGGCAAATATGTTCTCATAAAGACAAAAGGGTGGGGGGCACCGAGTCCAGAAAACCCTGGATATCAAAGGACATAAAGGATAGGATTAAGAAAAAAAGAGAAGCTTATGGCAGATACCGAGGGCTCAATACAGCAGAGTCCCTAGAGGAGTATAAAAAGTGCAGGGGGGAACTTAGAAAGGAAATTAGGAAAGCTAAGAGAGTGCATGAGAAAGCATTGGTGGGTAGAATAAAGGAAAAGCCAAAGGGTTCTTTTAAATATATAGAGCAAGAGAATAACTAGAGAAAGAGTAGGGCCAATTAGGGACCATAGAGGTAACCTGTGTGTGGATCCAGAAGACGTGGGTACAGTCCTCAAATGAATACTTTGCGTCGGTCTTCACAATGGAAACGACGACACAGATATAGACATCAGGGTGGAGGACTGTGAAATATTAGAGGAAATTAACATAGAGAGGGAGAAGGTACTAGTGGGTTTAGCGACCTTAAAAATGGATAAATCTACAAGCCCGGATGAGATGTATCCCAGGCTGTTGAGGGAGGCAAGGGAAGAGATATCAGCACCCCTGGCAGTAATTTTCAAATCCTCTCTGGTCACAGATGAGGTGCCAGAGGACTGCTAACGTCCCGTTGTTAAAAAAGGGAGCTAGTGATAGGGAGCTAAGGTTGGAGGAGTTGCAGATAGTGAAGAGGATTGTCAAAGGATACAACGGGATATAGATCGGTTGGAGACTTGGGCGGAGAAATGGCAGATGGAGTTTAATCCGGTCAAATGCGAGGTAATGCATTTTGGAAGGTCTAATAGAGGCAGGAATTATACAGTAAATGGCAGAACCCTTAAGTGCATTGACGGGCAGAGGGATCTGGGTGTACAGGTCCACAGGTCACTGAAAGTGGCAACGCAGGTGGATAAGGTAGTCAGGAAGGCATATGGCATGCTTGCCTTCATCGGTAGGGGTATTGAGTATAAAAGCTGGGAAGTCATGCTGCAGCTGTATAGAACCTTGGTTAGACCACACTTGGAATATTGCATGCAATTCTGGTCGCCACATTACCAGAAGGATATGGAAGCGTTGGAGAATATGCAGAGGAGATTTACAAGGATGCTGCCTGGTCTGGAGGTTATTAGCTATGAGGAGATGTTGGAGAAACTTGGATTGTTCTCACTAGAGTGACGGAGATTGAGGGGCGACTTGATAGAAGTTTACAAAATTATGAGTTGCATGGACAGAGTAGATAGTCAGAAGCTTTTTCCCAGGGTGGAAGAGTAAATTACTAGGGGACGTAGATTTAAGGTGAGAGGAGAAAACTATAGAGGAGATGTGCGGGGCAAGTTTTTTATGCAGAGGGTAGTGAGTATCTGGAATTCGCTGCCAGAGGAGGTGGTGGAAGCAGGTACGATAGTGGTGTTTAAGAGGCAGCTTGACAAATACATGAATAGGATTGGAATAGAGGGATACGGACCCTGGAAATGCAAAATGTTTTAGTTGACGGGCAATATGATCGGCGCAGGCTTGGAGGGCCGAAGGGCCTGTTCCTGTGCTGCACTTTTCTTTGTTCTTTGTTGATAGACCAGGAAATTACAGGCCAGTCAGTTTAACCTCGGTGGTGGGGAAGTTACTAGGAATAATTCTGAGGGACAGAACATATTTGCATTTGGAGAGAGACAGATTAATCAGGGATAGTCAGCGTGGATTTGTTAAGGGAATGTCGTGTTTGGCAAATTTGATCGAATTTTTTGAGGAAGTAACCAGAAGTGTCGATGAGGGTAATGCATTTGATGTGGTCTACATGGACTTTAGCAAGGCTTTTGATAAGGTCCCTCATGGCAGACTGGTCAAGAAAGTAAAAGCCCATGGCAAAGTGGCACGCTGGATCCAAAATTGGTTGAGAGGCAGGAAGCAGAGGGCGATAGTAGAGGGATGTCTCTGAGACTGGAAGTCTGTTTCCATCGGGGAAACACGGCTTGTTCACTTGTTCTGCAGGGCTCGGTGCTGGGGCTCTTGCTGTTCATGCAGTACGTAAATGATTTGGACTTAAACGTAGCAGATATGATCAAGAAATTTGCGGGTTACACAAAAATTGGTAGGGTTGTAAATAGTTAGGAGGATATCAATAGACTGGTCAGATGGACACAGCAGTGGCAAATGGAATTCAACCTAGAAAAGTGAGAGATAATGCACTTGGGGAGGGTTAACAAGGCAAGGGATTACACTATGAATGGTAGGACCCTGGAAAGTGCTGGAAGATCACAGGGACCTTAGTGTACAATTCCACAGATCCCCGAAGGTAGCAGCGCAGAAAGATAAGGTGGTTAAGAAGGCATATGGGATACTTGCCTTTATTAGCTGAGGCATGGAATACAAGAGCAGGGAGGTTATGCTGGAGCTGTATAAAACGCTGGTTAGGCCACAGCTGGAGTACTGTGTGCAGTTCTGGCCACCACATTATAAGAAGGATGTGATTGCATTGGAGAGGGTGCAGAGGAGATTTACCAGGATGTTGCCTGGGCTGGAGGGTCTGAGCTATGAGGAAAGATTGGATAGACTGGGGTTGTTTTCCTTGGAGCAGCGAAGGTTGAGAGGGGACCTGATAGAGGTGTATAAGATTATGAGGGGCATAGATAAGGTGGATAGGAAGGCACTTTTCCCATTAGTAGAGGGGTCAATAACCAGGGGGCATGGATTTAAGGTAAGACTTGTAAAGGTTAAGAGGGGAGTTGAGGAGAAATTTTTTCACCCAGAGGATGATGGGATTCTGGAACTCTCTGTCTGAAAGGATGGTTGAGTTAGAAACTCTCGTAACATTTTTGTAGTATTTAGATATTCACGTGTGTTGCCACAGCCTCCAGGGCTATGGGCCAAGTGCTGGAAAATGGGATTAGTGTAGTCAGATCTTTGTTGACCGGAGCAAACACGATGGGCCGAATGGTCTCCTTCTGTGCTGTAAACATCCATGAGTCTATATCCATTTAGGGGCACTTTATAACTTAACAAGAAGCAAAGTTTGTTTTAAAAAAATAAGATTATGGAGCAACAGGAAAAGAATGGAAATCTTTCCTTTGTAAACTTTGCCCAGAATCACAATAAAATTGGGATAAAATTCTTATGAGCAAGAGAGTTAGAAACTCCAAATGGTAAAAAGATGAGAGGAAACCAGTATGAGATGCTGAGGCATGTATGACGCAGATTCTGATCGCTATGGAAACTGAGAATATCCACACAATCGATAGTGTTGCTGCTGATTTGTGCATTCTTGGTATTTGTGAAAAGATGTGAAGAAGGAAGATCGATTGATCTCTGAGAAATATTCAGTTTGGGAATTAATATTGACCATTTTGTGGTGAAGGATTATGTCAAGTTAGTGCGAGCCCACTATGGTTCGAATGGAAAATAAGGAGTTGTAATTTTTGCTGATTGATTCTATTAATTATGGTACGCTGGAATTAATACAATTTTTTATAGCTTGCCTTCCCTGCTGGACAGCATTTTTGTTAAAAAGGACTGGACAGTTCATTTGAACACCCGCCTCTGCTGTAAGTCTTGTTGACTGAGTTGCAGTTTGAATAAGACACAACAGCTAATCTGCCTTTGAGGATTGAAATTATTGTTATTTAATCATCGCATAAAGTGGCAGTTTACAAGCTGCTTTGTGTGAAGTGTTCTCCAATGGAGCAGTGGCTGGAATGGCAGTTAGCAACCTGCTGTCATCAACTGTCATTGCTGCAGATTGTGGCCACAAATCTGAAAGTTATCTGCAACCGTCTCATTAGTTTAACTGCTGGATGGAGGTGTTTTTTGCATTTTGTATTAAACGGGCACAGGAGAGGGGAATTGTTGGTCTGATTTGCTTTATTGCCAGTGTCAAGGTTGCAAAGGAAGATCCCTCCAAGCTCATTTCAAGTCTCTGTTGTGGGAATCGAAGCCTGATTAACTGGGTAGGATGGGGAAATGGTAAATCTACCTCTAGGATTGTTGTAGAACAAACACTGAAAATTAGTGGTTTGCTGCACTCCACCACTGCTTAGACTCATCACGTTGCAGCACAGGTGGAGGCCACTCTGCCATTGTGGAGCGGGGCATTGTGAGAAAACAGAAGAGTGAACACACACTGAGTTTTTTATCATTCCTATGACACTGGAAGGATGGTGTGTTCAAAGGCTGGTCACTTTAACACCAGGGCTGGGTAAGATTTCAGAAACAGTAATTGGGGAGAAAATCAACAGGAAAAGGCAAAATACTGCTGATGCTGGAAATCTGAAACAAACAGAAAATGCTGGAAAAACTCAGCAAGTCTTGACAGCGTCTGTGGAGAGAAAGACAGAGTTAACGTTTCGAGTCCGTATGACTCTTCAGAGCTAAAAGGAAGTAGAAATGTGGTGAAATGTATACTGTATAAGTGGGGGGGGTGGGACAGATGAAGCCTGATAGAGGGCCAGTGATAGGTGGAGGCAAAGGAGAGATTGCAAAAGATGTCATAAACAAAAGGTCGAAGGGTTGTTAATAGTGGTGATACTGGCTAAAGGAGGTGCTAATGGTGACATTAAGAGTGGAAAGCAGAATGTGATAATGGAGGACTAGGGTAAGCACTCTGGAAAGTGACGATGGCCCTAGTGGGGGTGGACGGGGGTAGGGGGTGGGGCAGGGGGAGGGGACGGTGGTGGGAAAAAAGATCGAAAATAGGCTAAAAGCTGGGGATAAAACAATGAATAAAAATGGAAATAAATTTAAAAATAATAATAATGAAAATAAGTGGGGGGAAATAAATAAATATATTTTCATTATTATTATTTTTAAAATTTATTTCTATTTTTATTCATTGTTTTGTCTCCAGCTTTTAGCCTTTCAATCTTTTTTCCCACCACCGTCCCCTTCCTCCCCCCACCCACCCCCACTAGGGCCATCTGTCACTTTCCTGGTCCTGCCATTATCACATTCTGCTTTCCACTCTTAATGTCACCATCAGCACCTCCTTTAGCCAGTATCACTACCATCAACACCCCTTTGACCTTTTGTTTATGACATCTTTTGCAATCTCTCCTTTGCCTCCACCTATCACTGGCCTTCTATCCAGCTTCGCCTGTCCCCCGCCCCCCACTTATACAGTATATGTTTCACCACATTTCTACTTCCCTTTAGCTCTGCAGAAGAGTCATACGGACTTGAAAGGTTAATTCTGTCTTTCTCTCCACAGATGAGAGGTTTGAGTTAATTAAGGAAAGCCAGCATAGATTTGTAAACAGCAGATCACGCTCGACTAATCTAATTGAATTTTTTGATGAAGTAACAGAGAAGGTCGAGGAAGTGAATGTGGTGGATGTTGTCTGTATGAATTTTAATGACGTTTTTGACAAAATATCACATAAAGGGCTGGTTAACAAAATTGAGGCTCATGGAATAAGAGGGTCACTGTCAGCTTGGATAAAGAAATTGGCTTAATGACAAACAGCGAGCCATGGTAACTGGTTATTTTTCAGAGCGGAGGATGGTGGTAGTGTTCCCCACAGAGTCAGTGCTGGGAACACTGCTTTTTTGATGTATATAAATGACTTGCATGATTTCAAAATTTTCTGATGATACTAGGCTTGGAGGAGTGGCAAACTGAAAGGATGATATCTGGACACGCTGCCCTTGGCCCGTGTTCCCTGACCAGGTGGGTCTGGACACGTTGTCCTCAGCTGTGACCGTCTCGTCGTCTGGACACGCTGTCCTCAGCTGTGACCGTCTCGTCGTCTGGACACGCTGTCCTCGGATGTGACCGTCCCATTGTCTGGACATGCTGTCCTCGGCTGTGATCGTCCCGTCGTCTTGACGCGCTGTCCTCGGCTGTGATCGTCCCGTCGTCTGGACACGCTGCCCTCGGCTGTGACCGTCCCGTCATCTGGACGCGCTGTCCTCGGCTGTGATCGTCCCGTCGTCTGGACACACTGCCCTCGGCTGTGACCGTCCCGTCGTCTGGACACGCTGTCCTCGGCTGTGACCATCTCGTTGTCTGGACACGCTGCCCTCAGCTGTGACCATCTCGTCGTCTGGACACGCTGTCCTCGGCTGTGACCGTCCCGTTGTCTGGACACGCTGCCCTTGGCCCGTGTTCCCTGACCAGTTGGGTCTGGACACGCTGTCCTCAGCTGTGACCGTCTCGTCGTCTGGACATGCTGTCTTCGGATGTGACCGTCCCATCGTCTGGTCATGCTGTCCTCAGCTGTGACCGTCTCGTCGTCTGGACACGCTGTCCTCGGCTGTGAACGTCTCGTCGTCTGGACGCGCTGTCCTCGGCTGTGACCGTCTCGTCGTCTGGACGCGCTGTCCTCGGCTGTGACCGTCTCGTCGTCTGGACGCGCTGTCCTCGGCTGTGACCGTCTCGTCGTTTGGACGCGCTGTCCTCGGCTGTGACCGTCTCGTCGTCTGGACGCGCTGTCCTCGGCTGTGACCGTCTCGTCGTCCGGACGCGCTGTCCTCGGCTGTGACCGTCTCGTCGTCCGGACGCGCTGCCCTCGGCTGTGACCGTCTCGTCGTCCGGACGCGCTGCCCTCGGCTGTGACCGTCTCGTCGTCCGGACGCGCTGCCCTCGGCTGTGACCGTCTCGTCGTCCGGACGCGCTGCCCTCCGCTGTGACCGTCTCGTCGTCCGGACACGCTGCCCTCGGCTGTGACCGTCTCGTCATCCGGACACGCTGCCCTCGGCTGTGACCGTCTCGTCGTCTGGACATGCTGCCCAAAGCTTTTCATTCTTTATAAACACACAACTGTGCTTCTGCTGATAATGTGAACATTCAAATCAATTTATCCTTTGCCCTGTGTAAATTTTCCTAACCCAGTTCCAGCATTTCTACTGCAATTAAACTGTGGAATCTGAACTATCAACATGACAGCCGTTCATTTCAAAAACTCCTTCCATGGAACAACATTCAATTTCATGAGGATTTGTGGACGTATCATTTTATTTATATTTTTCCAGTCACAGACTGAACTCAGACTGAGGCAAATTCATATCCTGCACCTTGAATGTTAACCCACGTCTGTGACACATTACCATCCATGTTAAAGTCAATGCAAGTTGCCAAGAAAATAAATTCTGTTTCTTGAAAAGAAACATGTACTACTTACTATTTCAGTGGTTGTATTAAGGATAGCGGTCAGATAGCAGTACAGATAATGTAGATGTTTGGTGGTACAGAACTTGAGTATTGCTGAAAAAGAGACATGTCTAAGCTTTTCACCTTGCACTCATCAGGACACGTGCAAGAATACCAATATAAGAGGTCTGATTGGTTGGCAAATGGTGTTGCCATGGAAAATGCGCCACTGTGGGCCCTGTGTATTAATATAATAATAGCTTCTAGTACACGCAAATGCACCACAGGACCCTGTTCTTTGCAGACAGAAAGAACACGTACACACATTGTGCCTGTTTCAGCTAAACAAAATAAGTGACAGCCATTCACTGACTCATTCCTCAGGGTAATGCCTTGACTAATCAGGGTCAAGCTGCCTGATTTAAATTTCAGACAATGCCTGGCAGTTAATTGTCAGTCATCATCGGTGGTGTGTTCTCATTTTTCATGAATGTAGATGTTTTGTTATGTTTGATGCTAATGATTCCATTTTAAATGGATGGAATGCTAGGTCAAAAGAATTACTAGTAATGTAAAAAAATCATATTCTCAATAGTCCTGTCCCCCTCTGGTAGATTTAAACCCCATTTACCTGTCTATCCTCCATATTTGTTTATATGTTAATGCTGTTTTCCATCAGAACTGAATTCAATTCTCTCTCAAACTTATTTATACTGAACCACTTCAGCAGATTCCCATTGTAAATTATTTCACTAATCTATGATCCTTGGTCAGAAACGCCTCCACTCGACTTTCTTCTTGCTGCTTGTTTTTCATTTGTGTCCCGTGGTCTCGCCAGAGTAAACAACAGAGCTAGTGACACTCCAGTGAATTAAATGAGTCCATTGCTGTTTTGCCACCGTAGATTGGCATGGATGAAAATGTTACCATCGCCCAGAGTTCACTAATGGGAATCATTCCTCTCCCAGTGAGTGTTGATGTATGCGAATGACAGCAAATAAATAATGAAAACACACACTGCTCAAACTCTGTTGCTCTTTAATTCGACCTGCAGTGGCACACCTGTCAGAGTTTGGCCCATTCAGTGGAGCAGTTTTTCCTTCGATTTTTTATTTTGATGCAAGTGCACCTAGTCTGCAATGTAGGATAAAGCCTCCACATTTCCTTGAGACAATCCACTATGTAAACTTGTAGCTCCTTCACAAGGATGGATATGCTAAGAAGGCTAAGAATAAACCCCAACTGTAGCTCTCTACTTAGGAACTGCTATTGGAGAACATGAACCTGCTGTATTAATGTAGCTTGCAAATGATGTGGGAGTAGAGTCGTGCATTTGATTTGTATTTCGCATCTATTTTCATACATTTATCTGTTACATACAAAACATTTTGAATATTCCATTCCAGTATTCTTCATATTGTGAAAACACTAAACTGCTCTAACTGAGTGAAACTGAACAGTTTTATATAGTTTGACAGGAGTGTACCATTCCAATTTTAACTCTTATGATTCACTTGACGCAACACAACCTGCTGTTCCTGGTATACTAGAGGGCAATGTATTCATGAAGTAGGGTTGATTATAAACTCCTGGTCTCCCTTTGCCACCCACCAGGAAGAGTTAAAATCGACCAATACAAATCCCTTCTTTGGGGGATGGAGAAGAGCTAGAACTGGTGTTCTGATTCCAGGCACCAAGAATGTATTTGAGTTGATCAATGGCATGGATTGTGTGTCTTCAATCAGAAACTTCTTCGTGAAGGTGATCTTCCTTTGAAAGTGGATCATTTGATGCTTGATTCAGCCTCTTATACTTGCATAAGTTTAATCCCGTTATTTGGATTCCAGTTCTCAAACCACAAGAGTGACTCGATTTGCTTAAGTCTTAGCTTGACTGAGAATTCTTGCAGCCTATCCCTGCTCGCAATGAAAGTAAAACTGAGACTGCTCACTGTGGATGTGAATTCAAAGGCACTGCATGTACTGATTATAAAACATGACAGGTAGTTGAGTCAGTGGAATGTTAGTAGTGAAATCTCTGGGAGCAGCTCCCAGTAGATGGGCTGGATGACCTCCTTATGTGCTGCAATGACTATGACTCTATTGGCATTACTTTGCTGGAAATGCAGTGGGAATTTTGTTTACAGCAGGAAAGTTGGAGCAGATCCTGAGGAATTTCCCAAGTTACTTACTCCCCTTCGATCCTGCTGAAGTTTAGATAGAAGCATTTTCAAGAGAAGTTTAAAAAGATATTTAAACTCATTGGTTTTCACCATTTCTTTTTTGCACAAATTGGTTAACGTTCACAGATTGGAGTTTTTTTCAGTCTTTGGCTTGCTTCTGTGTTATATCATTCTGAGAGCATCAGCCCATCGTGCCTGGACTGGCTCTTTGACAGAACTGCCCAATATCCACTCCGTTGTTCTTTTCTCTCTAGCTCTGCAATTTTCTCCAGTTCAACTATTTATCCAATTCCCTTTTTCAAAGTTACTGTTGAATCTGTCTCCACTGCCCTTCCAGATCACAACAACTCGTTGCTCTTTGTCAGTGTTTTGACTTTCTAATTGAGTGGTTCCTATTCACTTGGTGAAATGAGGGGATGTGGCTGTGATGGAACAGTTGCTTTGAAACACAAGTTTGCTGCTTCCTCCATTCCCCAACCTTCATTGTTTTTTCACTCTAATTTTCTGTTGACATTCCAGTCTTGTGTAATGAGTTGTGAATCTTCCCTTCCCAGTGACTTTGCAACAACTTTCTGTATTCTTTCTGAGGTTTCTTTGCTTCTAGTTAAGGAAATTATGTGAAAGCCAAACTATCTCCAGTAAATTTTCAATTAATAGGCATCCAAAACAAAGAGCTATTCAGCCACACACACTAACAATTTATATAATAATAAAGCAGAAAGTTCCGGGAATAATGTGCAAGTGAAAAGTCATCGAACTGAAACATTAACTCGGTTTCTCTCTCTGCAGATGGTACCTGACCTGATTATTTCCAACATTTAATTTTATTTCAGATTTCCAGCATCTGCAGTATTTTACTTTTGAACTATTAATACAAATTGCACAGCTCCAATTAGGAAAAATGTTTGGGAAGAAGGTTTGAAGGAAATATTTAAAAAGATACCATAGAGGATGCAGTGAAGGAATGTATTTGTGCTACAGATATGTTTTACTGAAGTAAAACAGCCACACACTGTCAAGGTCATCTCAATGACCAAAGTACCACATCTTTACCAAGAGTGTTGTGGACAGGGTGATGAGTCTTAGCATTGAAAAGGAGCCAGGAATCAGTGGCAAGATTAGAAGATCCAGGGGAAGATTCTAAAGTCTATCCTAACTAAAATCACGTACTGTTTTAAAGAGCAGGGAGTCATGTCTCAGTGGGTAGTACCCTATCATCTTGGTCAGAAATCCCACTCTGGAGACTTCAGCACATTTCCAAGATGACACTCCCAGTGCAACACTACATTGCACTGTCAGAGGTCCAGCACTGAAGGAGCGCTGCACTGTCGGAGGGTGAGCACTGAGGGTGTGCTGCACTGTTGGAGGGTGAGCACTGAGGGTGTGCTGCACTGTCGGAGGGTGAGCACTGAGGGTGTGCTGCACTGTCAGAGGGTCAGTACTGAGGGAGCGCTGCACTGTCGGACGGTGAGCACTGAGGCAGTGCTGCACTGTTGGAGGGCCAGTACTCAGAAAGCCAGTGCTAAGGGAGTGTAGCGCTGTCGGAGGGTCAGTACTGAGGGAACGTCGCGCTGTCGGAGGGTCAGTTCTGAGGGAGCGCCGCGCTGTCGGAGGGTCAGTTCTGAGGGAGCGCCGCGCTGTCGGAGGGTCAGTTCTGTGGGAGGGTTGTAGTGGGGTTTGGGTAGTTGTGGCTCTTGCTCATGTTGTTACAATTAGTTCAGGGTAATGTTGACAGAGATATGGAATTTTGTTACAATTTTCATCTGACAAAGGGAGAATGCAGCTCGGGAGGAAATTCTATTTAAAAATAAATGGCTTCTACTCCTAATAATTATTTTTGAAAAGGAGCTAGCAACTTAACTGTCACTAAGCTAATACAATGTTGGGATGTGTGAATCGGTGTTGTAGAGAGGCAGAGAATCAATCTTCCTTCCTGTATTTTAAGGGATGGGTATGAATCTTAAAATGACAAATTCAGGTCATTACCAAACTTGGATGACTTGATTTAGGGGCATCTTATACTCTGATGTTCCTGGACCAATTTTTTTTCACTTCCTTTGAAATATATGATGCGATGAATCAATTGACAGGCAGGTAATTCTCTGCAGAGTTTGTGTCAGCCCATTGTGCCAGAAATGGTAATGTTGCCAGGCTCTGCCAATGCTTCATCTGCTACTGAATCCCTCATCCATTTCTTTGTTACCTCCCAGCATAACTATTCTAAAGCACTCCTGGTTGCTCTGCCACATTTATCCTTCCATAAACTTGGAGTCATCCAAAACTCTGCCTGTGTCCTAACTCGCACCAAATGCTGGTCACCCATCACCCTGTGCTCACTGACCTACACTGACCCCTGGTTAAGCAATGCCAGAATTTTAAAATTCTTGTCCTTGTTTTAAATTCCTCCATGGCCTCACCTCTCCCTATCTCTGTAACTTCCTCCAGTCCCACAATTCTCCAAGATCTCTGCACTCCTCTAATCCTGACCTCTTGAGCATTCTCGATTTTAATCGCTCCACCATTGGTGGCTGTGCTTTCAGCTGTCTAGGCCCCAAGCTCCAGAATTCCCTCCCTAAACCCCTCTACCTCACTTTCCTCTTCTTTGAACAAGTTTGTGGCCGTCAACTCTAATATCTTCTCAATGTGCTTAGTGCCAAATTTAGAAGGTGCCTGTGGAGTGCCTTGGGGATGTTTTATTACAGTAAAAGTGCTATACAAATTCAAGTTGTTGCTGTTGTTATGGCTTAAATAAAACTGCTTCCAGCTGTTTGATGAAAACAGTGTTGATGAAAATTTTTCATTGCGCCCAATATTGTTATTAGTAATATTGCGATCATTGATGATTCCTCCATGCTATGTTGCATGAAGACATTGCCTGCTGAAGTTTGCCAACTGTTAGCAATCTGGGCTTTGATCTCTGCGCTCTGCTAGATTAGGAGAATATTTGTCATTCTTTGGACACCTGTTTGTCCTGTTACATGAAGGGTTGATGTACTGCATTGGATGGTTTAAGATCCACTCTTCAGTTGATAATCTTCGTTCATTGACACCACCATTCCTAAATCTTCTGTGGTTAATGTTTCATCAAGCTCTCAGTGAGTGAAACACTATTGTTCTTTGATGCTGTGAGGATGGAATTACAGTATGATTGGTTTTACTGCTGAGCTAATGTCAGAGTAGGTGAGCAGTGTACAATAATAAACCGAGTGACAGCAGCATTGCTGAGCTCCTCAGATCAATCAGGATCTTCCCTTGCTGTGAGGGAAGAGGAACTAAAAACAACCTTTAACATTGCAGCTTCCATGAACGAAGAAGCAAGTAAACATTGTGTAGTAACGACAGCAGGGGAGCAGCCATTTCCAGCTCAGCACCACTCATACTGGGGGAAGTTAACTGGTGTGGCACAAAAAACAACTTACCACACTCACTGGAATATGGCTCTCTCCAGAATTCAGAGGATTACCGTGCATTCTAGTGCACACCATGTACACGTTTATGAGTACACACTGGTGATTTTCAGTCCTTTAAAGTATCCAATGTATATAATGCAGCTGCACTCTTTAATCTAACCACCAGCACAAGATGTTGAGATTGGTGCTCTCACTCAGGTTAATCAGCATGTCGAATTACAGAGCAATATCTTGTACATCATCAGGGACATTGATTTCTGCAGCTATAATATGCCTACACTTTCTCATTCTCCACTGCTGAAGCTCTCGCCTATTTCCTCATCACTTAAAGTTCACTTGCTCCATTCTCTTTTGACCAGAATTCTGTCCTTCTCAAACTTGCCCAAACCCCTCCATCCCATCGTATGGACCTTCACACTCTTGCTCACTTGTTGCTGACCTTCATTTCCTCCCCAAACTCCAGCAAATTGAAGTCCTTGTTGACCCCACTCTAAACACTGTAAGCTCTTTCCATCTTGCACCCTATGGGCTGAATTTAATGGCCTTGCTGACTAGCTGCAAAGCCAGGGAGCAAACCCGCCACAGCCAATTTCGGAAGCCCCAGTGGAATTCAATAGCAACCAGGCAGTTAACTGCCTACTGCCAGTGCTACCAGCACTTTAAGGGTGGAGGTCCTGCCTCCAAGACCAATCCCTTCTTAACAACACTGTGGGTGTACGGGTCCCAGAGTGCAGGTAAGTTTGTGGGTCTTGGCGTGGCTGGTCAGGCAGGCTCTGGTGGGGAATGGGGAAGCGGGTCGCTGTGGGGGATGGGGGTAGGCTTTTCCATAGGGATGGCTAATGCCGCTGAGGGGGGCCCTCCTGTGAACCGCAGGGTGCCCAATCAGGGCCCCCGAGCCTGCAGGGAAGCTACCAGATTTCCCATCCCCCCACTCACTGACTTCCCTCCCAATTCTATGACCTCCCCCACTCCACTGCCTCCTGGCTCACTCCCGAGGGTGGAATTAAATCCCTCCTTGTGTCTCACTCTGTACTCTTCTGAAACTGGCCAATCCCCATCTCTCTTTCACTATCGGAGAGAGCACCCTGGCCAGGATTTTACCACAGCATGTCTGGATTACTACCCCAGAGACATTACCACTACACCACTGCCTCCTCTTATTGGCTGGTCTCTACCAAGCTTAGCTAGCAGTAATGGGCCAAACAGTTGGAATAGTAGCAGAGTATTGTGTGTTCCTAATATGTTTGCTTGAGAGAGCAGACCTGACCTGGATTTATTGGCCCAGAACTTTGAATCTCCAGATGGTTGTACCACTGAGGTAACCCAAGATGCACCAGGGGGGCTCCTTGAAAGTCCCCACGCGCTGACCACACGGGAATTGCCTGGGAAGTTTGAACTTCCGATGGGCAACTACCCTGTGTCTGGACCCCTCCAAGACTCTGATCAAACTCAGAGACTTTGGATGGTTTGATTCACTTACCAGAAGTTACCTAGGAAAAGTTAGAATGATTGAAACAAATTCTAACTCCTGGGTAACTATACTTCTGACAGTGCAGCACTCCCTCACTGCTGCACTGCAGTGTCAGCCGGGATTTTGTGCTCCTGTTCTCAGAGTGGGATTTGAACCCACGGCTCTCTGCTTCAGAGTTCAGGGTACGAATCCCTGAAGCACCATTGATAAGTAGAATGATTACTGGTGATACCTCAACCATTTCAAGCATGATCAATTTTACAGTTGGCTTTATTGTTAAATAAAGAAACTGGGCTTAATTTTCCTCAACATTTTTTTTGCAATCTTTGCTTTGTATTTTTTGTGGATAAAGAGTGAATTGAGAAACGTGTGTTATAATTCACTGAGTACAGGAGAAACCTGGAGCCAGTCTTCCCTTAACACAAGTTCATCACAAAACCCAGCAAACTTGGGTCCAAACTCCCTTTTCCTTCCATCCGTATGGGTGAAAACCAATTCATATATAAACTTAAGAATAATGCCCTAACCTTTCCCCAATTTGTAACATTTGCTCTCACTTAGAACTAGAGCAAACACTTCATTGTGACAGGATTGCAACATTAACAATGCTTATATCATCCAAAAGGATTACCAATCTGGGTAATTCGTGGTACTGCAGAACAAGTTTGAGAGGTTGGGTCACAAAGTACAGATATACATTTTCTATACCATGTACATCAAACATATGAGGCCACCCAGCAACCATACAAGGCGATTCTCTTAAAATAATGGGACAACTTTGTGTGTTATAACCTCTCATGGTGGAAGTAGAATAGAGTTTATTCCATGTTATTGTTCAAAATAATGATTGAAGCATTCTCCAAACTTTGGTATTTGGCTGATGAGGTCACAGGGCTGAATACGTGCACAAGAAGTGGATGTTTTGGGGCCTCGGGGAAGGTTTTATTGTGTATTTTGGGTTTTGCATGCACCTAATTAATTAGTTGATTGGTGGAGACCTGAGGCTTGAACTCTCTGTGGTATTTTATGTTGACTTTTAGTAATCTATTGAGCCCAGGTCTAATGGCTGGTTAATGTCATTAGTTCTAATCTCCGGGGAACATTGTATAAGGACTTGAACACATGAGAATTATCTTCCATCATTGTCTCACAGCAACTTTTTTCCCCGTTGAGGCACTTAATTAGCTGATGACAAAACAAGGAGAAGCTATTACTTTTCACGTGCAGTATCAATTTCCTCAGCCCAACATGATTGAAGCACACTATTACACAGTGAAGTAGGTAATATACAAGTCTATCCCAGAACAATCCACTTGCTTGAAGAAAGCATTTTCAATTCCCCTTATATTCCCACCGTGTGTCCCTGGCAACAGCCCGTAGAGCACAGAGTCCTGTGTCACGGAACTGCTCGGGATGAACCTCGACAGAAACCACTGCGTCTCTCTCCAGACCTTCTTTCCAAAGGCACATTCCACAAGGAGGTGAACAACGGTCTTGTCCCCACCACAGCCACCTCGAGGACAATGAGCAGAGCAGGTAAGACTCCTGGTGTGTAGGAATGATCTGATGGGGAGGGCCTTTCTCACCACCAGCCAAGCTACGTCTTGGTGCTTGTTGGAAAGTTCTGGTGATGAGGCATTGTGCCAAATGACTTTGACAGTCTGCTCGGGGAACCATCCAACAGGATCCACCCTCTCCTTTTCCCGCAGGGCCTCTAGGATATTACGTGCTGACCACTGCCTGATAGACTTGTGGTCAAAGGTGTTTCTCTGCATAAATTTTTCCATGAGGGACAGGTGGTACGGCACGGTCCAACTACTTGGAGCGTTCTGCAGCAGCGTGGCCAGACCCATCCTTCGCAACACTGGGGACAGGTAGAACCTCAGCATGTAGTGACACTTGGTGTTTGCGTACTGAGGGTCTACGCACAGCTTGATGCAGCTGCACACAAAGGTGGCCATTGGGATGAGGGCGATGTTGGGCACGTTTTTCTCCCCTTTATCTAGCGGCTTGTACATCACGTCCCTGTGGACACGATCCATTTTCGACCTCCAGATAAAGCAAAAGATGGCTCGGGTGATCGCCATCGCGCAGGAGTCTGGAATGGGCCAGACCTGCGCCACGTACAGCAACACCGAAAGTGCCTCACACCTGATGACCAGGTTCTTACCCGCAATGGAGAGGGAGCGTCGCTCCCACATGCCCAGTTCTCTTTTCACCATAGGCACTTGCTCCTTCCAGTTTCTAATGCATGCCCTGGTCCCTCCAAACCATTTTCTCAGCACCTTCAGGCTGTCTGACCTGACTGTGAAGGGGATAAAGGATCGGTCAGCCCAATTCCCAAAAAACATGGCCTCACTCTTCCCACGATTTACCTTGGCTCCCGAGGCCAGTTCGAACTGGTTGCAGATGTGGATCAGTCTGCGCACCAACAGCGGATCCGAGCAGAAGACAGTAACATCGTCCATGTACAGGGAGGCTTTGACCTGAGTGCCTCCACTGCCTGGGATCATCACTCCTCTTATGCCCGGATCCTTCCTGATGGACTCAGCAAAGGGTTCTATGCAACACACAAACAGGACAGGGGAGAGAGGGCAGCCCTGCCTGACTCCAGATTTAATAGGAAAGCTATCTGATTCCCACTCATTGATTGAAACTGCACTACTGATGTTAGTGTAGAGCAGTTAGATCCAGTTACGGATTCCCTCCCCAAACCCCATTTTGGAGAGCACATCCACCATGTAGAACAAAGAACAAAGAAAAGTACAGCACAGGAAGAGGCCCTTTGGCTCTCCAAGCCTGCGCTGATCATATTGCCTGTCAAACTAAAACATTTGGGTGTGCGATATTCTGTCAAAGGCCTTCTCCTGATCCAGGCTGATGAGGCAGGTGTCCACACCCCTGTCCTGTACATAGGCAATCGTATTCCTGAGCAGCACGAGGCTGTCAGAGATCTTCCTGCCCAGCACAGCGCAGGTCTGGTCAGGATGGGTTGTGATTCCAGATGCCTTTCTTCATAGATTCTGACATACTGCCGGCCAGGGGCATACTCTCGTACACTTCTAGCAGGTCTGGGCTGATACAGTCCCACAGAGCCGAATACAACTCCGCCGGCAAGCCGTCGCTTCCGGGAGTTTTACTCTTCTCAAAGGACTCAAGGACCTTAGTCAGTTTATCAGGAGTTAGCGGTTTGTCCAGACTCTCCCGTGTACTGTTGTTTGAGACCTCCGTGATAGAGGACAGGAAGGACTGGGAGGCTGTGCTGTCTGTGGGCTTCACATCATACAATCCAGCATAAAAGGATTTGCTGATTCCCAAAATGTCGGACTGCGATGACTTTACTGAGCCGTCTTCTTCCTTCAGGCTGCTGATCACAGAGCTCTCTCTGTGTACCTTTTGGAAGAAGAAACGTGAGCACGTCTCATCCTGCTCCACGGAGCGGACTCTGGAATGGAAGATGATCTCGGAGGCCTCCGAGGCAAAGAGCGAGGTTTGCTGGCTCTTCACCTCTTGGAGTTCCTCCTTGACATCGACCCCCATCGACTGCAGCTGGAGCAGATTCTGCATGTTTTTCTGGAGTTGGGACATTTCCCTCTGTCCCTTTCTATCTTTCTGGGCACCTTTTTGAGGATGAAAAACCTCTTGATGTTTCCCTTTTTCGCTTCCCACCAGTGTGTCAGGGACTCAGAAGGGTTTCATGGTTCTTCAACCTTTGTAATCCCTCGAGTTCCTCAATGTTCTCTGGGGTCAGCAGTTGCACGTTCAGCTTCCATGCCCCCCTGCCCACCCTCTGGTCTTCCTGTAAGTGACAGTCAGCTAGTAGGAGGCAGTGGTCAGAGAGGAACACCGGCTTGACTGCGAACTTACGGGACACAAACAGGAAGTCTATCCTGGAACGGATGGACCCGTCTGGCCGCGACCGGGTGTATCTACGCTGCGCTCCGTCTGCAGGGTTGCTGAAGACGTCGTGCAGCTTGGCATCCTTAACTGTTTCCATCAGGAGTTGGACGTAGCATCCAATCTGCTGTCGGCCCTGCCGGATCGTCCAGCCGCATCGATGATGCAGTTGCAGTCACTGACCAGAATGACCAGCCTGCAGGTCGCCAGCAGCAGTGGGAGCTGCTGAAGGACTGCCAGCCACTCACTGTTTTGAGCCGGGGCGTACACGTTAATTAACCGGAGCGGAGCATTCTTGTACATTACGTCTGCTGCGAGGAGGCACCTGCCCACCACCTCCTTAACCTCGGAGATGGTGAAGTTGCCTCCCCGCAGCAGAATACCCAGGCTGGAGGAACGAGAGTCGTTTCCTCCCGAACAGATCAATGGCCCATGGGACCACCATTGCCTGTAGGAGCTGAGGTGCGGTATCACACACTCCTGCAGAAACAACAGGTCAGCTTTGACCTTGACAAGGTAGTCCAAGGTCGCAATACATCGCGTAGTAGATCTAACGCTACACACATTAATGGATACAATCTTTATCTCCATTTATAAAGCATTTTGTCACTTACCAGTCCTGTTGTCTTCGACAGTTCCAGTCCTTTGATCTGCTCCTGCATGCCCATAGGGCAGGATTTTCCAGCGCTGCCCACTGCCGGGATCGTCCAGCTCTGCCGAAAGTCAGTGGGCTTTTGGCTGGGCCACTGAATCCCCTGCAGTGGGTCCCACCCGCGATGGGGGCCGGAAAATCTTGGCCAAGGAGTTTGCAAATTGTCTCACTTTGGATGGGCTGAGGAAACTGTCCTGAACCTCCCCATTGGAGATATTCCACTCAGGTGACAATGGTGGGTTTGTGCAAGGAGCGAGGTTTGGATTGTTCTCTGCTGGAGAAGTCTCTCTGGATCCATTCCCCCTCGGGCATTGCTACCCCGGCTTCCTGGGGCTGGGGTGCGCTGGCCTCTTCAAGTTGAGAGTAAAGTTGGGGTGCGCTGGTCTCTTCATTGTCTCCAATGTTCTGAAGCTTGGGTGTCTCCTCCTTCAGTTCCCTAGAGCTTTGCCGCTTCGTCTGCAGGTGCCACGCTTGCCCTTCCTCGTCCAAAGAACAGCAGCCCTTGTCATCCGTGTCAGATGGGATTTGCCTCTTGCCCCTCGTCTATGAGGTGGCTTGGTCCCTTCTTAGCCCCTTCTTCTTTTTGGTCCTCTTCACCAGCTGCCATTCCCCTGGTTAATCATCTAGTGGTTCCTCCTCCATTGATTCGCTCTTGGTGAGTGGAGGTTTGCAAGTCTCCTTGGTAGTAATGACACTTGCCATTTTGTCCGCTTGGCCTCGTTGGTTTTAGCTCCCTGTGCATAAGTGAGGCAGTGTTTGGGGCAGGTCTTGTAGAGGTGGCCTGCCAACCTACAGGTTGCAGCACTTAGTCTGTTTGCAGTCCTTTGTCTGGTGCCCTCCCTGTTTGCAGTTCTTGCAGAGGGCAGTGCTGCAGTTGGCCGCCACATGACCAGACTTGCTGCATGAGCGACGAAGTTTGGGCTGCCCAGCGTAGACAAGGTAGCCACAGCTTCCCCTGATAGCGAAGCTGGAAGGAGGGTGGAGGATTGCTCTCTTACCATCCATCTTGAGTTTGATCTTGACCTGGTGTTTGCTGGTCCAAATCCCGAAGGCGTCTTTGACCTCAGCGCAGTTCCCAACCTTGTTGATGTACCTGGCGAGGAAGGTGAGCATCTCGGCGACAGGGAAATAGAGGTTGTGGAGATGCACAGTCAGCACACGGTTCCATTGTGACAGCAGAGTAAAGAGTGGCTCCACCGTCAGGATTCTCCTCTGTGGCTGGTCTCTCTTGTCCTTGAACACCTTCAGGAACTTGACGCAGGCAGCAACATTCTTGAAGGTCACATAGAAGTGTCCGGCACTGGGGAAGTCCTGTAGGTAGTACATCTCCACTGCTTTGAACCCACAGGATTGCAAAAGGATTTGCTTAATGAAGAAGGCAGAGTCCATGGGTGTACCTCCTTCACTGTCCTTCCCCGCCACCATAACGGCCTTACATACCCTCTGGTTTGGGGCTCCACTGGTTACAGCTAGCACCTCTTTAAGTTCCAGATGTTGGGCACTGAAGCCCCTTCATAGGAGAACAAATAACCACCGAAGAGCTTCCAACACCAAAGGGCAAAAAGATCGAAGCCTTTGCTGAAACCCCGCAGTAAAAGAAATGATACCCACAAAAACAACACTTACACACAAGCCGAAGCGACCATGTTTGTGGCCTCTCCCCTGTGAGGGACTGCCGAAGAGATCTCCACACTCTTCAGAGCTATTGGTGATCTACATTAAGGCGAGGCTGCCTGGTGACTGACCATCAACCACATCAAAGTTGAATACTGAAGGCTGGTTAGCTGGGAAGTTTCGATTAGTGAATGAGGATTTTGACTTTGACTTAATATTATGATGATGATGCATTAATAATTATATATCCTGATTGAATCATAACCTTTAGAGGAGGAATCTATACCTTTATTACCTCCTGGACTTGACTATTCTTACACATTCCTAGCCGGTCTCCCTCATTCTATCCTCAGTAAACTTGACATCATCCAAAACTCTGCTATGTATGTCCCACATAGCACCTAGTCCCATTCCCCCATCGCCATGCTCGCTGATCTATATTGTCTCCTGTTTAGGCAAAACCTCAATTTTAAAATTCTCCTCCTTGCCTTCAAATCCCTCCAATGCTCTCACCCCTCCCTATCTCTGTAACCTCCTCCAGCTACAACCCTCTGAGATCTCTGTGCTCCTTGAGCATTCCTGGTTTTAATCCATCCACCATTACTGGCTGTGCCTTCAGTTTCCCAGACCTAAGCTCTGGAATTCCCTCCCTAAACCTCGCCACATTTTTCTGCTTCACTCACCTATAAGACAGTCCTTAAAACCTAATCATTTGACCAAGCTTTTGGTCACCTACCCTATTACCTCCTTGTGCGGCTCAGTGTCAAATTGTGTTTTATAATAATATAGTAACAGAATATTGTTTAGTTAACTTATATTAGGTTGTGTCGCCTTGTTAAATTTTATATTTCTGGAACAGTCAGGAAGTGTTTGCATTATGAAGTGATCTTAGCTATTTTTTAGGGAAGTTTTGCATACATTCTGTCTATTCCATATTGCCTTGAGCACAGTGTCATAATTATCACAATACTGCAGATGCTGGAAACATGAACGGAGAACAGAAAATGCTGGAATACTTAGGCCAGACAGCATCTGTGGAGAGAGAAACAGTGTTAATGTTTTAGGCCGATGACCTTTCATCAGAATTACCCCTTGACCCCTGGGGGCCAGTCATTCTAGTCCTGTGTTTAACGTATTTCTCCCCTGTTACCTCATTTTTACTGCTTTCTGTAACTCTGGTTGATTTTGTTTCATTTGTACCCAATAAATATAATGACACAACTAAAGGGACCCGAGCCTGGCAGAGAAAATCACACTTTAAATTATATTGCTTGTTTTTTGCTCTTGTTGAATTATGTTGAATTACTAGGAAGGTCACTTCACAATTTCTAGTCCCTCTGGCCAGATCATGCTGTGCTCAGTTCTTTAAACCACGTGCACTCACTGGAGTTATTGCCAAAAAATCTGCCTCTGAAATTCTGCGTTTTCAGGGTTTAAGTCTCGAATGCTTAGCTATAACTCAAAAGATTATCCAATAAACACTGAAGCTGGTGAGGTGAAGCAATGACTGCTTTTATTTGAGGCTCCCTGGAACATTCTAGATACAGTGCTAATATATAAGGAGAGCCTGTAGTTCTATTGCTGCAGAATGCTTGGCCCCATCAGGGAACTTGCAGTTCCCATGTGCAAGTACAATATACGTCACTCTTCCCCTCTCGGACTTTCACTGTGACAATTGCCATCTCCAAGAATGAGCCTGGTTAAGAGCAAAAAACTATTAAGTAAAGAAATTCAGCTGCTATGTAATACAATAAAGTGATAAAAATTAACCATGGCACTCTTGTGGTATTAGGTAAGAGAACTGGAATATGCCAACACCAGAACTATAATTGAGACAATGACACCTAACAATCTGCAAGTCCAGATGGTTTCCATCATCTTTTGAGGATATTCTTGAGTGGAACTGACTGGGTGAGCTGTTGGATTCACAGCTTCCTTCTTTCGGAGAACATCCTGGAGAATTCACTCCAGAATCGGGGGCAGTGACAAAATCCTGGGAAGTAATTGGTTCATTGGGAATAAGTGAAATACCTGCACCTTTGGCAGAGATAGCTACTTTCCTGAGTATCAGTCAATATTTAAGGAAACAGGTTCAGGAGTTGATGAAACATCTGTGGCAGGAGCTTACTCACTCCTTCACATGGTGGTATATACACCCTTGCCCCGCTATTTCTCCCCCCTGCCCCACCTTCACATGAAGGAGCATGTGACTACCCTTTAATCTACTAAGTTTCAGTCTGAATAAGGCTGCGTTCCCTCCTGTCAGTAGCTCGGGGTCTTAGAGGCTCTTCAAAATTTTGGTCCAGTTTAATATTTGCCTACAAAACCATTCTTGCTGCATCTATAAGGAGCCTTTACCACAGTTACAGGCATTTTGTTTTGCCTGATTTTAGTATTTTACTTTGGATTTTTATTTTTATTTCCTTGAAAACTGATGTCCAGAATGTCTTCAACAAAGTGTTGTTTACTTTGCTGCTTTTGCTTCCTCCAGAATGAGCTGTGTAATGTGTCCTGAATCTCACGGGATCCATGTGATTAGTATCTGGAGAATTTGGCATTTCACGGTTAGGCCTGCTATTTTTTTGGGAAAATCAGATTTTATAATAAGCATTTCTGCTAGCTATTGACAGATCTCATAGTGAATATAGAGTACTGAAAGGACATAGCAAGTTAGGCTGATGGAGAGGTCCCCCTCAAGAAATAGCAGAATTAGATTTATTTTCAAACTTATTTTGTGCAAAATACATTGAAAGGAAAAGACTTGCACTTACAAAGCACCTTTCATGGGCTCAGGACATCCCAAGGACCTATACAGCCAGTAAATACTTTTTGAAATGTAGTCACTGTTGTATTGTAGGAAATGCAGCAGCCAATTTGCACACAGCAAGATCCCACAAGCAACATAATAACCTGATGATCTGTTTTTGTGATGTTGATTGGCCAGGACACCAGAGATAATTCCCTTGCTCTTCTTCAAAATGGTGTCATGGGAACTTTTGTATCCACTCAGGGGGCAGATGGGGCCTCAGTTTAACATGCGCAGAATTTACTGCTCGTCAGGCAGGTGCGCGGCCGACCTGAACAAGGGTAAAATGACGCGCGATATTTCGGTTGGCGGGTGCGCACACGAGGGTCAGCAACGTGCCCGCCGACAATTATCAGGCTGATAAAGGCCATTAAAGATCTAATCGAATGAAATTTTTCACTGCTCGTCCGACCTCACAGTTGTGAATCCTCATCCACGGGCAGGATGAGGTTTCGATCAGTCATTAAAAATGTTTTTATAACTTTTTACACTAATTTGTAACATGTCCCTGCTCATGCGATAGAGTCACATGAGGGGACATGTTATTAACATTTTTTAAAATCTTTTTATTTTCAAAAACCTTCGCCTCCCTGAGGCAGCTCTGTGCATGTGCAAACTTCTGTGCTCACCCTCTTCTGCCACTTCCCCCCCCCCGCCCCCAACACACACACACACACACACACACACACACACTCTCTCACACACTCTCTCTCACACACTCTCACACTCGCGCGCACACACCCACTCACACACACACTCTCACACACACACTCTCACACACACACTCTCTCACACACTCTCACACTCGCGCGCACACACCCACTCACACACACACTCTCACACACACTCACACACACACACACTCACACACCCACTCACACACACACTCTCACACACACACTCTCACACACACACTCTCACACACACACTCTCTCACACACTCTCACACTCGCGCGCACACACCCACTCACACACACACTGTCACACACACTCACACACACACACACTCACACACCCACTCACACACACACTCTCACACACACACTCTCACACACACACTCTCACACACACACTCTCTCACACACTCTCACACTCGTGCGCACACACCCACTCACACACACACTCTCACACACACTCACACACACACACTCACACACACACTCTCACACACACACTCTCACACACACACTCACACTCGCGCGCACACACCCACTCACACACCCACTCACTCACACTCTCACACACACTCTCACACACACACTCACACTCGTGCGCACACACCCACTCACACACCCACTCACTCACACTCTCACACACACTCTCACACACACACTCACACTCGCGCGCACACACCCACTCACACACCCACTCTCACACACACTCTCACACACACTCTCACACACACACTCTCACACACACACTCTCACACACACACTCACACTCGTGCGCACACACCCACTCACACACCCACTCTCACACACACTCTCACACACACTCTCACACACACACTCTCACACACACACTCTCTCACACACACTCTCACACACACACTCTCACACACCCACTCACACACCCACTCACACACCCACTCACACACACTCTCACACACACACTCACACTCGTGCGCACACACCCACTCACACACCCACTCACACACCCACTCACACACCCACTCACACACACTCTCACACACACTCTCACACACACTCTCACTCACACACTCTCACACACACTCTCACACACACACTCTCACACACCCACTCACACACCCACTCACACACCCACTCACACACCCACTCACACACCCACTCACACACACTCTCACACACACTCTCACACACACTCTCACTCACACACTCTCACACACACACTCTCACACACACACTCTCACACTCGCGCGCACACACCCACTCTCACACACACACTCTCACACACACACTCTCACACACACACTCTCACACACCCACTCTCACACACACACTCTCACACACACACTCTCACACACACTCTCACACACCCACTCACACACCCACTCTCACACACACTCTCACACACACTCTCACACACACACTCTCACACACACTCTCACACACCCACTCACACACACACTCTCACACACACTCTCACACACACTCTCACACACACACTCTCACACACACTCTCACACACACACTCTCACACACACACTCTCACACACACACTCACACACACACACTCACACACCCACTCACACACACACTCTCACACACACACTCTCACACACACTCTCACACACACGCACAGAGCGCTGCAGCGTGTGTTTCACACTGGGCAGGCCTTAATGGGGCCGCCAGCGTGAAATCACGGTCACAACCTGATTGCGGGCAGCGGTCGTCTTCCCAACCGCTCCCACTCGACCCCGCCACGCCCGCCCAATGAGGGCAAAATTCTGCCCCATCTCATCTGAAAGACAGCGCCTGTGACAGTGCAGCACCTCCTCATTCCTGTACTGGACTGTCAACCTTGATTTTGCGCACATGACCTGCAGTGGGATTTGGACCCGCAACCCCTGTTCAGAGGCAAGAGTGTTAGCAGCTGAGCCACAGCTACAATAAGTGCCTATTGAGTCCCAGCATAGGTATGATGGGCCAAATGGCTTCCTTGTGTTATTGATGTCTCTGTGATTTCTGTGCTTTCCTGATATCGAGTTGGAGCAGGTTCTGAGCATCTCCCTTACACACCCAGCCTGTATTGATGCCAGCTGCAATGCAGCTTATGAACATTGATAAATTGAAAGTGAACACCAAAGATGGTGGAGTAGTGGTAAAGTCACTGGACTAGCAACCTAGAGGCCCAGGCTAATGTCCTGGGGGCAAGGATTCAAATCCCACTACAGCAGCTAGTGAAATTTAAATTTAATTAATAATTGAAAAGCTGGTCTCAGTAGTGGTGACCTTGAGACCATTGTTGATTGTTGTAAAAACTCATCTTGTTCACATTTAGGGAAGGAAATCTGCCGACCTTACCCGGTCTGGCCTCAACGTGACTCCAGACCCACAGCAATGTGGTTCACTCTTAACTGCCCTCTGAGTCAGTGGCATAGTGGTACTGCCACTGGACTGGTATTCCTGAGACTCAGGGTAATGCTCTGGAGACCCAGGTTTGACCCACCATGACAGATGGTGAAATTTGAATAAAAGTCTGGTGATCACCACAAAACCATTGTTGTAAAAACCCATCTGGTTCACTAATGTCCTTTAGCGAAGGAAATCTGCCGCCCTTACCTGGTCTGGCCCACATATGATCCAAATCGATAGCAAAAAACGACGTAGGGTCAGATGATGTAGAATCTGTGTGGGTAGAGTTGAGGAACCGCAAAGGTAAAAAAAACCATAATGGGAGTTATGTACAGGCCTCCGAACAGTAGTCAGGATGTGCACAAGATACACCAGGAGATAGAAAAGGCGTGTAAGAAAGGCAAGGTTACAGTGATCATGGGGGATTTCAATATGCAGGTAGCCTGGGAAAATCAGGTTGGTAGTGGATCTCAAGAAATTGGAAATTTGTGGAATGTCTACGAGATGGCTATTTGGAGCAGCTTGTGGTGGAGCCCACTAGGGAACAGGCAATTCTAGATTCAGTGATGTGTAATGAGGCAGATTTGATAAGGGAGTTTAAGGTGAAGGAACCCTTGGGAGGAAGTGACCATAATATGATAGAATTTACCCTGCAATTTGAGAGGAAAAAGCTGGAATCAGATGTAACGGTATTACAGTTGAATAAAGGCAACTACAGAGGCATGAGGGAGGAGCTGGCCAGAATTGACTGGGAGATGAGCCTAGCAGGAAAGACAGTGGAACAGCAATGGCAGGAGTTTCTGGGAGTAATTTGGGAGACACAGCAAAAATTCACCCCTAGGAAGAAGAAGCATACTAAAGGGAGGACGAGGCAACCATGGCTGACAAGGGAAGTCAGGGACAGCATAAAAGCTAAAGAGAAAGCATACAATGCGGCGAAGAGCAGTGGGAAGCCAGGGGATTGGGAAGCCCACAAAGACCAACAGAGGACAACTAAAAAAGAAATAAAGAGGGAGAAGATTAAATATGAAGGTAAACTAGCCAGTAATATAAAAGAAGATTGCAAGAGTTTTTTTAGAGATATAAAGGGTAAGAGAGAGGCAAAAATGGACATTGGGCCGCTGGAAAATGATGCTGGAGAAGTAGTACTGGGGAACAAAGAAATGACGGAGGAACTGAATAGGTACTTTGCATCAGTCTTCAAGGTGGAAGATATGAGTAACATCCCCAAAGTTCAAGAGAGTCGGGGGGCAGAAGTGAGTATGGTGGCCATTACCAAGGAGAAGATGGTAGGAAAACTGAAAGATCTGAAGGTGGATAAATCACTTGGACCAGATGAATTACACCCCAGAGTTCTGAAGGAGATAGCTGAAGAGATAGTGGAGGCATTAGTGGTGATCTTTCAGGAATCACTGGAGTCAGGGAGGGTCCCAGAAGACTGGAAAATCGCTAATGTAACCCCCCTGTTTAAGAAGGGAGTGAGGCAAAAGACGGGAAATTACAGGCCGATTAGCCTGACCTCGGTCGTTGGTAAGATTTGATAGTCCATTATTAAGGATAAGATTTCAGAATACTTGGAAGTGCATGGTAAAATCGGGCAAAGTCAGCATGGTTTCATCAAGTGGAGGTCATGCCTGACAAATCTGTTCGAATTCTTTGAGGAGGTAACGAGCAGGTTAGGCAAAGGAGAGCCAATGGATGTTATCTACTTGGACTTCCAGAAGGCCTTTGACAAGGTGCTGCACAGGAGGCTGCTCAGTAAGATAAGAGCCCATGGTATTAGAGGCAAGGTACTAGCATGGATAGAAGATTGGCTACCTGGCAGGAGGCAGAGAGTGGGGATAAAGGGGTCCTTCTCAGGATGGCGGCCGGTGACTAGTGGAGTTCCGAAAGGGGTCAGTGTTGGGACCACAACTTTTCACTTTATACATTAATGATCTAGATGAAGGAACTGAGGGCATCCTGGCTAAGTTTGCAGATGATACAAAGATAGGTGGAGGGACAGTTTGTATTGAGGAGGCGGGGAGGCATTTAGACAGGTTAGGAGAATGGGCAAAGAAGTGCAGATGGAATACAACGTGGGCAAGTGTGAGGTCATGCACTTTGGTAGGAAGAATAGAGGCATAGACTATTTTCTAAATGGGGAGAGAATTTAGAAATCTGGAGTGCAAAGGGACTTGGGAGTCCTAGTCCAGGATTCTCTTAAGGTTAACTTGCAGGTTGAGTCGGTAGTTAGGAAGGCAAATGCAATGTTGGCACTTATTTCGAGAAGACTAGAATATAAAGCAGGGATGTGCTGCTGAGGCTTTATAAGGCTCTGGTCAGACCATGTTTAGAATATTGTGAGCAATTTTGGGCCCTGTATCTCAGGAAGGATGTGCTGGCCCTGGAGAGGGTCCAGAGGAGGTTCACAAGAATGATCCAAGGGATGAAAGGCTTAACATATGAGGAACGTTTGAGGACTCTGGGTCTATACTCGATGGAGTTTAGAAGGATGAGGGGGGATCTGATTGAAACTTACCGAAAACTGAAAGGCCTGGATAGAGTGGACGTGGGGAAGATGTTTCCATTAGTAGGAGAGACTAGGACCCGAGGGCACAGCCTCAGAGTAAAGGGAAGACTTTTTAGAACAGAGATGAGGAGAAACTTCTTTAGCCAGAGAGTGGTGGATCTATGGAATTCATTACCACAGAAGGCTGTGGAGGCCAGGTCATTGAGAGTATTTAGGACCGAGATAGATAGGTTCTTGATTGATAAGGGGATCAAGGGTTATGGGGAGAAGGTGGGAGAATGGGGTTGAGAAACTTATCAGCCATGATTGAATGGCGGAGCAGACTCGATGGGCCAAATGGCCTAATTTCTGCTCCTATGTCTTATGGTCTAAACCCACAGCAATGTGATTGACTTTTAAATGCCCTCTGAACAAGGGAATAAATGCTGGCATAGCCAGTGATGCCCACATCCCATAAAAGAATAAATGAAAAAAAACACACATTGAACACAATAGCTGCCTCACTATGTGGCATATTGAGGGGGCATAGAGAGATAAATGCCCCCTCTACTCAACCCACACGCTATTTACAATCTGCTGTCCATGTCTTATAACCGAGGGAACAATGACTGACTCTTTATTCCACTGATCATGATTTTTTTTCTATCAAAGGAAATAGAATTCCACCTATACTTCATTAATCTTTGTACAGAAATGCCTTAAACGTCTTAAACCGGTGATTGATATCCTTCTTTAGGCCGCAGGTTGCTGCTTTGGTGCATTCTCTGCTGTGACATATCTTCAAACTGAGTTCCACAAGAGGATTTTATGCCGTTTCTCTCTGTCCGTCGTCAAGTTCCTGTGTGTTGATGTAATTTACCTACCAGCTTGAAACTAGTAAATGTTTTCTGCAATGATAGCAGTTTATTTTGGAAGGTAATTGGGGTCACTGGGAGGATGCTAAAAACATGTACATGGTCCCCACATTTAGGCCGGAATTTTCCAGCCGTGGCGGTGGGGCTGGTGGGCCATTGGAATCTCCATTCACGTCGGCGGGACTGGGAGATCCTGCTGGCCTGAGGGACTGGAAAATTCTGGCCTTAATGTTTAAACCCTGAAGCATTCTGCTGTGTGTTAGAGAGTCAAATTGAAACATGGAACAGAATGAAAATCTATATTTTGCATAATTGTGTTTTTTAAGAGGACCTAAGTTTTGGCCAATGCTTCTTTGAACTATTCTCTTTTGTTTTTCATTAAAGTCTTAAGGCCAGGATTTTTCCTATGGCGGGTGGGTGGGCTGGGCGAGGGTGGGCGCGGAGTCGACCGTTGCCATTTTACGCAGGCGGGCCAATTAAGGCCCGCCCAGTGTGCCGCGTACCTGGAAGAGCTCAGCGCTACCTGTGCGGGCCGGGGGGGGGGGGGGGGTGGGGGGGGAGGAAGGAAGGAGAGTTGGGGCCTGCGCTCGTTCACGCATGCGCATGAAAGGGCGCAGCAATCTCCCTGAGGCACGGAGCTACCTCGGGGAGATTGAATAGATGATGAAAGAGTTTAATAAATGATTGAAAATTTATTTAAACATGTCCCCTCATGTGACAGTGTCACACGAGTTGGGACATGTTAGTAAAAGTGGGAAAATTGATTTATTGATTTTATAAAAGCTTCAGGAAACCTAATTCCTGCCCGTGGATGAGGTTTCCTGAAAAACGCGAAGGCCGCTTGGGCTTTTCAACTGCCCGCCAACCTTGAGGTTGGATGGGCCATGTTCTCAACCAGTTTAATTACTTTCTTAATGGCCTTAGTAGGTCGTTGACATTTTGGCGGGCGCACAGCTGACTTTGGAGTGCGCCCGCCGAATGAAATATTGCGATGGCGCGTGATGTCATCGGGACACACACCTGACATCATCGCGCGTCATTTTACGTATCAGTGTGTCAGCCCCGCCCCCGCACGCCAACCGGACGATTCAGCCCTAAGCAGACTATACTGTCTGTTGTTACTCCACATTACCCCAATGGGGTATTAACAATGAAACATGACCAGGAAAGTGTGCTGTAGAATATGTTACAAGGAGTCAGGGTAATGATTACAGAAGTGATGCTGATAAAAGACTTTTAATATAGACAAATAGCCCAATGCAATAATCTACCTCAGTAGAGAGTGAATTTTCAGGCGACGCACTTGATAAGTTCACTGAAAAAAAATAAAGTTTGTTTTTGGTGAGATCTGTCTTACCCTGAATACAGATAGACCAGGGTAACCAAACTTTCAGTGCTCAAACACCAGCTAAAAAATGTAAAGAGGTGCCAAGGTGTCAGATGTTTTTATCTTCCTGTTCTGGTGCTGGGAGAGTGATACTAAAGATTCTTCTCTACTGTGGTCAGTTTTACAGAAGTTGCTTGGCTTCTGATCAGGAGGTACCACTCACAATGTGAGAAATATACATCTTCACTCCTTGGTGCTCCATTGTGGTAAATGTGCTGTAACTGAAGTTACCAGATATATTGGCTACGGTGGATATTTTCAGTGTAATATAAGGCTTTTGAAAAATTCATTCCCAAGATGTGGGCATCACTGGCTGGGCCAGCATTTATTGTCCATCCCTAATTGCCCTTGAGAAGGTGGTGGTGAGCTGCCTTCTTGAATCACTGCAGTCCATGTGGTGTGGGTACACCCACAGTGCTGTTAGGGAGGGAGTTCCAGGAGTTTGTAGCGACTTGAAACAACTGACTAACTGCCCACTGAAATGGCCTAGCAAGTCATTCAAAGGACAACCGTGTTGGTGTGAGACAAAAACAAAAATTGCTGGAAAAACTCAGCAGGTCTGACAGCATCTGTGGAGAGAAAGACAGGGTTAACGTTTCGAGTCCAGATGACTCTTCTTCAGAACTAAAGAGAAAAAGAAATGTGGTAAAATATAAGCTGCTTAAGGGGGGTTGGACAGGTAAAGCTGGATAGAAAGCCAGTGATAGGTGGAGGCAAAGGAGAGATTGCCAAAGATGTCATAGACAAAAGGTTGACGGTGGTGATATTAGCTAAAGGATGTGCTAGTGGTGTCATTAAGGGTAGAAAGCAGGATGAGCAAGTGACAGATGGCCCTAGTGGGGGTGAGGTAGGGGGAGGGAGATCAAAATTGGCAAAAGGTGGAGATAAAACAATAGATGGAAATACATTTTTAAGATAATAATAGTGTTGGTGTGGGATCGGAGTCACAAGGAGGCCAGACTGGGTGAACTTATCGGGTTTCCTTAAAGAGCATCACTGAACCGGTTGGGTTTTTACAACAGTTCAGCAGCTTCCTGATCATATTTACTGAAAAAGTTATTTCACCATTGTTGGTGATTAAAATGTTTTGTATATTTCAGTACGATTTGGGTAGATTTCTGTCTTTGCAAATAGTACAGCCATTTCCTGGATTCCATTCATTGCTGCCTCAATTGAATGCTTGACCATGCTTTCTATTAGACAGTTTATTATTTAGATACTCGCTTGATGCAATCAGTACTGGAGTGTTAAACCTGGGAGCGAGTATATTTAAAAACCTTGGTGCTTTGGGAAAGTGCTGATATACAGAGAATGATGTAACTGTGTCCCATTGAAAGATGTGTTACAGTGTGAAGCGTGTGACTATTGCAGCTGGGTTTTAGGGCAGCTTGTTCCTGGAAATTAAACTTTCCAATATACTGACAATGCTCTTTTGTTTCAAAACTCTTCCAATCAGCTGACATTGTTAGTGTTGGTAATAGTTATCGCATCAATTTTGGTATGAATAAAGGAGAGGTAACCAGAGAATCATGGAATTAGTACAGCACCAGCTCTCTGCAAGAGCAACTCACCTGGTCCCAAACCCTCGCCTTCTCCCTGCAGCCCTGCAATTTTTTTCTCTTCAGATAACAATCTAATTTTCTTTTGAAAGCCTCAGTTGACCCTGTCTCCTCCACACCCTCAGGCTGTGCATTTCAGATCCTAACCGCTCAATTAACCCTGTCTCCCCCACACTCTCAGACAGTGCATTTCAGATCCTAACCAATCGATTGACCCTGTCTCCTCCACACTCTCAGGCAGCGTGTTCCAGGTCCTAACCACTCGATTGACCCTGTCTCCCCCACACTCTCAGACAGTGTGTTCCAGATCCTAACCACTCGATTGACCCTGTCTCCCCCACACTCTCAGACAGTGCATTCCAGATCCTAACCACTCGATTGACCCTGTCTCCACCACACTCTCAGGCAGTGCATTCCAGATCCTAACCACTCGATTGACCCTGTCTCCTCCACACTCTCAGACAGTGCATTCCAGATCCTAACCACTCGATTGACCCTGTCTCCACCACACTCTCAGACAGTGCATTCCAGGTCCTAACCACTCGATTGACCCTGTCTCCTCCACACTCTCAGACAGTGCATTCCAGATCCTAACCGCTTGATTGACCCTGTCTCCTCCACACTCAGACAGTGCATTCCAGATCCTAACCACCTGATTGACCCTGTCTCCCCCACACTCTCAGACAGTGCATTCCAGATCCTAACCACCTGATTGACCCTGTCTCCTCCACACTCTCAGACAGTGCATTCCAGATCCTAACCGCTCGATTGACCCTGTCTCCTCCACACTCTCAGACAGTGCATTCCAGGTCCTAACCACTCGATTGACCCTGTCTCCTCCACACTCTCAGACAGTGCATTCTAGATACTAGCCACTCGATTGACCCTGTCTCCCCCACACTCTCAGACAGTGCATTCCAGATCCTAACCACTCGATTGACCCTGTCTCCTCCACACTCTCAGACAGTGCATTCCAGATCCTAACCGCTCGATTGACCCTGTCTCCTCCACACTCTCAGACAGTGCATTCCAGATCCTAACCGCTCGATTGACCCTGTCTCCACCACACTCTCAGACAGTGTGTTCCAGATCCTAACCACTCGATTGACCCTGTCTCCACCACACTCTCAGACAGTGCGTTCTAGATCCTAACCACTCGCTGTGTAAAAAAGTTTTTCCTCATGTTGCCTTTACACCTTAAATCAGTGATCTCTGGTTCTCGATCCTTCCATCAATAAGAACAGTTTACTTCTATCTACTCTGTCTTGACCCCTCACGATTTTGAATATGTCTATCAAATCTCCTTTTAGTCTTCTCTTCTCCAAGGTGTGCAGCCCAGCTTCTCCAACCTATCCGGGTAACGGAAGTTCCTTATCCCTGGGACCATTCTTGTGAATCTTTTCTGCACCCTGCTTTTACATCCTTCCCAGAACTGGACGCAATATTCCAGTTGAGGCTGAACCAATGTTTTATAAAAGTTTATCATGACTTCCTTGTTTTTATACTTTATGTACCTATTTGCTTTATGCATGCTTTATTAACTTGCTCAAACTGCCCTACCATGTTCAGTAATTTATGCACATATACACCCAGGTTCCTCTCCTCCTGCACCCCCTTCAGAACTGTATCCTTCATTTTATATTGTCTCTCCGCATTCTTCCTACCAAAATGAATCACTTCACTTTTCCCTACATTACATTTCATTGGTCACTTGTCTGCCCATTCCACCAGTCTGTTTATGACCCCTTAAGTCTTATCATAATCCTCCTCACAGTTCACAATACTTCCAAGTTTTGTGACATTGACAAATTTTGAATTTGTGCCCTGTACACTCAAGTCTTGGTCATCACAAATTTCTCTTAACAAATGTATGCTGGCTTTCCTTAATTAATGCATGTTTGTCCAAGTGATTGTTAATTTTGCGGGAAGCTGCTTCTATTCATTCACGGGATGTGGGCTTTGCTGGCTGGGCCAGCATTTATTACCCATCCCTATTTGCCCTTGAGAAGGTGGTGGTGAGCTGCCTTCTTGAACCACTGCAGTCCATGTGGTGTAGGTACACCCACAGTGCAGTTAGGAAGGGAGTTCCAGAATTTTGACCCAGAGGCAGTGAAGGAACAGCGATATGTTTCCAAGTCAGGATGGTGAGTGGCTTGGAGGGGAACTTCCAGGTGGTGGTGTTCCCATCTATCTGCTGCCCTTGTCCTTCTAGAAGGTAGTGGTCGTGGGTTTGGAATGTGCTGTCAATGGAGCCTTGGTGAATTCCTGCAGTGCATCGTGTAGATGGTACACACTGCTGATACTGTGCGTCAGTGGTGGAGGGACTGAATGTTTGTGGATGTGGTGCCAATCAAGCGGGCTGCTTTGTCCTGGATGGTGTCAAGCTTCTTGAGAGTTGTGGGAGCTGCGCTCATCCAGGCAAGTGGAGAGTATTCCATCACACTCCTGACTTGTGCCTTGTAGATGGTGAACAGGCTTTGAAGAATCAGGAGGTGAGTTACTCGTCGCACGATTCCTAGCCTCTGACCTGCTCTTGTAGCCACAGTATTTATAAGGCTAGTCCCGTTCAGTTTCTGTTCAATTGTAACCCCCAGGATGTTGATAGTGGAGGATTCAGTGATGGTAATGCCATTGAACATCAAGGGGTGATGGTTGGATTCTCTCTTGTTGGAGATAGTCATTGCCTGACACTTGTGTGGCACGAACGTTACTTGCCACTTGTCAGCCCAAGCCTGGATATTGTCCAGGTCTTGCTGCATTTGGACATGGGCTGCTTCAGTATCTGAGGAGTTGCGAATGGTGCTGAACATTGTGCAATCATCAACGAACATCCCCACTTCTGACCTTATGATGGAAAGAAGGTCATTGATGAAGCAGCTGAAGATGATTGGGCCGAGGACACTACCCTGAGGAACTCCTGCAGTCCTGGAGCTGAGATGACTGACCTCCAACAACCACAATCTTTCTTTGTGCTTGGTATGACTCCAATCAGTGGAGAGTTTTCCCCCAATTCCCATTGACTCCAGTTTTACTAGGGCTCCTTGGTGCCACACTCAGTCAAATGTGGCCTTGATGTCAAGGGAAGTTACTCTCATCTCAGGAGTTCAGTGATTTTGTCCATGTTTGAACCAAGGCTATAATGAGGTCAGGAGCTGAGTGGCCCTGGCGGAACCCAAACAGGGTGTCAGTGAGCAGGTTATTGCTAAGCAAGTGCCGCTAAATAGCACTGTTGATGACCCTTTCCATTACTTTACTGATGATTGAGAGTTGGTTGATGGGGCGGTAATTGGCTGGGTTGGATTTGTCCTGCCTTTTGTGTACAGGACATACCTGGGCAATTTTCCACATAGCAGCGTGGATGCCAGTGTTGTAGCTGCACTGGAACAGCTTGGCTAGGGGTGTGGAAAGCTCTGGAACACAAGTCTTCAGTACTATTGCTGGAATATTGTCAGGGCCCATAGCCTTTGCAGTATCCAGTGCCTTCAGCTATTTCTTGATATCACGTGGAGTGAATTGAATTGGCTGAAGACTGGCATCTGTGATGCTGGGGACCTCCGGAGGAGGCCGAGATGGATTATCCACTCGGCACTTCTGGGTGAAGATTGTAGCAAATGCTTCAGCCTTATCTTTTGCACTGATGTGCTGGGCTCCCCCATCATTGAGGATAGGGATATTTGTGAAGCCTCCTCCTTCAGTGAGTTGTTTAATTGTCCAACCCCATTCACAACTGGATGTGGCAGGACTGCAGAGCTGAGATCTGATCCGTTGGTTATGGGATTGCTTAGCTCTGTTTATCACTTGCTGCTTATGCTGTTTGGCACACAAGTAGTCCTGTGTTATAGTTTCACCAGGCTGACAACTCATTTTTAGGTATGCACGGTGCTGCTCCTGGCATGCCCTCCTGTGCTCTTCATTGAATCAGGGTTGATCCCCTGGCTTGATGGTAATGGTAGAGTGGGGGATATGTTGGGCCATGAGGTTACAGATTGTGTTTGTACAATTCTGCTGCTGCTGATGGCCCACAGCACCTCATGGATGCCCAGTCTTGATTTGCTAGATCGGTTTGTAATCTATCCCATTTAGCACGGTGGTAGTGCCACACAACATGATGGAGGGTATCCTCAATGTGAAGACAGGACTTTGCCTCCACAATGACTGTGTGGTGGTCACTCCTACCGATACTGTCATGAACAGATGCTTCTGCGGCAGGCAGGTTGGTGAGGATGAGATCAAGCATGTTTTTCCTCCTTGTTGGTTCCCTCAGTACCTGCCACAGACCCAGACTAGCAGCTATGTCCTGTAGGACTCGGCCAGCTCGGTCAGTATTCGTGCTACCGAGCCACTCTTGGTGGTGGACATTGAAGTCCCCCACCCAGAGTACATTCTGCACCCTTGCCACCCTCAGTGCTTCTTCCAAGTGATGTTCAACATGGAGGAGCATTGATTCATCAGCTGAGGGAAGGCGGTATGTGATCACAGCAGGAGGTTTCCTTGCCCATGTTTGACCTGATGCTATGAGACTTCATGGGGCCCCAGAGTCAATGCTGAGGACTCCCAAGGCAACTCCCTCCCGATTGTATACCACTGTGCAGCCACCTCTGCTGGGCCTGTCCTGCTGGTGGGACAGGACATACCCAGGGATGGTGGTAGTGGTGTCTGGGACATTGTCTGTAAGGTATGATTCCGTGAGGATGACTATGTCAGGCTGATGCTTGACTAGTCTGTGAGACAGCTCTCCCAATTTTGGCACAAGCCCCCAGATGTTAGTAAGGAGGACTTTGCAGGGTCGACAGGGCTGAGATTGCTGTTGTCATTTCCAGTGCCTAGGTTGGTGCCGGGTGGCCCGTCTGGTTTCATTCCTTTTTTGTGCCTTTGTAGCAGTTTGATACAACTGAGTGGCTTGCTAGGCCATTTCAGAGGGCATTTAAGAATCAACCACATTGCTGTAGGTCTGGAGTCACATGTAGGCCAGACCAGGTGAGGATGACAGATTTTCTCCCCTAAAGGACAATAGTGAACCAGATGGATCTTTACAACAATCGACAATGGTTTCATGGTTATCATTTGAATTTTAATTCCAGATTTTTATTGAATTCAAATTCCACCATCTGCCATGGTGAGATTCAAACCCAGGTCTCCAGAGCATTATCCTGGGTCTCTGGATTACTCGTCCAGTGACAAGTTATCGTTTCCAGAAGCTTAGCCCCCTAATGAGATTAAACTGATACACTTGTAGTTGCTGGGCTTATAGTTACACCCTTTTTTGAACAAGAGTGTAATATTTGCAACTTTCCAGTAGCCTGGTGCCATCCCAGTATCTAAGGAAGATTGGAAGATTATGGCCAGCACCTTCGCAATTCCATCTTTACTTGCCTCAGTATCTTTGAATGCACTGTATCCAGTCCACCTCTTTATCAATTTTTAGCCCATCCTCACACCTCGCTTGCCATGTCCTGTCAGTAGTGGTCAAAGCCATTGTGGCCTTGGACATCAACACCTCTGGCTTCCAAGGATCAGCTGCAGTCCTTGGTGACATCTTGCAAATGGCTGCACACCATTGCATCTTGAAGATCACTGATGCCCTTTTTTGTGAAAGCTGGACAGTATATTCATTTCTAGACATGAGGGGCCTCGCAGGCTCAGAGGGCAGTAGGTTTTTCCTTCATTTCTGGATTTCCCCCAAGTGCAGGCCATCACCAACTGTACCCAAGTGGTCATCAAGTCACCGACTGAGCATCCGGTGAGATTCATCAACAGGAAGGATGCCTACACCCTAAATATTTAGCTCGTCTGTGACCACAACAAGAGCTTCCTCCATGTGTGTGCTCATTTTCCCAGCAGTTGACGTGACTTCTTCATTCTTTGGCAGCTCAGGCTTCTGCAGCTCCTCACTCCACTCCTCAAACTCCATGGGTGGATTCTAGAGCACAAGGGATATTCGTTCAAGAGATGAATGCTCACCCCCCTACAGGAGCCCCAGACAGAGTCACACAGGCATTGCAACTGATGCCATCTGCCATTAGGACAACCATTGTGCGGGTCATCAGGGTTATGAAGAGGCAGTTCCGGTGCCATGTCAGGCAGTAACCTGAAATACACTCCTAAAAGGATTTCACACATGGTGTGGTTTACCGCGCTCTCTGTAACAAGACCCGGAGAGGTGTGGGCCTCGAAGAGGACAAAGCATTGGATGCACACAGCTCATTGGAGGAAGAGAAGGAGCAGGACATGATAGAGGAGGAGGAGGAAGGACTGCAAAATCCGAGCCAATGTTTACAAAAATCGAGGTATATGGAATGCACTTGCCGTGAAGTAAAACTCCTCCCCTGCAATAGTGGATAGGAACAGGAGGGAAAAACCCAAACCTCAAAGAGAGATTTACTTTCAGTTTCTGCTACTGAATTTTGAAATTAAAGTACAAAATATGACAAGAGTATGTGTATTCATACAGATGGCTGCGTGGTGTAAACAGTACAGTGAGGCTTGAACATTCTCTACGGCCTCTGATTTCTTCATTTTTCAGAGCACTTTTTTGATTTTTGAGTTACAGACCATGGATATATTATTCCCTGATTCACCTCATTGTGGTTCTATTTTGCTGTCTTCTTGTGTTGCCGTGCATTTCTAGCAGGTCTACAGATGTTGATAGAGTGGAAAGTCTGGTTGTTTGGTGTTTTTATTTCTCTCTTCTCCACTCTGGTCTGGGGGGATTGAAAGTAACTACAGCTACCCACTTTAGCTCCGATAACCCTGTGCAAACAGGGAAATGGAACTAAGAATCTTCTATTCTGCCTGACTTAATGCGACACCAATCTGGGCTCCACTACCACTAGCATATCTTCATGCAGAGTTAGCCAGTCACTCTTTAGGAATTGCAATAATAGAATAACAGAGGGCACAGTTCCTCTAACAAAAACAAAAATTGATGGACAAACTCAGTAGGTCTGACAGGTCTAAACTCCAGTTCTGAAGAAGAGTCGTACGGACTTGAAACGTTAACTCTGTTTCTCTCTCCACAGAAGCTGTCAGACCTGCTGAGGTTTTCCAGCAGTTTTTGTTTTTGTTTCAGATTTCCAGCATCTGCAGTATTTTGCTTCTAGCACAGTTCTTCTAAGTTGGTTTCATTGAAAGTTGATGTTACAGTGGGAGGTGTACGTCCAGATTGTGAAGGGGAAAGTTCTTAACAATATCATTTATCTATTTGTCCCAGAAAAAATCTATAAGCCTAGACTCTGCTGAATAAGTTTTAGTGAGCATCATGATTAGATTCAGCAATAAAAAAATGGTACAATGGTACAAATCATTTACCCTGCTGCCTAACTTACTGTTGTGCGCCATATAACTAACCTGCTCACAAAAAACATCTTTTCACAGCTGACTTTACATTGATAGATACACAACTTCGATTATGGAACATAAAAATGTATAATTCCAGTCCGATTACTGAAGGTGCATTTGCTTTAGCAATTGAAGTTGCCAGCACTGCTTTCTCTCTGTATTTGTCCCTTGTCACCACCTGTCACACACAGCTCAGTAAACTGGACATGGACCTCATGTCTATAACTTGAATTTTAATGCATGGGAGCTGGGAACTGAAATAGCAATGGATCTTGTTATCCCCATCTACTTTGATTTATTTATGTAAAATCCCTCTGATTATTTCACATCACAGTGACAGTGGTGTTGTACCACGCTGGTGAATGAAGTAAACCAACTGTGTTAATCTTATTGTAAAGCTCCAGGTGATAGGTGATGAAGAACAGGAATGATAAATTTCTGTAACCCATTGAGTAAGAGAGGGAGTGCTTATGGTTTCTGCACATTCACAGGCTTTGAAGGGGATCTGAAAAACACCCAATAAGGAATTGAAAGTTACTCTGGTTTTCTTTTGTGAAACTTTTATTCTGAAGTCGTAATTCATTTCTTCGAATCTATACACAACTCTTCCTTTGAACTCTAAATGTTGCCTACTTCAATACAGTTCACCTCATTCTTCACCATGGGATTACTGCAAGAGGGTTAGGAGACTTGGGGTTATTCTGTGCATGAACATTGAATAAAAATGTTATAAACTCTCCTGGTTTAGACAGTGAGTATCGAAATCACAGGTTCTGTCCTTAATCCAGGTTGAGCTGGCTGATAGGCATGGAGATGCAGGGTGACTTGGGTCTCAAGGCCTTTGGTTAAAGAGAGCTCATCAGCCAAGGTTCCCGCTCCGAAATCCTTGTACGTGTGTGACTATTGGATGATGACAGTTAACTCACTAAAGGCTGGGGATTCGAATCTTCAAAGCCTCCTGATTGTAAATATCAACAGTTAACTGGATAAATCCAGCCTGCCTTTGGGGATCAGAGAAACTCCATTCTCAAATATTGGATGATAAACATTTGTTTTAATTTCAGTTCTCGTGAGAGCTGGAGAGCAGAGTACAAGGAACAATGCTACTTTTCTGTTTCTGACTGGACAGTGTTGGAGGCTCAGGAGGTCACTTTGCAGGTCATGCTTCAGTGTAGGGTAAGGAATTACATAAATTCAGCTAGAGCTTTCCTACCTGTGTCCTTACGCCCCAATGTAACAGCATTGTGTCACACTCCTTTTAAAGTAGGTGCACTTACACACTAACTTTCTGCCTTCCAGAACTTAGGTTCTTAAAGCTGTATACCCTGTGTACAAGTGACAGTGAGGTTCCATTTGCTGGGACCATTTCCATTCCATTTTGCTGGTTGTTTTTGTATCTTTGTCCTTGTTCATTTCTCAGGTTTCTTTTCCTTTACATTTCCCCCTTGCTTTAGGGTTGAGTCACACTCTGCCTCATGCCTGCCCCTCCCAGCGTAAGATGCGAACTCTAGTGGGACTTCCCTTTGCCTTGAGACCATTACAGGATCAGGAGGGGTTCTGTAGACAAGAGCAGACCCAGCAAGCCTGCACCAGAGAAGGGCTCATTAATCCTCTAACCGAAGGAGGCAGCTGTACAGCCATTGCTCTGGTTTTTTGCTGATGTCTGAGGACTCTATCTTCTTCACTTGTGCTTCAGCAGGAGGTGGTCTCAGAAGTTTGGTATCACTTACAATGGGTTCGCATTCTGTCTGACACTTTTATGATCAATTCTCCATTGTTGACAGCTTTATTTATGCCCTTTTAGTTGCAGTGGAGGCACATATGCCAATATATGTTAGTTGTACATAAGAACATAAGAAATAGGAGCAGGAGAAGGACCATTCAGCACATTGAGCCTGTTCCACTATTCAATGAGACCATGGCTGATCATCTACTTCAACATCATTTTCCTGCACTATCCCTGTGTGCTTTGATATTCTTAATATGTAGAAACCTATCGATCTCAGCCTTGAACATTTTCAACAACTCAGCCTCCACAACCCTCTGGGGCAGAGAATTCCAAAGATTCACTATCCTCAGAATGAAGAGATTCCTCCTCATCTCGGTCCTAAATGACCTGCCCCTTATCCTGAGACTGTGTCCCTTGGTTCTAGATCCCCCAGCCAGGGGAAACATCATTCCTGGATCTACCCTGTCGAGCTCTGTAAGAATTTTGTATGTTTGAATGGGATCACCTCTCATTCTTCTAAACTACAGAGAATAAAGGTCCAGTCTATTCAATCTTTCCTCATAGGACAATCCCTCCAACCCAGGAATTAATTTAGTGAACCTTTGTCGCATTCCTTTAATGGCCAGGATATTCTTCCTCAGGTAAGGAGACCAAAACTGCACACAATATTCCAGGTGTGGTCTCACCAAGGCCTTATAGGATTGCAGTAAGACATCTTTACTGCTATATTCAAATCCTCTTGTAATAAAGACTAACTTACTATTAGCCCTCTTAATTTCTTGCTGCACTAGCATGTCAGCTTTCAGTGACTCGTGAACAAGGACACCCAACTCCCTTTGAAGTTCAACACTTCCTAGCCTCTCACCATTTAAGAAATACTCTGTATTTCTGTCCTTCCTACCAACGTGGATAACCTCACAATTCTCCACATTATATTCCAGCAGATGGAATATAATATTAAATGTGTTTAATTGTGTGCAGATGGTGGCCATTAATTGGGGAGTCACTGAAGCTGCTCCTTTTAAATTCCACCTAGATCACACTTTCCTGAATGGTAATGTCTGAGTTCAGGGCAGACCAATTTAACAAAGTAGGATTCAAACAGGTGAGAGATGCATATTTGCATATGCACAGAGGCTACATTCTGAACCAGGCACGGGCTCTATATACCTCTTTATTAATATGGCAGGCGATGTATGCAAGCGATCACCCATCATTTTGGCTACTTAAGCTCCACCATTTTGGTTGTGCAGCACCAATGAATTTCCCAGGACAATATCTCTTAAAGGACTTGTCCATGAACCACCTCTTGTAACACCATCTATTCTCGAATGCTGCAAAGCAATGTTCTGCATCACAGAAAGAGATAATAGCATGTCAGATATTAAAGATAATTAGCTGTCATCTTGTTACAATATATTTTAAATTGTTTAATAGATGCTGATGTAGACTTCCTTTGCTATGGTTGATCTTAATTGTTAAATGGAGATGAATTTTCTTTATATTAAGCTGTCATACAACAGATACTCATTTGCTAGTTATACTCAAGTAATGATTAATAAAACACAGCACAGAGTGGGCGTTATATAAAAAGATAGCAGGAGGAGGAGGAGGTTTACAGCTGTTGTATGTTGACTGCAAGGACATTTTAAGTTACCATAACCTTCAGCTTTTTGAAGGATTTTAAGTGTTTAAGCATTACACAAAGAGCTGAAGGTTTCATCAGGCACTGCATAAATATATTGAACAAAAAACCCAATTGGTTTCATACTTCTCTTTCTCCACACCCACCAATAGCCAAGACTGGTCACAACAAAACAATGGGCAGTCTAGAAATTCAGGCTCATCTACCTTTGGAGAGACAGTGGTTATGAGAACCAACCCCTGTAGCTGAACGGCTGCCTCAGGGAGAACCAATCTTAAACACAAGCCTCAAACAGGCGTTAGGCACCCTACTTGTATTTACAAAAGGACTAATGCTTGTTTCAGGATTGGACATTGATCTTTTAACTTTTGCCAATGAAACCCCACACTTCCAGCCTGCAATGAGCGTCTGCCTCCTGCCCTCCATGTTGGAGGCTTAGAAGCGTGTTTGGCACCTAGAAAACGAGATTTGTATGGCTGGAATTATAGGCCAATGAGTTTAAAGATCCTGGTGTCATGAGGACAGGGCCTGGCTAATTATACCCAGATCCTTTCAAATTCTTCTAGAACAAAAAATGCAGAATCTGTATTACACTGCATCCCCCACCCCCGCCCCCTGTAATACATTCCCTGTCCACTGCAATCCCCCACCCCCTGTATTACATTCCCTGTTCATTGCAATCCCCCTGTCCATTGCAATCCCCCGCCCTCTGTATTACATTCCCTGTCCACTGCAATCCCCCCGCCCCCTGTATTACATTCCCTGTTCATTGCAATCTCCCTGTCCACTGCAATCCCCTCGCCCCCTGTATTACATTCCCTGTCCACTGCAATCCCCCTGTCCACTGCAATCCCCCCGTCGCCTGTATTACATTCCCTGTCCACTGCAATCCCCCTGCCCCCTGTATTACATTCCCTGTCCACTGCAATCCCCCTGTCCACTGCAATCCCCCCGTCGCCTGTATTACATTCCCTGTCCACTGCAATCCCCCCACCCCCTGTATTACATTCCCTGTTCATTGCAATCCCCCTGTCCACTGCAATCCCCCGACCTCTGTATTACATTCGCTGTCCACTGCAATCCCCCCGCCCCCTGTATTACATTCCCTGTCCACTGCAATCCCCCCGCCCCCTGTATTACATTCCCTGTCCATTGCAATCCACCTGTCCACTGCAATCCCCCCGCCCCCTGTATTACATTCCCTGTCCATTGCAATCCACCTGTCCACTGCAATCCCCCCGCCCCCTGTATTACATTCCCTGTCCATTGCAATCCCCCTGTCCACTGCAATCCCCCCGCCCCCTGTATTACATTCCCTGTCCATTGCAATCCCCCTGTCCACTGCAATCCCCCCGCCCCCTGTATTACATTCCCTGTCCACTGCAATCCCCCCACCCCCTGTATTACATTCCCTGTCCATTGCAATCCCCCTGTCCACTGCAATCCCCCGCCCCCTGTATTACATTCCCTGTCCACTGCAATCCCCCTGTCCACTGCAATCCCCCCGCCCCCTGTATTACATTCCCTGCCACTGCAATCCCCCGTCCCCTGTATTACATGCCCTGACCACTGCACCCAACCCCCCACCCCGCCAACTCCCTCTAAGAGTTATTTAATGGAAGTTGAATGGCAGAGTGCGTGAGTTCACTCTGGGGCTAACCAGACTGCAAATGGGATGTAAAAGCCTCACTCTGAATTGGACAGGCAGATTCATTATGAAATGGCTCTGGACAATGTCACTATCAACTGCTCTTTCATAGACTGAATTTTGAGAAAAAAAGATTATAGCATCTTTAGCAACCACTGGACATCTCAAAGCACCTTATAATCAAATAAATACTTTTGGAGTGTAGTCACTGTTGTGTTGTAGGAAATGTGCAGCAGTGAATTTGCACACAGCAAGATCCCACAAATGATAATGACCAGATAATCAGTTTATTGATGTTTGTTAAGGGATAAATAACTGCCAGGACACCAGAGACAACCCCCTGTTCTTTTTCCAAATAGTACCATGGAATATTTACATCCACCTGAAAGGAAGCATCTGTGAGGATGCAGCACGGCCTCAGTGCTGACCCTCCGATAGTGCGGTGCTCCCTCAGTGCTGACCCTCCGACAGTGCGGTGCTCTCTCAGTGCTGACCCTCCGACAGTGCAGCACTCCCTCAGTACTGACCCCACGATGGTGCAGCACTCCCTCAGTACTGACCCCTCCGATGGTGCAGCACTCCTTCAGTACTGACCCTCGGATAGTGCAACACTCCCTCAATACTGCCCCTCCGACAGTGCGGCACTCCCTCAGTACTGCCCCTCTGATAGTGTAGCACGCCCTCACATGTGACCCAGTGACAGTACAGCGCTCCCTCAATGCAGCATAAGCCTGGATTTTGTGCTGAGATCTCTGGAGACAACCTTCTGATTCCGAAGCAAGAGTGTTGCTTTCTGAGCTACAGCTGTTATGTTGAATTGAAATGGTTAATGTTATCTGTTTTACATGTATTAAATATCTCCTTTGGTGAATGCTTGTTTCATTGCAGTTATTAGAATTGAAAATGTCAGAGTAATCTTCAACTTTATCCTTCTACACGTTCTAGTAAACCTCACTGCCACTGACCTTATGTATTTACCATATTTCATGAATATATTAAATTAAAACTTGTCAGGAAGCAGCATTAAGAAAGAAACTAAATGCAATTTTACATTCAACATGGTTCACCTCTCCAATTCTGGTGCCAATCTCCATCACCTTGAAGATTGAAGTCTTGAACCTTCTGAAAAAGTGTTGTGGACCGTAATCCTAAATCATTATTCTCGCTTCTGAGAGTGTCCAGCTTCATTTCTGAGTAACACTTTTCTTCAAATTGCAAGCCGATCCCTGGGCTGAGCTTATCACCAGAGTTTTGTGTCAGTAAGTTGAACAACTGGGAAATTTATGAACTGAATATTTTACCACTAGACATTTAGGACTGCACTTCTGATTTTTTTGGTGGAAAAATATACTTTATTCATGAAATAACTGAAAGGACATTACAAAACATTTCAAAATGGCCATCACAAGAAGTGCAATCATGTTCAACTTTTACACATGGATCACGAGGTGCTTCAATACAATCAATAAACATTATAGACATTTCAACATGGTCATTACAGACAGTCAGACAGTGCAATGGTATTCAAGCTATCTACATAGATTATGTTGCACTGAGGTTCATCAATACAATTATGATACATGTAGTATTCACTGCATATATTCAATGTGAGTCATACAGCTCGAGGGGTCAATACAGTTTCCAGTCCCTAGATGCACTGTGGCAGAAAGGTCTTAGACAGTGACCTTTCCCCATTGCACCTTTGCGGCGGCTGCCCCAAGCTTTAGTGCGTCCCTCAGCACGTAGTCCTGGACCTTGGAATGTGCCAGCCTGCAACACTCGATTGGGGACAACTCTTTGCGCTGGAAGACCAACAAGTTTCGGGCAGGCCAAAGAGCGTCTTTCACCGAGTTGATGATCCTCCAGCTGCAGTTGATGTTTGTCTCGGTGTGTGTCCCTGGGAACAGCCCGTAGAGCACAGAGTCCTGTGTCACAGAACTGCTCGGGATGAACCTCGACAGAAACCACTGCATCTCTCTCCAGCCCTTCTTTGCAAAGGCACAATCTACAAGGAGGTGAACAATGGTCTCGTCCGCACCACAGCCACCTCGAGGGCAACGTGCCGAGGGGGTGAGACTCTTGGCATGTAGGAAGTATCTGACGGGGAGGGCCTTTCTCACCACCAGCCAAGCTACTTCTTGGTGCTTGTTGGAAAGTTGTGGCGATGAGGCATTCTCCCAAATGACTTTGACAGTCTGCTCGGGGAACCATCCCACAGGGTCCACCATCTCCTTTTCGCTCAGGGCCTCTAGGACGTTACGTGCCAACCACTGCCTGATGAACTTGTGGTCAAAGATGTTTCTCTGCATAAATCTTTCCACGAGGGACAGATGGTACTACACTGTCCAACTACTTGGAGCATTCCGCGGCAGTGTGGCCAGACCCATCCTTCGCAACACGGGGGACAGGACTGCACTTCTGATTAAATTAAAGTTAGAGTATTTGTATTTTGTCAGCTTTGTATTCAGTTGATTGCACGCATTGGGAGGATCAAAAGAGCCATTCACTTTAACATTGAGCTCCTTTCGAAGTCTGACAAATCTCAGTATTTTCTGCTTTAATCTTATTGTTTGCAAAATCAAGTGAAAATCTTGACTTCACACAGATAGCTAGTGTGAACTCTTGGCAGATTCTGGGAGCCTTATGGTGAGTAAATGAGTCTTCTTTCCCCTCTGTGTAATTTGGCGATAGGAGCCTGTATTTGGGATAGATACAATAAACCCATGGTGTGGATAAATAATTGAAATGGTGAATGTTTCTACTGTACGAATATTAAATATCTCCAATGTAATTCACAAACATGACCTGGTCTTGTGTCATAGGGGATTGACATAGTTACGATGACTGACTGAACACTGTGTTCTCTCTGACTTGACAGTAATTGGAGAAACTCATTGTACACCCTTATTTTTTGGTACAGTGACTTTCAATTCTCATGACTGCATATCCATATTGAACAGTAAAGCTGACGTGACCTAACTCAGGGGTGATGATATTTGTAGAACCTATGGAGTCAGATGTTAGAATGATTTAACAATCTGGGTGGGTGCTCCATTGTAGTCAGCTGGTTAATGAGAAGATGGCAGTGTGTGTGTGCTGGGGGAGGGGAGAGGAAAGATTAAGGAATATTGGTTAATGTTAATGATTTCTGACAGTCCATGTGAGTGAGACAGCAGCACATTGTTATCCATGTGAGAGTTTATAGGGAAAGCATCTTGAAATGACCTTGCAATGATTTTTAATCCCTGATCTTGCATTCATTGATTGCAGCAATCACTGGTTGACAGAAATATGATTATGTGTCACATATTGAACCCCTGAAGGAATACAGAAGAATATTTCACATGTTAAAACCCATCTTGCCAGGTGATAAATGCAGTTTAAAAAAAAAAGCCTCATTTTGGTTTTCTGCTCCTGTGCCTGTGCTTGCAATTCTGTGCAAGATATTGATCATTCAGCCCAGGTAAATTTAAGAAGCACGTAAAAAAGAAAGACTTGCATTTATATGGCGCCTTTCATGGTCACTGGACATCACAAAGCTCTTTACAGTCAATGATGAGCAATCAATGTTGCAATGTACGAAACGCAACAACTAATTTGCACACAGCAAGATCCCACAAATAACAAGGTGATAATGACCTGATAATCTGTTTTTGTGATGTTGATTGAGGGATAAGTATTGGCCAGGGTAGCACGGATAACTCCCCTGCATTTTCTTGAAACAGTGCATTGGAATCTTTTATATTCACCTAAGGTTGCAGACGAGACCTTGGTTTATTTGAAAGATGGCTCCTCTGACAATGCAGCACTCCCTCAGTACTGCCCTGGAGTGCCAGCCTGGATTTTGTGCTCAAGTCCTGGAGTAGGACTTGAACTCACAAGCTTTTGATTCAGGGTGAGAGTGCTACCAACTGGTTGCTACCCATTTTGGGGGCTGGGGGGTGCAATATAATATTGCTGCTGACTAGTGATGAATGGTCACACTGCTCAAACATAGCCCTGTAGGCGAGACTGTAACTTGTTGAAAAGACATTCACTGACACAGAGCTAAAATTGTGCCCATAATGTGTCGAAATTCCTGACCACATAAATTTGATTGTATAGAATCTCAAGCATTGGTGTGAGAAGGGAATGCAAGAGGATTAGCAATGCATTCAGTGCACAGGGACAGCACTTATCACTGATTGTTGGAGCAGAGCTGGTTGCAGCATGTTCTCTTAAAGAGGCATAATTTAAATTAAATACATTCAAAACTTTGTTTTTTTCCCATCTTTGTTAATTAATTCTGTGCCAGATGGTGCAGTAGGAATCCAGACACTAATCCTTTACATAATATTTGATTTATTTACAGAACCCAATGTTACATTTGTCTACCTCCTCCCTAAACAACATCCAGTGCTCCAGAGTCGTCTTTATACCCTAAAGAGTAAAAATCAATCAAACAAATGAACCAATCAATAGCCTCTTAAAGGGACACTAGAACAAAAATCAAATACATTAACAGAAAATTATCAAGTTAAGTTAAAATAACATTCCCAGGGCTGATGATGCTCTCCAGCCCCTGTGTTGTCCGCCAGTTGCAGAAGGTCTCAAGTGTCCCAAGCAGACACTGCCTGCTCTCTCCCCCAGGGACACCCACGTGCGAACATAACTGCCGAAGAGGGGCAGACGATTGGGCTGAACGACCCCCTCAATATCCCACTACCTGGACCACCTTGGCCAGGCCCTGGAGCGGACCCACAAAGAGGTCCCTCTGCTGTGCCCGCTGCAACTTCTGGCAACCCATATACACGTGGAACACAGACTCCTCAAGGCCACAGTAAATACAGGCAGGGCTGCAAGGCCGTAAACCTATTTAATCTCCTATTGCCTGAGATTACTGCGTGCAACACCCTCCATGGCAAATTGCTGATAATAAGGGGAGAACTTCCATGTCCAATGCCCTGGGGCCCTCAGCCACCTCCGGATGGCAGGATGGAGCACCCAGGCGTGTCCAGACGGCTGACGAGGGTGAGGAGGTGAAGGGTGTGCACCAGCGGCCCACCCAGGAAACCCCTCTGTGCGGGGTGGAAAAGGATTTCCACAAGACAGCTCAAATTGTGGGGCCGAGGTTCCCGAGGAAGGTTTCGGGACCTGGGGCCAATGTGAAATTCTGTCTGAATGGGGGGACAGTTCAGACGGGAGTCCACCGTGCGCCTGAGCTGCCTCGAGTGCAGTCGGGGCTGAGGACCATGGCTTTAAGGCCCTGGTTGGCTTTGGCCGTGTGCTGGACTTCTGCAGATGCACAATGCGCAAGTCCTGTTAGCAGCATCCAGCCCCCCTGCTCCGTCATCCAGCACGTCACCGACTCTGATCAGCCCAGCAGCCTAAAGCCCCTCTCCCGCCAGCCACACCTGGAGGTGCAGATTCCTGAGCAGCTACTCCTGGTGGGAGAGAACTCAGTTTCTCTCCAGTGTGAGGCAACCATGTTCCAGACTTTGACCAATTCCTGGTAAAAGACAAGCAACTCCCGCAAGGAGGCACAGAGACCGCCCAGGTCTGAAACCAGGAGCTGAAGGTCACACTTGAGGCCGTACACCTGATGGAATAAATATGTTGCCAGTGCTGGACCATTGGGGAGGGGGCTCAACGTATAGCTATTGCTGCACGGCTTGAAGGCACCAAGTCTCTCTTTTGAAAACAAATAAACAAATTAGAAAGCCCTTAAAGGAGCACTGTAACAAAAAGACAAAACTTCAAAGAAACCTTATTAAATTAAAATAATATTCCTGGGGCTGGTGATGCACTCCAGCCCCTATGGTGCCCACTGGTTGTGAAAGGCCTCAGGTGGACACTGCAGGGTCAAACATAACCACAGAATGAGGCAGTCAGTCTGGCCTAATGACCTCCCCCAAGGCCAGCTGCCTGGACCTGTCAATGGCCACCTTGGCCTGGCCCAGGGGCAGACCCACGAGGACATCCCCCAATCTACTTGCCCCTCCTCTGCACTGGGTGACCAAAGATCAGGACCATGGGGCTGAGGTGCAATCAAATAATTAAAAAGGGGCTGCAACCTCGGGCAACCTATGTACACATAGAACACGGACTCCTTCGAGGCTGCAGACAATATAGATGGCCTGGGAGTCGGTGAACCATCTTAGCCTCCTATTGAGTGCAGCACCCTCCACACCAAATCCCCGAAGGTAAAGCGGAAAACTCCCACATAGAGAGCCCTCCACTGGGGACCCTACCAGCTCCGGACGACAGGACAGAATGTCACGAGGTGTCTGAATGGCTGAGGACGAGGAAGTGAAGGGTGTGCAGCAGCAGCCTGTACAGGAAAATCCTCAGTGTGGAACAGAATGGCACAGAGGGAATTTCCATGAGACAGCTCAAATTGTGGTGTTGAGAGGTCCCTGAGGGAGGTTTCGGGACCTGGGGTCAATGTGAAAAGCCGGCCCAGTGGGGGTCAGTCCAGGCAGGAGTCAACCGCATGCCTGAGCTGCCTTGATACCTTGAGTGCAGTCAGGGCCAAGCACCACAGATTTAAGGCTGTGTATAGCTTTGGTCTTGAGCTGGACTTCAATAGACGTGCGATGCTCAAGCTCTTGTGCTGACATCCAGCCCACTCCACCGCCGTCCAACACCTCCCTCACGCTGGTGATCCAACAGCCCGAGCCCTCTCTTCCACATGAACCCATATTGGTGGGTTCCTGAGCAGTGGCTCTCGGGTGATGGCCGATCCTCCTGGCGTGAGGCAACCATGTTCCAGAATTTGATCAGTTCCTGGTAAAAGACAGGCAACTCCTGTAAGGAGGCACAGAGACCTCCCAGGCCTTTAAACAAGGGTCTAATTGAGGCTGTGCATCTGGTGGAAGAAATACGTCACCAATGCACACCCATTGGGGAGGGGGCTCAACATAAGGGTATCGCTATAGGATCTGAACTTGGAAAGTCGCTAAGTCTCATAATCTGATCCACACCAGCTATCCAGCCAACTGGCCCCCCAAGGGGTCTGAGTTACTGTGACAACAGACACTTTTCCATGCATGTTGTAGTATGGAGCTATGGACAGTGATGGTAGAGGCTTCAATTTCTTTCCATCACACGGCTGACCAAGAATCCCTCCCATTCTTACCACCTGCCATTGGCATGTATTAGAAGAATTTACAAGTTAATACTCAGTCTGGTCATGTTATGAAGGCACCTTCCTTGGCCATCTAGTCCTGGAGTGGGACTTGAACCCAGAGCTTCTGGCTCAGAGGCAGGGACACTATAACTGCGCCACAAGACTTCAAGTCTCTCTTTATAATATTTTGGCCCAGTTTTGAACCTGGGACCTTTCCCATGTAAGGCAAATGTGATAACCATCACTTACTGCCGACACACCGTGGTAAGTCTCTCTTTATACGTGCTCAAGGTACTTAATCGATGCCCTTCACCTATGTATCCTTAACCTTAAGAATACAATTAATGCACCATTGTTAATGCACCATTAACAAACTGTTCCTGAGTTGCACCATTTTGACGTGTTTCTGGCCAAATATATTTTCATATCATTAGTAGATGATGCAACAAAACTGAAGCTGGTTTCTCCTGGCTCTCCTCCCATTCCAAACCAAATGATGTTCATTGAATAGTCCTTCACAAAGCTGGTTCTCCTGTTAAACTGCTGGCATGGTGTAACTGTATATGCATAACCTCTCACTTGCAGTAGTGTGTGATCAGCAATGGGAAGTGGAGCAGAGGCTGAAGAGATAAAGATAGTCTTATTATTCCACTGACTAACTCATTAGGGATTCAATTTTCAGACATGATGTACAGCTCTTGCAGAGGACAATCTATAATCTTAAAACCAAATTTAAAAACTGCTGTCTAATATTCTTACCCTGGTTGGTGTCTCAGGGTGAAGCAAGTTAGCCCCCAAACTCTTCCTCCACCTTTCCTCATGATACCCTTAGCTGACTGGGATCAGGTATGTTTGAGTGGCTGGAGAACAACTCTATGTCCATTTCTGCCCTCAAGGCAGTGGGGCTGAGGCTAAGAGCTCAGCCAGGGGAATTGCTCTCTGTTGTCTAGTGACCTGGCACAATGTCACGGTGCCCAGTGCTCTGCTCCACGGAGGTGCCTGTGTCCCATGTATTCTTGAATGAAACAACGTTCTCGGTGCTAGGGTTCCAGACATCTACTCAGGGTTGGAGAGGAACTTGCAATGGGTGGGGGAGGATCCAGTGGTCATGGTCCAAATTGGTACCAACGACATATATAGCACTAGGAAAGTAGCTCTCCTTAGGGAGCATGAGCAGCTAGGGGTTAAATTATCACCTCAAAGGTAATAATCTCTGGATTGTTACTTGAGCCATGAGCAAATTGATGTAGGATCAATAAGATTAGAGATGGATGTGTGGCTCAAAGATTGGTGTGGTAGAAATAGGTTTTGATTCATGGGGCACTGGTACCGGTACTGGGGAAAGTGGGAGCTATACCATTGGGGCAGGCTTCACCTGAACCATGCTGGAACCAGTGTTCTGGTGAGTCGTATAACTAGGGCGATAGAAAGGGCTTTAAACTGAATAGTGCGGGCGAGGAGATGTAGTAAATCAAAGGGAAACAACAAGGTAATAAAGCAAGGTAGTGATTTGGATAACTAGAGTGTGGCAACAAGGGACAGAGAATACAAACTTAAGGTCCGATATTGCAAACATGATAAAAAGGCAGAGTTAAAGGCTCTGTATCTGAATGTGTGCCGCATTGGTAACAACGTGGATGAATTGTTAGCACAGATAAAAATAAATGTGTCTGACCTGATAGCCATTACAGAGACATGGTTGCAGGGTGACCAAAGCTGGGACTTGAATATTGAAGGGTATTTACCATGTCTAAAAGATAGGAAGCTAGAAAAAGGTGATGGGGTAGCTCTGTTAATTAAGGATGTCATTAGTACAGTCATGAGAAATGACCATAGCTTAAAACAGCAAGATGTAGAATCAGTTTGGGTAGAGATAAGAAGTAGGAAATGTAAGAGGGAGTAGTTTGTAGGCCCCCTAGCAGTAGGTACATGGTAGAACAGAGTATACAAGAATAAATAAATGGGGCGTGTCAGAAAGGTATCGCATTAATCATGGGCGACTTTTATCTTACATATAGATTGGGCAAATCAGATTGGCAAAGGTAGCCTGGAAAATAAGTTCATAGAGTGTATTTGGGACAATTTCTTAAGAGTAATACGTTCTAGAGCCAACCAGGGTGCAGGCTATTCTGCACCTGGTAATGAGCAGTGAGACAAGATTAATCAATAACCTCATGGTAAAGGAGCCTCTAGATGACAGCGATCATAACATGATAGAATTTTATGTTCAGTTTGAAGGGGAGAAGTGTGGGTCTAAGACTAGCGTTGTAAACCTAAATAAAGGTAATTGTAAGGGTATGAAAGCAAGGTGAACTGAGAAACTCAGTTATAATGAGGGAAAATATGAACTTGTCCACTTTGGCAGGAGAAATAGAAAAGCAATGTACTATTTAAATGGAGAGAGATTGCAAAACTTGGTGGCAGAGGGGGATCTGGGTGCTCTGGTACATGAAGCTGTACAGGGCATTGGTGGGACCACGTCTGGAATACTGTGTACAGTTTTGGTCTCCTTATTTGACAAAAGATATAATTGTGGTTAGAAGCAATTCAGAAAAGGTTCACTCGACTCATTCCTGGGATGATGGATTTGTCTTATGAAGAAAGGTTGAACAGGGTGGGCCTATATACATTGGAGTTTAGAAGAATGAGAAGCGATCTTATTGAAACATATACAATACTGAAGGGCATACGAACATATGAACACATGAATTAGGAGCAGGAGTAGGCCACTTGGCCCCTCGAACCTGCTCCGCCATTCAATAAGATCATGGCTGATCTTATTGTAACCTTAACCCCACATTCCTGCCTACTCCCAATATCCTTTCACTCCCTTGTTAATCAAGAATCTATCTAGCTCTGCCTTAAAAATATTCAAAAGCTCTGCTTCCACCACCCTTTCAGGGAGAGAGTTCCAAAGACTCACGACCCTCTGAGTGAAAAAATTTCACCTCACCTCTGTTTTAAATGAGCGACCCCTTATTTTTTAAACAGTGACCCCTAGTTCTAGATTCTCCCACAAGAGGAAACATCTTCTCAACATCCACCTTGTCAATAGTATAAAAACAAAAAACTGCGGATGCTGGAAATCCAAAACAAAAACAGAAATACCTGGAAAAACTCAGCAGGTCTGGCAGCATCGGCGGAGAAGAGCAAAGTTGACGTTTCAAGTCCTCATGACCCTTCAACAGAACCTTGTCAAGACCCGCAAGGATCTTATATGTTTCAATCAAGTCGCCAGGAGGATGTTTCCACTTGTGGGGGAGACTAGAACTAGCGGACACAGTTTAGAAATAAGGGGTCTCCCTTTTAAGACTGAGTTGAGGAGAAATGTTTGCTCTCGGAGGGTTGTTAGTCTGTGGAATTCTCTTCCCCAGAGAGCACTAGAGGCTGGATCATTGAATTTGTTCAAGGCTGAGCTAGATAGGATTTTCATAGACAAGGGAGTCGAGGGCTATTGGGGGGCAGACAGGAAAGTGGAGTTGAGACCACAACCAGATCAGTCATGATTTTATTGTCAGTGGAGCAGGCTCAAAGGGTTGAATGGCCTACTCCTGTTCCCAAGTCCTACGTTCGTAAAGTTTACCTTAGATATCAAAATTACTTCAAGCTACAGTCAAAAATATTTTGGAAGGAAGGTTAATCTCTTTTTTTCCCTCCTAGCTTGGTTGGGCTAAGCATTATGTATGTCTGAAGGGATGCTCAATGAGGCATCTTGGAGCTGTCTGTAGGAGGGGAGCAGCAACACACACCTAAGTTGTCCTATAACAAGAGGCTCAAAAATGACTGTTCCTCTGATTGTCCCTTCTCGTTGAGGTGCCTCCAACTGTCCTTATGTAAAGACCATGTATCTTGTGTCTCAGAACCACTAAAACATTTACCAGCTTGTTTAGCTACATGGAATCTAGAGGGTGTGAATCTCACTGTACATTATCCAAAGGGTATTTAATTTAATCTTATATACAGTAATGAACAAATATTAAGTAACAACATTTATTGTTTGAGAATTCTGAGTCAGGCCCCAGCACTTACAATCCAAAACTGCTGCTGAAATGTTGATTTGATGCAGTGTTTCTCAGGGTGTATCAGGAGTTTCATTACAGTTTAGGGCGATGCAGAGTGAAAACTGCTTTTGACTGACAATAAATTGCTATCACTTTCATATGATGAGAAGCGTTTATAATGCGATGTCTAGTTTGGCTTCATTCAATGGTCTCCTGAGATTCCAAATGGGGAAATGAGGTGCCTCTCACAACAGATCTTATTTGGCAGGTAGGTGTGTGTGTCCCATGGCCTGAGGCTCATGGCCAAATTCGCACTTTGGGTCATCCCTCATCTTCGACTAACGAGCAGTTGGGTGCATTGCCCACGCTCTTACGTATTTGGTAGAGAGCGGGTCCACTATGGTAGAGGGAGGTTAAAGCCAGAGACTCTGCTGTCAGGTCAGTGAAGAGGTGTTGGTTCTTCATGCTGTTATACACCTTATGATTCTGTCTGTCTGGAAACTGGCTCATTATCAGCTGTATGAGTGTTAGCTGCTGTTTCCCAGAACAGCCAGTGCAATTTTCAATGCTTTCGTGGTGGGTGTTTCAAGCCTTTGTGAACAGGAAGGTCGCACTCATTGTGAGGTTTCCCTCTCACAGAGTATGAAGGTGTCGCGGTGGATGGTAGAAGGACAAGTGACACAGCACCGGGAACCTCTCAATTGGAATGGGCTTAAACATCCCTGACACTGTCCTCATGTCGATGTTTAGCTGCACGTCCATGATTTTTGTGTGATTTGGGTGTGCCCAGACAAGAAACTCAGAAAGTTAGCATGCAGGTGCAGCAAACAATTAGGAAAGCAAATGGCATTTTGGCCTTTACTACAGGGAATTGCAGTACAAAAATAAAGAAGCCTTGCTACAATGTACAGGGTTTTGGTGAGACCTTATCAGGAATAATGTGTGCAGTTTTGGTTTCCATATTTAAGGAAGGATATACTTACATTGGAGGTGGTTCAGTGAAGGTTCACTAGATTGGTCCCTGGGATGAGGGAGTTCTCCTATATTCTCTGAAGTTTAGAAGAATGAAAGGCCATTTCATTGAAACATTCAAGATTCTGAAAGGGTTTGACGGGTGGACACGGAGAGATTGTTTCTGCTGGTTGGGGAATCTAAAACACAGGGGCACAGTCTCAGGATAAGGGGCTGATCATTTTGGACTGAGATGAAGAGAAATTTCTTCACTCAAAGGGTTGTGAATCTTTGGAATTCTCTACCCCAGAGGGTTCTGGATGCTCCATTGTTGAATATATTTAAGGCTGGGAGTGATTTTTGGTTCTCAGGGAACAAGTGATATGGGGAACAGGTGGGAAAATGGAGTTGAAGCCCAAGATCAGCCATGATTATATTGAATGGTAGAGCAGACTTGAGGGGCCGAATGGTCCACTCCTCTTATTTCTTATGTTCCTGTGTTCTGGTCTGGTGTGGAGACTCTGGGACCATGAGGTGGTGCAGTATTCTGCAGCGATGTGGACCAGGGCCATGCGCTGCCAGACCTGCTGTTTATTTCCACAATCTTCACAATGTTCCTCTCTTTCCCCCCCCGCTTCCAATCCCCCAACAAAGGGGACACATTCACAAAATGTCAACCTCCAGTATGCATCTAACCAACAGTGACATTAACTGTGTGTCAGCCATAGTTCAGTGGGTTGCAATCTGACCTCTGAGTCGGGAAGGTTGTTGGTTCAAATCCCACTGCAGACACTTATGCACAAAATCCAGGCAGACACTCCAGTGCAGTCCTGAGAGAGCTCTGTCCTGCACTGGCTTTTTGGATTATGGATTAAACTGAGGCTCCTCCTGCCCTCTCAGGTGGACATGAAACATCCCACAAGCCTATTCAAATTACAGCAGCAGAAGTTCTTCCAGTGTCCTGCCCAAACCCTAGTTACCTGGTCACTTATCACGTTACTGTTTGTGGGATCTTGCTGTGTGCAAATTGATTGTCGTGCTTCCTATATTACGATAGTGATGGAACATTAAAAGTACTCCATTGGCAGTAAAGTCCTTTGGGAAATCCTGAGGTTATGAAAGGTGCCATTTGAATGCAAGTCTTTTTTAATGGTCAGCAATGAAATCATGGTGCTTGCTGCAGTCCTTGAACAAAGTTGCCGACAATGATTCAAAGATCTCCTTGACGTGGATTTCCCCTTTCCCAAATGCAGTTTGAATCTGGTGTCAAATCAAGGGGACCTCCAGGGACATAAGTTCAAGGTGAGGGGCAGGAGGTTTAGGGGGATGTGAGGAAAAACTTTTTTACCCAGAGGGTGGTGACGGTCTGGAATGCGCTGCCTGGGAGGGTCGTGGAGGCAGGTTGCCTCACATCCTTTAAAAAGTACCTGGATGAGCACTTGGCACGTCATAACATTCAAGGCTATGGGCCAAGTGCTGGTAAATGGGATTAGGTAGATAGGTCAGGTGTTTCTCACATGCCAGTGCAGACTCGATGGGCCAAAGGGCCTCTTCTGTACTGTGTGATTCTGTGATCCAGGCATACAATAGCAGTGATGTCAGCAAGCAGTGTAAGCAGCCAATCACATTAAAGTATTCACATTGACAGCAAACCAGTAAGTTAAAAACACTGAATCCCATTACTTTTCTAATTAAAATATTTCAAACAGTGGAATAAATCACTTATGAATGGATTAAGATAGAAGTTAAAATAAAGATACACAAACTTTTTGATAAAGCTTAAAATATATCGAGATTTTTTATCATAAAGGAGAAATTTGACATTCCACAAATTTATAAATTTAGGTTCTCAGGGCTAGTGAGGGTGTACATCAGTGGTTACAAACCTAGTAAGCTGTTAGAAACCCAGTTACGCCTCATTCAGTAAGGTGTAACATTGTCAGGGTTATTTTAAAACAAAACTAAAAGTGTGAAAGGAGAAGTTCCTTTCAATTAAATGATTTCCAATGGATTGCAGTCTGAGGGGACCACTGCGCACCATTTGGGGAAATGTACAACCACTGGCAGAAACTCTGAATTTCTGTGTTATCCTGCACATGTCTGGCCTCCAGAAATTGCTGTCAGTTTCAGTGGTGCAGTGACAGTGAATGCTGATGGTTTTGCTGTCGCTACCACTCCAAAGTTTGGGCCTATATCATGTGTTTATAACATTCTGGATTATGTTGCTATTTCAACAGTGTATATGTTTCCCCTTTAAAGTTATGATGCTGTGATACTCTAGAGAAGATGTTTGTTTGGCGGTTACGTTAATTGATTAGTGAGCCAAAGGCCTTGGCTCATGCACAAAGACAAATTCCATCATGGCAGTTTGAGAATTTGAATTAAGTTTTTTAAAAATCTAGAAATAAAATGTAGGTACTGGTGATGTTACCAGATTGTTAAAAAAAAAAACTGGATCATTAATGCCCTTCTGGGAGTCTAGCCTCTTTACCCACTCTGTGATTCCAATCCCACGCCATCCTGGATGACTGTTACTCTAACAAACCACTCAATGAACAAGAAGTGCCGGTCTTGCCAGTGACACCATATCCTGAGAATGAAGAAAGAAGGGAAATGATGCTGCTGAGTAGTCCAAATGGTTGCTGCGTACTGATTCTGACTGTCGCGCATCCTCCAACACTATCGTTCTATGATTTCTCTGCACCAAAATCCTCTGGAAGTGCGGTGCAGTAAAAGCTAACAAGCCCCTGCACTGCATCAGACAAATGAAGGACAATTCTCTCCTGGGGCAGGGCTGTCAAAAGAAGGAGGTGTACTCACAAACCTTGTGGGAGAGAGAGAACTAGAATATTACGAAATGATTTAGGGTTGCAATGCATTGAATTCTGACACACTCCAAGCATCTTTGAAAACTCTTCCACTGGACATTGTAGTCAGGGCCTGAGAGGAGGAAATATTTCTGCAGGCACATGTGAAAATGACTGCCTTCTCTTCACTCTTCCCCCAAATGCTCACCATGCTAAAAAAGTTGCAAAGGAAAATATTTTCTGTTGGTTCTATACATTGTATTCTCGGTATTACTCTGTCCGTGCTGCAGTGTAAACTCCCTCCACTGTCCTTGTTTAGTTGCTAGCTTTAAAGAAGCAGGATTTGCTTGTGTCGATTTAAAATAAAACTTTTCTTTCCTTCAATTAGAGGCCAATTATTCTGCTTGTGTTGTCATTACCTGAATGTAAAATGACCTTGTAATAGTGACGAGCATCCAATGCTCGAATGGAATGCAGAGTCCCTGCAGTGAAATTCCTGCACCTGATTCATTGTTCCTCAATCCTATCTATTACTGCAGAATGTAGTCTTTAAATGCAATCTTTGAAACCAGCATCTAATAATCAACATAATCTTAATTCTTAATACTATATCTTGATACAGATTTTATAGCTCCTTTGAGATAGTATTCAGTGTAATCAAATGGCCAGAGAGTTATAAAATAGGATATGTGAGAATTAAGTATATGCATAACTATACATAAATACTGTTGACACTTATAGAAGTGTTAATAGATCAATGCTATGGACGCGTTAATAAACCCATGCATATCAACTCAGACTGGTTTAGTGAAAGGATATGCTATCACTGCTGAGTGCATTGTTTACTAAGGTTATACATATACTTTTGGGTACGGTCTAAGATCAGAGTTAATGTAGCGAAACATACAATGAGTCTTAGCCGCTACACCGCAATTACAGAATGCAAGTACAGAGTGACTAAACCTTGGGATACAAGTGAAAATACAGTTTACAGGTTTAAGAAAATTAAATCCTCTTTTGTATAAATCCTTAGTAATGTAGTATAAAGGGTTAATTCTAACTATGTTCACAGTATACATCACAGGAAGTGGTGCAATGTCACATGATCTTGCTCTCGCTTGTCGGACCTTATGGCAAGATGAAGCCTCAGTAAGTTATTTCTTAATAAAGTTAACGTTTTCCTTACCTTTAAGTTAGACACAGGTGCAGCAGTTTTAGTTCTTTCTGATACTGAACCATGGTTGGAGAAAAGTTATTTTCAGCCATCATGCATAAACTCTACACGCGCCGGGAGCTATAGAACCCAAGGGCATAGGACAACTGAATGCAACCTTTCAATATAGAGAGAGAAAAAGCACCGAAACCTGAACTGTGATCCTCAACCAGAGCTGTTCACTCTTAAGCAGGAAGTCCTGTACCGACTTAAGAGATAAAAGCAAAAAACTGCGGATGCTGGAAATCCAAAACAAAAACAGAAACAGAAATACCTGGAAAAACTCAGCAGGTCTGGCAGCATCGGCGGAGGAGAGCACGAGTTCTGTTGAAGGGTCATGAGGACTCGAAACGTCAACTGTGCTCTCCTCTGCTGATGCTGCCAGACCTGCTGAGTTTTTCCAGGTATTTCTGTTTCTGTTTTTGTTCTGTACCGACTTAAACCTGATTGACAGAGTAGAGGAACTGCAAAGTCCAGATCAGCCCAAAACTTCACAGCTGAATTTCCATGGCTGTCCACAGGATGAGAAAAGCGGAAGACAGTGTACCGCATCACTCTACATCCAGAGACGAAGCCACTGTGTCTGTTTGCACCAAGAAAAGTTCCTCATCCACTCTTGCCAAAGGTAAAGAAGGAAATTGACTCTATGTTGAAGCAAGGGGTTATTTCACCTGTGACAGAACCAACAAGCTGATGCTCGGGGATGGCCCCAGTGCCAAAACCCAACGGATTGATCGGAAATAGTGTCGATCTTACCCAGCTGAACAAGGCAGTTGAACACGAAGTTCATCCTGTGTCAACTGTGGACGAGAGCTTAGCAAAATTGTGAAGAGTTCAATCTTCACAAAGCGAGATGCAAATAGTGGGTTTTGGCAACTATCCCTTGATGAAGTGTCTATTAAATTGCTCGCAATCTTCATCAAGATAAAAGCAAAACACTGCGGATGCTGGGAATCTGAAAAAAAAACAAAAATAGCTGGAAAAACTCAGCAGGTCTGACAGCATCTGCGGAGAGGAACACAGTTAACGTTTCGAATCCGTATGACTCTTCATCAGAACTAAGAAATATAGAAATGAGTTGAAATATAAGCTGGTTGAGGGGGGGTGGGACAGGTAGAGCTGGATAGAGGGCCAGTGATAGGTGGAGGCAAACAAGAGATTGCCATAAATGCCATAGAAAAAAGGACAAAGGGGTGTTGACGGTGGTGATATTAGCTAAGGAATGTGCTAATTAAGGGTAGAAAGCAGGATGAGCAAGGTACAGATAGCCCTAGTGGGGGTGGGGTGGGGGGAAGGAATCACTATAGGCTAAAAGGTAGAGATAAAACAATGCATGGAAATACATTTAAAAATAATGGAAATAGGTGGGAAAAGAAAAATATATTAAAAAATAATAATAAATTATTTTAAAATAAATTATTAAAAAAACCTGGAAAAATTTATTAATTTTGCTTCCAATTTCCACCGCTCCATCATTTTCACATGGTCCATCTCTGACACTTCCCTTCCCTTCCTTGACCTCTCTGTCTCAATTTCTGGTGATAGACTGTCCACCAATATTCATTACAAGCCTACCGACTCCCACAGCTACCTCAACTACAGCTCCTCACACCCTGCTTCCTGTAAGGACTCCATCCCATTCTCTCAGTTCCTTCGCCTCCGTCGCATCTGTTCTGATGATGCCACTTTCCAAAACAGTTCCTCTGACATGTCTTCCTTCTTCCTTAACCGAGGTTTTCCACCCACGGTGGTTGACAGGGCCCTCAACCATGTCCGGCCCATCTCCCACGCATCTGCCCTCACGCCTTCTCCTCCCTCCCAGAAACATGATAGGGTCCCCCTTTACCTCACTTATCACCCCACCAGCCTCCGCATTCAAGGGATCATCCTCCGCCATTTCCACCAACTCCAGCATGATGCCACCACCAAACACATCTTTCCTTCACCCCCACCCCCCGGCGGCATTCCGCAGGGATCATTCCCTCCGGGACACCCTGGTCCACTCCTCCATCACCCCCTACACCTCAACCCCCTCCCACGGCATCTTCCCATGCAAACGCAGAAGGTGCAACACCTGCCCCCTTTACTTCCCCCCTCCTCATCGTTCAAGGGCCCAAACACTCCTTTCAAGTGAAGCAGCATTTCACTTGCACTTCCCTCAATTTAGTCTACTGCATTTGCTGCTCCCAGTGCAGTTTCCCCTACATTGGAGAGACCAAATGCAGACTGGGTAACCACTTTGCGGAACACCTTTGGTCTGTCCGCAAGCATGACCCAGACCTCCCTGTCGCTTGCCATTTCAACACTCCACCCTGCTCTCATGCCCACATGTCCAGCCTTGGCTTGCTGCATTGTTCCAGTGAAGCTCAACGCAAACTGGAGGAACAGCACCTCATTTTCCGATTAGGACTTTACAGCCTTCCGGACTTAACATTGAGTTCAACAATTTTAGATCATGAACTCTCTCCTCCATCCCCACCCTCTTTTATATATATATATATTTAAAAAATATATATATTTTTCTTTTCCCACCTATTTCCATTACTTTTAAATGTATTTCCATCCATTGTTTTATCTCTACCTTTTAGCCTATTTCGATCCCTTCCCCCCACCCCACCCCCACTAGGGCTATCTGTCACTTGCTTGTCCTGCTTTCTACCCTCAATGTCACCATTAGTACATTCCTCAGCTAATTTCACCACCATCAACACCCCTTTGTCCTTTTGTCTACGACATCTTTGGCAATCTCTTCTTTGCCTCCACCTATCACTGGCCCTCTATCCAGCTCTACCTGTCCCACCCCCTCTACCAGCTTATATTTCACCTCTTTTCTATTTTTCCTTAGTTCTGTTGAAGGGTCATACGGACTTGAAATGTTAACTGTGTTCCTCTCCGCAGATGCTGTCAGACCTGCTGAGTTTTTCCAGCTATTTTTGTTTCACAATCTTCATTACTCCGCTTGGGAGGTTTTGTTTCAACAGACTACCCTGCGTTGTCACATCAGCACCAGAAATTTACAGAGGACAATGTCAAGAATCCTAGAAGGTCTGCAGTCATATGTTACATGGATGATGTCCTAATCCATGGATGCACTCAGGCAGAATATGACGTTATAGTGCAGGCTGTGCCTCAATGCTTACAGGAATCAGGACTTACAGTCAACATCAAATTCGATTTCTCACAGCCGACTGTCAAGTTCCTTGGGATATTGTGGATGCATCCAGTGTTAGAGTTGATCCACAGATGACAAAGGCAATCAAGGAGTTTCCAGCTCCTCGGAATGTGACTGAGCTCCAGAGATTTATGGATAGAGTGAACCGAGTCAGAAAGATCCTGCCCAACCTCGCAGTCATCAAAGAGCCGCTGCACCAGCTGTTGTGACAGGACAATACATGGTGCTGGGAGGAAGGACAATACATGGTGCTGGGAGGAAGGACAATACATGGTGCTGGGAGGAAGGACAATACATGGTGCTGGGAGGAAGGACAATACATGGTGCTGGGAGGAAGGACAATACATGGTGCTGGGAGGAAGGACAATACATGGTGCTGGGAGGAAGGACAATACATGGTGCTGGGAGGAAGGACAATACATGGTGCTGGGAGGAAGCACAACAGAGGCTTTTTGAAAAAAATCAACGTGAAGCTGATACCACCTGATCTTTTGGCTCACTATGACCCAGAGCTACCCAATAGCAGATGTATCTTCTACAGGGCTGGGAGCTGTACTCTTTAAGAGACAGATGGATGGAAAGCGCAGACCAGTTTACTGCACATTCCGTTTACTGACAGAGACTGAACAGAGATACATGGTGTTATGGAAAGAAGCACTAGCTGCTACATGAACATGTGAAAAGTTTGCAGATTATGTCCTTGGTCTCCACTTCAAGATAAAGACAGACCACAAACCCTTAGTGACACTCTGAAATTCTAAGGAGTTAGCAGCCATGAGTACAACGATCCAGACTGAGGATGATGAGGTTTGATGTAAAGACAGAGCATGTTCTTGGAATGCAGCAGAATATGGTGGATGCTTTGTCCTGTATCCCAGTGGCAAGACCTGAACAAGGTGATGTAGCCCTTGTTGAAGAAGTAGAAACCTTCATATTGACAACAACCACCAGCAACAACTCAGTGACTGAATGAAATGGGAGATGCACAGAAACCTGATGAAAAATGTGTTCAGGTCAGAGACCAGTGCATCAAAGGATGGCCAGCATACATGCTGCACAATCCCATTCTCAGACAGGACTATGAGAGATTGATCATCCCGAGAGTTCTGAGACTCGATATACTGCAACAATTGCACCGAGGACATTTGGGCAGAACAAATTGTCGAGCCGGAGAAAGATATTCTGTTTTGTGGCCTGGTCTCTCAATGTCTTTGGGAAAGATATCAAACTGTGCTATTCATTTCAGGATTTCCTTTCCATCATGGGAATTCTTGGGATGGACCTCCTTGAACACAGAGCTAAAATGTTCTTGATCATTGTAGACTACTACTCCAGATGGGTAGAAGGCAAGCAACCACAGAGTCTCACTTCAGAAGCAGTGATTACATCGCTAAAGCAGATATTTGCAACATATGGAATCCCAGACCTTGGAATCTCAGACAATGGAGTGCAATTTGCCAATGAATATTTTAAAGAGTTTATGGCATCATATGGATTTGTCCAGACCATCAGCTCACCAAGATACTCTCAAGCCAACGGTGAAGCTAAAAGAGGAGTGCATACAATGAAAGCATTGCTGAAGAAGAACAATGACATCCAACTTGCACTTCTGAGCTATTGTTCAACTCCACTCCAAAATGGTTTAACATCATGTGAACTCCTCATGGGAAGACGACTGAGAACTCAAGTCCCTACTCTCCTATACACGCTCAGGCCGCATTTACAAACTGATGACTTGGACAGGTTGAGGGAGAATGAGGATGAGTATTGTTCTAGCCAGATGTGCAACTATGACAAACGTCACAAAGCATGTAACCTGCCAGACTTTCAACCAGGAGAGCCAGTTTGGATCTGAGGCTAAGCTCATTATGCATAAGTGGTTGAACAGACACCACACCCACAGTCCCACCTTACCCAAACAGATAATGAGAAGAAGACATGCACTAGTTGCACATGGAAGCAACCTCCTACACAGTCAACGCATCATCTACCCAACTGAACAGACCAAAGAGGCTGCATTCATTGAGAGATCCAGGTGACAGCCATATTGGTGAACCTCAGTCATCAACAAATTCTCCTTCTGCCCAGCAGAGCCTGAGAGATCACAGGCAGGAACCGAATCCCCAACTTCCTCCAAAGGAGCTGAGGACCCATGCGGGGAGACTAGTGAAACCGCCATAATGGCTGGCTCTTTAAAGAAGAAATGGAAATCTGAGACTTAGGTTGGGGGGGTGGGGGTGGGGGTGGGGGTGGGGGGGTGATATGCTAAAGAGACACACAGGAAGTGATGCAATGTCACATGATCTTGAGCTCGCTCTCTCTGCCAACTACATCTTGTTGAACCTCATGGTGAGGAAGCCTCAGTAAGTTTCTTAATAAAGTTAACATTTCCCTTATCTCAGCAGGCTTTGTAAATATTCTGCATCAGCACAACAAGATCAAGAATATTATAAGTAATATCGCAATTTCACTGTTGGGGTGGGGTCCATGATTATTAATATATTTGAAATGGGGTCCTTTAATGAGTATGTTTGAGAAGCTCTAGTGTCTGAGGATTCGGAGTAGGATCCCAGAGCTTTCACAATCCAGAGAAACTGTGCAGCTGAAAAGTTGTTGATTTGATGCAGTGTTTCTCAGAATGTATCACGAGTTTCACTTACAGTTTAAGGGCTAAGTTTAGTATGTTACACTGACATTAAACAAATGCAGAGTTAAGGCAGGAGCTGAATTCCGATCAAAGCAGAGCGAGTCTGACTGCACTGACAGCTTCGGACCCATTGCTGCGTTTATGCTACACCTGGTGTATGGATATAAAGCAGAACGACAGTTTGTATCATCAATACACAAAGGGACACTTTGGTAGCCCAAATCAATGATGCAACTTAAATTTACAAATGCCTGCTCTGAAGGGCACTGATATGGCAGGGGGCGGTGGGGGCGAGTGTGGAGAGAGTGGGAATTCAGTGTCACTGCTCAGTGTCCAGTCTTACGGATGTAACATTTGGCAGTGGGGGGTCCACACCTGATTGGCACAGGAGCTTGAGCCTCTGCTTCAATCACCTGAGGCTGACAGGTTTCTGAGGTTGGTGCAAGCCTCAATTCAATAGGGAAAGGAGAATTCTGCATTTGTTTCATGTCCCATCCCAGCACAGGGCCAGCTCAGCATTCCTGCTCGACAGTCAGCCTAACCAGCAGACCTGAAAGGGACAGCACTCTGTGGCCCACTGACAGCCCCACCGGCCCTCCCATCCTTAAACCCCTGCTCTGACCCTTTTCCTGCTCTAGAAGTTTCTTGGTGGCGCACACGGTTTTAGGTGTGCAGTCGGCAAACAAACGTACAATGTGGTGGTGACCACGTGTGTTGCTGGTAATTCATGGTCCACCATATTGGAAAGATTGGCCCCTCCAGGGTGCATGCCAGAAATATATTGAAAAATGAATAAAATATTTAAATTTTTATTTATTCATTCATGCGGTGTGGGCATCACTGGCTGGGCCAGCATTTATTGCCCATTCCTAATTACCCTTGAGAAGGTGGTGGTGAGCTGTCTTCTTGAACCTCTGCAGTCCATGTGGTGTAGGTACACCCGCACAGTGCTGTTAGGGAGGGAGTTCCAGGATTTTGACCCAGCGACAGTGAAGGAACGGCGATATATTTCCAAGTCAGGATGGTGAGTGGCTTGGAGAGGATCTTCCAGGTGGTGGTGTTACCATGTGCCTGTTGCCCTTGTCCTTCTAGATGATAGTGGTCGTGGGTTTGGAATCTGTTGTTGAAGGAAACTTGGTGAATTCCTGCAGTGCATCTTGTAGATGGTACACACTGCTGCTACTGTGTGTCAGTGGTAGAGGGTGTGAATGTTGAAGGTGGTGGGTGGGGTGCCAATCAGGTTGCTTTGTCCTGGACAGTGTCAAGATTCTTCAGTGTTGTTGGAGCTGCACTCATCCAGGCAAGTGGAGAGTATTCCATCACACTCCTGACTTGTGCCTTGTAGATGGTGGACAGGCTTTGTGGAGTCAGGAGGTTAGTTATTCACTGCAGGATTCCTAGCCTCTTTCCTGCTCTTGTAGCCACAGTATTTATATGGCTGGTCCAGTTCAGTTTCTGGTCAATGGTAGCTCCCAGGATGTTGATAGTGGGGGATTCAGTGATGGTAACATCAAGGGACGATGGTTAGATTCTCTCTTGTTGGAGATGGTCATTGCCTGGCACTTGTGTGGCATGAATGTTAGTTGCCACTTATCAGCCCAAGCCTGGATATTGTCCAGGTATTGCTGAAGCAGTCCGTGCCCATATGCAGTATCTGAGGAGTTGTGAATGGTGCTGAACATTGTGCAATCATCAGCGAACATCCCCACTTCTGACCTTATGACTGATGAAGCAGCTGAAGATGGTTGGGCCGAGGACACTAGGGCTCCTATGATTGTTGTACGATCCTGTTGTGATATTGGGCTGCCCCAGCCCCTGACTCGTTATTCACTCAGTAACTTGTGTTACTAACAGACAACAAGGGCAATTCAGCAGCCTAAAGGTCTCAGCCATTCTCTCCAGGCCAGGTGCTGGTTTGTTCTTTGAGGCGGCTGGTTAATGCCTGGGCATTTTTAAGCCTGTTTACTGATATAAAACTCAATTCTGATTTTTGAGCAAGTTTCTGATGCTTCTGGATGGTGTTCAGCTGCTTTCTAACAGTTTGACTGCAGGCATTGGGTGGTTTGCTGCCTTTGTGGATGGGAGGGAAGGGGAAACAACAAAGAAGGACAGGAGAGAATGAGAGAGCGCCGCACTGACACTAGCAATGTGAACAGGTGCATGTACTGGCAGACCTCCCTACGTGTTCCACTCCTTGTTTTCCTATCCCACCCCCTCACCTGTCTCACCCTGCTCCACTCACTGCCCATTGCACCCACCTCCAGGGTCTGCCCCACCTCTCGCCCACCCCCCCCCAGGCACACCCTGCCTGTCATTGCCTGTGCTATTGGGAATTTCAACTTTGAGACCTGAAACATGTTTTTCAATTTGTAATAAGTTGAAGGGGCAAAATGATTCTCGTGGAAGGTGTTATACGCATATACTAAGTGACTTTCTTAAATTAATTAAATATTATCAAATCCTATTTTGAGTAGTCCTGTTTTGATTTTGTTTTATATTAATGGTTTTATTTTTGCCTGTTGACCACTGGAAACTGGTTGGGTAGAGCTGCTATTTGTGGAGAACTGGGATCTTTGTACCCATGTTGGGTACTACGATTATCCTTGGAGTTCCATAATAGCAACTGTGGTGGATGCACCATGTTGGGGTGGATTGTGCCGAGCATGTTAGTGTATGCACAGGAAATGTCTGCGGGAATTATAGGAAGCTGGCAGATCATGACATCAATCCGTGTGGAATGCTGCTCTGATGCAGGCAGTGCCACTCTGGGGCTCAATGTTCCATCCACTGGCCTCTCCTAATTTTGCACAGCTAAGGGCAGATTCAGTAGCATGATGGACCCCATCCAACAGCACTATTTAAAGGCATCACCAATGACTTACACGTTAGCTAGTGGTGGAGTTCTTCTGGCTGTTGCTTCAATTCTACATATATTTGTCATTTAAGTTGCAAAAATCTACAGGGAGTGATGTGATAGGTGCTGAAGGAGTTTTGCTGACTTCAAGGCTTCTGCACAAACTAGCTGTTCCCAGACATGGTAGGCATTGCTCTTGGAATACAGTATAACTTGAGAATGAGCAGAGGTCACACAGAGCAGGGCAAGGTTCTGGAAGATGGAGGAGAGGAAAAGAACTCTCAGCCAGAGGCCATTTCCACCCAGGGTTTTCGGGGAGCAATTCTCCTTCCTGAAGCTCAGAACAACAAAATGGGCGATGTCTGTGTTTCAGTAAGGGTGGCCTCACTGAAATCTGCCACCTGCTACAGCCACAGCTGCAACCTCAGAGCAGCGAAAGGACTGCGTTGCCAATCAGAGAGTCATTAAGGCACAGACTGAGTCCATTCAGCCCATCAATTCCATGCCAGCTCTCTGTGGAGCAATCCAGTCAGGCTCATTCCCCCTGCTCTATCCCCACAGTCCTGCAAATTAATTTCCCTCAAGAGGCCACTCAATTTCCTTTTGAATCATTGATCAAATCCACCTCCACCATCCTCGTAACCAGAGTTTCGGGGCTGTGAAGGTGACCACGGTGATGAATTCTAATGTGTCTGTCTTCTTCCAGGCTGGAGCTGGGAATATTTGCTACATCTCACTTGGTGGTTGGTTGCCAGCCACACAACAGCAGGGTCAATGGCAAAGTGGCAGTGCTGGGAGGATAAATTAAGTCACCCTGAGAGAGGACAACTGGCTCATTGGAGCCATTGCCACTCCCTTGGTGACATTTCAGCAATCCTGGTAATGTGCTGGAGGATGGTTTGCTGCTCTGCTGTGATAGCCTGCACACTATAGTCCACACAATGATGGCAGCAGTGGGAGCTTGTATTGCAGCACTCGGATGTTAGGTGGCTGCTGCCTGTGCTGCAATGGAAGCTGCAACTTTGGCCACTGGATGCTGCATCATGGCTGGGTCCACAGTTGTGCTGATGGAGTTAGCCAGCACCTCCATGCTGGAAATGATGGGCTCCAAGTTCTGCTGACTGACTCGATAGCTGCTCTAAGCCCATTGTTCCAATCACAAGGCAAGATTCCCTTTGGTTTGCTATTGATAGAAACATCAGAATTGTGTTTGTGAGGATTTCACTATTTCAGACTAAAAGATAAACTAAAAGGAAAAATACATTTTTTGATTTTGCTGCAAGTGCAGAACAGAAGGACATCTTCACAAACACAGTATTAAATAAGGTGCAAAACAAGAAGTTATTAACAAAGTTAGGACACATGGGCTGGGGATAATATATTAGCATAGATTGTGGATTGGTTAATGGATAGAAAACAGTAGGAATTAACAGCTCATTTTTTGGGCTTGCTGGCTGTAACTAGTGGGGTACTGCAAGGATCAGTACTGGGGCCTCAGCTATTTACAATCTGTATTAATGATTTAGAAGAGGAGACCAAGTGTAACCTATCCAAGTTTGCTGATGGTTCAAGTTTAGGTGGGTAAGTAAGCAATGCAGAGGATGGACAGAGGCTGCAGAGGGATATGGGCAGGGTGGGTGGGTGAGCAAGAACCTGGCACAGGAATACAATGTAGGGAAGTGTGAAGTTATCCACTGGTTAGAAAAACTAACAAAGCAGAATACATACTTTTTGAATGGTGAGGTGCTGGGAAATGTTTGCATTCAAAGGGACCTGGGTGTCCTTGTACATAAATCACAGAGAGTTCACATGCAGGTGCAGCAAGAATTAGGAAGGCAAATGATGTGTTAGCTTTTGTTACAATGAGATTGGGTCATAAGAGTGAAGAAGTTTTACTACATTTATACAGAGCATCAGTGAGACCATACCTGGATTAGTGTGTGCCATTTGGTCTCCTTACCCAAGGAAGGACATCTTAGTCCGGGAGGGAGTGCAACAAAGGTCAATGGGACTGGTTCCTGAGATGAGAGGATTGTCCTATGAGGAGAGATTGAGTAGGTTTGGCTTTTATTCTCTGGAGTTTAAAAAGAAAGATTATCTATTTGAAACATCTAAAATTCTTGAGGCTTGACAGGGTACTTGCTGAGAACATGTTGGCCCTGGCTGGGGAATCTAGAACACAGGATCACAGTCTCAGAATGAGGGATTGGACATTTAGGACTGAGGGATTAGGATTCTCTAGCCCAGAGAGCTGTGGAATCTCAGTCATTAAGTATATCCGGGACGGAAGTTGACAGATTTTTGGATACAAAAGGAATTAAGTGAGAGTGCGGGAAGGTGGAGTTGAGGCAGAGGATCAGTCACGTATTAAATGGAGGAGCAGGTTTGAAGGGCCGAATGGCCTACTCCTCCTCATATTTCTTAAGTTTGTACAATGATGATGTTATATATTGAGAGCAAAAGAATTCCGTTCCCTGCATTGTTAGTAATTCTAAATAAAACAACTAATAAGGGAGAAACCAGAAGGATGTTAAATTGATTTTCGTTCTTTGTTTCATTTCCAAAGGTGTCCACAGGCTGAATCTTTCTCACTTTGAAAATGTTGCAATTAGCAAAAGAACCAGTGGCATGAGCAGGAAAAACACTTTATGCAGCAAATTGTTGTGATCTGAAATGCACTGACTGAAAGGGTGGTGGAAGCACTTTCAATAATAACTTTCAAAAAGGAAATGGATAAATATTTGAACAGGAAAATTTTACAAGGCCTTGGGAAAAGGACTGGGGCGGGGTGTGGGGCTAATTGAGAAGCTCTTTCAAAGAGTCTGTATTGGCACAATGGCCTCCTTCTGTGCTGTACAATTCAGTGGTTCCCTGAAGAAAATTAAAATAAGGATGCTACAAGTTGTGTATGTAAACATGGATATTTCATAGCGATATTAAAGTTGCACGAAACACTGGAAGCTGCATGAATATATTTTCAGCTTCCAAGTCAGCGTGTGACCATTGGAAGGAACAGGAGTGTATATTACAACAGACGGAACTTCTGCTCTCCGGAAATACAAAGCTGTGCTGACTGTGAATGGATTGAGGTTGGAGACAACACTGCAGCATCTTTCTCCGTAGTAACAGATGGCTTCATCAACGCTGCCCTTCCACCCTCTGCCTGGTCCCCATGAGGCAGATTTTCTGATTATTTACTCACATTCGAGTGCAGTTATTGTGCTAGGGATTAGGTGTTTCCAGCTTAGATGAAATCGTTGGAGCTTCACTAATTTTTAGAGTTATGCCAGCGACATAACAGCACACAGTTTGGTTCTAATCATTGATCAGGGAGCTAAGGAAAGAATGGCTGTTTTGTATTTCATGCACATTCATAATTATTCATATTTGTTCAGTGCTTAGAAAAATGAGATTTCATTGAAGCATATGAAATTCTGAGGGGATTCACAGAGGAGAAGCTGAGAAAAGGTTTCTCCTGGCTGGAGAGCCTAGAATCAGAATTCATAGTCTCCAGGTATGGGGATGGCCTTTTAGGACTGAGAGGAGGAGAAATTTCTTTACTCAAAGTATCTTTGGAATTCTCTAACCCAGGAATCAATGATGTCATGTCATTGGTATGGCTACTTCTCTAGTAACATGTTAACTTCATTCTCCCTTTAAAAAACACCTTCACTGTAAATTGTAACTGCATTCCTATTTCAATATCTGTTGTATATTCACAGAAATTAAGTGTTCTTTATTAATCCATGTCCAGGAAATAAAGGGATGAAAGTTAAAAACAGGATTTGAAAAAAAGTAAGATAAAAAAAATGTTTTTACTAAGTAAGAAGCTGAGATATTTGCCCTATGGGCATATGGACTAAAAAAAGATCAGATTATGAAAATGTTTCTAGGAAGTAATTTATTTGAAGCTTTTCTTTTATACAACAGAATCCATTCAACAATTCATTTAATTACTTACTTTCACGCAATTATGTTAATTAATTTTAATCCCATAAATATGAAATACAAATACATAAATTCACACAAAATTATTACTCAAAAATATTATTTGACGACAAATATTCCTTTTCCCAATGAATTTACTTTCATTTGCTTCACTTGGTTTGACTTAGTTTAATTAGGTTTACAGTTTTTATTATGTGATTTCTGGTAATCATTCTCTACATCCTCACTTTCACTCTTAAAATCTTCAAGATTAAAATCTAAATGTACGCCTTTTTCCTCAATGTTTGTTCATAATCATCAGCGTCAAAGACAACATCTGTAATATCACTCTCTACGTTTTCAGTGTCACTGTCGGGTTTTCAGTGATTATTGGAACTAGACCACCTTAGAAGTTCTTCCTTCTTGAGCTGAAATAAAGAGATTTCTTGGTAACCCTCTCAGCTGTTATATTTTCTGATGTTTATCAAGAAGCGTTTTGATTTTGTGTTGCTATAAGAGGAACATTCAGTGGGTCAGGTTGCTCACTGAAGGGCACCAATTGTACTTTACCATTGGCGCAACATGTTTAAAGGTGGCTTTGTTCACTTTTTTATACCACAGTGTTCACATATCTCTGATCAACTGCCAATATCATATTCTGGGTATGACTCATGGGGGAGAATTTTCTCCCCGTCGGGGGTCTGGGTGAGAGCAGGCATGGGCGGGCGCACAGCCGATCACTGCCCGCGATCTGCTGGGCGCCGCCATTTTACATGGACGCGCCAATTAAGGCCCGCCCAGCGTGCTGCGCACCCGGAAGCGCTGAGCGTTCTCTGTGCGGGTGGGGGGAGGAGGGAGAGTTGGGGTCTGCGCTCTTTTGTGCATGCACATGAAGGAGCGCACGGAGCTGCCTCAGGGAGATTAAGAACAGTCATAAAAATGTGAAAAATTTAAAAATTAAATTATTCAGACATGTCCCTTCATGTGAAATTGTCACATGAGGTGGGATATGTTTATCAATTCACATGAAACAATTTATTAAATTAATAAAGCCTTCATGAAACCTCATCCCGTCTGTGGATGAGGTTCCATGATAAATGTGAAGGCCACCTGGGCTTAAGGTTGGACGGGCAGCCCTATTAATCACTTCAATTTGTTTTTAAATGGCCTTAATAGGCCTTTGACAGTTTGGCCGGCACGCATCCGAATCCAGGCAGGCCGGCTGAACTGAAGATTGGAATGACATGTGGTGACATCGGGATGCACACCCGACATCACCGTGCGTCATTTTATGCACGCCGACCAGAAGATTCAGGCCATGATGAGGATCGTAGATGAAACCTTCCTTAAAGGGTCCTGGTCCCTTGCAGCACTGGTTTGTCCTGAATTGTGTTGCTCTCTGTCAACATCTTGCTGGAGCCTCTTCATCTTCCCTGGCTCCATGAGCCTCCTCTTGCTTTCTCTCTCTGAGGCCGGGATTTTCCGGCACTGATACCAGCAGACACCGTCGAGAGTGGGATGGGAAAATTTGAAGAGCTGTTAAAAGTTGATGTTTCTACAAATTTTCCTGTCTTACTGGCAACGACGCCTGCTGGTGTCTGGTCCGGAAAATCCCAGCCTAAATGTGTCTCAAAACATAACTTACATGAAACAAATAAAATGAGAAAAAAGCAAATGAAATATGAAAGAAAACGAAAGAAAGAAAACGTCACTTTCTCTGGAATTTATGGTTAAGGTTGGTTAAAGCATGTCTGAGTTACAGTGTCAGTGGGAAAGGTGTAGGCAGCGACCTTTGCTAAGAGGCCAAAGTCCTTCCAGTGGGGTGATTACATGTAAACCCCGCTTTGTCATGTCTCTTCGTGTAATGTGTCATGACACCAAGTTTGGTTGAGATTGGCCCAAGGACCTCAGAGGAGTTCGCAAACAAACAAACAGACATTTCACTTTTTATATATAATATGTTTATACACAAGTAAATTAGCTCTAATGACACCAATGATTTTTTGAATTGGTTTTTTTTGAAAGCATAAACTAAATGTGTTGTTGAATAAAGCTGTTTTCTAATCACTATTTATAATGAATGAGTGAGGCAGCAAGATCTGGACAATATCCAGGCTTGGGCTGATAAGTGGCAAGTAACATTCGTACCACACATGTGCCAGGCAATGACCGTCTCCAACAAGAGAAAATCTAACCACCTCCCCTTGATGTTTAACAATATTACCATTGCTGAATGCCCCACTATCAACATCCTGGGGGTTACCGTTGGTCAGAAACTTAACTGGACCATATAAATACTGTGGCTACAAGAGCAGGTCAGAGGTTGAGAATTCTGAGATGAAGAACTCATCTACTGACTCCCCAAAGCCTGTCCACCATCTACAAGGCAAGTCAGGAGTGTGATGGAATACTGTCCATCTGCCTGGATGAGTGTAGCTCCCACAACACTCAAGAAGCTCAACACCATCCAGTAAAAAGCAGCCCGCTTGATCGGCACCCCTTCCATCAACCTAAACATTCACTCCCTCTACTACTGTCGCAGTTGTACCATCTACAAGATGCATGCACTGCAGCAACTCACTAAGACTCCTTTGACAGCACCTTCCAAACCTGTGGCCTCTCCAGAAGGACAAGGGCAGCAGACACATGGGAACACCACCACCTGCAAGTTCCCCTCCAAGCCACACATCATCCTGACTTGGAAATATTTCACCGTTGCTTCACTGTTGCTAGGTCAAAGTCCTGTAACTCCAGTCCTACAGCATTTTGGTGGATTTCAGTGATTTAAGGTGACTCACCACCACATTCTGAAGGGTGATTAAGGCTGGCCAACTAAATGCTGGACTTACCAAGGATGCTCACAGTCAAAGAAAGTATAAACAAAAATTGCCTGTGACTGCATTCCTCTGATACTGAGCAGTGACTGAAAGGATCAAACTGTGCCTCATTTCATTAGTTTTGGATTAACTCGCTTTAAATCAACTTTGGGGGATGTTACTTTGCTGTAGTCACATTGTGCGGACAATCTCAATCTCTTACAGCACAGAAGGAGGTTATTCGGCCCATCACACCTTTACCAACTCATTGAAAGAGCTCCCAGTAAGTGAGCAACAAATACAACTCTCATTAATATAGCCTCAAGGCATAAATACATCATTAATCAAAATTAACACTGAGGCACAAAGGGGGATATCGATACAGATGACAAAAAGCTTAGTCAAAGAGGTTGGTTTTAAAAAGGAAAGGTGCAGAGGTAAGGGAGGGAACTCCAGAGCTTGGGGCCATTATGACCCCCCATGGGGGAACTGTAAACCAAAATAACCACATCTACAAAACCACCCCCATATGAAGAAATTACCAACAAAGTTTCACTTTTTGTAACTTTTACCTTAGCATGAATCAGAACCAATGCAAATCAAACATGAATTAACAGGCGAATGATACTTCAAGTAAAAAGGTCAATTTTACTTTAATATGGTCAAAAAACAAAGATATGTCTTACAAAACCACAAGTACCAACATCACTCCCCACAGACACGTGAAACCACGTGCAGTTCCAAAATTGGTATGTTGGACCTCTCACCTTTCCACCCAAATGGGGCACTATTATTGGCAGCCGTATTCTATCCAAGGTCCCCTGAGATGGCCATCACCTGAATGGCACACCCTTACAGAACCTCCATAACTAGGATGAAGAGTCATATGGGCTCGAAACGTTAACTGTGTTCCTCTCTGCAGATGCTGTCAGACCTGCTGAGTTTTTCTAGCTATTTTTGTTTTTTCTCCATAACTAGGTCTTGTTAGTACAGATTTCCAGGCATTCCTTTCTCCGAATCCTTTAATAAACGGCATTAAATGGTCTGGTTAGCCCTGGTAAAACTGAAGCAGCAACAGTAAAATTGTCCAATTCACAATCACTTTCTAACTTCTGTCCTGTTTAACTATATTATACATACCCAGCTTCTTGAAAATGTGCCTTCTCTGTTCTCTCTTCTGCTGCAGCTCTCCTTTGTCTGCAGCTCTCTTTGTGTCAGCCAGCCACACAGTTTTCGTATGTTAATTTACATCCTGTTGGTACTGCTTCCAGGTCAAGTGTTGGACAGCTCACATGGACCAGTATTATTTATTATTTAAGAAAAGTACAATTGATCACTTGACAATTGATGCAAACTCTTGAAAGTCCTTTTCAAACATCCTTAAAAACAATTACAGACTCCACAGACCTTTTAAAAGAAATTACAAATTTTCCTTACTGTGCTGCTTCTGGGTCAAAGATTATTACAGGGTCCAGGCAGCTGAAGGCACAGCCGCCAATGGTGGAGTGATTAAGATAGCAAGCTCTCGATATCTTTTCCAGTGCCTCTTTCTGCTAGTCACCAGGATAAATCTGGTGTGTAGTAGAGCTCTGAAGAAGAGTCATACGGAATTGAAACGTTAACTCTTTTTTTTCTCCCCACAGATGCTGTTAGACCTGCTGAGTTTTTCCAGCATTTTCTGTTTTTGTGTGCGTAGTAATGCTGCCTGTTATCATTTGCTGCCTCATAAAAGAGTAAGAAGCTCTTTTACATCAAATTCTTCATAAGTCTGGCTGTTTCATTTGAATCTAGATTCAAGTTGATGCCACATGGGCTGTGACAGGGCTCCTGGCAAGAAGATTATTCTCCTACCATAGAGTTGACCCTAACAGTAAAATCTTTATTCTGCATAGAATCATAGAACCATAGGAAAGTTACAGCACAGAAGAAGGCCATTCGGTCCATCTTGTCCATGCCAGCCCGAGGACACGCAGGTGCCCTTTCTAATCCCACCTTCCTGCACCCGGCCCATAGCCCTGCAGCTTACAGCACTTTAGGTGCAGATCCAGGTACTTTTTAAAAGAGTTTAAAGTTTCTGCCTCTACCACCAACTTGGGCAGTGAATTCCAGACACCCACTACCCTCTGCGTAAAAAAGTTCTTCCTCATGTCCCCCCTACTCCTTCTGCCACTTGTTAGTACACTATTAGTGAGAAAGGTAATTGTAATCACCTCCATAGACCCATAGCAATGCTGACAGGCAAGCCTATCTGCAACCACTACCCTGTATCCCCCACCTCCCACAACCCCTTTCAACCTCACTGTCTCCTGTAACCACCCTCGGAATAAACTTCTTTCCCCAAATTACTTTAACTTGCAAACACCCAACTCTCTATCCTTTGGGCTTCCACTTACCACAATATTTTCACCACTCAATCTGCTCAATCATTCCGTAACCTTGTTCCCAATAAAACTTCCCTCTTTCTTTCTTGCACATTGTGTATTCCCCCTATATAGTTCCCATGTGCGCTCTCCAAACCCAAGGGGCATTGATTTGAGCATATCTGGTGCACAATCGATTTAACCATCCGTCGGTAGCTTTGCTTGGACCACATGAAACACTATTATGCAACAATGTGGAGGATCCCAGCTCCTGTACATTCCCTGCACAGCATGTCACAAATCACTGATCCAATTTTATTAAAAGCCCCAAAATTCAAACTGTTTGCATTTTTTGATTTTTTTTCACTGAAGACATTTCTGATGATTCCAAAGACAAAAATGAGGAATGAACTCAGTTTGGAATTTCAGCAACTGAATCGCTTAAATTCAGATTAATTGGGAGACTTTCTGACCTTTGACCCACCTTTTTAAAAGCGTGTTAAGTGACAAAATGTTTTCCAATGGAAAGAGCAGGTTTGTTTTTTAAGGGTCCCATGGTGCAGGTTAGGTTTACTGAGGCCCCATCAAGGGAATTCTTTTTTATTTTTTGACACTGAATATTTTTATTCTGCCACTTTGATTAGCCAGTTAGTTCAGTGGCCATGCATTGGTGAGCTGGCTTTTCCTGATGATTTCACTCTGTTAAATTTTAAATAATAAAGTATTTTTTTTCTTGCTGGTTGTGAGGTCAATGATCCAACATGCTGGATACTTCAAGGGAGGATGCATTGCAACTCAGCCAATAAGTAGTAAAGTTTTTGGCAGCAGATCATTGGTCCATCTCCCTTACCCTTCCCTTCAACTGACCCGGTTCCTGGCTGTGGTTCTAGAATGCTGCACAGCTCAATAATCAATGTAGGAGCAAGAATTCATCCAGTTCCTTTTTGAATTGTCTGTCAGCAGACTTTTGAATTTACATCAAGTTGCATTTAGAAGGACAAAATTCTAATCGAATTGATCTAAATATATTTACACTTGGCAAGTATTTCACTTGTTCTGACTTTTGGCATCTGCTGAATTCAATTAAACATCTATAAGATAAGTAATGTCTTGTACACAATAAATAGAGCTTGCTCAATGGAGCATCAAGTTACTTAGAGAAATGTTTATCTTTGGATTACCTTAATCTTTTTCCTAGTTAGCAGGAAGCGGAGATATAAAGTCTGGGTTGAAGGTGATGTCTTTTTGATGAAAGATTTACTTGACTGAAGCCAAAAATCCAAAAACCCTCATTGAAAAGCTCCTCTCAGTCAGAACGTAGTTGGATCATCATGTCCATGAGATTCACCAGTTATCCAAAAATAAGTCAAAGGTTTTATTACAAGGTGCAGTTTGTTACAAAGTTTGATTATAATTTAGTAATGTAGCTGATCTCCACAGAGTTTGGTATAGTGATTAACAGTTTGTGAACTTCAATTAACCTCCAGTTCTGGCTGGTTAAGGTAAATGCAACGTAAAGATCTTGCTGACAGATGTAAAGGATTTTAAAACCTGTAACGTTACCAATGGAAAGTGGGTGAAGAAATCTGACACTCTTGATTTCTGAAACTGAATTTGAATTCTTCTGGCCGCATCGCTGTAGCAATTTCTAGATAAAATCTACAGTTTCTGGTTTTTTCCCCAGTAATTGTGGTAATTATATATGAGATAAAGTTCCTGTAGGTAGCAAAAATTAAGTAACAGGAGAGTGGGATTCCAGGAAAAGGATCCCCCTCGAAGAATAAAGGTTCCTTCATCAATCGTCTGAAATAAATTCACTGGGGAAATCAGAGAAGATGCTCTATGGCCCCATGCAGCTTGGTTGTGGGGCAGTTTGGAAGCTTTTGTCAAAAGGTAAGCATTTCCAGAACTAGAGTCTGCCCATTGTTGGAATTGAATGGATAACTTGAGCCTAACTGGTCCCAGAGCAGAGATGAAGACTGGCTTAGGAAATAGAAAAATTCAAGCTGGTTTGGAACATGCTTTCTGCCCTCTTCATGTTGTTGTTTTCCTTTCTTTGCCTCTGGGTTCCTGTATCGTAAGGAATAGGAACAGGAGGTATCACCGCTCCACCCTGCTCCACCATACCTTACCGTCTTGTCTGAACTTTTACACTAACTCCTGTCAGCCTATCCCGTGATTCCCTTCGTGCCCAAAAATCTATTGATCTCAGGCTTGAACATACCCAACGACTGGGCATCCACAGCTCTCTGGGGTAAAAAAGCATATCTGAACGTTTCAAAGTACCAGGAACACTCTCATTACCTATTCACCGTGTGCTGATAGCACAAAGATAGGCTGCATTGTAAATAGTGTAGATAGAATTACAAAGAGATATTGACGGATTAAGTCAATAGGAAAATGGACTTCAATGTAGATAACTTGTGAGGTCATTCATTTTGGACCCAGAAAGGGTAGAACAGGGTATATGCTAAATGGTGGAAAGCTAGAAACAATTAAAGTTCAAAGAGACTTGGGGGTCCAGGTACACAATCATTAAAATGTCATAAACAGCTACTGAAAATAATCAAAAAGTTAATGGAATGCTGACCTTGTGCTCCATTCTTCCAGATATAAAGGAGATAAAAGCGATTCTTCATCTATACAAAGCCCTGGCTAGACCACACCTGGAGTCACTGGGAACAGTCCTGGGCACCACACCTTAGGAAGGAACTATTGGCCTTAGAGGGAGTGCAGTGTTGATACATCAGAATGATACCTGGACTCCAAGGGTTAAATTACAAGGAGAGATTACGCAAACTCAGGTTGTATACCCTGGAATTTAGAAGAATAAGAATGATTTAATGAAAGTTTTCAAGATATTGAGGGGAACAGATAGTGAGAAGCTGTTTCTGCTGTTGGGGAGTCTGAGACTAGGGGGCACAGCCTGACCTCTCAGGAGTGAAATGAGGAAACGTGTACACACAAAGGGTGGCAGAAGTTTGGAGCTCTCTTCTGTAATGGTGCTTGATACTAGATAAAGTGTCAATTTTAAATCTGAAATTGCTAGCTTTTTGTTAACCAAAGGTATTAAGGGATAAAGGCAGGTATTTTAAAGTTAGATCACAGGTCAGCCATGATCTCACTGAATGGGGGAAAGGAGATCGAGGGCAGAATGGCCTCCTCTTGTTCCTATGTTCCTAACAAGTATGGAGGATTTAATCTAATCAAGTAAAATGAATAGAAAAACTTGACAAATGATGTGTGGAATTTAACGGCCCCATTGTGGTGGGGGCAGGGCCATAAAATCCGGCAAGCCGTTCAAAGGCCCAGTGATTTCGGCAGGACCATAAAATCCTGCCGACATTAAACTCCACTCTGTGTGACACAGGTGTGATTGTGACAAAGATATGACAAAACAGGAAGAATATATTACACAAAAGGAAATGAGTGTAAAATCAACTTTCCATTTGTAAAATCTAATACGCAGAGCCTGTGGAGTAATGTGGAGTGAAACAATATAGAGAGACAAGAGTTTGAAATGTTTACAAGTGACTATTCCCTCTTCTATGTACAGTGCAGTTGTTATATTTGAGAACAGCAATGGTACTGAATTTCAGATAACTGATATTGTAAACATTCCTTCCTCTCTGTTGATGTTGATCCCTTTCAAACCTCCATCAGCCTCGTTCGCGAAGGAAGCTTCATGAAATATTTCAGAAAAGGCTCCAGAGACCCACAATAGGGAAAGTAGTACTTACACCTAGGAAATGAGGAGCACTAACCTCATGAGTTGGGCTCAGCGATCAGTCTGTACCTCCTGCCAGGTATAGAATGTGACTCGAGAGGACTGGAGAGCCAGACAGGGCGAGCTCCTCACGTCTACTGCAACGAGCAGAATGACCCTATCCTGATCAGATACTTGTTCACTGTGTATTGCACAAACTCGCAAATGGGCCAGAAGCTTTCAGGCCTGAAAAGTGCTTGGTCTACCTCAAATTACCCTGGAAAGGCAAAGTATCTCAAAAATACAAAGTGGTTAAGCAAGCTGTTTCACGCTGCTACTAGACAGTGGCTACGTGAGTGGTATTATCACTAACAGGATGCTGCTGTCAGTCCAGAAAGACTTTCTGCCTACCACACAATTGAGCAATGTTGTGTATGAATTTCAGTGCCAGTGTGATGCTGGGTACGTAGACTGTACCTCCCAGCAACTGGCTGATCGAATCAAACAGCAGGTTCCTCCAGCTGTTGCTGATTTTGACGTATTTCTCAAAGTGCCAACAGAATATAATAAATGACTTCACACTAATAATTTTTAAAACTCACGAATATTGTGACTTACTATTTAAGAAATTTGTCACATCAACACCAGCTTCCCTGAAGCATGCCCTCTGATTACTAAAAGAATGTTCCGGTTATAAAGGTAGACCTGTCATTCCATTGCCAGCTTTGTTCCTATTGTAGAAACAGTAATCGTAGGGTGACCATGGATATTGAAAGTGGGCACCAGTTTGGCTGCCTATCTACTGTGGTCTAATGTGATAGCTGAATTAGGACCACTTTAAGATGTTGTCAGGTTATTCAGGTAAATGTTCCAGTTGAGTTGGTAGATGGATTATAATTTGGTCTGATTGAGGAAAGAGGTTCTGCTGAAATTGTCGGAGCTGTCATCAGCTTGTGACACCCGACATTACAGTCTGTGATTTTCAGGCAGCTTTGAGTTTTGCTAATATCTAATGCCAGAGAAGTGTCACTTGCTTTCATGTTAGTTCTGCTTAAATTCCAATTATTGCATTTGTAATTTGATCTGTGGGGCCGATAATTTTGCAATATCGTTAAATCCTTTTAACTGCAAAACCAATTAATAGCAAATTCCTGCTGACTGCTACCACATCCCAATCTTCTGATGTTCTGGGATCATTCTGATTTATAAACACCATATTGGTTTGTTCCTGCTACTCACACGAGGAACCTAGCCCTGAAGTTAGCAGAAGGATTGTTTTTTTTGAAAGCACATAATTCTCTTGTTTATTTTTACTGTCTCAAAGCCCATCATTATCAATTCATTCATTTTGAAATATTGTTACTTTTGTTACCTAGGCAAATGTGGCAGCAAATTACACACAATGAGGTCCCACAATGTGGTATAGCACCAGTTAATGTGTTTTGGTTTTAGTGAAATATTTGGCCAGCACACCAGGAGAATGGCCTGTGCTGCTTCAAACGCTGCCACATGACATTCTATGTCAATCTGAATATGCAAACACGACTTAAATTAATGTCTTCTCTGAAATATAGTACAGAACCCTGTCAATAGTGCACTCAATGCCAGTCTAAGTCATATGCTCAAGTACTAGAGCAGGGGTGAGGGGGCATTGAACCCTTAACCTTCTGACTCAAAGGCAAGCTTATCACTAACTAACTAAACTGAGAAAAGACCAATTTGGCTAGCGCTCAGGAGATACCTAACAGAAGCTCAATGAGTGCAGTTCCTCCAATTTTCAACCTCAGGAAGTGCCAACTGGAGATTCATTAGTTTACAATATTTATTTGGTTTCGATTGGGACTTTCTTGGTGCAGAGGAGAGAGAGAGAGAGTAATTTGAAACTCAATGGCCCCATACACTGACATGGCTAGCATGTTTCCAACTGAGTATGTTCTCGACAGCAATTCTATCTTTTTGTAACCTGTTAATTTATGAAGAGCAGGCTCAGCCATGTTAATGCTGTCATTTTGGGTAAAATTTTTAACTGGGCGGGTGGACCTGCACCTGACCCGACCGAGCATAAACTGATGCGCGATGATATCGGGCGTGCGTCCCGAAGTCATTGGGCACTCTTGCGATATTTCGGTGGGTGGACGCGTGCCGGAGTTGGTGGCGCACCCGCCGACAATTAAAAGGCCTGTTAAGGCCATTAAAAAGGTAATTAAAGTACATTTTTCGCTGCCCATCCAACCTTACATTTGGCGGGCAGCTGGAAAGGCCAAGCGGCCTTTGCACCTTTTTGAAAAACTCATCCACGGGCGGGGTGAGTTTTCCAAATGCAAATAAAAATTAAATAAAAACTTTAACTTTTCATAAATAACATGTCCCTGCTCATGTGACAGGGTCATGATTGGTTATTTAAGACTTTTTCATGGGTGTATCACCTTTGCATGTGTCCTGTTTTCACAGCGTGTCAGTGAAAAGGTTGGTGGTGCGGAAGGGACCAAACTAGATGATGACTTCAAAGAAATGGAAAAAGTAAGTGATACATCTATCCTTCTGAATGAATTTACATTTTCATGAAAATTATCCCTGAATATGCCATTCAATTATAGCCTGACAGGATGAATTGGACACCATCCCATTTTGGACATCTGTTTATTATTGTCTCATAGATTGGCTTTTCATTTATGTTGAAAAAGTAGTTTGCAAGATATCACCCGTAACTAACATAGGCAAAAAAAAAATCACAGGAGCAAAACACACAAAACTTTCGGAGGTATGAATTAGATTTGGAACAAAAAAATGATATTCATTGTGTCACAATGATGTAAAAGGGCTTTCCTTAAAGAGTGTGTGTGTGTTTAATTTGTGAGTGGTTCAACTTAAAAATAAACCAGCTTTATTCTTAAATAAGATAAATGTTAGTTTATTACAAAACTCCTGTTGAAAGTTACTTAAGGAGAAGTGGTAAAGGTATTAAGCAAAATATGGATGCAAAGATTAAAATGCAGTTAAAGGGATAAAGGTACTTAAAGGTGATGTTTTCAAATCACTCTGTGGAGATATCGTTGCGGGCCTGTTGCCTGAGTTCCTCCTTTCTGAAGCGAAGGGGTTGAAACTGGAGGTTCGATTTAGCATTTGCGATGGCTTGTGAAGTTGGAGAGTTTTTTTCGTAGGTTGGCTCAATAGGCAGAGCAGATGTTGGAGGAGACTATAGGTTCCTTTCTTTACTGGAGACTGCAGCTACCGATACTAGACGATTGCCTGCTTTTTCTCCTTAAAAGACCAGGGATGATTTTTTTGGATGCCTTACTCTGTAACTCCCAATGACAGGGAACCCCAGCTCTCACATGTGATTCCTGGCTGTTTCAGCTGAGAGTTGTGTGTTGCTATTGTCTCTCACGCTGCCACACAAAAATGGCTTCTTACAACCTCCTTTATACAATCCAAAACACAAAATGGCTGCTTTCCTAAACTGTCAAATCATGCTGGGTTTGAGGGATAGGCATTAGGTATTGCGTTAGCCCTGGTCTGGGGGCATAGTTGCATCCATTGTCTTTTTAGCCATGGTAATTACCCCTTTTAAATGTCTTGGCTATTAATTTGAATGGTTTCCATTCTCCCAGGTTTGAGGAGATAAGAAAGATATTCACACCTCCAAGGATGCCATGATGAGTTTCAGTTTAACCTCGTAGAAATGTGAATTGAATTTCAAATATCTTCAGGGGCAATTATTTCCCAGCATTGTATTGGGGGGCACCTCAAAGATGCACTGGGGAATCCCCTTTGGATGTTCCCAGGTAAGGGTTTACACGGCATTTGCCCAGAAGTGCAAACTTCCTCTGGGCAATTAGCCCATGTTGGGAACCATCTAAATTGCTAACGCTGGATGTTTCCAACTGGGTTATACTAATAGTTACTCAGAGAAAGTTAGAAGGGCTAAAACCTCCTCTAACTTCTGGATAACTATTGTAAAGACTGAGACCGATTCCCCCCTGGGATTCCCCCCACAGCCCCAAACCCTCATGGGACACACCCCCCATACCCCCAACCCAGAGGGGACAACCCCCACCTCCTGACTACCCCATCCACAGGACTTCCCCAACACCCCCTGACACCCCAAGGGACTCCCACAACTCCCTAACTGCACCACCCGCCCCGCCCACCATGAGACTCCCCATAAATTCCCAGGAGTCTCCCCCACCCTCTGACTACTCCCCCATGGGATTCCCCCACCCGCGAGGGACTCCTCCCCCCCCCCCCCATTGCCTGACAGGTTTGATTCTCACTCCTAACTCCCAGACCCACTCCCAAGGCTCCCTCAACCCCCGCAACCCCACCCCCGTGCCCAACCCGACCCCTGACCCCTGACCTTCTATCCTCTGATCCCCTGACCTCCAATCCCCCCTCCGCCGACTTCTAATCCCTCAAACCACCCCCACCCCCCCCCACCTACCCAAATCCTATCCACTTACCTTCTCCCTGGCCTGCCAAGGACCTTTAACTTTCAATGGACCTTTAAACTTACCTGGTTTACCTGTAAAAAAGGGGGTGTGGCCTCCTTGCCTTCGACTCTGCTGGACTTTGATGCTGGGCCCCAGGGGCGCACTGCACTGCCTGGATATCAGCCGGCCTGATTCGGAAGGTCAGGCGAGACAGACTGGAAAAAAATTAGCTAAGAAATTAGGCTCGGACTGGCAGTCCGATGCTGAGGACTTGCCTGCAATCTAAAGCTTGACCATATACAGTTGTAAAAGGCCAGGTGACTTTTGGCTGCCATCTTTAAGGTTTTTTGTATCTATTAAAAGAAAGATTAGCTTTTTTACAAAAATCAATAATTTCACAACTGTCAATTGTCATGCTCTGTGTGTTTTGACCCGTGGTCTGTCCAGCGGAAACAGTCACTATCATCAATGGTTAAGAGAAAGAAGAACTGAGAATTCATAATAATTTTCATTACAATAATGGGGATGAATTTCTTTGGCATTTCTCCCATTCTTCTGTTGCGGCTTTAGCAGAGACTTGGTTTATGTGTGTTTGTGGGTTTTCTGTCAATGTTATGGCAGAAAGTGGAAGAGGCACTGGGGAAACACACATCCAATGTTGCGTACAGGCAACTTGATATTTTTAGGGAGCAATGATGTATTGCAATGCAAATCATGTCAAATCAGGCTTGAATGAAAAACAGGTTTGCCATTACGAATCAAAGTCTGTAACTTTAATCAGAAGCGCATAGGCTAGCCTGCTGATCATGATGTACAAAAGAGATTCACAAAACCAGCTCCAGCAAGTAAAGGACTTGATAAATCTTTTCATTATTTTTTTTGAAATATTAAAATGAGAGGTTTGCTGAATTGGAGTTAAAATGTGGCAGACAATCAGAACTGCTGTGAATTTCATTATCTTACATTCTAGATTCCTGCTGGAGTGTTTTTAAATTGAGTATAAACAGAGAGCAGGAGACAACAACATTTTAAGCAGCAGGTGAATCAGGAAGGAATGAGAGTAATGCTCGGTTTGAGCTGAAAACGAATGAAGCTTGCAGGAGAGAGGAAGGATTGGCGAAGATCAGGAATTGCATTGTTTTGTGACCTTAGAAGGGAATCTGTTGGAATGGAGTGAAGGGCTGTGCAATCAGAGTTGATTTGAACATGGTGCTGATGTAGGGACACTGAATAAGACGTGATGAACATTTGGTGTTCTGACCAAGTACAATGAAGTTGCTTAAATGCAATTCGCTAGCAAAGCATAGCTGTTTCCCAAGGCATTTCACCATTGCTTCAAATGAAACTGGTGCAATCTTTGGTTGTTCATATTCTCTTTACATTAGCAATGTTTTACTGACTCTCCCATCTTATTCGCACATCCTCCACTGACTCTCCCATCTTATTCGCACATCCTCCACTGACTCTCCCATCTTATTCGCACGTCCTCCACTGACTCTCCCATCTTATTCGCACATCCTCCACTGACTCTCCCATCTTATTCGCACATCCTCCACTGACTCTCCCATCTTATTCGCATATCCTCCACTGACTCTCCCATCTTATTCGCACGTCCTCCACTGACTCTCCCATCTTATTCGCACGTCCTCCACTGACTCTCCCATCTTATTCGCACATCCTCCACTGACTCTCCCATCTTATTCGCATATCCTCCACTGACTCTCCCATCTTATTCGCACGTCCTCCACTGACTCTCCCATCTTATTCGCACGTCCTCCACTGACTCTCCCATCTTATGCGCACATCCTCCACTGACTCTCCCATCTTATGCGCACATCCTCCACTGACTCTCCAATCTTATTCGCACGTCCTCCACTGACTCTCCCATCTTATTCGCACATCCTCCACTGACTCTCCCATCTTATTCGCACGTCCTCCACTGACTCTCCCACCTTATTCGCACATCCTCCACTGACTCTCCCATTTTATTCGCATATCCTCCACTGACTCTCCCATCTTATTCGCACATCCTCCACTGACTCTCCCATCTTATTCGCACATCCTCTAATCCCTACACTGGTTTGCCTCAGTAGCAACAGAAATGAGGCAGTTAATCAGCTGTGATGTATCGACTGATTGAAAAGCTGTTGGACAGGAGGCAAAGACAAGTTGAGTGATTTGATAGAATGTTGTAATTGATTATTTCAATTGCTTGTTCAACGAGTGAGTTTGAGGATGCGGGTAAGGTTGTGGAATAAAGGAGGTTAAGACATCTTCCTTCCCATTCCACTCGCTCCCCCTACCCAATCACGTCCTTCGTTGTTTGCCTGAGGGATTCTGCTGGTATTGTAATGGGGTTCCTTCACCAGCAATCTGTCTGGTACCTGTCCACACTTCACTGGCTCAATCCAAATGAGGCCCAATGTTGAGACTGTTAGGAACAATGTATAACTTTAAGTTTAATTTATATTTATATTTGTGTATTAAGGAAGGTAGAACATGGTTTCAGTTTCATTTAGTTTTTTGTGAGCTTGGTGCCCGCATGTCTGGAGGGTCTCCTTGCAAAAAGGTTAGGTTTTCTGGATTTGTTCGTATACGTACATTTTTAATGTGGTTTTACAACCCTTGAAATAAAGGGTTGGGTTACAAAGGGGTTGGTAGTTTAGTGATTTGGGGCAAAAACACAAAGTAGAAAAAAAACTGTGCCATTGCCTAGCAACAGGGGGCCAGTGACACACACACACACACACACACACACACACAGGGAAAGACAGAAAAGGAGCTCAGAGTGTGTATGTCAGAGAGTGAAGGCAGAGTTCTAAGCTCTCTGATGCAAGGCTGCTGGAGATTGAGTTTAGGGAACTCGTGTTTCCTGTGCAGTTGAAGTAATCGTGAGTTTAGAGTGTGGTTTTTGGGTGTCTCGGGGAGAGATTCCAGCTGGGGGAAAAGCATTTAGTGAATGCTCAGAAATCCACCAGAAGAAAACCGTTTGCAACTGGGCCCAGCCCGAGCAAGAAACCTTGGTATTAAGATAGTGGCAAATCTTCACTGGGGTTTTGTGTCTGTAAGGGTATTGCTGGGATAAAAGGAATAGTGTGAGTTTGAATCAATTTCTTGAATTTATATTGAGACCTCTCCAACCTTGTTGTCTGGTGTGATATAGTTCATTTGATTCTTTATGTTAAAAGTTCATCAGTAAACGTGTGAATTTGTTCAGTAACTTTACTGCACGGTTTCTGAAAAAAAAGCAAAGTTAGGATCTATCAAGCCAGGTTTCACCCTGGGATCTGACTTCTCCAGCATTAACATTAGCTGGGATCGTATCAGGTGCACTTCGGGGTTTCACTGTGCAGGTGTATGGATTGTTCCTGCACTCCTGAATTTCGAAGCCAGTGATATTAAGAATGCCAAGAAATGAAGACGTACTAAAGGTGGAAGCCTGAGTGGTAAGAGGTGGTAGCTTTCAACTAGACTAAAGATTTGGGAAAAAAATAAGATTTTTGTTAGCACAATGAAGGGGATTGGTGGAAAACAAAATGTGACACAACTGTTGCCCCATAAGAGAATTGGAGGTGGTCCCTGAGGGTGTGTGATCTGAAAGAATAGAGTTACCAACAATGGAACAGATGGACTTGGATGAAGTCAGTAATGTGCAATGTCAGTAAAGTGCGAGAGCAGATCAGGGGGTGCCCTGAATTAATGGGGAAGAGATTAATCACAGGGATCACTTTGGTTTCACATCTAATTAAGGGCCGTTGCCACCAAAGATTTTGATGATACAAGTCACTTGACAATGCTGAACATTCTGAGTGTAATTACTCATTATTGTGACTTAACTTCCCTGCACTGGTTTGCACATTTAGCCTCCATGCATCTGTTCTGTAGCTGACATAGTGATGTTTTTCCTTGCTAATTACACTCCTGTTTACTGTTAATAAAGTGATGACCTGTGCTCAGCAAACTCTAAGTAATGCTGTTTATTTTCTTCAACATACTTAAACCCGAAATAATATTCAGCTCGGTAAAGCATTGATTGGACCAATAACCCCAAATATTCTAAATGTTATGAGCAAAATTGTATTGGTTGTTTATCTGTTCTACAAACACACAAGCCCAGGTCTATGTGTGCAGACTCAGGCAGCAATACGAAGGAACAGAACACAGTAGAACATAATTCAGTGCTAACCATTAAAATAATAAACTTGTCAAAATTTCTATTATTCTCTCAATGGTCCGAAAATTCCTGCCAGTATTATAGCTTTTTCTATGCTAACATACGTAAAATTGACTTGATTTTCTGTAAAGAAAGAAGCCTTCGTGGGAATTTAAAATGTAACCGAATACAACACTTCTGAAAAACTGACCCAAAGTCTTGAAGATTGACTGAAACCCCAACAGAACATTGAGGGAGTCTTCAACACAGCAAAAAACACTAGAGTTAATGACATTTTCCTTGTATAATTACACAGCTGGTGTGAATACAACTTCTTTCCATATTTGAGTAACATGTCTGTGGGAACAATACCTTATCTTTAGTTTGGTTTCTGGATGATTATTATCGTGTTCTTTTCATTCAGAAACGGTAGTGATTGATATCCCATCTGGACTGCACCAAATTTTGAGGCCTAACATTTCAGGTGTATGTGAAGCCAAATCCAATCTACAGATTCAATCCCAGCTGCCAACTTAAAATCCTGTGGATCAACAAGGAATACACAGCAGGGAGATTCTTCTCCGCAACAAACTGGGCAAACTAATCAACTCATTGAGTGTATTTAAGACCGAGATAGATAGGTTCTTGATTGGTAAGGGGATCAAAGGTTATGGGGAGAAGGCAGGAGAATGGGGTTGAGAAACTTATCAGCCATGATTGAATGGCTGAGCAGACTCGATGGGCCGAATGGCCTAATTTCTGCTCCTATGTCTTATGGTCTTACCCACACCAAGAAAGAAAACAGATTCAAACTGAGCTGCCGATGACAGTTGTATCTACCCAGAGATCTTGTTGGGACATTGGAGCAGCTAGATTGCAGAACGCATTACACCTCAATCTCAATGGAATGTAAATTCCCAATTGAATGTTGCTCTTCCTTACACTTACACAAAACACACAAGCCTCCAACTTGCAGTAACACCGTTTAGCAGCCTAATCTAAAATTATCACAGTTGAAAGATGGGCCGGTGTAGATTGTAGCTTGAAATAGCTTCTGAGGAAAATATGTTTAAAGGCTAGAAAACAAAACTAGTTATCTTGAAAGGTGACTGTATGCTTTGTAACAAAGTGATTTGTATTTTTAGAGTCCTGTTATTTTCCATAGATGTAATCTCCAAATATAAACGAATAATTCCAGTGGGGAAACTGTGCTGAAAAGGAGGGCAAGTTAGGGATAAAACAGCAACATCTGGCTTCAATTTCCTGACCCATGCTTGAAAATTCATGGCTTCCTTTTGGGATCATGGGTTTGACCTCATAGTTTAGCAAGGTGAATAATTCACCTCTATCAAAAAGCCAAAGATTCATATTGCTGCAACTGAACTTCATGGGTACAATTTGACTCCATTCCAAGCCACATGTGCTAATTAGGTCTAATGGACTTATTTTACCTGATGTTCCTGTGAATGTTACTTACTCTAAACAGTCCAAAATCAGCCTGTGTTTCAGTCACTAATCACAATCCAGTGACCTCTGCTGGGAACTGCGAATGTGGAGACATCAGGGGAAGACTGAAATAGGTTCAGTTATGATGCCATCGATGGCCCAGATGGCATGCTGACAGTCTAGGCTCACTCATAGTGTACGGCCAGTAAGACGGGGACCAGAGAATGGTGAGCAGACTCAAAGCTGCATCCCAAAATGAATCTGCCCCTATAGGAGAGGAGGCAAGGAAATTGAAGGAAACACAAAATGCCACCAGAAATGTGATGATCAGCGAGGGTCAGTGTAGAGAAATCAAAAACCTGTTCATTAAGAGAAATGTTCCTGTCCTCAACAATTTTATAATTAGCTCCACCCTGTAGAGTTACTCATGGTTAATGCTCTGTGCCAGCCAGCCCAGTGTAACTTGACTGGAACATAACATTTGACTGATTTAATAGCTTAGTGTTGTAATAAGTAAGATTGTAAGAAAAACAGAAAACCTTGAGCCTGCCCATCTCATCCCACCACAAAGGTGGCCTTGCTCTCTTGTTGCTGTGCTCTCGAGTTTACACATACAGAGAGTGCAATGGGCCATTATTCTGCCTCTGAGTTCATTTGCCTTTGATTTATTCTGGTTTTCAGAAGGTGGATATTACTAGCCGAGCAGTGATGGAAATAATGACCAAAACGACAGAATATCTACAGCCCAATCCAGGTAATCTATCAGTACATGTCAGTTGGCTGTGTGAACATTACGGAGCATTCACACTGGATTAGTGTGACTTTACAACTGGAAAAATAAATCCACAAATGTTCAAGGTGTGTCCTGGATGGTTTTTGTTCTCCTCTACCCTGCTTCTTAACATGTTTTCAAATACATTACACCAGATTTTAAAATGACAGAGACTCCAGATATTAAGGTCTTCTTTAACCTGAGTGCTGATTCACCATGACTTGCTGATTCAAATGGTGTCACATGGCAAGACTTTGAACTATTCACTCTGACTTCTAACAGATCTCCCACATTGGAGCTCTTAATCAGCTTAGTGCAGATTGTATAGAGGACACGACGGAACAGGTCATCAAGAAGCAATGCACTGAATGATGCTGATCCCTGGAATAATCCCTGCAGCGGCTCAAAAAGGCAGCTCACCACCACCTTCTCAAGGGCACTTAGGGATGGGCAATAAATGCTGGCCTAACGAGTGACGCCCACATCCCATGAATGAATTAAAATAAAAGGATAAGACATTTAACGTATAAGCCCCTCCATCCAATTTGTGTTTCCCACAGATACCACCTGATCTGTAATCCTGAAATCAAATTAGTTTCAATTGCGTTTTATATGGAAAACATTCAAATTCTACTTGTAAGGAAGCAGAGAGATTTAAAAGGAAGCTGTGTTGATGATGGATGAGTTAAATTAGACAATATCTTGACTCATATCAAGGTCAATGTATTTCTATTGATGGGCTATGTAGCTTGAGGTAGAAAAATAAACAAACTAGTCAGAGTGGCCCCATTATCCAATCAATTGTAACTGATTTTGTTAAGGCCGTGCGTGCGTGCGTGTGCGTGGGCATGTGTGGGTGGGTGTGTGTATGTGGTGGGTGTGTGTGTGCGTGCGTGCGTGGGCATGTGTATGTGTGCGTGTGCATGTCGGTGGGTGTGTGTGTGGGTGGATTTGTGTGTGTGTATGTGTATGTGGTGTGTGTGTGTGTATGTGGTGGGTGTGGGGGTGGGTGTGCGTGTCCTTGATAGCAATGAGAGCCAGGAAGGGAGGAATGTCAGCAAGCAATACTTTAAAAAAACAAGAACTGAACATTGACACATGCTTTGTAAGCAGATCCGAGTGCTGGTGGCCCTTAGCATGAGGTACCAGTCAAACTGTGCTGCGAGATTTCAGGGAAGATTTCCTCTCTTGAAGAGGGAGTATAAATGAATATGCTGGGGGGACAATTCCCATTGGGACTTGGCTGATCAGCTGCCCTAACCTTGGCAGCAGAACTACAGGACCCTTTGGAAATGACACAATGCCCACTGGTACCCTTCTTCGGGGGTTTCCATGGCTCTGCAGTCAAAGTTACAGCGGGCAAATGGGAGAATCCTTGTAAAAATTCACCCCACCACATATGAGCTTGCAGACCACATGCTCCTGTGGCCAATACTGGTGAGAATCATTCCTCAAGGCCACAACCCTTTGCCATTCCAGCAGAGGCCAGCTTACATTGTTGGGTCTTTTCTAATCATCTTACTCTTGATCATTTCAGCTCTCCTATCTTAGATCACTCTCCTGAGCAAGTACTGAATCCCATACATTTGATAATATCTATCCAATTCTTGGGATTGAGATCCAATTTCAGTAATGTGCCCAGAAAACAGAAGGATAATCCATTCTGGTAATAGCCTTTGGTTACTGGACATTTGTTGTCTCCATTAGATGCACTCTAGCCTTTAGAATCAGTCAAGCACCACATCTCTCATTTAAATGTAAAATACTGAGGCATTTTAATTTACGAAACACAACCGGTACATAATATAGTTACATATTTTTATTAGACACCCTGCCACCTAACTCCTCAAGCAGACTAAGCAATTTTTTAAAAAGCAGCTTAAAGAGTTAAGGCTTTATCATCAATAATTTTTGAGTAATGTGCAGTATAACATCGTGGGAGGAAAGGCTTGGTACGAGACTCAGGCAGCATATTACGATGATCCAACCAATCGGATTGGCTGGCAGCTCCACCAATCCCGGCAGTGCCAAGAGCGCCTTAGTGGGCACTGTCGGGACTGCAAGCAAGCTCAAGAAAAAGACCCGTAGACCCTAGAAACGGGAAAGTCCAGGGTCTTGGAAGGGAGAGTTTGGGCAGTTTAGGGAGGGGTGGGTTGGGGTGGGGTTTGGGGTGGGGATGGGTTGGGGTTGGGAGTGGGAGTGGGGGTGGTGTGTTTTATAGAGCAGATGGGTAGGAAGAAAGAGGGTGTTCTATCTTGGGGAGTCACCCCCCCAATCTGCAAAGTGCCCCCCCCACCAACAAATGAAGGTAGTACCGCCCCCTCCCTTCTTGCCCTTTGAAAAAGTTTTTTTAAAAAGTGGCCCGCCCACTCCCTCCCGATTACCCACTCCAACCATTTTATGGTGTGGGCAGCGTATTATTGGGGTCAGATGGCTTCTTAACGAGCTCAATTTACCCCTAATTATTTATTTAAATATGGCAGACATTCTGCCGATTTCAGCGGCCTCTCCCCCCGCCCTCTCCCCCCGCCCCCTCCCCCCGCCCCCTCCGTATTATGGGGCTGAGCTCAGGGATGGACAGGGAGAGGTGGTGGGGTGAGCACCTGCCTTATTTTACATGCCCCACTACACCCCCCCCCCACCCACCCCCCCACCGGCCTCCAGTTTCAGCTAGATGTTAAACTCTCCTGAGTGCAGCTCCGGCAGTTTCTCACAATCTCCAACTGTAACATTAGCAGAATCTGCAGAAGTTCAGCCCCCTTATATATAACAACTGGATTTAAATTAAGAACCACCAAACTAAAAATAGACACAAATAATCAATGTTGTCATAAACTGATACAGACTGAAAGCTGCTCATCCTCTTTCCAGTAAGGCCAAACTTGACTAACTCCAGTCAACACCATCTATACTAAAAGGATGTGTACACCGCCTCTATCAACCAGACTCCATATACAGCTAATGGCAGTATACTCTTCGAGAACCACTCCACTAGAGAAAACTATCTGTGCCTTTGACCAGGTAGACCAGGACGATACAGTAGGAATGTACACGTCAGTACGTGCTAACCCCACTCACACCAGATTAAACAAGATCCAAAATGGTGACACCCAAGTTTTCTGGCAATCATCAAGCAGCAGCTCCAGAAGAACATGGACAGTCAGTGATTTAAAGGGATAGGCTGTCCCAAAACTGTGCCCTGTAAATGTGATGTAACAACAGGGGCGATGATCTTCTCTGTTCTCTATTTACATGACATACTTCAGTGGGTATATGTGTGTTGTTACATGATATAATTCAGTGTGTGTATTTACATGATATATGTGTGTAAATGTTTCTGTTTTCACTTGACGAGTATCTGTAATCAAATGTTAGAGTTTAGGAAAATGAATGATTTGTGTACATACCTGTGCTTTTTCTGTATTTAGCCTCCAGAGCGAAACTGACAATGATCAACACAATGTCCAAGATTCGAGGGCAGGAGAAAGGACCAGGTTACCCTCAGGCTGAGGGGCTGCTGGGGGAAAGTATGATCAAGTTTGGAAAGGAACTTGGTGATGAGTCAAACTTTGGTGAGTTGTAGCTAATCCAATATTTCAGGTATATATGCGTACACATACACTCACACAGATTCACACACACACACAGATTCACACGTGCACACGTACATACACACACACACAGATTCACACACGTGTACACATACACACACTCTCACACTCACACAAACACGCACGCACACACATTCACACATGTGCACACATACATACACTCTCTCACACAGACTCACACACACACACACATTCATACAAACACACATACACACATTCATACAAACGCACATACACGCACACAGATTCACACACACACAAATTCACACACTGTGCACGTGCGCGCGCACACACACACACACACACATTCACACACACACTCTCACATGGGGCGAGATAATGTGACAAATGTAAATAGGACATTTCAGGTCTTGTGACTCCAGTATTAACAACAACTGATGCATTTATTTAAACGGGAAAACCATTGCTTGGTCTCACATTCCAAGATGTATTAGTCATGTTCAATATGAACTTTAAAACCTGTTGCTGTATTTAGGTGATGTCTTTCAGTGCTCCATGTTCCTTTTATGTTCACAGTAACAGTTTAGTTTCCAAACCATCCAGAATTCATTGAAACTTGTCTGAGAAGACCACCCTCTATATTGGGTAGCTAAAGTCACCCCAGCAGCGATCGAGTGACCGAGACTCAAACTGATAGTGGAAAACCATGACCGGGATTGTCCAGCCCTGTCGTGGTGGGACTCGCATGGGGGATTCAGCGGCCCAGCCAAAAGCCCATTGACCTTTGGCGGGATCGGATGGTCCCAGCAGCGGGCGGGGCTGGAAAATCCCACCCCTTGGGTCAATAAAGTCACATTAAGCCTAGCTAGTCAGTTCCAAAGGTGGGCTTATGCGCAGGTTTCACTGTACAGTATGTCACAGTCTGTGCCATCCCAGCTATCCCATCAACTCAATTGTCTTTATATTTTGCACTTTACAGGTGATTAGAGCATTTTAACATTTAGCAACCATGAAGGCTAAAGTGTGAGAGATGGTTAACAGTTTTCACAATTTATTAACATACTTTCCAGTGCAGTGTGTGCAAATTACAGCTTCATATTGGAAAATATTGTCCATTCTTTCTTGTCATTTTAAAATACAGCTGGGACTACACAAGGAACATCAGATGTACACTTTGGTATTCTCAATGTTATAAAGCTGTTTGAAGCTTCTCATTATGATGGTTTTCATATGATTAACAAAGGAGTCTTTGGAAATATGTCTAGGTTTTGAGTATTGTGTTAAGTACTGACAATTTATACTTTACAAGTGAGAACTTCAAAATTTTCCCTCTCTACCTAAAGGCTCTCCAGTTTTCTTTAGTTCTTTGGAATGAACAGCAAGCTGAGAGAAAATGGCAATCGTTGAATGATCAAAGTTTGGAAAATTGCTTCCGAATGCAGTGTGTGGAATTTAACCCCAAGTGTTGGTGTTTAAATCAGAGCTCATTATTTACTTGTCATTTGTGAATTTAAAAACGGCCCTGAAAACATTTAATTTCCTTTTTCTGCAAGGGTTTGATTGTAGTTATCACCAACCCATGGCTTGAACCATAAAATGCAGAGTCCTTTCCAGGAGGAAGTAATGAAAGGAAAAAACAAATCAGAAATTTAAAATCTTCTGTGCGAAAAAAATGATGTTTCTGATGGCCCGACTTTAGGGGAGAGTTTGAAGTGGCCAATTTTGATGGTTAAACTTCCTTTGCACAGAGTCGATGGGCTCTGAGTATGGTGCGGGCTCACCATTCTGGGATGGGAGAGAAGCTACAGCACATCACAGGGCTGAGTTGGCAGAAGGTGATTAATTTATGCAGTGGGGGCTGGGTGTTGGGGGCAGATAATATTAAGGAGAAGTTTCACTGAGATCCAAGAAGAGAAGTGATGCCATCCAGCTGCCAAAAAATGAAACCTTTTAACACCCCCCCCCACCCACCCCGGAGCCTGGCCTTCAGTCATCCCTTTAGGAGAGGGAGGTAGTCATGACGTTATAAAAACAGAATTACCTGGAAAAACTCAGCAAGTCTGGCAGCATCGGCGGAGAAGAAATCAGTCAACGTTTCGAGCCCTCATGGCCCTTCAGCAGAACTGAAGCATAGTTTCAACAAGGGAGAAATATAAATTGGTTTAAGGTGGGTGGGGGGGAAGAGACACATTGAGGGTGTGGTGTGAGCAGATAATCAAAAGATGTCAGAGACAAAAGGGTCAAAGAGGTGTTGAAGGTGGTGGTCTTTGTCTGAGAAAAGTGCTAATTAAGAATGCAAGACAGGATATTCAAAGTACAGCTCTAGTGGGGGTGGGGTGGAAAGACTAAAGGTTTTAGTTTTAGATTTAAAAATAATGGAAATAGGTGGGGAAAGAAGAATCTATATAAATTATTGAAAAAAAAGGCGGGTGGGGGGGGAAAAGAAACGGGGTGGGGATGGGGGGAGGGGGAGTTTAAGATCTAAAGTTGTTGAATTCAATATTCAGCCCAGAAGGCTGTAAAGTGCCTAGTCGGAAGATGAGGTGCTGTTCCTCCAGTTTGCGTTGGGCTTCACTGGAACAATGCAACAAGCCAAGGACAGACATGTGGGCAAGAGAACAGGGTGGAGTGTTAAAATGGCAAGCGACAGGGAGGTTTGGGTCTTTCTTGCGGACAGACCGCAGGTGTTCCGCAAAACGGTCGCCCAGTTTGCGTTTGGTCTCTCCAATGTAGAGGAGACCGCATTGGGAGCAACGAATGCAGTAGACTAAGTTAGGGGAAATGCAAGTGAAATGCTGCTTCACTTGAAAGGAGTGTTTGGGCCCTTGGACGGTGAAGAGAGAGGAAGTGAAGGGGCAGGTGTTGCATCTTCTGCGTGGGCATGGGGAGGTGCCATAAGTGGGGGTTGAGGAGTAGGGGGTGATGGAGGAGTGGACCAGGGTGTCCCGGAGGGAACGATCCCTACGGAATGCCGTCAAGGGGGGTGAAGGGAAGATGTGTTTGGTGGTGGCATCATGCTGGAGTTGGCGGAAATGGCGGAGGATGATCCTTTGAATGCGGAGGCTGGTGGGGTGATAAGTGAGGACAAGGGGGACCCTATCATGTTTCTGGGAAGGAGGAGAAGGCGTGAGGGAGGATGCGCAGGATATGGGCCGGACACGGTTGAGGGCCCTGTCAACGACCGTGGATGGAAAACCTCGGTTAAGGAAGAAGGAGGACATGTCAGAGGAGCTGTTTTTGAAGGTAGCGTCATCAGAACAGATGCGACGGAGGCGAAGGAACTGAGAGAATGGGATGGAGTCTTTACAGGAAGCGGGGTGTGAGGAGCTGTAGTCGAGGTAGCTGTGGGAGTCGGTAGGCTTGTAATGGATATTGGTGGACAGTCTATCATCAGAAATTGAGACAGAGAGGTCAAGGAAGGGAAGAGAAGTGTCAGAGATGGACCATGTGAAGATGATGGAGGGGTGGAAATTGGAAGCAAAATTAATAAGTTTTTCCAGGTCCCGACGAGAGCACGAAGCAGCACCGAAGTAATCATCGATGTACCGGAGAAAGAGTTGTGGGAGGGGGCCGGAGTAGGACTGGAACAAGGAATGTTCCACATACCCCATAAAGAGACAGGCATAGCTGGGGCCCATGCGGGTACCCATAGCCACACCTTTTATTTGGAGGAAGTGAGAGGAGTTAAAGGAGAAATTGTTCAGTGTGAGAACAAGTTCAGCCAGACGGAGGAGAGTAGTGGTGGATGGGGATTGTTGGGGCCTCTGTTCAAGGAAGAAGCTAAGGGCCCTCAGACCATCCTGGTGGGGGATGGAGGTGTAGAGGGATTGGACATCCATGGTGAAGAGGAAGCTGTTGGGGCCAGGGAACTGGAAATTGTTGATGTGACGTAAGGTGTCAGAGGAATCACGGATGTAGGTGGGAAGGGACTGGACAAGGGGAGAGAGAAGGGAGTCAAGATAACGAGAAATGAGTTCCGTGGGGCAGGAACAGGCTGACACGATCGGTCTGCCAGGACAGTTCTGTTTGTGGATTTTGGGTAGGAGGTAGAAGCGGGCCGTCCGAGGTTGGGTGACTATCAAGTTGGAAGCTGTGGGAGGAAGATCTCCAGAGGAGATGAGGTCAGTGACAGTCCTGGAAACAATGGCTTGATGTTCTGTGGTGGGGTCATGGTCCAGGGAGAGGTAGGAGGAAACGTCTGCGAGTTGACGCTCAGCCTCCGCGAGGTAGAGGTCAATGCGCCAGACAACAACAGTACCACCCTTGTCAGCGGGTTTGATGACAATGTTGGGGTTGGACCTGAGAGAACGGAGTGCAGTGAGTTCAGAGAGAGACAGATTAGAATGGGTGAGAGGAGCAGAGAAATTGAGACGGCTAATGTCTGGATGTCCAATCCCTCTACACCTCCATCCCCCACCAGGATGGTCTGAGGGCCCTTAGCTTCTTCCTTGAACAGAGGCCCCAACAATCCCCATCCACCACTACTCTCCTCCGTCTGGCTGAACTTGTTCTCACACTGAACAATTTCTCCTTTAACTCCTCTCACTTCCTCCAAATAAAAGGTGTGGCTATGGGTACCCGCATGGGCCCCAGCTATGCCTGTCTCTTTATGGGGTATGTGGAACATTCCTTGTTCCAGTCCTACTCCGGCCCCCTCCCACAACTCTTTCTCCGGTACATCGATGATTACTTCGGTGCTGCTTCGTGCTCTCGTCGGGACCTGGAAAAACTTATTAATTTTGCTTCCAATTTCCACCCCTCCATCATCTTCACATGGTCCATCTCTGACACTTCTCTTCCCTTCCTTGACCTCTCTGTCTCAATTTCTGATGATAGACTGTCCACCAATATCCATTACAAGCCTACCGACTCCCACAGCTACCTCGACTACAGCTCCTCACACCCCGCTTCCTGTAAAGACTCCATCCCATTCTCTCAGTTCCTTCGCCTCCGTCGCATCTGTTCTGATGACGCTACCTTCAAAAACAGCTCCTCTGACATGTCCTCCTTCTTCCTTAACCGAGGTTTTCCATCCACGGTCGTTGACAGGGCCCTCAACCGTGTCCGGCCCATATCCTGCGCATCCTCCCTCACGCCTTCTCCTCCTTCCCAGAAACATGATAGGGTCCCCCTTGTCCTCACTTATCACCCCACCAGCCTCCGCATTCAAAGGATCATCCTCCGCCATTTCCGCCAACTCCAGCATGATGCCACCACCAAACACATCTTCCCTTCACCCCCCTTGACGGCATTCCGTAGGGATCGTTCCCTCCGGGACACCCTGGTCCACTCCTCCATCACCCCCTACTCCTCAACCCCCACTTATGGCACCTCCCCATGCCCACGCAGAAGATGCAACACCTGCCCCTTCACTTCCTCTCTCTTCACCGTCCAAGGGCCCAAACACTCCTTTCAAGTGAAGCAGCATTTCACTTGCATTTCCCCTAACTTAGTCTACTGCATTCGTTGCTCCCAATGCGGTCTCCTCTACATTGGAGAGACCAAACGCAAACTGGGCGACCGTTTTGCGGAACACCTGCGGTCTGTCCGCAAGAAAGACCCAAACCTCCCTGTCGCTTGCCATTTTAACACTCCACCCTGTTCTCTTGCCCACATGTCTGTCCTTGGCTTGTTGCATTGTTCCAGTGAAGCCCAACGCAAACTGGAGGAACAGCACCTCATCTTCCGACTAGGCACTTTACAGCCTTCTGGGCTGAATATTGAATTCAACAACTTTAGATCTTAAACTCCCCCTCCCCCCATCCCCACCCCGTTTCTTTTCCCCCCCCACCCGCCTTTTTTTTCAATAATTTATATAGATTCTTCTTTCCCCACCTATTTCCATTATTTTTAAATCTAAAACTAAAACCTTTAGTCTTTCCACCCCACCCCCACTAGAGCTGTACTTTGAATATCCTGTCTTGCATTCTTAATTAGCACTTTTCTCAGACAAAGACCACCACCTTCAACACCTCTTTGACCCTTTTGTCTCTGACATCTTTTGATTATCTGCTCACACCACACCCTCAATGTGTCTCTTCCCCCCCACCCACCTTAAACCAATTTATATTTCTCCCTTGTTGAAACTATGCTTCAGTTCTGCTGAAGGGCCATGAGGGCTCGAAACGTTGACTGATTTCTTCTCCGCCGATGCTGCCAGACTTGCTGAGTTTTTCCAGGTAATTCTGTTTTTATTTTGTTTTGGATTTCCAGCATCCGCAGTAGCTTTTAGCTTTTTGTTTTTATAGTCATGACGTTAGGCTGGTGAGCAGTAGATGAATCCCACGGTGTAGAATGCAATATATTCCCTAATGAGTCCCACACTGTGGAGTCCGTGCCATCAATCACGTTAATATGTGTGCGCTCTGATGGGAGCTTCAAGTTTGAAGGCAAGCTTATTGAACAGGTTTATCCCCATAAGGCTTCTGCCTTTGGCTGTGTAGGATGTGAACTTGTCCATGGTGACTTTTTGGTACAGTACTGGAACTGTGAGCATTCCGAAAACCGGAATAACTAAGTCGTGTGAGCCTGAAGAGTGTCTGTCACAGGAGTGAGAGAAAATTGCGCAAAATAAGAACAGTAGAGTTTGTCGCACAATATAGATATCGATACTTTACCACGCGTGACGCTACATACATGCTATATTTCATTCTTGGGAATAGATTCCTCCTTGTGTTAAACTGACGAAGACTTCTTCAAATACATGTGCACCTTTTGAGAAGTAATTTATTTTTAAGTTACGCATTTCCCCTTGAGCGGACCTGATGTTGTGAATCAATGGAAACCTCTACTATTTGACAAAAAATGCTGGCCTTGCCAGTGATGCCCACATGAACGAATAAAAAAGAATTTGGACACATTTTTGAGGGTGCCTGACCATGATGGGCAAGAGTTGATGAGCCTGCTGAGGTTTCTTTGTCTGTAACCCTTGCACTGAGCTGATTGGACAAACTATGTTCGCGACCCTGAGTCTAAGGGTGCATTTCTGTGTATTCTCTTTGAATCTAACATGGCTGATTCGATTTGGACAGACGAAGTTGTGACTTTTTCCACGTTTAAATCATCTTCCTCCATTAGGAGCCATTCCCCAATTCATGGAATCAAAGCCTTTTCAATAAGATAGTCACAAATCAGCTCATCAGTTAGTGTGTCAAATTTACATGTGGAAGCCGACTGCCGCAAAGCTGCCCCATGTTTTAGGAGCTCCATTTCCCTGTCATCTCTGACAGAATGTGCATCATTCGGTCACCACACTTTTCTTTGGCCCAGAGTAGTTTTTGAGTGCACTTACCACCGTTTCAAACATAGACATAGTGGGCAGCATCTTCCGGTCAGCGAGCGGGGGTGGGGCCCGCTCGCCGACACACTAAGTGACACAGGGATACATTGGCCGTGCGTCCCAATGTCACCCCCGCATCATTTAGATTGTCAGTTCAGCGGGCGTGCATCCAACTCGGATGCGTTCCCGCTGACCTGTCAACGGCCTATTAAGGCCATTAAAAAAACCAATTGAACTCATTAATGGACCTGCCTGTCCAACCTTAAGGTTGGCGAGCAGGCCGGGAACCTTGACCGGGCTTGTAAAAAAACATGAAACCTTATCCATGGGCAGGATGAGGTTTCACGAGTGATTTAAAAAATGCAGAATATTTTACAATAAAAGTTATGGACATGTCCCACCCATGCGACAGTGTCACATGAGGGGGCATTGCAGGGAAATTTTTTTCTAATCTTCATTCAAAGTTTTAAATTGGAGCCAATCTCCACAAGGCAGCACTTAGTCTCAGGGAGACCTGTGCACTCTTTTGCGCGCATGCGGGAATGAGCGCACTCCCGGCTGAGGGAATCCCCCTCCCCGCCCGCACAGGGAGCGCATAGCGCTTCCAGGCACACATCACTTTTAAATTACCTGCATCCTCAAGCTTAGTTCAGTTTCCCTGTAACCACACCCACAGGCTTGACTCACAGCATAATGAGCAGTCAACAGACACATACAATCAAACACCATCCAATTGAACACAACAGGTCCTATTCACCCAGCTCCTCTGTGGCTGTTGGCCTACATTGGCTCCCGGTCCAGCATGCCTTGATTTTAGAATTCTCATTCTCATATTTAAATCCCTCCATGGCCTGACCCCTCCCTATCTTTTTAACCTTCTCCAGCTCCACAACCCTCTGAGATCTCTGTGCTCCTCCATTCCTGGCCTCTTGTAGATACTCCGCTGTTTGTTCTGCCTTCAGGCTCCATACATCCTCCTTAAACACCTCCACCCCTCTCCATTGATATCCTCCACCCCTCTCCATTGATATCCTCCTCCCCTCTCCATTGATATCCTCCACCCCTCTCCATTGATATCCTCCTCCCCTCTCCATTGATATCCTCCACCCCTCTCCATTGATATCCTCCTCCCCTCTCCATTGATATCCTCTTCCCCTCTCCATTGATATCCTCCACCCCTCTCCATTGATATCCTCCTCCCCTCTCTATTGATATCCTCCACCCCTCTCCATTGATATCCTCCTCCCCTCTCCATTGATATCCTCCACCCCTCTCCATTGATATCCTCCTCCCCTCTCCATTGATATCCTCCACCCCTCTCCATTGATATCCTCCACCCCTCTCCATTGATATCCTCCACCCCTCTCCATTGATATCCTCCTCCCCTCTCCATTGATATCCTCCACCCTTCTCCATTGATATCCTCCTCCCCTCTCCATTGATATCCTCCACCCCTCTCCATTGATATCCTCCACCCCTCTCCATTGATATCCTCCTCCCCTCTCCATTGATATCTTCCTCCCCTCTCCATTGATATCCTCCTCCCCTCTCCATTGATATCCTCCTCTCCTCTCCATTGATATCCTCCACCCCTCGCCATTGATATCCTCCTCCCCTCTCCACTGATATCCTCCACCCCTCTCCATTGATATCCTCCTCCCCTCTCCATTGATATCCTCCACCCCTCTCCATTGATATCCTCCTTCCCTCTCCATTGATATCCTCCACCCCTTTCCATTGATATCCTCATCCCCTCTCCATTGATATCCTCCACCCCTCTCCATTGATATCCTCCTCCCCTCTCCATTGATATCCTCCTCCCCTCTCCATTGATATCCTCCTCCCCTCTCCAATGATATCCTCCTTAAAACACACTGACCAAGTTTTTAGTCATTCGTGCTAATATCTCATTCTGTGGCTCAGTCTCTGGAGTGATTTGATGACATTTTGGGCAGAATTTTGCCGTTGGCGATTTGGGGGCGGGGCCCAGTTGCCGAGGGGAAAATGACGTGGGATGATGTCAGGAGGAACCCCCGACGTCATCCCGGTCCCTTTAAATTTTCAGGAAGGTGGGCGGATAGCGAAATCAAAATTGAGGCCATTGACAGGGTAATTAAACCAACTAAAGGCCCTGCCCGTCCAACCTTAAGGCTGGCGGGCAGGCCAGGAGCCCCAGCGGGCTCCTGATAATGCATGAAACCTCATCCACCGGTGGGATGAAGTTTCATGTCCATTTTTAAAAACTTTAATAAAGTTTATGTCCTTTTTATTAACATTTCCAATCTCGTGTGACATTGTCACATGAGGGGGACATGTTAATAATTTTTATATTTTTCTATTTTTAATGTTTTTGACACTGTCAGCGATCTCCCTGAGGCAGCACTTCGCCTCAGGGAGCAGTGCGCGCGTGTGTGAAAGAGCGCACTCTGACAGATGGGGGATTCCCTCCTCCCCCGGAACAGGAAGCGCTATGTGCTTCGCGTCGGGCAGGCCACTGGGCGGGCCTTAATTGGCCCGCCCACTCAAAATGGCGGCGGGCCCTGTTTCGCCGCCGGAGTTCGGCTGCCCGCACGCCCATTGAGGTAATAAGTCTGGCCTTTATGAAGAGATTTTGGATGTAGCTGAATGTTAGAAGCATAGAGAAATTAAAATTGTTGTTAAGGAAGCTTTTTATCGCTCAGTGAATGTAGAAAACCCATTCTAATCTATCCCTAGCTGTAGATCCAATGATATCAGACTCAATCTCATACTTTATGGAACCAGAAACATGCTTGATGATGACACTAGTCCATAAAGAATAGACCTGAGTACCCGTTCACATTGATTACTGTACTGCCTACCATTATAATCCTAGTTCTGGAACAGAACAAAATTTAGGAAAAGCACAACCTGGAATGAATGACTCATCAGCCATTTTAACAAATAAACAAATAACAATGGTTGTTTCATTATCACCTGGCTTTTTTCAATTCTCATATCCCTTTATTATGAACTTCCAGTCAATATGTTTAAAACTGGACACAAGCAGACTATTAAAACGGCTGCTTCAAATCATGTGACCTTTGGCATTTTTGAGCTTCAGACGATCTTAAATCTCAACCAAATACCAAAATTAAATATGGACATTCACAGACCTGTGAGGAATTCACACACCCCTTTGTTTAAGGATGGATCAACACAAAAGAACTATAGAATTCCTACCCGCCTGTCTCTCTGTTTCACCTTGGACAAAAGGGGACATCGAAATTCAATGTATGTAAGATGGATGTGAATGGATCCTATCAATCTTCCATTGTATTATGATAGTTTCCCTTGTCCAAACTAGGCTGGATAAATCTCAATGTGCCAATTGACAACACAGGATGATTGGAATCAAAATACACACCACCCTTTGTTTGGGAAAAGGACTTTGAACTTATGGAAATCACATGATCAGAGAACTATTTTTGTTGCTAGAAGCTGCTTGCAGAGTTCCACTGAAATCCATTGAACTAGCTACAAGTAATTCAAACAACCAGGGTAATAAACAGCAATATCTGGAGATCCTAACAGAGAGAAGGACTCTCCACAACTTGTTCTAACTTCAAGTTTGCCCGTAAACCAACCTCCTAAAAATTCAACTTTGAGAAACCTCTCAGCCTGCTGAGAATCCTTCGCTTTACAAATCCCTCACTTCAACTTTAAAGCATCAAAACCATCAAAGAAACCACAGGCCTGCCACGAAAGAGACTGAGATAAACACAACCTGTAACAGTATAATATTCATCTGTATCTAATCTTTGTGTGTGTGAGACAAGTAAGTGAGACGCGTGTTTTAAAATCCAGGTTAAGTGTGTGATAATAAATAACCTTCTTTATTTTTGAACGAACAAAACCTTGCTGCTGGTTTTATTTAATTGGTACATTCACTCTGAGGATAAGAAAACACACACCTCTTGCATACAAACATACTGATCACGGATTGTAAAAGGGAACATATAAATTCTGTCCGTGACAGAATACCTAGTATACTGGTGGATCTATTATAAGACAGGAATAAGGAAAGAGGCAGTGAGAGAGAGAGAGAGAGAGAGAGAGAGAGAGAACATACAAATATTATTAGATATTCCGGACAGTGAATTAATTATTTTTGCTGTTCAACCATGAAAGCAGCTAGCAATTAAATAAAGTTTTGCTCCAGATAAGCTACATGTATACAATCCCTCATTTACAGCTAGCAAAATGGAATTGTAATTAACTGTCATAGTACTAAATGCAATGTGCTTTACATGGTAAATGAGCGTCAATACTGATTATACCAATTTAGAAAGCGTGTTATTATGAGCTGTAGTCAGTTACTGTATTGGGTAATCTGCATCCTGTGTCATGAGAATTCTCTGCTCTAATAATTTATATGATATGAAATTCTTTGATAATTCACTGAACGATTATTAAGTTACAGTGTGGAGTTATTGTTTGAGCGGGTCTCGTGGTGCATTTGTTAGTGTCCCTGCCTCTGAGCTAGAAGCACCAGGTTCTAGTCCTACTCCAGGACTTGATGCCCATGGAAGGTAAATTAAAAACATGGCCAATCAGGTGGAGTACCAATCTGTAGCTCCTTCCAACATTCGCCAATCTCAGGCGGTAAGAGAGGGAGAGATTCCTGGTCAGCCATGTGATGGAAGGAAATTGGAGCCTCTCCCACCACTATTCATAGCTCCAGACTACAGCATGCATGGAAAAGTTTCTGTTGTCACAGTAACTCAGACTCATACATGAGAGGTTAATGTGTAAAATTAAAGCACATGGGATTGGGGGTAATACATTGGCATGGATTGAGAATTGGTTAGCAGACAGGAAACAGAGAGCAGGAATAAATGGGTCTTTTTAGGAGTGGCAGGCGGTGACTAGTGGGGTACTGCAGGGATCAGTGCTTGGGCCCCAGCTATTCACAATATATATCAGTGATTTGGATGAGGGAACCAAATGTAATATTTCCAAGTTTGCTGATGACACGAAGCTTGGTGGGAATGAGAGTGGTGAAGAGGATGTTAACATGCTTCAAGGCAATTTAGACAAGTTGAGTGAATGGGCAAATACATGGCAGATGCAGTATAACGTGGATAAGTGTGAAGTTATCCACGTTGATAGGAAAAACAGAATGGCAGAGTATTATTTAAATGGTGATAGATTGGGAAATGTTGATGTACAAAGGGACCTGCGTGTCCTTGTACACCAATCACTGAAAGCAAGCATGCAGGTGCAGCAAGCAGTTACTGAGGCAAATGGTATGTTGGCCTTCATTGCGAGAGGACTTGAGTACAGGAACAAGGATGTCTTACTGCAGCTGTACAGGGTCTTGGTGAGACCACACCTGGAGTATTGTGTGCAGTTTTAGTCTCCTTACCTAAGGAGGGATATACTTGCCATAGAGGGAGTGCAGCAAAGCTTCACCAGACTGATTCCTGGGATGGCAGGATTGTTGTATGAGGAGAGAGTGGGCCGACTAGGTCAATATTCACTGGAGTTCAGAAAAACGAGAGGGGATCTCATTGAAACGTATAAAATTCTGAGAAGGCTGGACAGACAGGATGCAGGGATGATGTTTCCTCTGGCTGGGGGGTGGTGTAGGACAAGGGGTCACAGTCTCAGGATACAAGGTAGATCATTTAGATTGAGATGAGGAGAAATGTCTTCACTCAGAGGGTGGTGAACCTGTGGAATTCTCTGCTACAGAGGCTGTGGAGGCCAAGTCACTGAATATATTTAAGAAGGAAACAGATAGATTTCTAGACTCTAAAGGTGTCAAGGGTAATGGGAAGAGAGCGGGAGTGCGGTGTTGAGATAGAGGACCAGCCATGATCATATTGAATGGCAGAGCAAACGCGAAGGGCCGAATGACCTATTCCTGTTCCTATTTTCTATGTTTGTATGACTCTTTGGTGGGGGGTGGTGGGGTTGGTTGGCTCAGTTTACTGGACAGCCATTTGGATCCAATTGGTGCCAACAGCACAGAGTTCAATCCCTATTTGGGCTGGGGTGGATTTTGGACCAGTGATGATGGTCAGGGCACTGTGGGTTGGACCTGCCTTTGGCAGAGAACTCAAGAAGAAGAAATTACTGCTCGGATAATTTTATTTAGTTCTTTTGCCATTAAAATCATATGAACTATAGTCTGTCTGTGGTGTACAATTTCCAAGGCCCCAAACTCTTCTGATAACCTCCTTCATTAGTGGATTTACCTTTCTCATTCCTGCAGATCTCCCTATGCTATGTGCTGTTCTCTGACCAAGAAGGAGTAAAAAGGTGACATGCTGTCTGACTCCAGTCCAATGCCAGCTGCACATACTGAATGAGAGGAGTTCAGAGCGACTTGCTCGCTGGGTTTCCTTTTCTCCCTCTAGGGAAGCACCTGGTCCCTGCTCATGCGGAGCCCAACAGCAGGGCCGAGATTGGGAACTCACTGTATGCAGAATTATAAGCTCAAACCTTTGTCTTAAAGTTCTGCAGTGTGGCATTAATCTACAAATGCCAGTTAATCAGTAGGTGATTTATTGCCTGAATACCCATATCAAACAGAAGCAATGGCTTAATCCCCCTGCTCTGTCAACCCTATTCCCACTAAACAGCTAACCACCTAACTTCTCTTCCTGGTTCCCATGTTAGCTTATAATGTTAATGGTTTCCTCCTCACATTCATATCTGCCATCATCCTCACTCATCAAAAAACACACCCACCATCCTTGCAATTCCTGCCCCATCTCTAGACTCCCTTTTCTCTCAAGTGCTTGAATGTGTTGTTGCCTTACCTGTGCCCATCTTTCCTGAAACTCCATGTTTGAATCTCTCCAATCAGGTTTCTGCCCCACCACAGTACTGAAATGGCTCTTATCAAAGTCACAAAGGACATCCTATGTGACACTGTCTGTGGTAAACACCTCAACACTTCCCACTGTTGTCCCATGGGTAGGACTGCTCACACTGGGTTCTATTCTTATCTAATCGTAACCAGAGGATCACTTGTAATGGCTTCTCTTCCCACTTTAGCATTGTTACCTCTGGTTTCCCTCCAAGGTGCACCCTTGCCCCCTCCTATTTCTCATCTACATGCTGCCCTTTAGTGACATCATCCAAAAACACAGCATCAGGTTCCACATGTATACTGATGACACCCAGTCCACCTCACCACCAGCTCTCTAGATACCTTCACTGTCTCTAATTTGTGTGATATCCAGGACTGGAGGAGCAGAACAAAACCATTGTCTTCAGTCTGTTCCACACACTCCATTCCCTAGCTACTGACTCCATCCCTCTCCCTGGCAACAGGCTGAAAATAAGCCAGTCTGTTCACAACCCTGGTGTCATACTTGACCCAGAGATGAGTTTCCAACCAGCTATTCGGGCAATCACTAAGACTGCCCATTTTCAACACCATAACCTCGCCTGACCCCAGCCCTGTCTGAGCTCATCTGCTGCTGAAACCCTCATTCAAGAATTTGTTACTTCCAGATTTGACTGTCCCAATTATCTCCTGGCTGGCCTCCCACTTTGCACCCGTCAGAAACCCAGGATCATCCAAAACTCTGCTGCCTGTGTCCTATCTTACATCAAGTTGCCAAGCTCTGGATTTCCCTCCCTAAACCCCTTTGCCTCTCTAGCTTTCTCTCTTTAAAGATGGTCCTTACAACCTCTTGTATAACACGTTGGGATGTTTTACTGCGCTAAAGGCACTATATAAATGCAAAATATTGTTGCTGTTGTTCATAGTTCTTAACATTTGTTTAATTACACATGAACTTCCTTTTAAAACATTGATTATTCCAATTTATAATTTGTCATTACTGCATAATAACAACTATATTTTCTAACAATGCATTTCAGTAAAATGTACACACAAATACAACCTTCATCTGCAAAGGCAGAGTCAGGCTTGATTGTAAATGCAGTCAGTAATGTCGATCCCCTTGCACTAAACATATGAATCCTAGATATTTTCTTGTTGGGAAAGGAGACGAGTGTACTGGGATCATGTCACAAGCTCAGATTTAGGAGCGATTGTAAATTATCAATTGGTCCTCAGTTCCTGTACATGTGATGTGGCATTAACTTGGTTATAAGCTGTTACCAAACTCAGCCGACAATGTGGGATGGGAGGAGAGAGAAAGAGGAGATTCTGAATATCGCTACACCATAATATAACCCACCTTCCTCCTTGTCCTTTTTTCTTTTATTGCTCTGTCATTGCTCTCTCCTTCCATGACTTTTGAGAATATGTTTAATGGAGCTTGCTGTTGAATTATGGACTGTTAGCTGGAATCCAGTGTGTGTGAGAGTTGAATGTTAGAATGGAGCTGATGGTAGTTTAGCACAATCTAATGGTGAATAAAAAAAACATACAATAGCATACAATATTCCACACACATGGATCAGTCAACTCCAACTTGTTTGCGTGTTTGCTTTGCAAATGATCAGAAATATCTATATCTGAACTCAGGAAACTTTTAACCAATCTGCTGTTTATAAATTTTCATCTATTTCCTGGTTATTTGTTTTGTTTTAGAAGCACTGTATCAATATCAATATTCATGTTTTGTTAATGTCTATTTTATTACAATGAATTAATCCTGGGGGGATTTAACTAGATTGGAAAGGCAATTGGTATTTTCATTATGAAGTTTAAAAGCTTTTATGAAAGTAATTTTTCTGATGAAATAGGAATAATAGTGCAGACCATCAAAGCTTACTTATGAAGAATCTATCTCTGAACTGTCTTCCAGGCCAGGCATTGATGGATGCCGGTGAGGCAATGAAACAGCTTGCTGAGGTGAAAGATGCCCTCGATATGGAAGTAAAACAAAACTTCATTGATCCTCTCCAGAACCTTCATGATAAAGACCTGAAAGAAATCCAGGTATTGATATCATTGAAAGCAATGTTTGTGCTTTATTCTGGGGGCAATACATTCACAAAGTTTATAAAATTGCTGAACATTGTAGTGCATCCCAATCACCCCAACCCTCCCTGCTCCCTGTCCCTGCGTCATCCCCCAACACCCCCATCCTCTCACTGCTCTCACTGCCCCTCTCCTCTCCTTCTTGCCTCTCCCCTCCCGTCCCTGCCTCTCCCTCCCCGCCTCCCCCCCCCACCCCCCCCCCCCGCCTCCCCCCCCCCCCCCCCAAAACCGCCTCTCCCCCCTCCCCCCAAAACCGCCTCCCCCCCCCCCCCCCCAAAACCGCCTCTCCCCCCCCCCACCAAAACCGCCTCTCCCCCCTCCACCTATCCACTCCCCTCCTGGCCTCTCCACTCACCTCCCCGCCTCTCCCTACCCGCCTCTCCCCTCCCCGCCTCTCCCCTCCCCTCCCCTCCCTGCCTCTCCCCTCCCGGCCTCTCCCCTCCCGTCCTCTCCCCTCCCCGCCTCTCCCCTCCCCTCCCCACCTCTCCCCTCCCCTCCCCGACTCTCCCCACCCCTCCCTGACTCTCCCCTCCCCGCCTCTCACCGCCCCTTCCCTCCCCGCCTCTCCCCTCCCTGCCTCTCCCCTCCCCGCCTCTCCCCTCCCCGCCTCTCCCCTCCCCTCCCCTCCACGCCTCTCCCCTCCCCTCCCCGCCTCTCCCCCCCCCGCCTCTCCCCCCTCTCCTCCCCGCCTCTCCCCTCCCCGCCTCTCCCCTCCCCGCCTCTCCCCTCCCCTCCTCTCCCCTCCCCTCCCCTCCCCGCCTCTCCCCTCCCGGCCTCTCCCCTCCCCGCCTCTCCCCTCCCCGCCTCTCCCCTCCCCGCCTCTCCCCTCCCCGCCTCTCCCCTCCCCGCCTCTCCCCTCCCCTCCATGCCTCTCCTATCTTACCCTTCACTCTCTTCCCCCACTAATTTGTCCCCAGTGTGAGGAAAGACTGAAGGGAACAATGCCTTAAAGAGATATTGGTTGGGATTTAATGGAATCTGCCAGTGTGGGCTAGGTGGCAGGTGGTCCTGTGTAATTTGGAGGGAGGCTGAGCGACTCATTCCTGCTGACAGGAAACCTGACCCCCCATTTAGTCAGTGGCGGACATGCGCTGATGTGGGGAACCCACCCACTGGCTAATTAGAATCATTATTGAGCCACCTAAAGGTCATTATTCCTGAGCCCACTGGGATTTAGTGGTGACTCAGGGATTCTCCGGAACTCCCACAGGTCTCCGGACCTCTGGAGGGACCCAGCATTGGAAAGGAGGTGTCCACTGAGAGCCAGATCCCCCTGTTCTTGCATCCAATCCCCCTACCCCCTCACCAGTGTTCTGACACAGCAGTTGGTAAAGACTGAGTTGTTTAAATCTCAGAGGGAAACTTGAACAACTGCAATAACTTATATTTTCAATTGGTATGTTTGAGATGCAGCTCTGAATTCAGGAATAAAACCACCAAGCCTCAAGAGGTTTTTAATATAAATTAAACATTTATGAATTTAACAACAAATTAAACACATACACATGTTTACAAATTACTACCATAATAACTTTTAAACAAATCCCCAAATTAATCATTCCCAGGTAAATCTTCACCAAGGCAACAATAACCCATAGACTCAAACAGACACCAGGCAAAGCACATTTGACTGTACAAATTCAAAATGAGGTTCCTTGCAATTTTGTTCCTTTGCAGACACAGGTGTAGGCTCTCAGGCTGGTTAGACCTTAAATGACTCTGACTCACACACACAAACTCCTTTCCCTCTTTATACCCAGCTTCCCCTTTGAATGTAAATTTTCCATGGTATCCTAGGCTTTAGCGCCATATCTTCTAACAATAACATTTCCATCCCGCCAATTTTATTAGTAATATAAACACATTGCTTGGCGTCTCCCAGCTCGGTACAAGATTTTACTCCCACTCTTGAATGCTTTGTTCAACAAATGAAAATGTACCCTTTACCTTCTCCCCTCCTTACTGTTTACCCAGTTAACATATCAAACTACTATACATCAAAGCACCCGCACTAGCTGGCTTTAACCCAATTAGGGGCGGCGATGGTGTAGTGGTATTGTGGCTGGACTAGTAATCCAGAAACCCAGGGTAATGCTCTGGGGACCTGGGTTCCATGGCAGATGGTGGAATTTGAATTCAATAAAAAAAATCTGGAATTAAGAGTCTAATGGTGACCATGAAACCATTGCTAATTGTCATAAAAACTCATCTGGTTCATTAATGTCCCTTAGGGAAGGAAATCTGTCGTCCTTACCTGGTCTGGGCCTACACGTGACTCCAGACCCCTAAATGCCTTCTGAAATGGCTGAGCAAGCCACTCTCATCTCTTCATGACACCCGCAACCCCCTTGCCACAGCCCCAAATCCACCCACACTCACCTGTCTCCAGGGATCCAGCGATGATCCCTGTGAGCATTGCTGGAAGCAGCCGCCACACCCGGTGGCACTGCCAGTACTGGAGAGCTGCCCGCCTCTAATCGGCCGACAGCTCTCGGGGTTGGGCTTCCTGGCCGACTGGGGACCTAATTCTGTGGGAGGCCCAACACTGGCCTGTTAAGTGCCTGCTTGCACTTAAATAACGTCCAGGCGTTCCTTAGAGAGGTGACATAGGTTGGCCACTGGTTCTCCCTCCGGTCTGCTGAATCTGCAACACTTATACAAAATTCTGCCCATTGGGTGTTTGTACCTCACGGCTGGATTTTATTTCAGGCCACATCTGGTTTCTTTTAATGGAATCATGGTTAATGCTTTCGCTGGAGTTAACCAACATGAGGAACCAGAAAGACTAAGAGCAAGAGTCTGGACTTCAGTTTGGTATCCTACAGATTCAGAACAGAAGCGTTAGCTCAGCCCATTCTATCCCATCATCTAACAGCATACCAAATAATCAAACCAAATGTGCAACGTACTTTACTCTGCTAAGTAGGAGGCAAGCCCTTATTTTACATTCATATTTTAGTTGCTCTTAGGATGAGGATAAGTCAAACCCATGGTCATATTCATGTTCCACTCTGTTACAGTTTATATAACTAATTTTGAAAAGCTTCTAAACCACAGAACTATAGGTTAAAGGAGGAGAGAAAGCTCCAAAGATTTTAGAATTTAAATGAGATGCTAAGAGCAGCAGCTACTATTAAGTTAATTTAAGTTAAGACCAGGAAGGTAAGAGTTCTGACTGATGAAGTCCATGTACAGAGCACACACACTGAACTCTGTTGTACATTACTTTTTACCCAGGCGTTAATCCATTTAGAATAAAAAGTCTAATGGCTGCTTAAAAATAGGATAAGGGTTCACCTATGAGTTTCACTGTTTGGAATTTCTACCTGTAAATCTTAATTAATATTGATTTTCTGCATCATAGTTTTGCCTACATGTAATAGTTCATTTTAGTCAGAAGCTAAAAGCCAACACCTAAATTTGCTTAAGTTCCAATAAAAGTGTTAAAACCAAAACAAAATTAACTATTCCATTATCTTAGAAATCCATTCTTGGGTAAAATTTGCCTCTCCTCCCCAATTTTCTAGTTTGCATTAGGTGTGCGCTAGAGATGAACGGGTAACTTTGTTTTGCTGATTTCTGTTCGAGCAGCTCTGCACTCTCATCCAATGGCCTTTGCATTAGTACATCAGTTTTGGATTTCATTCTTTTGTATGGGAAGGAATTAAAATGATCATCTTGCAAGGTGTTGAAGCAGCTAAATCTATGCTCTTGTACAGGAAGGAAAGGCAAGTGATTTTTTAAAATGACAATTTGCATTTATATAGCACCGTTAATATAATAAAACATCCCCAGGTGCTTCATAGGGGTGTTCTCAAACAAAATTTGACACTGAGCCACATAAGGAGATATTAGGACAGGTGACCAAAAGATGGCGAAATAAGTAGGTTTTAAGAAGCATCTTAAAGGAGAAGAGAGAGGCAAAGGGGTATAAGGAGGGTATTCCAAAGTTTATGACCCTGCCTGTGGCGAAACAATTGAAATCAAGAATGCACAGGAGGCCAGCAATAAAGGAGTCCCACAATCTCGGGTTGCAGATTACAGAAATAGAGAGCAGTGAAGCCACGGACAGATTTGAAAACAATGGTGAGAATTTAACAAGTGCCAATGTAGGTCAATGAGCGCCGGGGTGAAAGGTGAATAGAACTTTGTGTGAGCTAGGATACAGTTTTGGATGAGGTCAAGTTTATGGAAGGTGGAAGATGACAGGCTGGCCAGGAGAGCATAATAATAATTAGGTCTAGAGGTAACAAATGCATGGGTGAGGGTTTCAGCATCAGGTTAGCTGTATTTATCCAATTGGAGATGTACCAGCAAAGCCTGCCTGTTGTTTTTGTCGCATTTTTCATTCACCAATTGTCAATTTATATTGCCCCAAAAATGTTTAGTATTTTAATATGTCACCCTTAGAATGAATCAACATTTTCTGCAATAAATTGGCCTCTCAGTCATTAGGGGCTAAATTACTGCTTCAAATATTCCTATCCATTGAGCTAATAAACTGGTTATTGATAACAAGAGGAAGGGCTTCAACAGCAATCCTTCGGTCCCCACTATAAAGTGTATATCTGTGTATAAAGTGTGACCCACAATGGATGTAACAAGTTGTCCCTGGTCTAGATAAACATCTAAGTTACAGCATTCCTCCTTTACTCAGACTGCTGTGCATTCATTTATTGATAGCACCATCTGAAGAAATTGGAGGGACGGCGATTAGATTTTGACTACAAGAAGAAAAGACAAGGGAAGATTCCAGAAGAGGAGATTCGACAGGCTCTGGAGAAGTTTGATGAATCCAAGGAAATTGCAGAATCAAGCATGTTTAACCTGCTGGAAAGTGATGTAAGGACTCTAATTCTGAGCTGCAACGCCAAATGCTATTTTATAGAATTGAGAAAAACATCTTATTCACTCAGGACACTTTCTGGAGATTTTATAGTTAATGTGCTATACTTAGTTTTTTCCCCCAAAGGTGTTTGGTATTTGGTCCCTTCTGCCCCATCCATTTCGCATCTGCTGTCACTCCACGTACCATCACTCCCCTGGGAGAGGTGGCAGATGTACTGTCCCTCCATGAATGCAATTGCCAATGGTGCCTCTTCTCCTGCCAAAAAGAACATGTTTACTTGTGTGTTGTGATTACACAGCCTTGCTGAGATGTGACTGAACTCATCAGGTTGGAGGTTTTCCCTTTGAGCTGAATGTTTGACAGAGTTGGGGTAGATGCCCAAAACCACGGTATTGGACACTATCTTGGCCTGTTGTGACATTCCAATGATTAAAGGAATGCTCATTTACTGGCTCTTGATTTAAAAAAATTCAAGCTTCATCCCACTCTGTCTAGCGAAACTGGTTGAAATCATGTATGTGATGCTTTTGTTTCAACACCTTTCAGGAGTTGAAGTACCACACCCCTGGTGATCTGGATCGCTTAGGTGCTAAATTGGACAGTCTATCTTTTTTGAAACACATTGCATTAATAACCCTCCTTGCAGACCCCAGTAAAATTTTCAGCACCAGTCATTTACATTCATGCAATATATCGACCCAGCAGATGGATCAAACAAACCTTGACCAGAAACAGCTCTGAAGAGAATAATACGGACTTGAAACGTTAACTCTGTTTCTCTCTCCACAGGTACTGCCAGACCGGCTGAGTTTTTCCAGCATTTTCGGTTTTTATTTCTTGACCAGAAGCCTGTGTTTAGGGCAATGATGCGATTCTGAATCTTTTGGTTTTAATTTCAATGAGATGAGACTCTATGCAGCTGTGTTTGAATCTGTGACACCAGCCTGGTATTGTTGTTCTTGATGCTGAATGATTGAGAAAGGCATTGGGAGAAGGGTGTTAAATAATTTGAACCTACACTTGGTGAACATGGTGTGCCATATTCGCTTCGGTGCAGTTGCCACCTTTGAATTGATAAACATTCAGGGGGGTTCGGCGGGAGCGGTGGGGAGGGGGGTGGCGGGAGTGGGGGGGGATGGCGGGAATGGGGGGGGGGGTCGGCGGGTTCAGGGGGGGTCGGTGGGAGTGGGGAGGGTCGGCGAGAGCAGTGGGCGGGAGCAGGCGGGGTTGGCGGGAGCAGGGGGGATCGGTGGGAGCGGGGGGGAGTCGGCGGGAGCAGGCGGGGTTGGCGGGAGCGGGGGGGGTCGGCAGGAGCGGGGGGGTCAGCGGGAGTGGCTGGGTCAGTGGGAGCGGGGCGGGTCGGCGGGAGCAGGGGGGGTCGGCGGGAGCGGGGGGGGTCAGTGGGAGTGTGGGGGGGGTCGGCGGGAGCAGGGAGCAGTCAGTGGGAGCAGGGGGGCTCGGCAGGAGCGGGGGGGTGTCAGTGGGAGTGGGGGGGGTCGGCGGGGGGGTGGTCAGTGGGAGCGGGGGCGGGGGGGTCAGTGGGGGATGGGGAGAGAGAGTCGGGGCCAGCGCTGTTTCACACATGGTGCATCAGAGTGTTTCAATCTGACTGAGTCACGGAGATTGGAGCAGTTTTCAAATAAATAAATAAATGGATTGAAAATTAATTTAAACATGTCCCCTCATGTGGCTGTGTCACATGGGATGGGACATGTTTATATATTTCATAACATTTTAAAATGTATTTAATAAAAGCTTTGGGAAACCTCGTCCTGCTCGTGGATGAAGTTTCCTAAAAAGTGTGAAGTCCGCTTGGGCTTTTCGCCTGCCCAACAACCATAAGGTGGGAAGGGCAGCGTCAACAATGACCTTAATTACTCCCTTAACGGCCTTAATGGGCCGTGTAAATATCGGAGGCAGCGCGGCCGCCGAATGAAGCATCGCGGTGACATAGGGACACACGCCCAACATCATCATGCGTCATTTTATGGCGATGGTGTGTTGGACCCGCTCCCGCACGCTGACTGAAAAATTCAGGCGCTAAAACTGAGGCAAATGGATCTGGAGGCTTTGTGCCATCTGGTGGTTGAAAATGTCACTAACCACGTCTGGCATTGAAAGCAGGGCAAGCTGTGTAGACAGTTACAACAAAGGGCAATTTTAGTCAAATTCATGGAATCAGATTGTTTTGTATCCAGCATATCTTTAATTTCCACTGACCAATGGAAAGCAAGATTGGAAGGGGTGTAAAACGGACAGCTTTTACCAATTTCCAACCCCTCTTCTCACTGTCATGTGTTGTGCTGACTACATGACAAAGGCCACAAGCATAATGGAATGCAATATAAGATAGCAAATGATTTGTTTTTTTCTGTTTAATACTTTTAGATTGAGCAAGTGAGCCAGCTTACAGCGCTGGTACAAGCCCAGCTAGAGTATCACAGACAAGCCGCCCAGATTTACCAGGAACTGTCAGTCCAGTTGGAGCAGCGGTGAGTCTGAAACTAGTGTCTTCAGTTTTTTTAATAAAACAATAAAGAAAATGAACTGAACATCAAATCACTACTCCTGTCTCTTTTCAGTCAGAAGTCCAACCACTAAATACAATTCTGCAACAATGGTTTTAGCAGATTGAACAATTTGGAAATGAGTTTGTTTAGTAGTTTTTCCTAATCTAGTTTCCAGTGTGACAACACAAACAGCTGTAACAATTTCCTTTTGATTGTAGTCACCGTTCACTTGTAAATCTTACACTTTGTCCTATGGAATTGTCTAAAACAGGGATAATGATGCTGTGCAAGTGTCAATGTTTGAAAAGCTGAAGAGTTTCATATCACTAAAATTCCATTGTTCTTCATTTTAATACGGCTCAACGGGTAAACCTACCATTTGGCCGGGCTGTTAACTTGGAAGTTTCATAGAAGCAGAAAGCTTTAAGTCAGATGGAGGAGGAGGTGGGGGAGAAAGAGAAATTCATAGAAACATAGAAACAAAGAGCAGGAGTAGGCCATTCGGCCCTTCAAGCCTGCTCTGTCATTCACTATGATCATGGCTGATCCTCGATCTCAACGCCATATTCCCCTTTCTCTCCATACCCCTTGATACTCCTAATATCCAAAACATTATCAATTTCTTCCTTGAATATACGCAGTGACCCGGCCTCCACAGCTTTCTGTGGTAGAGAATTCCACAGGTTGACCACCCTCTGAGTGAAGAAATTTTTCCTCATCTCAGTCCTAAATGGCCTGCCCCGTATCCTGAGACTGTGGCCCCTGGTTCTAGACTCCCCAACCAGGGGAAACATCCTCCCTGCATCCAGTCTGTCCAGCCCTGTTAGAATTTTACATGTTTCAATCAGATCCCCTCTCATTCTTCTAAACTCTAGTGAATACTGACCCAGTCGAACCAATCTCTCCTCATACGACAGTCCTGCCATCCCTGGTATCAGCCTACTGAACCTTCACTGCACTCCCTCTATGGCAAGTATATCCTTTCTTAGGTAGGGAGACCAAAACTTCACACAATACTCCAGGTGTGGTCTCATTAAAGCCCTGTATAACTGCAGTAAGACATCCCTACTTCTGAACTCAAATCCTCTTGCAATGAAGGCCAACATACCATTTGCCTTCCTAATTCTTATTTCCTTTGTCGGTCTCATTCTACAGCAAGTCTCTTTCCCGTTAGCTGGTCAGGTTGGTTGGCTGGCCTCATGCTGACATATCAGAGCAGGATTGAGTTCCGCTGTCAAGCCACATGAATGGGATTCCAGTTCAAATCAGAATCAATGGGAGGAACTGGGTTGGAGTATGAGCAAGTCAAAATGGCAAATATTGTAAATTAACAGACTCCCATCGATACTGTGCTTTAAGGAGTGAACCAAAATTGAATTTAAAAAGCAACATGAGTAACTTTTGTAAAAGCAAAATTCTGCGGATGCTGGAAATCTAGAACAAAAACAAAAATACCTGGAAAAACTCAGCAGGTCTGACAGCATCTGCGGAGAGGAACACAGTTGACATTTTGAGTCAGAACTAGGGAAATAGAGAAATGAGGTGAAATATAAGCTGGTTGAGGGGGGTGGGATAGGTAAAGCTGGATAGAGGGCAAAGAAGAGATTGCCAAAGATGTCATAGACAAAAGGACAAAGGGGCGTTTACGGTGGTGATATTATCTAAGGAATGTGCTAATGGGGACATTAAGGGTAGCAAGCAGGACAAGCTAGTGGCAGATGGCCCTAGTGGGGGTGGGAAGGGGGGAAGGGATCGAAATGGGCTAAAAGGTGGAGATAAAACAATAGATCGAAATAAGTTTAAAAATAGATGGGAAAAGAAAAATATATTTGTAAAAAAATTATAAATTATTGGGAAAAGGGAGATTGGAAAGGGGGTGGGGATGGAGAAGAGAGTTAATGATCTGAAATTGTTGAACTCAATATTAAGTCCGGAAGGCTGTAGAGTGTCTAGTCGGAAGATGAGATGCTGTTCCTCCAGTTTGCGTTGAAACTTTTGCCTGTTTAGTGGAAGAACATGGTGAATGAATGGACGTTCCACAAGTCATAGTTTGCATTTTGTAGTGTGTGATCAAAGTTAATTGATAAGAGTGTATCTATTTTAGGCCTGGAATCTACCCCAGCCAGAATGGAGATTGAACCCTTTGCTGTTGACACCAATTTGATCCACACTGGCCATCCAGCCCACAGGGTCCGAGTTGCTGTGACAACATACACTTTCACATGCATGTTGGAGTCCGGAGCTATGGATAGCAATGGCAGAGGCTTCAATTTTCTTTCCATCACATTGACCAGGAATCTCTCCCCCTCTTACTGCCTGCCTTTGGCGTGTGTTGGAAGGATTTAGGGGTTGACACTCAATCTGTTTGGCCACGTTATGAATGTACCTTGCTTGACCATCAAGCCTTGGATTGGGACTTGTACCCAGAGCTTATGCCTCAGAGGCAGGACCACTACCCACTGTGCCACAAGACCTCCTTAATACAGTTAAAATAGGCAGTGATAAATATTGAGCAGGGACTGGGGAGGTAAGCGTAATTAAATCTCAGTTAACAGCACCAGTGGCAATATCCACTGATCCACACAGGTTATTGATAATCAAAGGATATATATTTAACATTTTGGATAATGCTCATTAATTTATGAGCTCATTGCCAAGGGGAATGTGAATCTGTTTCATTAAATCATTTGTAAAATATGTGGAAATGCCAATTTTTGCAGGTTCTCTAATTGCACATCCATCCTAATCGAGGGGCTTAACTTGGCCTCTCGAGCCTAGTTTTCCACTGTTTAAGATCTCTCATTGGACATGCAGAAGAGCTAACACTCCAATCAAATTACATTTTTCTTTTAGAAACAAACATAGGCTATTTCTTTTTGTGAAGAGTCTGGTCATTTGAAAAGCAAATTGTATATAGTTCATTTTATTTCATACTGCCTTCTCTTTCCACATAGACTTCCTACAGTCAGGAGGCCAACATGATATCAACCACATCTCCATTGTCAGCTCTGTATCTAGCTTGAATATCAGTCCAGGAGTCTGTTACTTGAACTACTGAACATTGTTTAAAGTGAGCTCCAATACTTTCTAATAATTTGCATCCTGATAGGCAAAGGGCCTATCCACAATGGATCAATGGATCTGTCCATTAACTTCCACTCCCTTGACACATAACTGACAGCATTTTTCTTTTGCAGAATGAAAGAGGCGGCTGCTTGTCCTCGAAGGGAATATAAACCGAAACCCCGTTTGACTTATGAGTTTGCAGATGATAACCAACAGAATGGTGGAGTGACTCACAGTGGGCAGAAGACACCAGGTAAAAATTAACTGTCTTCCTCTCCGCAAATGCTGTCAGACCTGCTGAGTTTTTCCAGGTATTTTTATTTTTGTTTTGGATTTCCAGCATCCGCAGTTTTTTGCTTTTGTTTTTGCTTTTAAAATATTACATCCGTTTGGCGCTAAACGACTGTCTGACCAACTATTTATCTTCATATCAATAATTAAAAGAATAGACAAGTCGTTCTGCTTCTCACAAGTGTGACTGTCCCAAAACATGCAGCACTGACTCTTAATGTGCCAAGGATCAAACCTCACCATGGTGATTAATAGGTCATCAATTAATATGAATGGATGTGTTCTAACCGCGTGGATGCAAGCTCATTTCCCCACTCTGCTCATTTCCCAATCTGAGCCAAGATGAGTAGAGTTTGGTTCCTTTTTCTGGCAGAGTGCGTTTCCTTTCAGATCTACTTGATAACTTGTTTATTTTTCTATTGCTGGGGGCTGGAAGGCCTTAAGTTAAGCAAGAAGTCTTGTAACTTAACTCAGATGACGTCATAGTGCCATTGCTATCTGCTTTTAATCCCGCCTCATTCCAACTACAGCAAACACTCGCAACTTTCATTTTCCGAGGGCTAAGCCCCATGTTTTAAGATGATTGTAAGTTTTATTCCCCTGGTAACCAATTAATAAATCGTGTAAAAGTTTCTGCTTTTAACAACTGTTTCTAAAATGCAGGCACGCCATTGGACCAGCCATGCTGCAGAGCTGTGTATGACTTTGAACCAGAGAATGAAGGAGAATTGGGATTCAAGGAGGGAGATGTCATCACGCTTACCAATCAAATCGATGACAACTGGTATGAAGGGATGCTCCACGGGCAGTCAGGATTTTTTCCCATCAACTATGTTCAAGTTTTAGTCCCGTTACCACACTAGACTGACTGCTGTGACCCAATTTCTTGTTAGATTTGTGCGACAGATGAAGGTGGTTCAGTTTGTGAGGTTGTCTGATGCAGTGACACTGTTTATCAACAAACTCCATCGGTGTAAAGTCTTCAGTTTACATGTATTATAGTCCTTAACTGTTGCACTCAGTTGCATCCATAGTAAATGTAGGCAGAATTGTTGCTGATTCCATCCTCAGTGCGAACTAGAAGATGTCATCATGCTAGGCAACACACAACCAAGTTGTGGGTATAATCCGTGAAAGCTTTTCTCCTGTTTTCCAGTCTGTTTTGTCCAAGTGGATAGTGCTGCATCTAGCTTATCTTATTTTTGTAACAGTCATAAAGCTGTACAGCTTGATTCTTGAGAATATATTTATCTAAAGTAAAAAAAAGAGAGAATATATGTGTTATATGAATTGTTTTTCTCCTACCTGTGCTGGATCCAAGAATATGAAGTGTAAAAAATTGTAATGCTTAATGTGGTGAATTCCAGTATATTAAAAATGTTCAGTAAAGTCATTTGTACGTGTGGACTATTTTTCCAAAAAACAATTGTCTCATATTTCATAACTGATATTCTAATCGTTCAGCTAATTGAAATGTAATAAAACTGTTACCACTCTCCAGCTCAGCAGATTACACAATTAGACTTCTGCTTCCTGTCTTCTCTCACAGGTTCCTATACATATACACCCCTGTCATTTCCTTTAGGAGAAAGTTTCTGACGTCAGCAAATAGAAAGTATCTCAAAAAAGTTAAACAGGTTCTTAAGTTGGTTCTTAAGTTTGACTATTATGCAAGCTGTAACTTTAACTCCTGTAGTCTGAGTGCTTGAGCTGGCGAGAGCAGCAGAAAGTCTGCACACCAGGCAAGGACCCGAATATATCAGGTTCCCACCTGAGGAGAAGATTTCATTGGCTTCTCGCGGGGATGGGGGTCGACTCCATCACCTCCCCACCCACCCCCTAAACAAAGTCAGGGAAGCAGAGGGGCCTGTGAGCAGGAATCGGGATTCCTACATTGAGAGTTCCTATATCCCTGGTTCCTCAATGCCTAACAGTTCACGGTTGAGGATAAAGAGACAGAAAAGCCCATTCATTGGGTTAATTGGTGCTGTTTAGGAGCTCAAGCTAAGGCTGAGGTCTGGCTTCTGAAAAAGGATCACCATTTACAAAATAGATAGATTTTACAGGAACCCCAGCCCCCTGGGGTTATTGTCAGGTGTATCAGGATAGGGAGAGGTGCAATAAGATCATCCCTAAGCATTAGCAGCAGGCTGCATTTCGCAGTTAGTGGCCCGGAGAGACCCATTCATTTATGATGTGAGGGCCCACCCGGAGTATGTAGCTAAAAGAAGCTCCAGTCAACCTGGATACCTTGGCTGGGATGGTGATGGAAACCCTGAGTAACCACAATCCTGTCATCATCACTGTGATCGCACCCCAAGAAACGTTGGGGCCTGTTTGTTTTGATATGAGTGAATCGAGACCATTCTGATTGTCACCTTTAGCTGACAGGGTGTATGTTCCAGTACTCACTCATGTTATCTCGATTCAGAACACACATCAGTCTGCTCTCGTCAGGGTCATGCTTGATATCATTTTAATGTTGGAGACGTGGTTTCTCCTCAGATTTGAAAATGGCTTCTTCCACAACAGGCTAGACACGGCAAACACATTCAGGCAGAAAGAAGCCGGCAGCCCTGAGTTATACTGCCAATCGCACACCACCCTCACTGAGTTATACCCCCCACCGATCCCTGACCACCCTCACTGAGTTATACCCCCCCGATCCCACACCACCCTCACTGAGTTATACCCCCCGATCCCACACCACCCTCACTGAGTTATACCCCCCCACCGATTCCACACCACCCTCACTGCGTTATACCCCCCCGATCCCACACCACCCTCACTGAGTTATAACCCCCCACCGATCCCTGACCACCCTCACTGAGTTATACCCCCCACCGATCCCACACTACCCTCACTGAGTTATAGCCCCCGATCCCACACCACCCTCACTGAGTTATACCCCCCCCGATTCCACACCACCCTCACTGAGTTATACCCCCTCGATCCCACACCACCCTCACTGAGTTATACCCCCCCCCCGATCCCACACCACCCTCACTGAGTTATACCCCCCCGATCCCACACCACCCTCACTGAGTTATACCCCCCCTATCCCACACCACCCTCACTGAGTTATACCCTGCCCCCGATCCCACACCACCCTCACTGAGTTATACGCCCCCCTCCGATTCCACACCACCCTCACTGAGTTATACCCCATCCCAATCCCACACCACCCTCACTGAGTTATAACCCCCCATCCCACACCACCCTCACTGAGTTATACCCCCCCCCGATCCCACACCACCCTCACTGAGTTATACGCCCCCCTCCGATTCCACACCACCCTCACTGAGTTATACCCCATCCCAATCCCACACCACCCTCACTGAGTTATACCCCCCGATCCCACACCACCCTCACTGAGTTATACCCCCCCGATCCCACACCACCCTCACTGAGTTATACCCCCCGATCCCACACCACCCTCACTGAGTTATACCCCCCCCCGATTCCACACCACCCTCACTGAGTTATACCCCCCGATCCCACACCACCCTCACTGAGTTATACCCCCACCCCGATCCCACACCACCCTCACTGAGTTATACCACCCCCCCGATCCCACACCACCCTCACTGAGTTATACCCCCCTCAATCCCACACCACCCTCACTGAGTTATACACCCCCCCTTGATCCCACACCACCCTCACTGAGTTATACCCCCCTCAATCCCACACCACCCTCACTGAGTTATACCCCCCCGATCCCACACCACCCTCACTGAGTTATACCCCCCTCGATCCCACACCACCCTCACTGAGTTATACCCCCCTCGATCCCACACCACCCTCACTGAGTTATATCCCCCCCGATCCCACACCACCCTCACTGAGTTATACCCCCCCACCCCGATCCCACACCACCCTCACTGAGTTATACCCCCCCTATCCCACACCACCCTCACTGAGTTATACCCCCCCCCCCCCGATCCCACACCACCCTCACTGAGTTATACCCCCCCCCCCCCGATCCCACACCACCCTCACTGAGTTATACGCCCCCCTCTGATTCCACACCACCCTCACTGAGTTATACCCCATCCCAATCCCACACCACCCTCACTGAGTTATAACCCCCCATCCCACATCACCCTCACTGAGTTATACCCCCCGATCCCACACCACCCTCACTGAGTTATACCCCCCCGATCCCACACCACCCTCACTGAGTTATACCCCCCGATCCCACACCGCCCTCACTGAGTTATACCCCCCACCCCGATCCCGCACCACCCTCACTGAGTTATACCCCACCCCCGATCCCACACCACCCTCACTGAGTTATACCCCCCGATCCCACACCACCCTCACTGAGTTATACCCCCCCCGATTCCACACCACCCTCACTGAGTTATACCCCACCCCCGATCCCACACCACCCTCACTGAGTTATACCCCCCGATCCCACACCAACCTCACTGAGTTATACCCCACCCCCGATCCCACACCACCCTCACTGAGTTATACACTCCCCCCAATCCCACACCACCCTCACTGAGTTATACCCCATCCCAATCCCACACCACCCTCACTGAGTTATACCCCCCGATCCCACACCACCCTCACTGAGTTATACCCCCCCGATCCCACACCACCCTCACTGAGTTATACCCCCCGATCCCACACCACCCTCACTGAGTTATACCCCCCCGATCCCACACCACCCTCACTGAGTTATACCCCCCACCCCGATCCCGCACCACCCTCACTGAGTTATACAGCCCCCCCCCCCACCGATCCCACACCACCCTCACTGAGTTATACCCACCACCCCGATCCCACACCACCCTCACTGAGTTATACCCCCTCGATCCCACACCACCCTCACTGAGTTATACCCCCCTCGATCCCACACCACCCTCACTGAGTTATACCCTCTCGATCCCACACCACCCTCACTGAGTTATACCCCCACCCCGATCCCACACCACCCTCACTGAGTTATACCCCATCCCAATCCCACACCACCCTCACTGAGTTATACCCCCCCGATCCCACACCACCCTCACTGAGTTATACCCCATCCCAATCCCACACCACCCTCACTGAGTTATACCCCCCCGATCCCACACCACCCTCACTGAGTTATACCCCCCCGATCCCACACCACCCTCACAGTTATACCCCCCACCGATCCCTCACCACCCTCACTGAGATACCCCCCCGATCCCACACCACCCTCACTGAGTTATACCCCCCCGATCCCACACCACCCTCACTGAATTATACCCCCCTCGATCCCACACCACCCTCACTGAGTTATACCCCCCCCGATCCCACACCACCCTCACTGAGTTATACCCCCCCCGATCCCACACCACCCTCACTGAGTTATACCCCCCCTTGATCCCACACCACCCTCACTGAGTTATACCCCACGATCCCACACCACCCTCACTGAGTTATACCCCATCCCAATCCCACACCACCCTCACTGAGTTATACCCCATCCCAATCCCACACCACCCTCACTGAGTTATACCCCCCCGATCCCACACCACCCTCACTGAGTTATACCCCATCCCAATCCCACACCACCCTCACTGAGTTATACCCCCCCGATCCCACACCACCGTCACTGAGTTATACCCCCCCGATCCCACACCACCCTCACAGTTATACCCCCCACCGATCCCTCACCACCCTCACTGAGATACCCCCCCGATCCCACACCACCCTCACTGAGTTATACCCCCCCGATCCCACACCACCCTCACTGAGTTATACCCCCCTGATCCCACACCACCCTCACTGAGTTATACCCCCCCGATCCCACACCGCCCTCACTGAGTTATACCCCCCCGATCCCACACCGCCCTCACTGAGTTATACCCCCCCGATCCCACACCACCCTCACTGAGTTATACCCCCCACCGATCCCTCACCACCCTCACTGAGCTATACCCCCCCACATCGATCCCACACCACCCTCACTGAGTTATACTGTGTAAATTTGCAGAGTTCTGTACCTGCAGTTTCAACAATAATGTTCCCACCTATTGAGGGAAATTACATCCTTTGTAAAGTTACCAAAAAATCCAGGAACCTGCTTGACTCTTGAATGAAGTTTTAAAATCGATGAGTTGACAGTTGACATTCTGCATCTTAAACGCTTTTTAAAAGACAGATTGCCTACTTTGTCAAATATGGTTTCTTTATGCTCCTGTAAGGTGCCTGGAAAGATATTACAACATTAAAGGTGCTAAATAAATACATGTTATTGTTGTTTCATTATAATCTGTCGTACGGATGAGTGTTAACTGAGTTTTTATTTTAATTTGCCATCTCCAGGAACCTCCAGATACATTGAAGAAGGAAATCTGCCTATTGGCTGAGTCCCAAGGCAGTGACAGTGAGAGCCTCATCCAGCTATTGGTGACAGCAACAAGCACTGACCAAATATAGACAAAAATTACACAACACTTTAACCTTTACACTATGCTTTAAAGAACAGTTGTCTTTAACCGGGGCCCAAATATGCTTTTGGGGATGAAGGTAGAAAAAGATGGTAATCTGCAGCACAGACTTTGACTTCAGTTCCTCTGCTTGGCAGACATCTTTTCCCCATTCCATTTTAAAACTGCTTTATCTGACCAAAGCTTCCTACCGAACTATCCTGTATTGGAACACAGGAGTGAATCTATCCTGCCTGTACTTCTCACCTTGTGATGCCAGACAATGGGAAACCCGTGAGGCCAGTGGCCAGGAATTCATGGCTCCAGTTCCAATCCCAACTGGAATTGCAAGTTGAGGTGAACCTTGAGCAGGAAGAAATTGCCCCCTTTTTCATTGCCATTCTTTCCCTGAAGGTAAAGCAGATTTAATAAATAAGCTCCGAAGTGTTTGTGGCTGCTTGATATTGCGCAGGAGCTGCTGCTGATGTTTTAGAGTGTTCTGGATAGAGTTAGATAGGAAGAAACTGGCCTAATTGGCAGAAAGGTCGATATCCAGAGGAGACTGATTGGTAAAAGAACCAGAGACATCATGAGGAAAAATGTTTAATGCAACAAGAGGTTAGGCTCTGGAATACAGTGCCTAAGAGTGTGGCGGAGACACATTTAATTGTGGCTTTCTAAAAGAGAATTGGATAATTATCTGAAGAGAAATAAATTGCAGGGCTATGGGGGAGAGGTGGGTGAGTTGGACTAACTGAGTAGCTTTACAGAGAGCCAGCACATACATAATGGGCTGAATGGCCCCCTTCTGTGCTGTAACTATTTTATGATGCCATTCTATGAAACACCAACATTTTGATTCAGTAATGTGGAGAGAATTTCTGATTGGATATATGATGGGGTGTATCCTGTAGCAGGTACTGTATACAATGAGGTGTATACTGCAGCAGGTAGTGTATACAATGAAGTATATATTGCTGCAGGCATTGTATACAATGAGGTGTATACTGCAGCAGGTGCTTTATACAATGAGGTGTATACTGCAGCAGGTACTGTATAGAGTGAGGTGTATATTGCGGCAGGTACTGTATACAATGAGGTGTATACTGCAGCAGGTACTGTATAGAGTGAGGTTTATATTGCGGCAGGTACTGTATACAATGGGGTGTATACTGCAGTAGGTACTGTATATAGTGGAGTGTATACTGCAGCAGGTACTGTTGTATACTTCGGCAGGCGCTGTATACAATGAGGTGTATACTGCAGCGGGTACTGTATACAATGAAGTGTATACTTCAGGAGGCACTGTATACAATGAATTATACACCCCATTGTATACAGCACCTGCTGCAGTATACACCTCATTGTATACAATGCCTGCAGCAATATATACTTCATTGTATACAGTGCCTGCTGTAGTATACACCCCATTGTATACAGTATCTGCTGCAGTATACACCCCATTGTATATAGCGCCATACTGTATACTGCAGCAGGCACTGTATACAATGAAGTGTATACTGCAGCAGGCACTGTTTTATACTGCAGCAGGTATTGTATGCAATGAGCCGTATACTGCAGCAGGCATTGTATACAATGAGGTGTGTACTGCAGCGGGTACTGTATACAATGAAGTGTATACTTCAAGAGGCACTGTATACAACAAATTATACACCCCATTGTATACAGCACCTGCTGCAGTATACACCTCATTGTATACAATGCCTGCAGCAATATATACTTCAATGTATACACTACCTGCTGCAGTATACACCCCATTGTACACACTATCTGCTGCAGTATACTGCAGCAGGCACTGTTTTATACTGCAGCAGGTATTGTATGCAATGAGCTGTATACTGCAGCAGGCAATGTATACAATGAGGTGTATACTGCAGCGGGTACTGTATACAATGAAGTGTATACTGCAGGAGGCACTGTATACAATGAAGTATACACCCCATTGTACACAGTGCCTGCTACAGTATACACTTCATTGTATGCAGTACCTGAATTGTACTTGCAACCTGTTAAAATAAGTTTTGTTTTAAATAAATTAATCATTCTGAGTTTTTTGAAAGAAGCCTGGACAGAGTCTCCTTTCCTCTGGGTACTAGAGGTTTGGTCCAAAACTGGCCATTTCAGTGAGAAAATTAAACATTTAAATGAATGGTATGGCCTGTGGAGTAACGGGGCTTGATAATTCACACACTCCTCCCATCCCGATCATAACAAAAGTTATATTCAAACCGCCTGTGACAAAAGAGGAATGTCTGTCTTTGATTTTATCAAGTGGAAAGTAGCCAAGATCATAAAATGGAGACTGTAACTTCACTTATTTTAAAATGAAGGGTAGAAGACACGACTCCTTCTGTATAAACAAGGTAATGGGAAAAAGGTGTTTTGCTGAATTTATTAATTGATTTCTTTAATACAGCAGGTACTTGAAGCTCAAACAGTATGGACTTGGGTTGGTAAAAGCAAAATGCTGCGGATGCTGGAAATCTGAAATAAAAACAGAAAATGCTGGAAAAACTCAGCAGGCCTGGCAGAATCTGTGGAAAGCGATGTTCCCTCCGGGACACCCTTGTCCACTCCTCCATCATCCCCAACACCTCATCCCCTCCCACGGCACCTTCCCATGCAATTGGAGAATGTGCAACACCTGCCCCTTTACTTCCGCTCTCCTCACCGTCCAAGGGCCCAAACACTCCTTTCAAGTGAAGCAGCATTTCACTTGCATTTCCCTCAATTTAGTCTACTGCATTCGCTGTTCCCAATGCGGTCTCCTCTACATTGGAGAGACCAAACGCAGACTGGGTGACCGCTTTGCGGAACACCTTCGGTCTGTCCGCAAGCATGACCCAGACCTCCCTGTCACTTGCCATTTCAACACTCCACCCTGCTCTCATGCCCACATGTCCGTCCTTGGCCTGCTGCAATGTTCCAGTGAAGCTCAACGCAAACTGGAGGAACAGCACCTCATCTTCCGTCTCGGCACTTTACAGCCTTCCGGACTGAATATTGAGTTCAACAACTTCAGACCATGAACTCTCTCCTCCAACCCCGCCCCTTTTAAAATCCCTTTTCTAAAATTTATTTTTTATTTACTTATTTTTATTTTTTAGTCCTTTATTCATTTTTAAAATCCCTTTTTAATCTATTTTTTGATCCTTTTTCCCCAACCGCCACCCCTCCCCACCCACGCCTCCCCCCTCCCCCCACCCCCGGGCCGTCTGTAACTTGTTCCATGTTGTGTTTTCACAGAACGCTGACCCTTGTTCTGCTATTAATACCTTCTGCTATCTTACCTTAATGCCACTATCAGCACCTTTTTCAGCCCTTACCACTACCATTAACACTCCCTTTGTCTTGTGTCCATGACATCTTTGGCAATCTCTCCTTTGCCTCACCTATCACTGGCCTTCTATCCAGCATCACCTGCTCCATCCCCCTTTAACAATATAAATTTGATCACATTTCTACTTATCTTTAGCTTTGAAGAAGAGTCAAGCAGACTCAAAACGTTAACTCTGTTTCTCTCTCCGCAGATGCTGCCAGACTTGGGCTGGATCTGTGGAATTGGGAGTGGGCACCAAAAATTTAGACCGGGGACACGCTTGAAATTGGGCCTCTGGCCTCAATGGTGCATTGTCAGCGATCAGAGGCAGCTCACTTCCTTCACACGGACACATGTTCGCCAGCTATCTCCTTATTACATCCTGGGAGCAGATGCAGTTTGGAGGGCAGAGAGGGGGGGCAGGAATGGTGGAAAGTCCAGGATGGGGCCACATGGGAGCTAGCGATGGTTATTGACATCATCGGGGAGAGGGAGGATTAATTCTGCACCCCGGGTAGCTCCACGCTCAGGTAAGTTTTTTTTCTAAATGAGCCTTTTTGGTGGCAGCCTCCAGCAACACCTTTCAGGAGCTCCAGGTTGGCTGCATGTGGGCCTGGTTTTCCTTTCTGTAGCAGGCCCAGTCTTCAGAGCAGGCCAGTGTAGGGAAGGAAGCATCAAACAGATGCTGCATCTATTTGGATATCCAGAGAATTGAAAGACTGCTTCAGCTGCAGGCTCTTGATGTTTGCATGGTTGCCTGTTTAGCAAAACAGTGGCTGGTGCAGTTCTAATGTAAATTGTAGGGGTACATGTTGTCCCCCATATTGGATGTTTAGGCACCCATTTTAGGCCTGTAAAATGGACAAGATGGCAGCAAACCTTGAAGCCTCTGTGTTTACCTTCTGACTCAACTCCCATCTGATTGTTTTCATGGTATTATGCCATTGTGCATTAAGTATTGATAACATTTCCTTCAAAACAATTAAACTTTCACAGAAGGTGACTTTTTAGCTTCTTTCAGGTCACATGCCTTCAGTATACACCTTCCATTCCTCTCCCTGTGCAATACAGCATCCCCGTCTCCAACATAACTTCTAATGAACAAATCAACGTTGTTATTTTCAATTTGTAAGTCACAACTTCTGTGCATTTCTTGTGAGTTCAGCCAACATTACCATTTCTTAAACTTTGGTGACTCACCCTATTGTCCCCATTCTGCTCATCAAATTCTAAAAAGGATGTAGAGATACTGGAGAGGGTGCAGAGAAGATTTACAAAGGTGATATCAGAAATGCATAGGTATACATTTCAGGAAATGATTGACAGGCTGGGTCTCTTTTCTCTTGCAAAAAGATTGTGTGAGGGGTGACCTAACTGATCTTTAAAATGATTAAAGGTTTTGATCGAGTGGATACAGAGAGAATGTTTCTTCTTGTGGGGAAGAGCAGATTCAGAAGCCATCAATATAAGATAGTCACTAAGAAATCCAAAAGGGAATTAAGGAGAACCTTCTTTACCAAGAGAGTGGGGAGAATGTGGAACCCGCTACCACAGGGAGTGATTGAAATGAATCATTTAGATGCAATTAAGGGGAAGCTAGACAAGTTTATGAGGGAGGGGGGAATAGAGGGTTACGATGATAGATTTAGATGAGGAAAGATGGGAGGAGACTCGAGTGGAGCACAAACATCACCAGCATGAACTGCTTGGGCCAAATAGTCTCCCTCTGTGCCATATATCCTACGTAATCCATTCCTTTGTTGACATTTTTGGTCCCACTAGCTCTGATCTCATCTCCTTCATTGCAAAAGCTGTTTTTAAAAACTCAGTTTCACATTGTTTGCCAAACATTTCTGTTCACCTCCATAACCTTTAACTCACCAAAAATCCCAAGTCTACCTTAGATTTGATGACTTATCCCATATCACCGGCACCTGTGTTATGATCCCAGCTGATGTTAACACTGGGCAAGTCAGATCCTAGAGTGAAACCTATCTCGGTAGATCCTAACTTTGTTTTTTTTTAGAAACCATGGAGGTCAGTTACTGAACACAATCATAAGAGTCTGCCAGTGTTGTTAACACAAAGAATAAAACGTTTATTAAACAAGAAAAAAATGAACTAGACAAAAAAGTTGGAAAGATTTCAGTACAGATACCAGAAAATGATTCAAACTCACACTATTCCCTTTATCCCAGCAACCCTTACAGACACAAAACCCCTATCTCAACACCAAGGTTTCTTACTTGGGTTAGTTCAGTTTCAGTTTTCTTCCGAAGGACTTCTGGGCATTCACTAGATGCTTTTCTTCAGCTGGTATCTCTCTCTGAGACACCAAAAAACCGCCATCTAAACACGAGTTCCCCAAACTCAGATCCCCAGCAGATTTGCAGGATTTCTTATTAGAGAGATTGGACCTTCTGACTGCACTCTCTTGTATACACACACTAACTGTTTGCCCTTCTGTTTTTCCCTGTCTCTCTGTGTGTCTCTGGACCCCTGTCACTAATCAACAGCACAGTTTTTTTCTAATTTATGTTTTTGTTTACTTCACTAAACTACTAACACCTTGGTAACCCATCTCGTCACTTCAAGAGTTGTAAAGCCTCATTAAAAATGTATACAAACAGGGGCCCAGAATTCCCGGCACCCAACTCACAAAAACCTCTAAATGCAACTAAAACCAGGGGCAGAATTTTCCCGTTGTCTTACAGAGGTGGACCCCGCACGTCTGTGCGTAAAATGACGCGCGGTGAAGTTGGACGAGTGTCCCGATGTCACCACGCGCCATCACGATATTTCATTGGGTGGGCGCGCGATGCTCTCCGATGTGCACCCGCCATTAATTAATGGGCCACTTAAGGCCCTTGACTCACCAATCGATGCCAATTTTTCGGTGCCTGTGCAATCTTCGGGTTGGCGCAGTGGGCAGGCGGGTAGGACACATTTGTATAAACCTCACCCACGGGCGGGATAAGAGGGGTGAGTGGGGTTGCGAGTGTGCTCTCTCAAATATTGATTTTTGAAAATTTTTGAAACTTGCCTGTGTGATTTGTACTACTTCAAAATGCATACCAGCTGCTTGGTCTGGACTCACAACCTTCAGGTCAGCACTCTGCAGTGAGGAATCTTTTCTGCAGGTTTCAGGAAGCCTTCCCTTAGCCTGGGACTGGGAGCTGAACTGTCCACTGGAGGCTCCACTGAGGAGGAAGAGAGGGCTAGAAGGGGAAAGAGGCCGTGAGTGCACATTCAGCCTCCAGGGGAGCCACCTTTGGGAGGCCAGGTGCTAGCACAAGGGGCGCCGGGCCAAGAGGTAGTCCAAGGTGCAAGGGGCCGCAGAAGATGCCACTATCCTGCTGCCAGGATAGTCAGGCGGCGAAGCAGCTACCTCAATATGACTGAGATGCAGTGCCGAAGGAGGCTCCGTCTCTCGAGGGAGACAGTCAACTATATCTGTCAGATGATTGGCCCTGAGATCTCCCCTAACAGCGTGGGTGGACACCCTATGCCAGTGGCTCCAAAGGTCACAGCTGCCCTCAACTTCTATGCCTCTGGCTCCTTCCAGGGGTCGGTGGGTGATCTTTGCGGTGTCTCCCAATCAGCTGTCCACACTTGTGTCAAGCAGGTTACAGATGCTCTGTTCAGACGGGCATTGACCTTCATCCACTTCCACTGCGACCAGGCAAGTCAGACACAGCGAGCCAGAGGCTTCGCGGCCATTGCTGGCTTCCCCCATGTCCAGGGTGCTATGGACTGTACACATGTGGCCATCAAGGCGCCAGCAGGTGAGCCCGGTGCCTTCGTCAACAGGAAGGGCTTCCACTCCTTGAACGTGCAGATAGTGTGTGATCACGGGATGCAGATTCTACAAGTCTGTGCAAGGTACCCAGGCAGCTCCCATGATGCCTACATCCTCAGACACTCCCAGGTGCCGGGGCTCTTCAGTGCTCCGGCTCGGCTGGATGGATGGCTGCTGGGTGACAAGGGCTATCCCCTCAGAAGGTGGCTCATGATGCCTCTCCGCCATCCAAGAACAGAGGCTGAGCATCGGTACAATAGGAGCCACGGCACCACAAGGGCTGTGATGGAGAGAACCATCGGTCTTCTCAAGATACACTTCTGTTGCCTGGACCGCTCCAATACCCCCCAGATCGCATCTCAGTGATAGTGGTTGCATGCTGCACTCTCCACAATCTGGCGCTGGAAAGGGGGGACACAGTGGACAATGAAGACTTGGCTGTGGCTGTACACGATGCGTCCAGCAGTGAGTCCGAGGATAAGCACAGGGAAATGCTGAGGGGGTAGACGCTGACCCGGGCATACTCCAGGGCGACAGGGACACCCGGGAGGCTTCAATCCAATGAACCTTCAGCTAGCACAACACAGATGGATCACCAGGACAAGCCTGGGCTGTCGCCTTGATACTCGGCAGCTAAGTGCAAAATCTACCAGGTTAGCAACAGTAACTAAGGGCCTTGTTAATAAAGCTGAATGGCCAACAAAGCATTCATTCCAGTTTTGGAAACCATTTACATGCAGAAGAAAAGAGGCACCCTCAGCCATGGTGAAATATCTGAATTTAATATGCCAAGCAAAGCAACTTATTACAAAAAAAAGACAATAGTGTTAAAAATAAAATCAAATCATAAGGACCTCATCTCGGGCCAACACAAAAACACCAGTGAGAAACCTGTGGAGTGCCTAAGGTGCCTTATGCCTTCGTTTCTGGGTGCTACGTCTTGGTGCTGCCCCATTGCTCGGAGTGGCTTGTGAGCCAGCCTGCTGACTCTGCTGTCCTGTTGGCCTCGATAACCTTGGCGGGCGTCCTCTGGCCCATGGAGCCTGTGCTGGCCCCGCCTGGGAGGGAGCTGCCAGTTCCACAGTTGGCATCTCCCCAGTCATCGCAGCCTCACCAGATACAACGGTCACCGGCAGAGGGGCGGAGGAGCTGCTGCCCTCATCCAGAGCGCCCTGAGAGGTGCCCGCAGAGACGACAGGCAGCTACTGCACTGATGTGAGGTCGCTTCGGACCTCCCTGCTCACCGTGGATGGATGGGTACTGAGCTAGGAAACTTGATGCCAAAACAATCTTCCACACTGGCACTGACCAGCAGAGGTCATTGCCGATGTGAGGGTTTGCTGGTCAGAGAGCATCCCCAGGAAGCTCTGATTGGTCTCCTGGAGGAGCCTCTCCACGAGAGTCGCCACTCTCTCCATGGAGGACGCATGGTGCTCGGACATGTGGCTCATTGCTTCAGTGATCATCCACGTAGACTCCTCCACCACAGAGACCAAGCCAAGCATAGCCTCATGTATCTCCCCCAGATGCTCCCGCACACCCGGCCGCATTTCCTGCCCCTGCTCTGTCGCGGACGACTCCAAAGGCTCATCATCAGGCACCGACTGTGCATGTGCCTGGTCCCCTGCAGTTCTCCGACTACTGGCACTGTGGGCACTCTCTGTCTCTGCCAGCTCCTCCAGCAACTGTGAAGTGCCCTCACCGCTGTGCCCCTGGACACTAGCCGATGTTCTAATTCCCACCGGGGTGCTAGTATCTGTGCTGGGGCCTGCCTGGCAGAGATGGTGAGACACTGGTGAGACTTTAGGCCCCTCAGGTGTGAGAGGGGGCCTCTGCTGCTCCTCCTCCCGGCCCTGCTCCGATGATGCTGAAAGGAAGAACGAGGACAGTGGATCAGTTAACATGGAGACAATGTCAATGTGCATCCCTGTCCCTCGGATCATTATGCGCTCATCCTTCCATAAGCAATGGTCAAGCCATGTTGCAAAATTAAATCATTTAACACTCAGCACTGCTATAGCTGCTGGGAGAACAATGCTGACCTCACTGTTGGACATAAATACCTGGCCGTGGCACCCCAGCCTCACCGACACCAGTGGACCTGGGCACATGGCGCCTCTCCAGATCCAGGGCTTCCTGCTCAAACCGGCTGAGAATGGCGATCTGCGCCTGGCCGCCGCCAGTCCTCACCCGCTCTGCCGGGTTCTGAACGTTTTTCTGCTGAAAATGAGAGACGAGCATTGATTAGTGCAAATTGCACATGGGCTCTGTTCACGGACGGCCCACCCCAACCAGAGTGGGACATACCAGGGCTCCAGTGCCTCCTCACCCCACTGCTGCCGAACACTCACACAAAGATGCTCGGCCAGTCCCCATACCCCTACCCAGCCCCCCGGACACATGCTGCCTACAGCACATTAGGCACCACACAGTGTATCCTTCCATAGCAAGGAGGCACAAGCACGTGGAGCGCAGGGGGCAGCAGATGGTTCATTGCCGCGCCATCTTGAAGCTCCCCTCCCAGCAACTCATCACCCTGACTTGGACATGTCCTGGAGTTCCAGCACAGGGCCTGGTGCAGCTCCTCCAGGTTGTCCCCACACCAGTCATGTGGGACTCAGTGTAACATATGCTGTGGGGCAAAACCCATCTCTTCACCACCCTCTCAGGGTGACCTCAGCATGGGCAATATCTGCTGGCCCACCCAGCGAAGGACACATGCTGTCAATGATTCAATACAGTCACTACACTCAGACTTGGGGGGAGGGGCAGCAGGGGGGTCAGCTGACCTGCTGGGTTAAGTGACCAATGCCAACATGGTCCTCACCCTGCCAGAGCACAACTTGTCATTGAAGCGCTTGCGACACTGGACCCAGGTGAACCCCACCATGTCGCGGGAGCTCACCACCTTCACCACCTCCTCCCAGGCACGTTTCGTCATGTGGGGGGGGCCTCCTCCTCCCATCCTGGGGAACCAGCACCTCTTGCCGCGCAGCCACCTCCTTGAGGAGGACAGCAAGGCAGTCATCCGAAAAATGAGGGACACACTGGCCCCCCGACCCTACCTTCCGGCCTGGCCTGTCCCACTGGCCTATCCTCCGGTCTGTCCCACTGACCTACCCTCTGGCCTGGCCTGTCCCACTGACCTACCCTCCGGTCTGTCCCACTGACCTACCCTCTGGCCTGGACTGTCCCACTGACCTACCCTCCGGTCTGTCCCACTGACCTACCCTCTGGCCTGGCCTGTCCCACTGACCTACCCTCCGGTCTGTCCCACTGACCTACCCTGTGGCCTGGCCTGTCGCACTGACCTACCCTCCGGTCCGTCCCACTGACCTACCCTCTGGCCTGGCCTTTCCCACTGACCTACCCTCCGGTCTGTCCCACTGCCCTACCCTCTGGCCTGGCCTGTCCCACTGCCCTATCCTCCGGCCTGGCCTGTGCCACTGACCTACCCTCTGGCCTGGCCTGTCCCACTGCCCTACCCTCTGGCCTGGCCTGTCCCACTGCCCTATCCTCCGGCCTGGCCTGTCCCACTGACCCACCCTCCGGCCTGGCCTGTCCCACTGCCCTACCCTCCAGCCTGGCCTGTCCCACTGACCTACCCTCCGGCCTGGCCTGTCCCACTGACCTATCCACCGGCCTGGCCTGTCCCACTCACCTATCCTCCGGCCTGGGCTGCTCGCCAGGAGCCCTCTGCTGCGGCCTTGCACTGGCCATTGTGAGCAGCCTAGAAACGTTCTTTACTGCTTTGATCATCAGTCCATTAGTGCATCTGTCCAAAAATTTGTCCAGATGATGTACTCACAGGTGTCTTTAACCTGATGCTCAGGGAAGCACACTTACACCTCACCATGTGGAAAATCCTGGTTCTGAACCCATTTGTTTTCATCCTAAACTGTAGGTCACCTTATAGATTACATATGGAATATCAGAATAAAGCTTTAGAATCCACACAAAGGCAGCAAGAGATTGTTCCAGCACAAACTAAATCCTTTAATGTTTGTCAAAACTCATAGATCCAAGACCAGTTGACAAAGATCACTTATTTTGATTGTTTTGAATACTGTTAGTGCCTCCCTGGTCATCAGCTATCTTTCGGCTTCATTGGTCTTTGGTAAGTCAGCCTCCAGATGGCGCATCACTCCATGAGAAATGAGAACCAACAGATAGACTGAGATTCAACATGAAGTAAGCTTTAAAAGATACATCCATAAACTTTGTTTGTTTCAACCAATATAGGCAACCCAATGGAGTTGTGATGAAGGGACTGTGACCTGTGTGGAATATACTGTTATAATGAAGGATCTGGAAATCTCTTTCTTTTCCGTGATGACCATCACAAAAGATTCTTTGCGGCATTCCCAGATGCCTCACTGATTTTAAACAAGAGTTACAGATTCTTGTAATTCTCACAGCACATTTGCTGCAGAGCTGAAATACATGACTCTCTCATTCCCAACAGTCCGGGCTTAGCACTAGATCCAGTCTTGCAGTAGATACAATCAGATGAAAATACCACAACACTTATTGTGTAATAATAAAATACATGTTGATGAAACTACAGGAATAAAGTGTTTCTGCAGCAGCTTCCTAATGCAGTGAGTTTGGCAGTCTACCACTAGGGTGCTATATAACCAGATTGCATGGAAGTGAAAGCAGATTATTAACTCGGGTAGAACGATAGTATAATCGTAGAAAAGTCTGGTGTGAGTGGACAGTTAAGAGGATAGACTCCATCGCTGAAATATTCTGGTGGAAAATATCTTTGTGATGTTTGTTGTGTGCATGCAGGAGGCACGTGGATCTTCTAAACTAGGTGTTAATTCAAATATATGAAATGGATTTACTGCTAATCCCTCACACAATAACTCACACTTGGGAAGTGTACCAGCCTGTGTAAGTGAATTATACTTGGACTATGGTAAGCAAAAACATCATGACAAGGGGCAGTTTTCCATGCCCATTGGCATCGAGCGTGTTTGGCGAGGGGACAATATGGCGAGAAGGCCAAAGGTCAGTTTCACTACCTGGTGGAACCAGTTTGCAATCGTCCACTCTGCCTGTTGATGACGGGTCGGGTTTCCCGCTGTGGGACATCGGGAACCTCATTGTAATAAATCTGCATCTCATTATCAGCCCAGCTGGCCGGACTCATCCCCCAACGCTGGAGCATCTGGGCACGTCGGTGTGATTGCACACTGACGTGTTTCACAACAGTACACAAGCGATGTGCACTTGCCGAGCTGCACTTTGCTCAGAGCTTCGAGGTTTGTTTGCCTACCTTGCTTCGGGCAGCACTCGCAGTCATCAGCACCAGGCTTCACAGGCAGCACCACATCACTTTCAGGGGGGCTTTGGGCAGGTCTCTACCTACCAGACCAGCCATAAGGTGGGGGTGGCTTTTCAACAGCTGCGGGGCTAGAGCTTGCTTGAGGAAGGGGGAGAAGTGGCCTCAGACAAGGGGAGAGGCTGCAGGACGAGGGCTATACTGGGGAGGGGGGTATCCGAGGGTGTGTGTGGGGCACATGTTGATCTGTGCAAGTGGCCTCAAGTTGGTGAGGGCTGAGGAGGCAGTCTCCAGAGGAAACGAGGCCAGATGGAGATGTGAGGGTATGTGTGAGAGAGTGAGTGGTGATGTCCCTTGAGCTGGCAGTGAGTGAGATGCCAGGGAATGTGTGATGGGCTTGTGAGTGTGTGAGTTTAGAGTGATGAGATGTTGCCTTACCCTGGCAGCATGGATGAGATCATTCATCCTCTATTTGCACTGGATGGCCAACCTCTTCTGTGCAGTGTCAGCACTGACCACCACTGCCATCACCTCCCAAACTAGAGTGGTGAGATTGCTGGACCTCCTGGAGCCAGAGCAGGAGTAGAGGACATCACGGTGGGCCTCCAAGGCATCCGAAAGACGCTCGAGGGATGTGTCCCTAAACCTGGGGCTACAGTCTTCCTGCCTTTCGGGGCCATGTCATCTTTGCAGCAGTCCTGGGCTGGAAGCACTGAGAGGGGTGTGTGCGGCTGCACTTTAGATATGGCGCCTGGCGTGATGAAGCAGTGAGGTGACAGTGTGGTGGGATATTTCACCCAAGATCTTTTGCATCATCTTTGGAGAGTTTACTGAAGTTATCTACCTGCTAAAAATACCCAAACCCTGTGTAGGCTGTTCACCTGAGTGCTACACTCTCCAAAGACTACACCAGCTCTGCTATTTCTGTCATTAATCTCTTCACCGAGCATACAGAACTTTGGAGAAACACTACTTGTTAAAATGGGAAGTAAATCAGGTGCACAAGGATTAAGTATTAGAATTTAAATTTTTACACATGTTGTGTTTCATTTGCAAATGTTGTGAAATGTGCAACATATAATTCTCCAAATCTGCCAGCCCTCTCTCTGCACTGAAATGTTTTTGTTCCACCAGCTTCTTTCTACCAGCCTAAGTGTCATGAAATATGTTTCTTTTTTCCAAATGAAATAACTGAGATCTCTCCAGTAGCTGTTCCAAGCAACCCTGTAAAAGACAATCAGCAAGTTGACAAGTCTCAGTTTCCGCATTTATTGGTAGCAGAGGGAATGTTTTTTGTGAAGACATCTATTTAAAGAGAATTTTTTTAATGGCATGGAAATTCCAAAAGACCTGAAAACAGTGAAGCAGATGTATGGATGTAAGGATGGCTGGTGTAGGGACTGTTGAAATTCACAGCAGTACCATCTATATGGCCTTTTCATTCGGGTGAGTTTGGCAGATATCTGCACTGAACTAGCCTCTGATTTCTAACCAGATATGGAAATATGTAATTTCCCCAGCATTTACATTTCCTGAACTCATTAGTACAAATTTCGCAGTAAGCAGTGAATTGGTGGTTCTCGCTGCTGTCTTCGAAGAAGGCTGCCCACAGTGATCTAATGATCCCTGTGGCATTGATTTTCTCTCTCCTGATGCCAGTTTGACCTACATATGCCATAAAGGAAAAGCTAAAATGTCATAAACAAACTTTCAAAAATAATTTTAAAAATATGTACGATTTCTTATCACAATGGTGAAATTTGTTATTAAGCAAACAGTAAATTACTCTTTAAGTGAGGCTGTTCCACTGTAATTTTTAAAACATTCTTTGATGGGACATGGGCACACTAGCTATCCCTAACTGCTTAGCTTGCTCAGCCTTTTCAGAGGGCAGTTAAGAGTCAACCACTTTGCTGTGGATCTGGAGTCACATGTAGGCCAGACCAGGTAACAATGACAGATTCACTTTCCTAAATGACATTTTTAGTGAACTAGATGGGGGTTTTTATGACAATTGTTTCATGGTCATCATTACTGCATTCAAATTCCACTGGTTACTATGGTGGGATTTGAACTCTTACTCCAAGTGCATTAATCTAGGATCAGTAACCCACTGACAATGCCACTACACTATCATCAGCTTAATACATTGCTAAAACTCAGCTACACCTTTCAAGGGTTTTTACGGTGAGTCTAACAGTGTAAAAGTAGAAGATTTTGTCAGTTCGATGATTTCTAATTGATTACAGCCTGGGGGAGCCTCAGTTCTCCTGTGTAGAAGCATAGAATCACGATCAGCAATGTCTGGATTTCAGTGTTACTCTGCACGTGTGGACCTCAGACATTGCCGCCAGTTTCCAAGGAGTAACAATGTTACATAATTTGAACCCTGTATTTTAAAAAGCAAAGCAATACAAATTTAAATAAAATCAGTTCTAAAAGTTGCCCTGAATATTACCATAACCCACTCACAGTCTTTCATCATCTGAGAAAGATCGAATGCATCTCACTAATGTCAACAATAGAATTAATTGGGAATAAAGGGAGACCAGGGTGGGAAATGACTGTGGCAGGAAAGACATTTGCTGGATAATATTGTGGAAAATCTAGCTTGCATTTGTCTATGCATAAGCAGAGTACTGAAAATAACTTGCCAGCTGATGTTTCTGGCAAGAAGTCAATGGCTCAGAGGGGAAATTCATTGCTGGCTGAATCTACATTGAGGCTGCAAAGGTAAAAATTGATCAGCTGGCTGAGTTATCTCAGCACACAGTGTCCAGGGAACAGGGGGGAAAGAAGCACAGCGAGTTTCCGTGCCTGATGGTTCTTCTGTGATTCTTGCTGGAAAGTCAGAGTAAGTTTGGATGTTGGGGAAAGAATTGGACATTGTAGTGATGCCTTACACAGTTGGATAGGCTGACACTTGCTACATGGGACCATGCATGAAGAATGGCCATTTATGTATGCTAACAATAATCCTCAGTAACAGCTTCAAAAAGGGAGAGTTAAATGAAAGTAAAACCTCTTCTGCATATGGGCAAAGCAAAACGAATCTGTTTCAGGTCTGAGAAATCCTCAAACGGATGTTCAGCGAGCACTCTGACCGTAACTTTGCTTCTGCCTTTATTCTGCAAGGTTAACCTGGTGGTGACTGTGATAGTTACTGCGTGAGTGGTGTTAATAATAAGCTAATGATACTTTATTAAAAGCATTGTAAGATTCAATGTTCAGGTGTACAAGCTTAAATTACGTCGCAAATTCCCACACAATAGTCAGTGTAATTGGGACTGGGCAGTCACTGTGCAGATAAATGCTTCTGCACCTCCCAGTCATATATCACTGCAAGCATGCAAATTAAAGCAATGCCATATAATTAAGGGCATTATTTTCTTCCTTTCAGAAATTACAGAGGCTCAGCTCATGAGCCCAATTACATATTTTCTTTTAATTATTTTCCTCGAGTTATAATGTAATCAATATTATGCAGAAAGCATTCCAACTACATCCCAAACCCAGTAGGTCAGTGTAAGCATTTATTTTTCAATTTTAAATATTTGCTATTGTCTTTTCAAATAAACCTTCCACCTTTGATTTGTGTTCAGTAGCGGAAACTGTTTTCTCCTTACTAAGTAGTTACCTGTTGTAAATGATGATTTGATTTGAGTTTAAGCTAAAGTTATAGCCTGTACAGGAGCATGTGAGTTAGTGACTAGCCACAAGCATTTTGAAACAAGATGTAGTGTGCAAGATTAATAAATACCTGGGATCAAACACAAAGCAACACCTTATGAAGCAATTCAGAGGACATGATGAACTGCAAGAACGAAATTTAAGAAATTAATGGCCAATGTCGGAACCCAAGTACTGAAATCAGTCCGGCTGTATCTTGTTATTTTTAAAACGAGTGCATTACCCACAGTGTTACTCAGGCATAGTTTGCAATCTCGAGAATAATTTCTGATGTTTGTGGTTGTTCTATTTTAGAATGTAGGAAACATGCTCCACTCTATAGGAATCCTGTAAAGCAAATGGTTCATCCATGAATTCTGCAAAGCTGCAACTCATGCAAAGGATTTCTATGAGCTGGCGTTACCAGGGTTTCCCAGTTGCAACCAGTGTCTGCTAGTTTGAAGTCTGTTTAAATAAGATAATGAGCAAGGAAAAATTGTCCTGGTCATAGAGATTATCAAAAAGGAAAGAACTTAATTAGGGTGTTGCTCTTTATCAGCTCAAAAGCATAGTGAGTTATGTCACTGGGCCAATAATCTAGAGACCTGGACTAATGACCCTGAGACTTGAATTCAAATTCCACAACAAATACAGTTAATTAAACAAACCTTAAATATAAAACTGGTCTCAGCAATGATGCCCATGTACCTCCTAGATTGTTAAAAATCCATCTTGTTCACTAGTGTCCTCTGGGGAAGAAAATCTGCGAATCTTACCTAGTCCCACCATAATGTAACTCCACACACACAGCAATGCTGATTAACTCTTGCGTAATGGCCTGCCAAGGCAATCAGTTATCAAAAAGGTAGCTCTCCACCACCTTCTCAAAGGCCATTCGGATGGACAATAAATGCTGGGACCTGGCCAGCAATGCCTGCACTCCCTGAATTTAGAAAGTGATAGTGTCTGGTATGTATGGTATTAAACTAATGTCTGCTCTATTGAATTGCAACCTGGAAAGGATTCATGTCACAGAATTAGACTGGGTCACTGCATCCCATTTAACTAGGACTGACTTTATAAAAAACAAGAATGGAATAGTCTTACTTCATTACTTGATCCCTATTAAATTAGAAGATTTCTATAAAGAACAGAAGTTTGAAAGAATTTGTAAGAAGTTTAAAGCATTTCTTCAAAAAGGAAAGAGAACTAAAACTGGAAATTAAATAACTTTCTTAAGTGGTTAATTGAACAGAAGTAACAATTTGTAATCTTGTTGAGAGCTGTCAGGTAAAATCTTAAATTTCTGGGCTCACGTAGATACAATGAGAGACAACACACTTACAGGTGTACTTAACTACGAGAAAACCCAGGCAGTGGACACAATCATGCATCAGTTATCTCCCTCAAAAACAGAACATCCAAGAGAATTTAACCATCACCCCTTGACATTCAATGGCATTAACATCACTGAACCCCGCACTATCAACATCCTGGGAATTAACATTGACCAGAAACTGAACTGGACTAGCCACATAAATACTGTGGCTACAAGAGCAGGTCAGAGGCTAGGAACCCTGCAGTGAATAACACACCTCCTGACTCCCCAAAGCCTGTTCATCATCTATAAGGCACAAGTCAGGAGTGTGATGGAATACTCGCCACTTACCTGGATGGGTGCAGCTCAAGAAACTCAACACCATTCAGGACAAAACAGCTGCTTGATTGGCACCCCTCCCACAAACATTCATGCCCTCTGCCACCGACGCACGGTAGCAGCAGTGTGTACCATCTACAAGATGCACTGCAGGAACTCACCAAGGCTCCTTCATCAGCATCTTCCAAGTCTGTGACCTCTACCACCTAGAAGGACAAAGGCAGCAGGTAGATGGGAACGCCATCACCTGCAAGTTCTCCTCCAAGTAACACACCATCCTGACTTGGAAACATAGCTTGACTGGGTCAAAATCCTGGAACTCCCTTCCTAACAGCACTGTGGGCGTATCTACGCCACATGGACTGCAGTGGTTCAAGAAGGCAGCTCACCACCATCTTCTCAAGGGAAATTAGGGATGGACAATAAATGCTGGCCCAGCCAGTGATGCCCATATCCCATTAAAGAATAAAAAAAGAGAAAAACAGAACTTCCGACACTGCAGCAAGTAATCTACTAAAAGAAAGAGGTTCTACATGTTATACTCATAATACAAAGGAATCACTGAATGCCAGAAACTTGCCAACAAAGCATTAAAAATAAACTGTAAATCTAATCTTGTAAGCTGCAGATTACACATTAAAAATGAAAAAGAAATTGATTCACTTCAAATTATTTTACCAATAACAATCTATTCCCCATAAATAAATAATATCTAAGCAAGTGCTTATTATAGTCCTCAATGCTAGACTTGTAAAACTGAGTTGTGTTACATGGATGATAGCTTTTCGTTAGTATTCCCTTATGTCTGACTTCATTTTCAATGCTGGCAAGTGGGCGTTAATTTCACTTTGTGATATTCTGTTGCATTCCAAGTCTGATAGAGTTAACTTGTATAAAGATTAATCTAATTTGGTGTACATAAATAAGGTGGTCTGAAACTGAGGTCATTCAGATATTGTATTTAACATAGACCCAAATGGTAGATTTTAATTCACTTTTCCTGAAAGTGCATTGTTAGGATCTCTGTGGGGAAGCTCTAAATTAAAATAACCAAATTTACTGAATGACCCCCGAATGAAGAAATTCCCAATCAGGTTCCATTTTTTGCATTTACATAAACCAGAACCAACGTAAGTTAAACATGAATTAAAAGGCAAATAATACTTCAAATGAAAAGGTAAATTTCATTTTAAGTAATTAATACAACAAAAATGTGTCTTATGCAACCACAAGCATCTGCATCACTCCCCATAGACATGTGGCACCATATAGCTACAGTTCCACAATATGCTATTCTTTATTCACACAAGATAGGTCAGGAGTCCTACCCAACAATAGCTTTCACCTTCAAGTTTCACAGGTACTATGATCATCAGCAAAGTACACTTCTATGAACTCTCCCTCCATTGGAACATGTGGTCCTGATGGTGTAGCTTTCCAGAGTTCCCTTTCAACTGACCAACCAATAACACCCTTGTTCACAATTTGACTACTTCTGGGAAAACACCCAGCTCTTTAGCATCTCTGAAGTATTAACACAGCTTTCCAGGTTATAGGCCTTTTTAGTCAGCTTGCACAGTATGTCCAAGAGCTCCTGTCTCCTTTTTTGCCAAACAAAAAACTGATCTCTTCCTGAAAGCGATTTGTTTCTTCTCCTCACAAGAATTCTCTGTGTTCCTCTTTCTGAATCCATCTGCTTTCTCTTTGTCTCTGCATTTGTGTGCTGATCACCTTCATCCTCCAGCTCCTCTCCTTGTAGCTCTCCTTTTTGTCACATATCTTCTTTCTTAACTTCCTGTTGGCACTGCTTTCAGGTCATATGGACCAGTATTTCTGATCATCCAAGAGAATTACAATTGATCCTTTTACAAATGATGCAAATGCTTAAAGATCCTTTTCAAACATCCTTAAAAACAATTACAGATTCCACAAACATTTTAAAGCAATTACAATTTTTTCTCACTGCACTGCTTCTGGGTCTAAGGTGATGACGACATATTGAAAAATGAAGGAAAATATTGTCTGATACTCTCTGGCTAATATTGATTATCAAGTATGAATTTGAAGCCATTGCTTTCTAATGATGGGGGGGCGTCCCTGTGGAAAGGTGAAAATCTGCCTCCTCTGTAGATTCCTCCATCCCAGCCAAGGGTAATTTCCCCACCCATCACCAGAGAGTAGCACTAGACTGGGAGCAAAGATTGGGTGAGCTGAGCTTTTGGAGACTTCCAAAGTGAGAAGATAAGGAGCCACCTAACGAAAAATATCAAATAAAATGTGATTTATTTTTTTCTTTTATTTGTCGGTCATGTTCTGGAAGCAATTGCATTGGCCTCCTTTCTAAACAATGTCCATATGCCCCCTCTACCAATCTTAGTATGTTGGTATTCAGGGCATTACTGGTGGCCCCTACAGATAACATTCAATCAGGGCAAACACTGGAACTACAGCTACATCCACACTAACATCTTGTACATACTTCATAAGCTTTTGTATTGATCAATCCTGTTTGCTGACATCTAACTACAGTTTACCTGTTGCTGAAGCGCACAGCACATGACTAATGCAATTAAAACTTAATATTATATAGATACTGAAAGACAGAATCAGACTCAAAGGTACAAATCTATTTACTTGCCTAATATTAAGTATTTTTAAAAACCTTCTCAGTTATTAACATCAAATGCTCATTCCTCACGGTGAATTTGCTGTGTTTATTTAAGGCACAAGTACACTCATCGATTCCTGATTGTTGTCTCTTCCCTCTCCTTTACTAAGTTGAGCATTTTTATTATAAAACATATTTTTCTCCAATTGCTCCCTAGATGGATTTGTAGCTCTTGCTGCTGCTGTTGTTGGTTTAACATTGCCCAGAGGCCTCCCCATTCCTGTTACTACTAGTGATAAAGAGCTTCAAAAGGAAAACATGCCAGAAAAAATTCAATTCTTTGGTTGTATGAAAGAAATTATAAGCCTATACTTGGAATAAGCCAGCTTTACTGAAGCACTTTGGAAACACCAGGTTGATCACAGAACAGCGGTAACACTTACTTAAAAATAAACAACAGGAGGAAAAAACATTCTTCCGTTGTGGAAATTAGATTGATGAATACAAGAGAGGTCAGCATGCTGACCAGTCGGAACTCACACCAACAGCCTCTGCAGGGGAGAGGGGAATGCTCTGTCTACACACAACATTGCACTAGCTCAGATGTCACTGTACACTCTTGGGAACTGAGCATATCACTGTAATTCTGCCCCTTTAACAACCAGCCCAAAGCTCAGACCCAGCGCTAACACAATAAGGATTCACAAAATAAGCAGTGGCAGTAAGAGATGGTCAGGGCAAAATTAGAAAATTGTTCTTCACAAAAACGATTAAAGCACAAAACACTTTGTCCACATGTGACTCTTGAGGCAGACACTATGAAGTAATTTAAAAGGCTATTATATTTAAAAAATAGAAAAATGAAAGGTTAGGGATTCGTATTAAAGTGGGAAGCTGGAGATTTAGGCCGGGATTTTCTGGGCCCGTCCTGGTGGGACCCGTCGCCGGAGAGAATCGGCCCATCAGCCAAAAGCCCATTGACTTCCGACAGGACTGTGCGATCCTGGTGGTGGGTGGGGCTGGGAAATCCCAGTCTTAGGTTTGGATTTAGAAGGTTAAAGATTGATTTGATCAAAGTTTTCAAGATATAAAGGGGAACTGTTGGGGTAAATAAATAAAGAAACTATTTCTTTTGGTTGTGGAGTCTTTGAAACTGGATCTAAAAATTAAATCCAGGCCTTTCAGGGGTAAAATTAGGGAGCATTTCTACACACAAAGGGTGGTAGAAGTTTGGGATTCACCCCTGCATCTGTGAGTTGATGCTGAACCAATTGTTAATTTTAAAACTGAGATTATTGATTTTTGCTAATCAAAGTTATGTAGGGACATGGGACAAGGGCAGAAATATGGAGTTAGGTCACAGATCAGCCATAATCCTACTGCAAGGCAGAACAGGTTTAAGGGACTAAATGTCCTCCTTCTGTTTCTATGTTACTATGAGATGAGGGGATAGTTTAGGGCCAATGAATCGAATGGCCTCTGATCCTTTTATATATAAATGTTTTTTAAATAGTGGTGGTCGATGCAAATAATGAGTAGTCATATATCACTGACTCTTCTGCTTGTACATATCTCAGAAGACTTATGTTTTGACAATTTTTTGCTATTTATTACTAACTTTACATCTGGTATAAACTCACAAAGCCTTGAAGCAAAATGCTTTCAGAGAAAAAGGCAGCCCATGGGAGAGTGAAGGTGAACTTGGCCTAAAGGACAATTGGAAGAGCAAAAGATTAGGTCCAATCTGGGTAACAATCAAGCAAAGTTTCTTCTCGTGCTTGTTAACCAGCATTTCCCTGGTTGAAGGTTTACCGTCAATTAAGCATATAGGCATTACAACACAGAAAAATGTCATTCAATGCAACTAGCCTGGGTATATTCTAGATGGATGTTAAGATAAGCGGAAAGGCCCTGTTCATCTGTAATCATCTTGTGAACAGGTAATGAAAATTTTTGTTAACCTAGTTGCCGTGGAAAATCTCAGTTCTACACTAGCTGTTGGCTGGCAAGCACCCTTGTGTGCCCCACCCTTAGAAACAATGTTGTCCTATAGCCAATGTCCTTCTAAAAGCCCCAGGCATTTCCCCAGGTCAGTTTGTAAACAGTCACATGTTTTCAGGTAAAATGTTGTGAGTCAATTCTGGAAGCGGTAAAATAAAGCATCAAATCATCTGTGAACATTTTACATAATGAGGGGAAATAAGGCAATGTTTTGTGGGTCAGCTCCTAGTTTGTTGAGGTGTAATCGGGACCCTGGACCTGTTTGTCCTGTCATCCTATCATCAACCTCTTCATTGACATTGTGCTGGCAATCAAACACAACTACACCAGAATCCCTGTTTTATTTATCCCTTTAATCACATTTTGGTTTGACGTTTGTAAGTTTCCTTTGAATTTTGTCTTTTGTTTTTGCAGTTTCCCTTTAAGGGGCTGCTTTTACTTTGTCCCTGATTTTGTTAATTTAGTTTAATTGTTTGACTCAAAAGAGTTACACTAGGCTCCCTGTGCTTGTGTAATGCATAGTCCACTCCTCCTGTGAGTGTGCCCTAATGTGGAACATCAGTTGTTGCTGAACTTGGAGAACTGAGACTCCAGTTCGCAGTCACATCCCAGTCCAGCTATTGGAAACCACACCGACACCCCGATGAAGAGTTGAATGCGCCAAAGCCTAATTTAATTTGCTGATTAGTTCAGCAGCAGAGAATTCGAGACGTGTTACAGAAGAATGGAGATTGCTCAGTGTAAATGTGCTAAGTAGTGATCTAGTCTAAGAATAATAAAAATAGTGTGAATATCTGTTTAAATTAAAATAGCTTGTTCACAACACCTATTGAGTCACATGACCAGTACATGACTATTTTAGGAATCTATTAATAACCAATTTTTAAATATTGAATAAATTGTAAAGTGCAATGCCTTCAAACATTAGGGACATACATAAATACATCATCTAATAACTCCAGGGTTCTTTACAAAATCAAATTTATTCACAACTGCACATCATTTGCATCGAAGAAAATATAGATGATGCAAACATCTGGCAGACTTTTAATGTGCTAAACATTTTTAAGCCTTTTTTTGCCTTAGAGATTTTGTCCGATAAGGTCCTTCTGTACAGCAGTGCACCTGAATTCCTGGCATAGTTTTCAGTTATAAGCCTTTCTGTCCCTTGTGGTGCTGCTGCTGTTAGGTGTCCTTTCCCATGTATAGTGATCCAGCCCTCATGTGTTTGCTGTTAAATATCCCTTCATACGATATTAACCACATGATCCCCTGCACAATCAGCAAGGAATGCACCATAGAAATTTGTGGAGTCTGGGAGAGGAATAACCAGCAAAGAAAATATTCAGTAACTCTCACCTGCAAAGCAGCCATTGTGTACAGTGCTCTGTGTGAATTTTCCACAGGATCAGTGCCAAGTGTTTGTGACAATGAGATGGATGCCTGTACATGCTGTATTTGGTTGCACTGGGAAAAGTTCACAGTTTCATTGATATCACAAGCTTTCTATCACACTGGTTATAAAGGTCAAATGCCACCCAGATGGGTTAATTATTTTCATCTTTCCCTGAAGAAGTAATTTTAAAATTCTCATCATAGGAACATAGGAACAGGAGAGGGCCATTCAGCCTGTCAAGCCTGCTCTGCCATTCAATACGATCTTGGCTGATCGAACGTTTCAATGCCTTTTATCCACACTGTTCCCCTTTACCCTTTACATAATTGTTAATGAGAAATCTATCAATCTCTACCTTTAACACACTCAATGACTGACCTTCTACCGCCCTCTGGGATACCGAATTCCAAAGACTCACTACACTCTGAGTAAAGAAATTTCTCCTCAACTCGGTCCTAAGTGGCTTCCCCCTTATTTTGAAATTGTGTCTCCAACCAGGGGAATCATCTTACCTGCATCTACCCTGTCTATCCCTTTAAGTATTTTGTAAGTTTCAATGAGATTACTTCTCATTCTTCGAAACTCCAGAGAATACAGGCCCGGTTTCCCCAATTTGTCTTCATAAGACAGTCCCGCCATCTCCGGAACAAGTCTGGTGAACCTTCATTGCACTCCCTCTATGGCAATAATATCCTTTCTGAGATAAGGGGACCAAAACTGCACACAGTACACCAGGTGCAGTCTAACCAAGCTTCTAAACAACTGAAGCAAGACTTTGCTATTTGTGTATGCAAATCCTCTTGTGATAAAAGCTAACATTCCATTAGCCTTCCTAACAGCTTGCCGCACCTGCATGTTAGCTTTCAGTGACTTATGGACAAGGACACCCAGGTCCCTTTGTACATCTACACTTTCTAATCTTCCGCCATTGAGGAAATACTCTGCACACCTGTTCCTTCCACCAAAGTGGTTAACCTCACAGTTTTCCATATTATATTCCATCTGCCATGTTCTTGCCCACTCACTAATCTGTCCAAATCCTCCTGTAGCCACTTTACATCTTCCTCACAACACACATTCCCTTTGCATCATCCGCGAACTTGGAAATATTACATTTGGTCCCCACATCCAAATCATTGATATATATTGTGAACAGCTGGGGCCCAAGTACTGATCCTTGCAGTACCCCACTAGTCACAGCCTGCCAACGTGAGAATGACCCATTTATTCCTACTCTCTGTTTTCTGCCTGTTAGCCAATCCTTAATCCATGCAAGTATATTGCCTCCTATCTCATGTGCTTTAATTTTGCTAATCAACCTCCTGTGGGGGCATTTGTCAAAAGCCTTCTGAAAATCCAAGTACACTACATCCATTGACTCTTTATCAATTTTGTTAGTAACATCCTCAAAAAACTCCAACAAGTTCGTCAAACATGATTTCCCATTTGTAAATCCAGGCTGACTATGCTCAATCAGATCATGATTATCCAAGTATCCATTTATCTCATCCTTTATAATAGATTCTAGCATTTTCCCTACTACTGGTGTAAGGCTTACAGGTCTGGAGTTCCCTGTTTTCTCTCTTCCTCCCTTCTTAAATAGCGGGATGACATTTGCTACCTTCCAATCTTCAGGAACCATTCCAGAATCTATAGAATTTTGAAAGATGATCACCAATGCATCCACTATCTCTACAGCAACCTCTTTCAACACTCTGGGATGCAGAATATCAGGTCCCAGGGACTTATTAACTTTCAGTCCCATTAATTTCTCCAATATAACTTTCTTAGACTAATTTCCTTCAATTCCTCATTCTCCCTAGTCCCTTGGATCTCTAAATCTGGGAGATTTCCTGTATCTTCCTCAGTGAAGACAGACACAAAGTAATCATTTAGCTTCTCTGCCATTTCTCTATTCCCCATTATGAATTCTCCTGACTCTGCCTGTAATGGGCACACATTTCTCTTAGCCAAACGTTTCCCTTTTACACACCTATAGAAGCTTTTACAGCCCATAAGAAATAGGAGCAGGAGTAGGCCATTCAGTCCCTCAAGCCTGTCCCGCCATCCAATAAGATCATGGCTGATCTACCTCAAGCCTCAACTCTTCTTCCATGCCAGCTCCTCATAACCCTCAACTCCCTGATATTTCAAAAATCTATCTACCTCCTCTTTAAATGCTTTCAGTGATCTAGCCTCAATAACACTCTGGGGTAGAGAATTCCAGACATTCACTACCCTCTGAGAGAAGAATTCCTTCACATCTCAGTTTCAAATGAGTGCCCCCTTATTCTGTAACTATGTCCCTTAGTTCGAGATTCCCCCACTAGTGGGAACATCTTCTCAACATCTAGCCTGTCAAGCCCCCTCAGAATCTTATATATTTCAGTAAGATCGCCCTCTCGTTCTTTTAAACTCTAATGAATAAAGGTTCAACCTGTTTAGCCATTCTTGATAAGTCAGCACCTTCATCCCAGGAATCTGTTTTTATGTTTTTTGCTAGATTGCATTCATATTCTATTCTCCCTCTCTTTACCAGTTTCTTGGTCTTCCTTAGCCGTATTCTAAAAACCTCCCAATCCTCAGGTTTACTACTACTTCTGGCAACTTTATAGGCCTTTTCTTTTAATCTGATACAATCCTTAACTTCCTTTGTCAGCTGCAGTTGACTGACTTTTTTGAGTTTTTGCACCTTGAAGGGACGTATAGGTGCTGTAAGCTATGTAATAGTTCTTTGAAGACTATCCATGGCCTATGTGCAGTCATAATGTATTTTCTCAATCCACCTCAGCCAATTTGTCCCTCATGTCTTCATAATTTCCTTTACTCAACTTTAGCACCCTTGCTTCATAGTGAACTACCTCACTTTCAAACATAATGTAATATTCTATCATATTGTAGTCACTCATCCCTAAAGGTCCTTTTACAACAAGACTATTAATTAGCCCTTTTTCATGACATAACACTAGATCTAAAATAGCCTGTTCTCTAGTCGGCTTCTCAACATACTGCTCTAGAAAACCATCCCTAACAAACTCCAGAAACTCGGCTTCCACAGCATTAGTGCTCAATTGGTTTTCCCAGTCTATATGCAGATTGAAGCCACCCATGATTACTGTGTTGCCCATGCTACATGCTTCTCTCATCTCCTGATTAATACCATCCCCCACATTATCACTACTGTTTAGTGACCAATGTCTGCTGCCCTTTGTTGTTTCTTAGTTCCATCCAAACAGATTCTACACATTGTTCTTCCAACCTGAGCTCCTCCCTTACTGATGCACCGATCCCATCCTTTGTTATCAGCGCAACTCCATCTCCTTTCCCTTCTTGTCTGTCCTTCCCAAATGTCGAATATCCTTGAATATTCAGTTCCCAGTCTTGGTCACCGTGCAACCATATTTCCGTAATGCCAATTATATCATACCCATTTACCTCTATTTGTGCCTTTAGATCATCTAGCTTATTGTGAATGCTGGGCACATTCAGGTAGTGTGTCCTTTTAGCCATCCCTCAGGTTCCCATCCCCTAACGAGTTAGTTTAAACCCACCCCAACAGCACTAGCAAATCTCCCTGCGAGTATATCAGTCCCAGTCCTGTTCAGGTGTAACCTGTCTGGCTTGTACAGGTCCCACCTGCCCCAGAACCGATCTCAATGCCTCAGAAATCTGATGTCCTCCCTCCTACACCAATTCTCCAGCCACATATTTAATCAATCAATCCTCCTATTAAATAGAAATTAAAAGGGGAATTGGTGCAGGAAGGTGGGCATCAGATTTTTGGGTGGAATCGCCCCCTCCCACCAGTGGCAGGGTTCATGGCAGGCAGGAGCGGGCAATATATCGGGGGCTTAAAAATCCCGACAGCAGGAAATGACAGTGGGAATTGTGATCCAGACCATCAGGGTGGGATAATGGTGGGTCACCATCCCCACCATAGGCCATTGAGAAGACGTTTTGCATCTCAGATGAACACCTGACCAGAATTTCCCTCTCCAAACCCTCCCCTCCACCCCCAACAATGCATCTGGACCAACGTGACGTGCACAAGTTGGGACTTGCCTGGAGCAGCCTGGAGTCGATGTTGGAGGCAGGACCTGCAGGTGGAGCCTGGGCCAAGTGGAGCATTCAGCAGCAGGTGTATGGCTGCAGCAGGTAACGGCACAAGATGAGGGCCTTTGTTGGGGGAGTTGGAGGGGGGTGGGAGGAAGACAGGGAGGAGAGGCACAAAGAGGTGGGGTGGGTTTGGATGCCAAAAGGGGGAGGGGGAAAGAAGGTGGGGGTTGGAGGTGGACAAGGGTGGGGGTTGTAGGTGGACAAGGAGAATGAGGCTCGGGGAGTGGAGGTGGACAAGGGGAATGAGGGTGGGGGTTGTAACTCTTTCGAGTTATCAACAGATCGCATGTAACTCTTTCAAGTACATTCACAGTTCTTGGTTTCCGGGAGTGGGACATGAACCCGCAACCTTCTGATTCAAAGGCGAGGGTGCTATGAACTGAGCCACAGCTGACAGGTGGACAAGGGGAATGAGGGTGGGGGTTGTAGGTGGAGAAGGGGAATGAGGGTGGGGGTTGTGGGTGGACAAGGGGAATGAGGGTGGGGGTTGTAGGTGGAGAAGGGGAATGAGGGTGGGGGTTGTAGGTGGACAAGGGGAATGTGAGTGACGGGGAGGGTTCAGAGGGAGGGGTCTGTGGCATCAGCTGAAGAGTCTTGCGGGGGTGCAAAGTGAGGGAATTGGTGTATGATGGAATGGTGACTGTTAAAGGGGGGGATGGTATGCAGTAGGGTTGCAGCGTGACAGTCCTGCAACAACAGGTAAAGAGGCAGTTTGAGTTGCTGGAAGGCAAATGAAATGCAATGTGGATCTTTGGGGTGAGAAGGAGGAGGGTTCACATTTCAACAGTGACTGGGATGGGCTGTCCCCTTGAATATAGGGGGTGCACACAGGCATTAGAGTGAACAGACACAATGAAAAGACAGCAGACCTCCTTAAAGTGCAAGGGTACATATATTAACTAGAGCGCATCAACAATCAGCAAAGATAGTGCACCAACGCCACCATCGTGAGATCAGAACTTCTTCATTTTATTTTTATTGCTGCTGCGTCTTGGTGCATCCCCGATACCTGCAGCAGGGGTGGAGGCAGCTTGCTCACCACTATGCCCTGTTGTCTTTGATGATTTTGGTGATCATCCTCTGGATCCTCGAGGCCTGGAGGGCCCCGGCTTAGTTTAGGTCTCCTGCTCTGGGGCAGGTGCACCCCCTGGGGTCCCAGAGGCCAGACCTGATTGGGTCATAGACTGAAGTGACTCGGAATGGCCAGGCATCCTCAAAGAGTCCTGAGTGGAGGTCCCAGGGGTGTCTGTATAATGCCAAAGGGCCCCTCCCTGGCTCCTTGAGAGAAAGGTGCACCTGGAGAGAGGTCAAGGTGCCCCGTCACCCTCTTGGGCTATGCAAGAGGGGCACAGGGCACCTCGATCCCAGAGGCTCATCATCTGACTCAGACTTAGCTGAAGCTCTTGCCCAGCAGTCCTCTGAGTGCCAGTGACCTTGGCTGTCCTTGCCTCCTCCTCCTGTGTCCATGAGGTGACCACCAGAGCATCAGACCCTGTCTGAACTAGATCGAGTACCCACCCAGGTCAGTGTCTCTGGGCTGGTGCAGAGTGTAGGTGACTACTGTGACGGCTCTTCAGGTGCAATGTCTTCATCATCCTCATCCTTCTCAGCTCTCTGCAGGCTGGTGCTGGACTCGGTTCCAGAGTCTGGCCTGGCCATCTTCCGTCCCCTGTAATCGAGAGAGGGGAGAGTGAGTGACTGCATGGGCTGCCTCCAACATGGCATCGAGTGTGACCCTTAGGTTTCTATGTGAAGAGAGTAGGAAATTATTCCTTCGAGGATGGAGGCCAGACGCCGGCCTCGCTGCCTGTACATGAACGGTCCTGAACCTCCCCTGTCAGCTCAGCAGCCCACTCTTCCAGCGGTGTGAGGTGCCGGAGAGCAGCCACGCCTCCTCCCGTCCTCTCCCTCTCGCACTTGCTGTGCGTTAACTTGTCCTGCACAAGGAGAGAAGATGGCTTGAGAGCAATTGGGATGTGGGTGGCATTCACATGCTGCCAGTCTTCACCAACAACCCACTGGCTACAGTGTGCCATGTGAAAGATGCACTGCAGTTCGCCCGCAAGGCTTCTTCAGCAGCACCCTCCAGAGCGGTGAGCTCATGCAGATAGAAGGGTAAGGCCGACGTGGTGTGGCATCAGCAGCGAATGCTGGTGCCCTCTACGCCAACGCCCCCGAACACAGTATGAGCTCTCTGTGTGACAAGGTCAAAGGCCAGCAGTTGCCTCTCTCCCTGCAGACTACATGGACTGCAGTGGGGTTCTAAGGCATCACCGCAATAGGTTGAGAGGTGTTTTTATGCATGGGCAGCACAGATGGTGACCTTTCCATTGAGGCCCATGCCCCAGTTCCCATTCAGTGAGGTGAGTATGGGGAGTAGGGTGTCTTCTTACCCTGGTGGTGCCCCGGTGGTCATTGATCTTTTTCCTGCACTACACGGCCGTCCTCTGGTGAATGCAGTTGGTACATAACATCCTGGCCGTGCCCCCCATGCAGGGTTAGTGAGCCGGGTGGGTCTTCTCTTTCTATCCCTCAGGCAGACGATATCTCTCCTCCTCTCCACTGCATTCAACAGTACTTCCAGTGAAGCTTTGCTGATCCTGGGTGCCGGTGTTCCTTGCGTTCTGCGTTCCAGGCCCTGGTCTGTAGTTAAGAGCGAGATAAAGCAGTAGCTGTCCAGGCCTCTTTTATCAATGGTGCCTGGATATGATGGCAAGGTGTGTGACTTTCAGCCTGCCCCACCACAAACAACACCAGGAAACCCCCAGCTGCATAATGAATGAGCCCAGCATTGCGCAATTTCAGTATGATTTCCCACTGGACTCCATGGCGGACAAGACTCTTGCTCCACGTTCCCACCATGGGACTTAGGTACGGAGTGGTACATCCTGGCCATTGTTTTCAAATCCCTCCATGGCCTCACGCAACCCCCCAGCCCCGTAACCTCTGCCAGCCTTACAATCCGCTGGGATATCCCAGGGATCTCCGTGCTCCTCCAATTCCAACCTCTTGACCATCCTCGATTTTAATCACTCCACCCATTGGTGGCCGTACCTTCAGCTGCCTGGGTCCTGAGCTCTAGAATTCTGTCCCTAAAATGGTGACTGTCCAGGACTTTGCAAGACCCAGAACCATTGGCTTTGGGGCTTTCCTGCACAATAATTACAGTTGAAGAACTTTTTCAATTGCTTGCCTTAACTCAAGAATATAATTAATATTCTGACACCAAAGGAACAACAGCCAATTTTTTCCTGAGCTATTTCCCCTAACTGCAGGAGGTACCCCTAGAAGAAATGGTTTGTTACTGCTTGATAGGTAAGAAATGTCATGGAGGATTTAGTCAAACCTCAAGATAGCTGCAGCCATTGTCAGCCTCAAACACTCCAATCACATGTAGCATGGCTTTAAAATAGGCTGGTTTTGAAACACTGCCCTGCACCCACACTCAGCGAAACAGACTGATGTTTCTATCCATATGAACTCTAATAGGCATACCCCATTACCCTTGAACTCTGGCAAGTTTTATGTTGAGCATTGATGTTAACTCGTTGATTGTTGTTAACCAGCTGGGAACAAAGAGCAAAAAACTGCAAGTAAGGAAAATTGAAAGTTGGCAGATGACACAAAGTTTGAAATCGTAGTGAGGACTTGGGCAGGTTGGTGGATGGGCTGACACATGGCAGATGCAGTTTAAAGCAGAGAAGTTTTATTCATACAATACTGGCTTCATGTAACAACTTTTTAAATTTTTAAAGAGTATTATAAAAAGATCTGCACTAGTCTCAGCCAGCCTTTCAATCAGTCGGCTACAATGCTGGATCAGAAAACACTCAGGGCAGAATCTTCCCGTTGGCGTCCAGGGGCAGACCCCGCACGTCCGTGTGTAAAATGACACGCGGTGATGTTGGGTGAGCGTCCCGATGTCACCGTGCGCTATTGCAATATTTAATTGGGTGGGCATGCGATAATGTCCGACACACGCCCGCCATTAATTAACGGGCCACTTAAGGCCCTTGAGTGTTGAATTGATACCGATTTTTCAGCGCCCGTGCAATCTTCGGGTCGACGCACAGGCGGGTAGGACACATTTGTATAAACCTCATCCATGGGTGGGATAAGAGGGCTCACTGGGGTTGTGAATGTGCACAGTCAAGTATTTATTTATGCAAGTTTTTGAAACTTGCCTGTGTGATCTGCAGTACTTCAAAACGCATTCCAGCTGCTTTTTCTGGACTCACAACCTTCAGGTCAGCACTCTGCAGTGAGGAACCTTTTCTGGGACTGCAGGTTTAAGAAACCTTCCCTTAGCTTGGCAATGGGAGCTGATCTGTCCACTGGAGGCAGTTCCTCTGACGAGGAAGGGAGGGATAGAATAAGGAAGAGGCCAGGAGTACACATTCAGCCTCCAGGACAGCCACCTTTGGGAGGACAGGCACAGGCACAAGGGGCGCAGGGCCAAGAGGTAGTCCAAGGTGGAAGGGGCCGCAGAAGATGCCACTATTCTGCTGCCAGGGTATACAGGCGGCGAAGCAGCAACCTCAATATGTCTGAGGAGCAGTGCTGAAGGAGGCTCCGTCTCTCAAGGGAGAGAGTCAACTATATCTGTCAGATGATTGGCCCTGAGATCTCCCCTGTGTGGGTGGACACCCCATGTCAGTGGCTCTAAAGGTCACAGCTGCCCTCAACTCCTATGCCTCTGGCTCCTTCCAGGGCTCGGTGGGTGATCTTTGCGGTGTCTCCCAATCAGCTGTCCACACTTGTGTCAAGCAGGTCACAGACGCTCTGTTCAGAAGGCTATTGACCTTCATCCACTTCCGCTGGGACCAGGCAAGTCAGGCACAGCGAGCCAGAGGCTTTGCGGCCATTGCTGGCTTCCCCCGTGTCCAGGGTGCTATAGACTGTACACATGTGGCCATCAAGGTGCCAGCAGGTGAGCCCGGTACCTTCATCAACAGGAAGGGCTTCCACTCCATGAACGTGCAGATAGTGTGTGATCACAGGATGCAGATTCTACAAGTCTGTGCAAGGTACCCAGGCAGCTCCCACAACGCTTACATCCTCAGACACTCCCAGGTGCTGGGGCTCTTCAGTGCTCCAGCACGGCTGGATGGATGGCTGCTGGGTGACCAGGGCTATCCCCTCAGAAGGTGGCTCATGATGCCTCTCCGTCATTCAAGAACAGAAGCTGAGCAGCGGTACAATAGGAGCCTCCACAAGGGCTGTGATGGAGAGAGCCTTGGTCTTCTCAAGGTGCACTTCCGATGCTTGGATCGCTCAGGGGGCGCACTCCAATTCCCCCCAGATCATTCTCGGTGATAGTGGTTGCATGCTGCACTCTCCACAATCTGGCGCTGGAAAGGGGGGACACAGTGGACAATGAAGACGAGGCTGTGGCTGTACACGATGCGTCCAGCAGTGAGTCCGAGGATAAGCACAGGGAAATGCTGAGGGGGTAGATGCTGACCCGGGCATATCCAGGGAGATAGGGACACCCGGGAGGCTTCAATCCAATGAACCTTCAGCTAGCACAACACAGATGGATCACCAGGACAAGCCTGGGCTGTCGCCTTGATACTCGGCAGCTAAGTGCAAAATCTGCCAGGTTAGCAACAGTAACTAAGGGCCTTGTTAATAAAGCTGAATGGCCAACAAAGCACTCATTCCAGTTTTGGAAACCATTTACATGCAGAAGAAAAGAGGCACCCTCAGCCATGGTGAAATATCTGAATTTAATGTGTCAAGCAAAGCAACTTATTACAAAAAAAAGACAATAGTGTTAAAAATAAAATCAAATCATAAGGACCTCATCTCGGGCAAACACAAAAACACCAGTGAGAAACCCATGGTGTGCCTAAGGTGCCTTATTGCTTTCGTTTCTGGGTGCTCCGTCTTGGTGCTGCCCCATTGCTCGGTGTGGCTTGTGAGCCAGCCTGCTGACTCTGCTGTCCTGTTGGCCTCGATAACCTTGGTGGCCGTCCTCTGGCCCGTGGAGCCTGTGCTGGCCCCGCCTGGGAGGGAGCTGCCAGTTCCACAGTTGGTATCTCCCCAGTCACCGCAGCCTCACCAGATACAACGGTCACTGGGAGAGGGGCGGAGGAGCTGCCGCCCTCACCCAGAGCGCCCTGAGAGGTGCCCGCAGAGACGACAGGCAGCTGCTGCACTGATGTGAGGTCACTTCGGACCTCCCTGCTCACCATGGATGGATGGGTACCAAGCTGGGAAACTTGGTGCCTAAACCATCTCCCACACTGGCACTGACCAGCTGAGGTCATTGCCGATATGAGGGCTTGCTGGTCAGAGCACATCCCCAGGAAGCCCTGATGGGTCTCCTGGAGGAGCCTCCCCACGAGAGTCGCCACTCTCTCCATGGAGGACGCATGGTGCTTGGACATGTGGCTCATTGCTTCAGTGATCATCCACATAGACTCCTCCACCACAGAGACCAAGCCAAGCATAGCCTCATGTATCTCCCTCCAGATGCTCCCACACACCCGGCCGCATTTCCTGCAGCTGCTGCGTCGTGGACGACTCCAGAGGAACATCATCAGGCATCGACTGAGCATGTGCCTGGTCTCCTGCAGCCCTCTGACTGCTGGCACCATGGGCACTCTCTGTCTCTGCCAGCTCCTCCAGCGACTGTGAAGTGCCCTCACCGCTGTGCCCCTGGACACTAGCCGATGTTCTAATTCCCACCGAGGTGCTAGTATCTGTGCTGGTGCCTGCCTGGCAGAGATGGTGTGACGCTGGTGAGACTTCAGGCCCCTCAGGTGTGAGAGGGGGCCTCTGCTGCTCCTCCTCCCGGCCTTGCTCCGATGATGCTGAAATGAAGAACTAGGACAGTGAATCAGTTAACGTGGAGACGATGTCAATGTGCATCCCTGTCCCCCAGATCATTATGCGCTCGTCCTTCCATAAGCAATGGTCAAGCCATGTTGCAAATTAAATCATTTAACACTCAGCAGTGCTATAGCTGTTGGGAGGACAATGCTGACCTCACTGTTGGGCATAAATACCTGGCCGTGGTACCCCAGCCTCACCGACACCAGTGGACCTGGGTGCATGGCGCCTCTCCAGATCCAGGGCCTCTTGCTCGAACCGGCTGAGAATGGCGATCTGCGCCTGGCTGCTGCCAGTCCTCACCTGCTCTGCTGGGTTCTGAACGTTCTTCTCTTGAAAATGAGAGACGAGCATTGATTAGTGCAAATTGTACATGGGCTCTGTTCGTGCACGGCCCACCCCAACCAGAGTGGGACATATCAGGGCTCCAGTGCCTCCTCACCCCACTGCTGCCGAACACTCACACAAAGATGCTCGGCCTGTCCCCACACCCCTACCCAGCCCCCTGGACACAAGCTGCCTACATCACATTAGGCACCACACGGTCTATCCTTCCATAGCAAGGAGGCACAAGCACCTGCAGCGCAGAGGGCAGCAGATGGTTCATTGCCGTGCCACCTTGAAGCTCTGCACCCGCCCACGCCCGCTCCCGCTCCACTCCTCCGCCTGCTGTGTATCTCATCAGCATGACAGACCCTTTCCATTTTATTCCAGGTTTTAGGAAAACATCAAGACTAGGAATGATCTATGCTGCTCACATTAGAGATTGGTGATTTACTGTGAAATGGAATCTATAATCAGAATATGCAGATTTTGTCTGTCCTGATTATATTGCTTAGTCAGTTTAAGGGATGCATCTGTTGGTTTAGGAACATCTCCCTTTATCCTGGGTCAAAAATCGTTACATTCATTACACTTGGTGCCTTAATGTTAGAATGAAATATGACAATAAGGTGTGTGTCTGTTTGTAGGTTTATCTAATGGCCCATTGCCTGGGCTTAGTTTTCAGTGCCTTTTTGATCGAAGAGAGATGAATGGCAAAAATTAAATTTTGTTTTAGTGAGATAGGATACAGGAGAAATTTGTAAAAATGCTGCTTCGGGGAAGTGGTTGCTAAATGCATTGATTTTGAAACCTGTGAGCATTGTCCATGTGGGTATGCTTAGTAATCGGTGTCAAGCTGCTTCCCCCATCCACTGCACAATGATTCATCTCACCGTCCCAACATGCAGGGTTTGGGAAGTGAAGCTGAGTACATGCTGTCCGTACATTTGGAAACACAAACCCTAAGTGATATTTTCTACATTAATTGTGGAACGGGGGGTGCCCTTCTACAATGGAGGCAGGCAGACGGGGCTGGGGGTGTTGGTGGAGAAGAAAAACAGTGGAAGGAGAACCCAACAACAAAGTTACCCTGGCTGAATGTGGGGTAGGGGGTAATGGCACGGGTGGGGGGTGGGGGGTGGGGGGAAAGGTTGGCATGTGTGGGGAGTGCAGCATGGGAGATAAAGAATGGGAGGTGGGGGTCGCATAGGAAGAAAGGGTGGGATGCAGGATTGGATGAGGATGATATGAAAGGGATGAAAGGAAGGGGATGAGTATGAGAGGGATGTCATGATATGGCAGATGGTAATTGCCAGGCTGACCAAATCACAAAGGGAAACTTGGTCAAGCTATCACAATGATTTTGCAATTTGTATATATTTATTACGAGAAGGTATGTACACTGAAGTCAGAAGTAAAGAGTCCACTACCATCTTTGGAGATTTTAAAGATTAAATTAAAACATTTATTAACACAAGCAAAGAAGTTAAATACACAAGCTTACAGTTATACAGTTAAAATTAATCTTATGATAGTTCCCAAAAGTTTCCTACTTAGCTAGAATCCCAACCACATACCCTTTTCAGGTAACAGTCCAAATAGATCCTTAATTTATAAAACATCCAGCAATATTACCACAAGTTGCTATAAGGGAGGTATTTCACAGCTTCTCTCTCCCACTCACTTGACAATGGAGCTCCAAGGCTTTTAACGAAACATTGCACTCTGGACCAAACCAGCACTTCTATGAGGTGGCTGGAGGCTGCTTCTCACAGGTTTATTTCACATGGCCCACCTCTTAAGATCTCACAGGCCACCCCCACACAGCTTTCCATCTTTCTTTAAATATATTTTCTCCCTTTTGATCTGTAAATCCCATTGTTTCACCCTTGCTTTCGAAGTTACTTTTCCCGGAACCTAAAAGTCTTCCATGTTGTCCTTATGACCAGCACTTTCGGGACAAATAAACTTAATAACTTTGCTTCATTTATCTTGCCAGTTTTAAAGCATCTTATCCTGACCCTTTGAAAATCAAACAACCTCTCAACTTATCTACAAAATGCAAATTCCATTCACACTGGAGGTATCTGCTGAGACCTCATCCCAGTATAGCCATCTCCATTTCAAAATGTCTGTTTTACACCTAACCCCTTTTCATGATTCAAACCTTGCAGTCTGACCATTTTTAGTTTAATTAAGTTAGTCACACACAAACATACACACAAGTCTGCTTCAGTATCCCACAGTAATATTAGGCAAAAACTGATATTTTCTTTACAGGGATGACATAGGAAGGATGAAGCAGTTCTGTTGCAATATAGATGGTGATCGTACCACAAATGTATTGCAGGTCTCTGCTAAGCACTAACTTATTACTCCATGTAACTCAGGCCAAATAGTATTTGGGCTTTCTATGCCCAACCATTCGGTAGTTAGTTTTGCCATGAATCGCTGAGTACTGTTGTGTGACTTATTTATGCCACAACTTATTGTCGCAACTCATATCAATCTCCAAATTTGTGTACTTAGGCGGTGAGATATTACTGATTGTCACCACGAATAGTGAGCAAGTTGGAAAGAAAAAGCCTGTGATGAGAGGTATACGTCAGGAGGGAGGCTGATGGCAAGAGGCGCAGGTAGACAGGTAAAGTGTTGACAAGACATCAGTTAGTGAATGGTAGCACAGAAAAATAAACCATTTATTTTAAATAAATTATTTATTTGTTTTAATTCCACACACAAGTCATGATAAAGCACATGTAGTTTTTAAATGTCGAAGCAAAACTCATCCACAATTTTTATTTCATTATTGTGATCAAATATATAACTACGGTCAAAGAAAACAATTCTACTCTATCCAAAAAATCTAGTCCACCTGCTATCATCCTGAATCAGTGAAAACATGACTAATTGCTTTATTTTGTAAGTTTCTACAGTGACACTGCGAATAAAATCTTTTCTCACCCCGCAATGCCCTCAAACTCAATGCTGATCTCTTGTCAGCCCTGTTTGTGTAAGCTAATAGTAAATTTCCAAAACTTTAGATTCTCTTACAAGCAACTGTCAGCATTTGATGGAAATTGGCGATTATGTGTCTGGCGATTCTTGCTTTTTTTTAGATTGAAATGTACGCCTAAGCCACATTCTTGACAATGTTGTTAAGCTTTCCAGTACAAGACAAGGAAAAGAAATCGAAGGTATGCAGACTTTAAGCTGAAGTATTCTTTTTTTCACAATCTGCCTGTGAATTACAGCTCAGTTTGATAAGTGAACTCTCTGTACTCAGGCTGAGTTGGGCACAGATTCAATCGCAAACTAGAAGAGAACATCGGATCTCAGTTGGACAAGGCTCTGGCATATTCTTCTACAATTTATTCATTTCCATCCAATGAATGCTGGCTCATGCCCCATCCTACACTATATCCTCCTTATTGACCTCTCCGGTTCCATCTTGTGCGTTCAGGGTTCACCAATGGCCTTTCCTTTCACAGCTGTCGGCTAAACCGCTCGAAGAGCAAGGACAAAAAAAAAATCCAAATCATCACAGCAGATGATATTTTGTAACAGTGCACATAAGATGTGAACTTGAATAATATCAGTGAACCTGTTTATATGAATATTCATAAATCTTTGAAACAGTTCTCAGTCTTTGATCTCTCACTTTACTGCTTGGACTTGTGTGACTCCTAGGTACTGGTATGAAAAAGGAAAGAATGCAGGAACATTTCTAAACCCTTTAAAAGATAATGGTCTGGATTTTGCCATCAGTGGGAAGGAACAGCATTAATCATGCTGACACCTACCCACAGAGTTTTCATGAGCTTTTAAGCAGCAGCTGCTGTCATTGGGAGTCCGATACGGTGCAGCACCCTCTACAGGAGATTTGTGGCATATGTGAGCAGGGCAGGAAACAGTGAGCCCTTTAACCAATCAGATTCAAGAATTCTCATTGCTAAATGTAGAGTTTAAGCCAGAATATATACATTAGATTTAAATAATGTACAGAAAGCAAACTAAAGTTTGGAAAAGACAGATGGGATTAAGAGAGTGATAAAAGAGATGCAGAAAAAGGTAAAAATATATTTTTTTAAAACCTCCATCACTAATTTTCTTTTAAGTTAATGAGATTCCACATTTGTAAAATTATTTTTTCAGGGTCAGAGAGATTATTCAGCAGTAATTATCACTTATCGCACCATTAAAGCTTACTCTTGAATGCACCAGTCGTACATTTTTCAGCCATTTTTAATGCAGAATTCATGGGCAAGAACCAAAACCTCTCATTATTGCATGTCCTTTAGTGGTGATTATTGGTGAGGACTGCAACAGTGCAGGCTGCGGAGGATAGGGTTCCCTGAGCAGACTGTCAAAGTCATTTGGGAGAATGCCTCATCGCCAGAACTTTCCAACAAGCACCAAGATGTAGATTGGCTGGTGGTGAGAAAGGCCCTTCCCATCAGATCATTCCTACACGCCAGGAGTCTCACCCCCTCTGCACGTTGCCCTCGAGGTGCTGTGGTGGGGAAGAGACTGTTGTTCACCTCTTTGTGGAATGTGCCTTTGTAAAGAAGGTCTGGAGAGAGATGCAGTGGTTTCTGTCGAGGTTCATCCCGAACAGTTCTGTGACACAGGACTCTGTGCTCTACGGGATGTTCCTAGGCTCACACACCGAGACAAACATCAACTGCAGGATCATCATCTCGGTGAAAGACGCTCTTTGATCTGCCCGAAACTTGTTGGTCTTCCAGCGCAAAGAGTTGTCCCTGACCGAGTGTTGCAGACTGGCACATTCCAAGGCCCAGGACTACGTGCTGAGGGATGCACTAAAGCTTGGGGCAGCCACCGCAAAGGCGCAATGGGGAAAGGTCGCTGCCTAAGACCTTTTAGCCATAGTGCACTGAGGGGCTGGGAATTGTATAGAGCCCTCGGGCTGTATGACTCACATTGAATGTATACAGTGAATACTACATGTATCATAATTGTATTGATGCACCTTAGAGTGCAACATGATCTATGTCGATAATTTGAATATGATCGCACTTTCTGTGATGACCATTTTGAAGTGTTTTGTAATGTTCCTTTATATATTTGATGGATAAAGTATATTTTAGCAAAACAAAAGTTGATTGTAGGGTTGGGAAATTTTCATTGCTGGTGATTCCCTCTCTAGGACAACATCCAGACTTTCTCTTATTCATTCACAGGATGTGGGCTTTACAAAGGCTAGGCCAGCATTCATTGCCTGTCCCTAATTGCCCTTGAGAAGGTGGTGGTGAGCTGCCTTCTTGAACTGCTGCAGTCCCTGTGGTGTAGGTACATGCACAGTGCTTTTAATTCCAGAATCCTACCGAATACAAATTCCACCATCTGCTGTGGTGGGATTTGAACCCCAGTCCCCAGAACATTACCCTGGGTCTCTGGATTATGAATCCTATGACAATACCACAGCACTGCTCCCTCACCCACTCGGTAGGTGCCTGCTGGGGGAGAAGGGTTATCCCCTGAAGAGGTGACTTCTGAACCCTATTAATACCCAGATATGGGAACAGAGAGGTGCAACAACAAGAGCCATCTTCTAACACAAACCTGCATTGGACAGGCCCTTGGCATCTTGAAGATGTGCCTCTGTTGCCTTGACTGGTTGGGTGGTGTCCCCCAGAGCCAGCCAGAGTGTCTCATATTGTAGGTATCTACTGCACACTGCACAACATGACTGTACGAAGAGGCCTGGAGCTGGATGAAGAGGAGGACCTGGAATGCCATCCTTCCTCAGAGGAGGAAGAAGATAAGGAAGAGGAAGGCAAAGGGGGAAGCTGCTGAGGAGCCTGGTGCTGAGGCATTAAAGGAGGACTGCAAGAGCATCTCAATCCATATGGCAATCGGCAGAGTGGCCTGGCTGAAAAGACCACACTAATCCAGCAATGTTTCACGAGTGTGGCTCTCAATCCTTTGACCAATGAGTTTGAAACATAACTTTCTTCACAGAAGAGAATTATCCAGTAAAGACGCATGGATCTGAATAATCCCATGGCCACCCAAATACATTAAGCATGGGGCCTCCAGCACCACCTCACAGAACACGCAGCCACACTAAGCCCAGGAATTCCCTTGCCCCCCACATGAACCTTCATCTCACTTTTGACATCAAACATGAATAACACAAAGGTCTCATTGATTTCATAATCAATTATAATGACAATGGGAAAAGTGAATGACCAAACAAATATAGGAAAATTCATTCAGGTGACCCATTAAATGTAACTAGCAGAGTGACACCCTGCACTCACACACAATCTCCTGTGGCTAAATATGAGATGGAGGCAGCTGGCTCCACTGTGCTCCCAACTGGCCAAGATGCCCATAGCTTCCATCCTCGTTGTGGATGCGCCTGTAGGGGATCCTCCATATTCTCTGAACCAGCAGCTTCTGTCATCAGGCCTTGTAGAAGAATAGTTCCTGAGTCAGAGGGGTTGAGGAAACAAGGGATGATGCCAGTGCCCCCTGGGTGGGGTGGCCCCCTCATCAGCCTCTGTGAATGCCTCAGCAATTTCATGGCTCTGCAGGAGGGTGGCACCTCTCTCAATGCTCATGTACTCAAATCCCTGAGCCATAATGGAGCATGTGCTGCATGGACTCCCCCAATACCTTCTCATGACTCCGCACTGCCTTAGGGATCTCCAACAATCAGGAATTCATCTGCTTCAGATGCTCCAGAAAATCCCTTCTTGTTTATAACACCCAAAATCCAGGATCTCCACTAAGCGGATTATGGTTGTGTCTGTTCTCTGCCCTCCACGGGGGCCACCCATGCCTCTCTTTGCCAACACTGGCCCTCAACAAACCCTCCTGTGTCATCTCCACAGCAAACAGCCTGGTGGTGACCTTCAATGGTACTGGCAGAGGATGTCCTCCCCTGTCCATGGGGATTAGATTCTCCCGCTGAATGTGGCAGATATGGTCCACCGCATCTCTGGACAAGTGCAGATGTGTGCAGCATTGCCTTTCACCCATCTCCAGATAGGAAACTCTTCTTCAGTAGATCCTTGAGCGTGCGAGTTCCCTCATGGGATTGGTCTAACCTTCTCATCCTCTAGTTCTTGCTGGGGCTCCCCTGGACCATGGACCTCAGGAGGGTCCTCCTCTGGAAGCTGTGCTAAGTGGCGCGGGGCCCTTCTCCTCCATATTATCAGATCACTGTCATCAAGAAGGCAGCATTGAGTGCAGACTCCATTAATCAATCCTCCTCCCTGTTGACTGATAGATTAATGAACACCAGGCTAATATAGTAGTCCTCCCACTGGCAAATAGAAAGCCAATGTCATGTCCTGGAGCTGAGTCTGTGTTACTAGCTTCTCACTGATACAGTCTTGTAGCTGAGGCCCAAACTCACAGATCTAGGTGACCAAGATGCCAATCCTGATACTTGACATCTCAATCCCACAGAGGTCGGAAGTGGTTTGGACACATTCATGAAGTGTGCCCCACCTTAGCAAAGGCACCCCTGCAACCTCTGATCTGGTATACTGATTAAGGTCAACTTGCACTTCAGCAATGACTGGATGCCCTTTGGCCAATTGGAGAAAGCACATTAGAGGCTTTCATTGAAGATCTGGCAGGTGCTTAGCAGCTGTGTTTCCTTAATGGTTACCTGCATTTTCGATTATCACATTCCTCTCTGTTAATGCTCAGATGGAGTGACTGTATTGTGAAGCCAATGACTCCTGTAGTCTCTTGTTAACTCACACCAAAAGGCAGTGGCTCCAACTGGATCTTCACAAGGAAGCCTTCCTCTTTCCTCTCAGCTCTGACTCTATTTCAATGTTGTGACTCTAAGCAGTTTGATGCTACCCCCTGAAAGGGCCCTTACTCCAGCTGTGGGCTCCACCCACACTGCCTCAGACCCCTCCCGTGCAGATTCTTTTCCAGCTTCAATTTTAAACTGCACCTAACATCAGGGTTTCAAGGTGCTGCTGCTGCATTTATTTATTGAGATCAGCTTCGACCCTCTCCCAGTCAGTGTGCAGGTCCCTCCAATCTTCCTGGAACCTCATGCTGTGCAGGTAGAACTCCCTCCGGTTATTCTCCGGCCTCCCCCAGCAACCCCGGATTGGATTGTCATTGTGGTGGATATTCCGGCCCTCCCCTCTAAACCCATCACTGTTGATATCCCCATGCCCCATGTGGATCCCACCCCTCCCCATCTCGAGGCTGTTTGCATGGTCACATACAGAGGAGACCCCCCAGGAGAGCTTCAAATACCCCCCACTCCGTATTTCATTTTCCCCCATTTACAGGCTGCAGATGCCGTCCCCAACCATGATCATCCCATCTGTAGCCCAGTATCAAGCCAGGCAAACCCACCACCACCGACTCTGCCGTATCTGAATGGAGCACACAGGCCTTGCCCCTCCCTGGAGCGGGACTATGACATGCGTACCATCGCATAACCCTGTAGCCTGGCCCACAAAGCCCCTGGACTGCCTTTAATCCCAGACCAGGGACTATGACTGTCTTTCAATGAGCTCACTGTTCCTTTATGACTTATCACAACACAGACTCCCTTCCTTCCCACCCCACCCCCATGAATCTCTGTACAACCCATTCCGCTTGTGCTGCACTGACATAATCCGCCCCCACACCCCCCTCCTATTCTGGAGTCTGCGTGCATCCCCTCCCATTCATACCGTTAAATTCCCATCCACCCCATCCTGTGTCTGCCTTCTGGATTTCCATGTTGGATTCCAGTTTCCCACCATCAGTCTCTCCTCTGACAGCCATTGTTACCCCCACCTCCAACCCCACCTCCAACCCCACCTCCAGCTCCACCTACAACCCCACCTGCAACCCCACCTCCAGCCCCACCTGCAACCCCACCTCCAACCCCACCTCCAGCCCCACCTGCAACCCCACCTCCAGCCCCACCTGCAACCCCACCTACAACTCCACCTCCAGCCCCACCTCCAACCCCACCTCCAACCCCACCTCCAGCCCCACCTGGAACCCCACCTACAACCCCACCTCCAGCCCCACCTGGAACCCCACATCCAACCCCACCTCCAGCCCCACCTCCAGCCCCACGTCCAACCCCACCTCCAACCGCACCTCCAGCCCCACCTCCAGCCCCACCTCCAACCCCACCTCCAACCCCACCTCCAGCCCCACCTGGAACCCCACCTACAACCCCACCTCCAGCCCCACCTGGAACCCCACATCCAACCCCACCTCCAGCCCCACCTCCAGCCCCACCTCCAACCCCACCTCCAACCGCACCTCCAGCCCCACCTCCAGCCCCACCTCCAACCCGACCTCCGACCCCACCATACCCCATTGACCCCCATGTCTCTGTCGTCCTCCATTCCCCCACCCCTGCCCCCCGCCTGGTCACATTGCTGGTCTCTCTTTCAGACCCACAGCGCACACTGAGCGGAGACACCACCCTGTGCGGACCAGCCCTACACCTGACACACCCACCCTGTGCAGACCAGCCCTACACCCGAGGCACCCACCCTGTGCAGACCAGCCCTACACCTGACACACCCACCCTGTGCAGACCAGCCCTACACCCGAGGCATCCACCCTGTGCGGACCAACCCTACACCCGACACACCCACCCTGTGCGGACCAGCCCTACACTCCCACCAGTATGGGTGTCTCACTGGCATCGCTGAGAAACCGGAGCACCGCGGTTGCAGGTCGGCTTTGAATGTTGCCCTCACTGCGAAGTCACCAGTGGAGTGAGGTGGGGAACAGCTGCACGTCACTCATTCCCAATCACGTTTTAAACTGGTGTGATTTGCCGCTGCTGTGACACTGGGGACTGGGATGGGGAGCACAATTCTGGTGAGCAGCGTTTTTAATGAGTATTCATGGCATGGTAATGCATGCAAATGGCGTTCCCGACATGGATCAGCGGGGAGCTGGACCCACCGTCAACACCCCCGTGAAATCTGTGAAGAAAACATTTTGAACTGGTTTCCCGCCAGCGAGATTCCGACTTTTTGCCTCTCTCTGAACTTTCTGCTGCTGCCGGTCACTAAACCCACCGTCGGCAGGAGGGGAAAATTCCACCCTATGAAATGAGCATCAGGGTGTCTCATTGTAATAGCTCCTGGATTTCGTCTCCAGTGTGAGTGTCTCCTGGATTCAGTCTCTCAATGTCAGTGGCTCCTAGATTTGTTCTCTTGATGTAAATTGTCCTTGAACTTGGTCTCATCTGTAAAGAAACCAGAAAGTGGAATAAAAACAGCAAGTGCTAGTCTGGAAGTATCTTTGAAGAGAGAAACAGAATTAATATTTTAGACCAATGACCGGTCATCAGGACTGGATGAAGGTAAAGATGGAGCAGGCTTTAAGGAAGTATAAAGACAGGGAAAGAACAAAACAGAAAGTCTGGGATACGGTGGAAGGTAGAAAAGGTTAAATGACAAAAGGGATGATGGTGCAAGGCAAAAGGAACTAGTAATGGGACAAATAAAGAAACAAAAGATGGGCCTAGAGAAGGTGTAAATGTGAATAGTAGAATCATCACCAAAAATTGTTGGTGAAAAAATGGGAGGCATTGTTAACATCGATATTGAGCCCAGAAGAAATGCCTAATAGAAAGATGAGCTGCTGTTCCTTCAGCTTGCATTGAGCTTCATGGAACAGTGCAGAAGGCCGAGGACAGAGAGGTCAGAGTGGGAGTAGAGCAAAGAGTGAAAATGACCAGCCACTGGTCAGCTCAGGATCACACTTGCAGACTGAAAAGAGGCGCTCCCAAAGAAATCTCGCAATCTGTATTTGGGCTTCCCAGCATAGAGGAGACCACATTGCCAGCAGCGAATGCAGCAAACTAAATTGAAGGAAGTACTAGTAAATCGCTGCTTCACCTGGAAGAATGTTTGGAGCCTTGGGTTGTGGGAAGGGAGGAGCTAAAAGGGCAGGCGTTGCATCTCCTGCACTTGCTTGGAAAGGTGATGTGGGAAGGGGAGGGGTTGTTGGGGGTGGCTGAGGAGTGAACAAGGGTACCGTGGAGGGAATGGTCCCTTCAGAAAGGCAGGGCTTTAATTCAAGGAAGAAGCTGAGATCCCTCAAACCGTCTAGTCGGGGGCGGAAGTATAGAGAGATTGGATGTCCGTGGTGAAGAGGAGACAGTTAGGTGCAAGAAATTGGAAACTGTTAAAATGATGAAGGGTATTGGAAGGTTTGTAGATCTAGGGGAGATAAAATGGACAAGAAGAAAAGAAATAGAATCAAGATACGAACATACAAGTTAGGAGCAGGAGTAGGCCACTTGGCCCCTCAAACCTGCCCTGCCATTCTATAAGATCATGGCTGATCTGACTGTAACCTGAAATCCACATTCCCACCTGCCCCGATAACCTTTTATACCCTTGCTTATCCAGAATCTATCTACGTCTGCCTTAAAAATATTCAAAGACTCTGCTTCCTATGCATTTTGAGGAAGAGAATCCCAAAGACTCACGACACCCAGAGAGAAAAAAATCCTCTTCATCTCTGTTTTAAATGGGCGACCCCTTATTTTTAAACTGTGACCCCGAATTCTAGATTCTCCCATAAGAGGAAACATCCTCTCCACATCCACCCTGTCAAGACCCCTCAAGATTTTCAATTAAGTCACCTCTTACTCTTCTAAACTCCAGTAGATACAAGCCTAACCTGTCCAACCTTTCCTCATAAGACAACCTGCCCATTCCTGGTATTAGTCCAGTAAATCTTCTCTGAACTGCTTCCAATGCATTTACATCCTTCCTTAAATAAGGAAATCAGTACTGTACATAATACTCCAGAAGTGGTCTCACCAATTAAGCATAACCTCTCTACTTTTGTATTCAATTGCCTTCACAATTACCAATAATATTCTATTAATGTTCCTAATTACTTGCTGTACCTGCATACTAATCTTTTGCAATTCATGCATCTCAGAGCTCTGCAATCTCTCACCATTTAGATAATATGCTTCTTTTTTATCCTTCCTGCCAAAATGGACAATTTCACATTTTCCCATGTTATACTCCATTTGCCACATCTTTGCCCACTTGTTATGATCCCCAGCTGAGGTTACCACTAGGCAGATCTGATCCCAGGGTGGAACCCAGCTTGATAGATCCTAACTTTTATTTGTCTGTTTAGATACATGGAGAGTGGTTACTGAACAGAGTCACTGGAGTCAGCTATTGAACTTTTAACAAAAGCATTAAACATTTATTAAATAAGAAAAGATTAACTATATCACAATATTCCTTCATCCACAGTTATACATTTACCGATATATACAAATTTGTAAGGATAACACAAGTTACAAAAGCTATCTTATACTTTTTGTTCACAGTAAGTACACAGTCCATGTGAACCAATTGGCACCCTTTGGTCAGACACACTACACTCTGAAACCAAGTGACAGGTGCCACCTCAACCAGATGCTATGGATCTCTCCTCACCTACCCCCAGACGCTTGTCACACTGTGAGCCAATCAGTCTCACTGCACTCCATCTTTCACATGAGGGTTTCCAATCTCCATTCTTGAAGAACTCACCTTGGAATCTTCTTCCAAACCAATGCTTTCTCTCAGATGCCTTCTGCAAGGGTTCACCTCCAGGATTTCGAACTTTCCTTCCAATGTTCCTCTGCTTGGGTCACCACACGCATTCAAGCTGTCTTCTGTCTCACTGACTCAGCTGTGAACAGTACACCGCTGCTTTGCATGCCCATAGTAAAGAGTTACAGACCTTCAGTTGATTCTTTGGACTTTCTTGCCTCTTGCAAGCTGTTCTCACTTTAAATCTGCTTTCTACGTCTGTTTAATTCTGAAGCTTGGAGGCTTTCTTTCTGCCCCTCACTCTTAACGTCATTAACAGGACCTTTTCCCAGGTTCCTATCTTCCCTTTGGCTAGAAGGTCTTCTTGGGACTTTCTCCTGTTCCACTCCCCTGGATTTTGGGGTCTTTTCTTTAGCTAGGGACTGGCTATCTGTCCCCTTTGCTCCAGTCTCCCCTGGTAACTACTTTTAAAACCAACCAAACTCAAACAGCTTCCAAATCAAACTGCTGTTTCTAGTTTCTTCTATGTGTCTATGGGAGGGACCTGCCCCTCTGGACCCTCGTTGCTAGGCAACAGCCCAGTTTCTCTACTCTTGCTTGTTTAACCTAGCTAAGAGTCATAAAACTCTCATTAGAAATGCAGGCACCATTTAAAATGGAACTAAAACTCAATTTCTTAACACAGAGATATAGAAATACAAATCAAACTTAAACATTAAAGCTAAAACTAATTCCTAAAACCTACAAATACAAATATAACTTACTCAAACCATCTCTATTTCCTAACACACTCACTTAACCTTTCTATGTCCTTTGTACCCTCCTTATGTCTGCTTCAAAACTTACTTTCCTTCCTAACTTTGTATCATCAGCAAATTTAGCAACCATACCTTTGGTCCTTTCATCCATGTCATTTATATAAATGATAAAAAGTTGAGGTTCCAGCACTGATCCCTGTGGCACACCACTCATTACATCTTGCCAACTAGAAAAGCACCCATTTATGCATAATATATGTTTCCTGTTAGCCAGCCAATCTTCTATCCATACCAATATGTTACCCCCTATACCATGAGCTTTTACTTACTGCAATAACCTTTGGTGTGGCACCTAATCAAATGCCTTCTGGAAATAAGATAGGAAGGAATTAGTTCTGTACGACAGGAACAGGCTGAAACAATGGGTCTACCGGGACAGTCCTGTTTGTTGATTTTGGGGAGGAGGTAGAAGCGGACTGTGCAAGGTTGGGGGACTATGAGGTTGGAAGCTGTGGAGGGAAGATCATCAAAGGAGATGAAGTCAATGACAGTCCTGGAAACAATGGCTTGAAGTTTGGTGGTGGGATCATGGCTTGAGGGAGGTAGGAAGAAGTGTCAGAGAGTTGACTTTTGACCTCTGCCAGGTAGAGATCAGTACATCAGACAACAACAGCACCACCCTTATCAGCAGCTTTGATAATGTCAGGGTTAGACCTGAGAGAACAGAGTGCGGCAAGTTCAGAGGGAGACAGGTTCAAGTGAGTGAGGGGAACAGAGAAATTGAGATGTGCAATGTCACACTGGCCGTTCTTAATGAAAAGATCAAGAGAAGGTACCAGGCCAGAGGGAAGGATTAGGTGGAGGGATAATACTAGAGAAGGGTGAAAGGGTCTGAGTGAGACATTGGGTTGCTTAATGCTATCAATTATAAATGGAATTCTAATTATGACCCTTAAGTCAAACCTTGTTTATTCTGGGTAAAAATATCTGTTTGCCAGTGGGTAATTGAATTCATCAGTTATATTGTAGCGCAGACTTTCAGTATTTAAATAGGAAATTATAATCTACTTGGATTAAAGGGGTGCAGATGACCCTGTTCCATATTAGTTTTACCCTCGCCTGCCCAGACCGTTGTAAATTGCACATTTCAATCTGTCAAAGTGTTAACTTGACTAAATTTACAGGAAACAGGTGGAGATGTGCGTCTTACATCAATAACAGCCTTCAGCAAGCAGCTGAAGCAAAATTGCTCATCTTGCTAATGTAACCTCATTTTTTTCAATGAACTGGATGACGCCCAATCGATTTGTTCACAATGGGTAGGTGTGTCAGCAGAAAGGAGATTTGAACAAACTGGAATTAGAGACAGGGGGAGAGAGAACATTCCTCAGTTAGAATATCAGAGAGGAACACTGCCCTGGTAGGTTCAGTTTAGGGAGCAGAGCTTTGCAAACAGAGAACCATTTGACTTTAATGCTGCTGCTGGGTATTTGAGATGAGAAAGGGTGGCAGGTGGGTCTTATAAACGAACTGTGACCGAGGTTGGGAATCCTGGGTGAGTTTAGAAATTGGAGTTGTAACCTCCCTGCTTGCAGTATTCAGCACGGTAGAATTAGGTATATAAAAAAGTGCTGATTTACATTCCTGTACCTGTCCCAGTAAACCCTAGGCTGGGCGGGCAAGGGAATCTCATTTCTCAATGCGAGCCATTTGCACACAGATACTCCATACCTTGCATACCTCTCTTTATCTTTGCGAGCTCCACCTCAAAACCATATTTTGACAGTTTCATAAACCCGTTCTGTCTTTGGTGCGGGAATTCCCTCACACCGTTGACAGTAAATTTGATCTCAATGTTATAAACTGGAATTAACAAAAAAAAAACGTGGAGAACAATAGGCCTCTTGTGTTTTATTCTGTTTCTGAAGGGGTAGATTGTTTAAGATTGTTCCTCAGCTGTTTTGGCGCTTGTAGCATTTTCAGTGCCTGAACGAAAAATTAATGGTGGGATGGAAAAAAAAAGGAAGGACTTAAACCATCCCTGGAGTTTGGCCATTTTCCTGAAGTTTGGGACTCTTCCACCTGTCCGCCCCGCCCGGGGGTTCGGTCCCTGCCCCTGTCAGGGTGTTATCCATTCTAATAAAGGACTGAGAGCCGGACAGAAGGAGAGCGCTGATAAACTCCCAAGTATTCGGTCAGTTTGGGTGTCTTTAGAATTGGCTGCAAGGCGAACCCGGTTTGGTTATTTTGGGGGAGGTGGGGAGAGATACTGGGTGAAGAGCTGTGAATGTGGAAGCACTTGAGACTCAGCGAGGCGGTGCAATGGGTTTGTTCAGGGTAGGGTGTGTGTGTGTGTGTGTTGGGACCTCGCCCATCAGCAAGCACATTGTGTTTGTGTGTCCAGTGACACTGAGAGGGGCCGCCCCATCACAACCCAACACACAGCAATATAAACCCAGCCCTAATAACCGGCGTTATTCATCTGTCTATAATCTTCCTTCTAGTGTTTTGTAGAAGCCGAGGAGGTGGAATTCTCCTGGTCAAACAAAATCCACTCTCTGTCAGAAACAGATGTAAACTAAGTGGGAGTGACCTGGGGCAGCTCTGGAGTAGAACTGGAGTCACTTTACATTGACATTCTCCACTAGTTATTCAGCGAGCTATATAACAAAAAAAAATCCCCATCCCAAATCATCACTGGAGAAGGAGATATCCATTTGTAAAAGATAATATCCGCTATTTGCCATCGCGAGATGTCTGGATCCCTCTGCAAGACGATTGTACTGATTTTCTTCAGGTTTCTGTTCATCTGTTCAGCGATAAAGGTGAGAGATTTTAGAATTCGCTCGGATCTGTAGGTGTGAGTGTGAGAGAATGTCTGTCTGCGGGTGCGGCTGCTCAGCGATTCTCTCTCTCTCTGTCTCTGTCATAACAATGAATCCGTTCCATCAGACTTCACCACCACTCCTTTACTAGAAATGTCATTTTAACCAGGATTAAGAGAGTGTTTTTAACCCTTTATACACTGGGGGACAGGTGTTAGACCCCGGCAGATTTTTAACACTCTGAAACTTACTCCAGTTTTTTGCTTTACACAATATTTGATGGTCCCGAAGCTCAAGTGGAAATTGCGGGAACTCGATTAGCCGCCTTATTCATCGAGGTGGTTTCAGTCCCTGAGGCGATGGGAGCTGTTGGGAGTTTGACAGAGAATGGGTTTAAAAAAAAAGCAGCATGTCTGCATAACACCAATATTTACATTGTCTCCAGGGAAGAGGATTCCTGGCTGATTTCAGAAATGTGTTATTCATAGCAGCAATCATTATATTTCTCACTCGGTATATACCCTTTGAAATGATATTACTTGTTTTGGGGAGCATCAGTTTGAAGTTGAGCAGACTTTGGCATCATCCTGGTGGGGATGATCAATGAAGGAGTGTTGACCCTTCACCGAGTGCAGTTTAAACTCTCTCATCCGAGTTGGACGGTGACATTCTCTCTCTCTCTGCGTTTCTCGACAGTTCTGCTCAGACCCTTCGGTGAATTTATGAGGTGGAAGCTTTGCCGATTTTGCTAACCCCGAGATTGGCAGTAGCGCCTCATTGTGCGGGGAATGTTTCCCCGCATTTGCACCGCAATTAAAAGCGGATCGGATTCTCTGTCTCACCAATAGTCAATTGTCTGGCATTGCGTTTCTTCCCAGTGACAGATTTCCCTGCAGGAGGAGTACAGAACCTGTCCTCTCACTGCGGCGATGCACCTGAACAGGAGGAGGCCATTCAGCCCCTCGAGCCTGTTCCTCCATTCAATGAGCGTATGGCTGATGTGTACATTTACTCCATTCACCCACCTTGGCACCATGTCTCTTTATATCCCAGTTTAGCAAAAATCTATCAATCTCAGGTTTTAAATCATTAAATCAAAGCATCAAGAGGAGAGTTCCAAACTCTTGCCATCCTTTGAATGAATAAATGTTTCCTAGTTTCTCTCCTGAAAAACCTGCCTCTGATTTTAGTGTTGTGACTCCGTGTCCAAGATTCCTCCCACCAGTGGGAACGTTTCTCTTTATTCAGTCCGTGAATCCTTTCAAAAGCCCATAAACCTCCATCAGATCATCCCTTTAACCATCTATGTTCCGGGGAATTCAAGCAGTTTATGTAATCTCTCTAGAATTTAATCTCTGGTGCACTGATAACACTCTGGTCAATCTGATCAAACACTGATCAATTAGAAGATCGTGTCAGTGTTGAGGAAGTAAACTGTAGGTAGCATTGTACCCGTTCGCTACATGAAGCCCTCTTGGGTCAGCGATGGTGTATGGGTTAAACGTAGAACAAAAACTCTAGTGTGTAGCCATATGCCTGAAAAAGGCATAATTAGTTAACGATTCTTCTAAGACATTCATTTAAACAAAGCAAATGGAAATTTAGATGACTAGAATAAGAATCCTGAAAATCTGTTATTAACCTGATTTTTCAGACAATGGTGAATTACATGTGAGCTGGAAAACACAAACCTTATTTTCGCTGAATGTATATAAATAGCTGGAGCACCTGTGCTGTAAAGTGGATTTAATTCCTAGGCTGGCACATGACAGGTGCATCAGCTAACATGACTTGGGAGCTTTTTGAAACCTATCGTCACAGTACAGACATTATTAATCATATTACAGCCCATGCAGTACGTCTAGAGATTTACTGCTGGAGGTGGTACTCCAGCACTGCTAATACTGCTCGAGGTACTAGGCAAATTAATAAACACAGGTGAACCAGTCTCATGGAAAAGTAAGTTTGAACCAGCTACAAATGTTTTTTTTTCTTCTACATTTGTAGTATTCCATTCTTGGTAAACACAAACTGCTGTGCAACCTTGATGGTTTAAAGTGACCTTGCACCCTTTTTTGTTCTATAGTATAGCTCATTAATCACACATTAATGGTCCAGAGTCCTATAACAAAAGCCTTGGAATGTGTTAATAGCCTATTCAGAATAGGTGAGAATAAGCTGATTTGCCAGTGTTTCTGCCTCAATGGGTGATTTGTGGTTGCAGGATTCCTTGATGTGGTAACTGTCAGCTACCTAAGAGAGTCTATGTTTTAGGGTTATACCAATAGAGTCTGCAGCTAAGGAGAAAGCTACGATGATTGAGACTTTTGGATCAATTAGTAATTTTCTGGTCCTGAATTTTCAAGATTAGTTTCAAAATTAAAGTTCCTTTAAATAAATGAATTGACAATACATTACACCCCATTTAAAGGATAGTCCAAATAATTAGCTCAATAAAAGCACATGATTAAGAACATTAAGAGTATTTGAGCACATTGTCTGTTCTAGAAGTGTGATAATATTTTCTGTGTTTTTTCACATGGGTCTGGCCTTTGGAGCATCTCCTATTTTAATCTCCCCATCATTGGTAGCTGGCTAGGTCCTAAATTCTGGAATTCCCCCCCTAAACTTCTTTGCCTCTCAACCTTTCTTTCCGCATTTAAGGTGCTTCTTAAAACTTACCTCTTTGACTAAACCGCTGGTCACCTATCCTAATATTGTCTTATGTGGTTCAGTGTTAAATTTTGTTCAGTAATGCCCGCTTGGGATGTTTTAGACACTATATAAACACAAGCTGTTGTTCTTGGGTGTGAATTGTCAATGGAATGGAATTCGGTACATTTCTGCAGAGGGCTGAGATTTTCACAAACGTGACATGCCCATTTTCTTAGCCATTGCAAAGAATGTGCAAACAAGTCACAAAGGCAAATTAAAATGTATCTGAAGAACTTTCTAATACCAAATAACAGACATGAAGAGATATTGTTATCCTGATCTTGTTTTGGTGATTTCAACATGTGAGTTTTATTGCTGTAAGTTCTTTCCTTAATAAACAAGATGGGTACGTTTATATGCAAACACTGTATTCCAGATTCTCTTTAATTTATTCTTTCCTCTAGTGGAGGTGATGATTTATATTGGGATAGAGTGCTCCGGGCACTAGGTCCTTTATAAATGAGACACACAGCATTTGCAATAAGCTAGAGATAAATAGAACCATGGAAAATGATGGCGCAGGAAGAGGCCATTCAGCCCATCGTGTCTGCACAGGCCAAAAAGAGAAAAAAGAAACTAGTCACCCATTTTAACCCCACTTGGGTATGATTTAATTGCCATTACAGAGACATAGTTACAGGGTAACCGGGGCTGGGAATTGAATATTCAGGGATATTCATCACTTACAATGATAGCCAGAGGGGAAAAGGAGATGGGGTAGCATTGTTAATAAGGGACGCATCAGTATATTAGCGAGAGAGGATCTTAGATTGAAGGAGAAAGATGTAAGATCAGTTTGGGTGGAGCTAAGAAACAGCAAGGGGCAGAAGTTGTTTGGTGGGAGTTGTTTACAGGCCACCAAATAGTCGTGGTAATGCTGGGCACAGTATAAATCAGGAAATCAGAGCTGCATGTAATGTGGGTAATACAGTAATAATGGGTGACGTCAATTTACATATAGACTGGGTAAATTTAATTAGCACTAATGCTCTGAAGGATGACTTCCTGGAGTGTGTACCAGATGGGTTTCTGAAAAAGTACATTGAGGAACCAACTAAGGATCGGGCTATTTTAGATTTAATATTATCTATTTAGAAAGGACTAATTTATATCCTAGCTGTAAAGGATCCATTAGGAAATAGTGACCATAATTTGGTGGAGTTTTACATTAAGTTTGAAAGTGATATGGTTCCTTCTGAAACTAGGGTCCTAAGTCAGAACAAAGGAGATTATGAAGGTATAAGGGGCAAGTTGGCTATGGTGGATTGGGAAATACATTAAAAGATTTGACAGTAGGCAGGGAATGGCTAGTATTTAAAGAAGTATTACATGGTCTACAACAAATATACATTCCTCTAAGACAGAAAAAAAAATTGGAAAGGTGAATCAACTGTGGCTAACAAAATAAATTAGAGATTGCATTAGCTCAAAGGAAATGGCTTATAAGGTTGTCAGAAAAAGTGGTAAAGCCAATGATTGGGAGCAATTCAGAATCCAACAAATGACGACAAAGAAACTGATGAAGAAAAGGAAAAAAGAATATGAATGCAAGCTGGTGAGGAGCATAAAGGTGGACTGTAAAAGCTTCTTTAGGTATGTGAAAACGAAAACATTAGCGAGGACAAATGCAGGCATTACAGGACAGGAGAATTTATAATGGAGAATAAGCAAATGGCGGAGAAGCTAAGCAATTACTTTGAGCAGAATCATCCCAGATTTGCGCTAAGTGTGGTAGCGGGAGGGGAAAATGATGTTTTAGCCACCGGTCACAATGGCGGCTTCTCACACCGTATCGTCCTAATCCTGCCATGTTAATTATGCATTCCCTGGAAACACACCATTTTGTTGGTGGGCAGGCTCTCATTTGCCCACCACGCCATCACCTCGCCGCTTCATCACACTGGACGTCATATTTAAAGTGCAGCCATGTGCACACCTCTCAGTGCTTCCAGCCCAGGGCTGCTGCATGGAAGACATGGCCCCAAAAGGCAAAAAGACAGCAGCCCCCAGGTTTAATGACGCGTCCCTTGAGTGCCTTTTGGACGCAATGGAGACTCACCGTGATGTCCTCTACCCCGGCTCTGGCTGCCGGATGGGCAGCAACATCACCAATCCAGCTTGGGAGGCAGTGGCAGTGGTGGTCAGCACCAATGCCCTGCAAAAGAGGACAGCCACCCAATGCCATAAGTGGATGAATGATCTCATCCGTTTCACCAGGGTAAGTCACGCTTCTCACCACTCTCAACTCATACACTTACAAACCCATCACACATCCACAGGGATCTCACACCTCAAGGGACAACACCACTAACTCTCACACACACCCTCACATCTCCATCAGGCTCATATCCTCTGGAGCTTGTGTCTTCATCCCGTCCATGACTCCATTCACCACACAAACACTCCACTCAGTGCCATGTGTCCTGCTCACACTCTCTCCATCTGTTTTCATGCAGGAGAAGCTGGCTCACAACAGCAGGGAAAGGTCCCAGATGGAGGTGGAGTGGTCCACATTAGGCCCCTTAGTCACTTTGAGGAGTGTGCCATCACGCTGACTGGTGAGGATGTGGACCCTGCCTGCGGTGACAGTGAGGTCGCTCTCTCAGTGCAACTGTGAGTGCTCTCTCCCCTGTTTTTGACTCTGCTGCCATGCACTAATTATCTCTACTTTGGTTCACAGGGAGCTCAGCCAAGTGACCAACACCCTCAGCCAGCCAGTCCCTCAGCTCCATCCATGTCATCACCTCCAGCCAGGAGGACACCTGCTCCATTGAAGAGCTGGAAATAAGCAGCCTGGAAGACTCGTCACAGCGCTTACCTACACCCTCCACCAGCGCAGAGAGACACAGCTCGGTGGGACCTAGATCTAGAGCAGGCTCGGGTTCACAATCACCATACGGACACTTGTCCATGTCAGGAGGAGGCAGATTCAGCCGAGCTCCCCGGCATTCGGAGGACTGCTGGGGAAGAGGCATCTGAAAGTCCGAGTCAGATGACAAGCCTCTGGATTCAGCCTTTCAACTCATCGTGGAGAGTCAGCAGAAGGCATGGGAAAATCACACAGAGCTGTTGGAAGCCCTCAACAGAGTGGCACGCGAGTCAGAGGAATGCGTCCACCTGCTCTCTAATGAGGTGGTGCCCACATGTGCGCGTATGGAGATCTCCATGGGGAGGATGGCAGATGCCATGGAGACCCTGGTCCAGCAGAACGTGGAGATGTGTACAGACCTGCACTCCATCGGGGGAGCCATGGGTGAGTTCCTGCAGTGGCAACGTGAGAGGGAAATGGGACACCTCGATGTCCCTCCAGATGCTCCTTCCCCTTAAGGAGTCAGGCCGGGGCCTTCGGGCACCCGAAGGGAGGAGGAGCGGCAGCTGGACACCCCTGGGTCATCCACTCAGCAATCTCAGAGTCTGTCCTATCCCTCCGAGTCCCCTTGCCTGTGACCCCCTCAACCTCATCCTCTGTCACCGCAGAGGGAGCAGCTGGGCCACAGGAGGGCAGCCAAAGCAAACCAGGGCCCTCAAGGCCTCGGCTCTCCAGAGGACCCACACCAAAGTCATCAGAGGCAACAGGGCCGACCATTGCACAGGCTGTCTCCACCCCTGCTGCGGATGTCAGGGCAGCACCTAGAAGTCTAAAGCATTCAAAAGTTAAGAGATTCTGATGACAGGCGGTTGCACAGGTGAACACATTTTGTCACTTTACAATCTGGAAATATATTCACTTTCATTGAACAATGTGTAATGATGTATTCAGCTTCATTTACAGGCTTCACGAGACCTCCCACTGCACCAACCCCACCCCCATACACTAGCAGTTCAGCTGCAGACATCCAGCCCATGAGTGATCCTGGCGTGAGGTGTGTGTGCGTGCCTGCATGCATGTGTGGCAGGCCCTTTTGGAGTCTCGTGCAAGCACTCTTCCCACACATGTGGAACCTTCCTCTATCACACTCATCTCACTGTTCCGAGCATTTTCACTGCTGCCTGCTGGGGTTCTCTTTCAGTTGTCCATCTAAGCCGACCTGCATCTCCGACCACCCACTGACCATATTCCCATGCAGCACCTGTGCCCATCCAACACGGCTCTCGTTTCACTTTCCATTTAGCCAGCGTGGTTGTGATAAAATCTTTCTTTCGCTCCCTTGTCCTTTGCCCTCCCCTTGTCACTCATTTCCTTTCCCCCATCACTGTTGACCACTGCCCCCTGGCATCACCTTCCACCTCCCCTCTGTGACCTACCAGCCACAACCCTTTTCTTTTGGGGATGTCCAGGTGACAGTCACAGACTCATCAGAGCCCTCCCTTGCACATTCACCTGGACATTCCACACCTTGGGACCCCTCCCCCCGACATTGGGACCCCTCCCCCCGACCTTGAGACCACTTGCCCCCCGACCTTGCAACCCCTTCTCTCCCGCCCCCCCAACCTTTGGGACCCCTTCTCTACCCCCCACCTTGGAATCCCTTCTCTTCCCCACCATGGGACCCCTTCCCTCCCCACCCCTTGGGACGCCTTCTCCCACCCCCACAATTTGGATGCCTTCTCCCTGACCTGCCTTCGGAGCCCTTCTTCCCCCTCCCAGCCTGGGCCAACTCCTTCCCCCACTTTGGACTCCTTCCCCTCCACCTTTGGACCTGTATCCCCCTCCCCTTGGACTCCTTTCCTTACACCTTCCACCCCACCATTACAACTACCTTCCCAGTTGCTGTCTTATCCCCCAACTCCACCCCCCCTACCCACTCCCTCTTCCTCTTCCAATCGATGCTGGACCTTCCTCTCCCTCCCCCGGTACATCTTCCTCTCTCAAACACAGCTGGACCTTCCTCTCCAGCCCCTCGATCATCATCCGTTGTGAGCAGATCCTCAATGGTGGCTTTCCACCTTCCATGAGCTGTTTCACCGCGGAGCCGTGTCCATGAGAATCCACCCAGCATGCCATGGATGTTCCTCTAGGGCCCTGTTGCTGTTGGGCTACAGCATCTTCTGCTCCTCGGGTGTCCGTGATGTGAGCAAGGCCCTGGCGGTAAGTCCCGGCTTCTGCACATCACACTTGTCAAGATGTGTTCTGCACTGGCGTGTTTTCCTGCTGATGTAGGTGGACGATCCAGCGGGGGTGGGGGTGATGAGTCTGGCGGACTGGCCTTACAATGATACACTGATGTATTACAATGAGTTTCCCGACGTCTGATGATGGGAAACACAGCCCTGCTATCGATGGGCTGAGCCAACAATCGCAAACTGGTTTCACGATGTCGTGAAACTGATTTTTGGCCTTCTTGCCATTTTGTCTGCTCGAGCCACCAAACACGCCCAACACCAGCAGGTACAGAAAATTACACCCTTTGTGTCTGTCTTCATGGAGGGTGATAGAGAAAATCTCCCAGAAGTACTGAGGAACCAAGGGACTAGTGAAAATGAGGAACTGAAAGAAACTAGTATTAATAAAGAGGTAGTACTTGAAAAATTAATTGGATTGAATATTTATAAATGCCCAGAGTGTTGAAGGAGATGGCTAGGGAGATAATGGATGCATTGGTGGCCATCTTTCAAAATTCTATTGATTCTGGAAAGGTTCCTACAGACTGGGAAGTAGCAAATGTAACCCCACTATTTATGGAGAACTACAGACCTGTTAGTTTGACGGCATTAGTGGGGAAATGTTAAACTCTATTATAAAGAATGTGATAACTGGAAATTAGAAAAGAATGGTAAAATTGGGTAGCATCAACATGGATTTATGAAAGGGAAAACATGTTTGACAAACTTGGAGTTTCTTGAGCATGTTACTAGCAGAATAGATAAGGGGGAACCAGTGGATGTGGTATATTTGGATTTTTAGAAGGCTTTCGATAAGGCCTTACACAGGAGGTTAGTAAACAAAATTAAAGCCCATGGGACTGGGGGTAATATACTGCTATGGATTGAGAATTGGCTAACAGACAGAAAACAAAGTGTAGGAATAAACGGATCCTTCTCAGAATAGCAGGCTGTTACTATGGGGTACCACAAAGATCAGGGCCACAGCTGTTTGCAATCTATATAAATGATTTGGATGTGGGGGACCAAATATAATATTTCCAAAATTACTAAACTAGGTGGGAATGTGAGTTGTGAGAGGGATGCAAGGGGGCTTCAAGGGGATTTAGGCAGATTAAGTGAGTGGGCAAGAACATGGTAGATGGAATATAATGTGAATATGTGTGAAGTTATTCACTTTGGTGGAAAAAATAGAAAGGAAGAGTATTTCTTAAATGGGGAGAGGTTGGGAAATGTTGATGTCCAAAGGGACCTGGATGTCCTTGTTCATGAGTCACTAAAAGCAAACACACAGGTAGAGCAAGCAACCAGGAAGGCAAATGGTATGTTAGCCTTCATCACAAGGGGATTTGAGTACAGGAGTAAAGATGTCTTGCTGCAGTTTTATAGAGCCTTGGTGAGACGGCACCTGGACTATTGTGCACAGTTGTGGTCTTCCTATTTAAGGAAGGATGTACTTGTCATAGAGGGAGTGCAACAGAGGTTCACCAGATTAATCCCTGGGATGGCGGGATTGTTTTATGAGGAGAGATTGAAGAAACTGGGCCAGTGTTCTTTAGAGTTTCGAAGAATGAGGGGTGATCTCATTGAAACTTACAAAATTCTTACAGGGCTCGATAGGGTAGATGTAGATAAGATGTTTCCTCTAGCTGGTGAGTCTAGAACCAGGGGACACAGTCTCAGAATAAGGGGTAGGCCATTCAAGACTGAGACGAGGAGGAATTTCTTCACTCAAGGGGTGGTGAATCTTTGGAATTCTCTACCCCAGAGGGCTGTGGAGGCTCAATCATTGAGCATGTCATGAGCATGGCTAATTCAGCAAGGTACTGAAACTATAAATCAAAAAGCAAATACTTCTGGAAATGTAAAATAAAAAGAATGAAGCAGGTTTGGCAGCAAATGTGGAGCAAGAAATTGTGGATTCATTTTAGAGTCGTGTAGAATGTGAGGTTGCTGCACTCATACACTCCATTGGCAGGCCTTCCTCAAACACTCCATCAGCAGGCCCTCCTCATATACTCCACCAGCAGGCCTTCCTCATACAATCCATCAGCAGGCCCTCCTCATACACTCCATCAGCAGGCCCTCCTCATACACTCCATCAACAGGCCCTCCTCATACAATCCATCAGCAGGCCCTCCTCATACACTCCATCAGCAGGCCCTCCTCATACACTCCATCAACAGGCCCTCCTCATACACTCCATCAACAGGCCCTCCTCATACACTCCATCAGCAGGCCCTCCTCATACACTCCATCAACAGGCCCTCCTCATACAATCCATCAGCAGGCCCTCCTCATATACTCCACCAGCAGGCCTTCCTCATACACTCCATCAGCAGGCCCTCCTCATACACTCCATCAACAGGCCCTCCTCATACACTCCATTGGCAGGCCTTCCTCAAACACCCCATCAGCAGGCCCTCCTCATATACTCCACCAGCAGGCCTTCCTCAAACACCCCATCAGCAGGCCCTCCTCATACACTCCATCAGCAGGCCCTCCTCATACACTCCATCAACAGGCCCTCCTCATACATTCCATTGGCAGGCCTTCCTCAAACACCCCATCAGCAGGCCCTCCTCATATACTCCACCAGCAGGCCTTCCTCATACACTCCACCAGCAGGCCCTTCTCATACACTCCATCAGCAGGCCCTCCTCATACACTCCACCAGCAGGCCCTTCTCATACACTCCACCAGCAGGCCTTCCTCAAACACTCCATCAACAGGCCTTCCTCATACACTCCACCAGCAGGCCCTTCTCATACACTCCACCAGCAGGCCCTTCTCATACACTCCACCAGCAGGCCCTTCTCATACACTCCACCAGCAGGCCTTCCTCAAACACTCCATCAACAGGCCTTCCTCATACACTCCATCAGCAGGCCTTCCTCATACACTCCACCAGCAGGCCTTCCTCATACACTCCATCAGCAGGCCCTCCTCATACACTCCATCAACAGGCCTTCCTCATACACTCCATCAACAGGCCTTCCTCATACACTCCATCAGCAGGCCCTCCTCATACACTCCATCAGCAGGCCCTCCTCATATACTCCATCAACAGGCCTTCCTCATACACTCCATCAACAGGCCTTCCTCATACACTCCACCAGCAGGCCTTCCTCATACACTTCATCAGCAGGCCCTCCTCATACACTCCATCAGCAGGCCCTCCTCATACACTCCATCAACAGGCCTTCCTCATACACTCCACCAGCAGGCCTTCCTCATACACTCCACCAGCAGGCCTTTCTCATACACTCCATCAGCAGGCCCTCCTCATACACTCCATCAGCAGGCCTTCCTCATATACTCCACCAGCAGGCCCTCCTCATACACTCCATCAGCAGGCCCTCCTCATACACTCCATCAACAGGCCTTCCTCATACACTCCATCAGCAGGCCCTCCTCATACACTCCATCAGCAGGCCTTCCTCATACACTCCACCAGCAGGCCCTCCTCATACACTCCATCAACAGGCCCTCCTCATACACTCCATCAGCAGGCCCTCCTCATACACTCCATCAGCAGGCCTTCCTCATACACTCCACCAGCAGGCCCTCCTCATACACTCCATCAACAGGCCTTCCTCATACACTCCATCAGCAGGCCCTCCTCATACACTCCATCAGCAGGCCTTCCTCATACACTCCACCAGCAGGCCCTCCTCATACACTCCATCAACAGGCCCTCCTCATACACTCCATCAGCAGGCCCTCCTCATACACTCCATCAACAGGCCCTCCTCATACAATCCATCAGCAGGCCCTCCTCATATACTCCACCAGCAGGCCTTCCTCATACACTCCATCAGCAGGCCCTCCTCATACACTCCATCAACAGGCCCTCCTCATACACTCCATTGGCAGGCCTTCCTCAAACACCCCATCAGCAGGCCCTCCTCATATACTCCACCAGCAGGCCTTCCTCAAACACCCCATCAGCAGGCCCTCCTCATACACTCCATCAGCAGGCCCTCCTCATACACTCCATCAACAGGCCCTCCTCATACATTCCATTGGCAGGCCTTCCTCAAACACCCCATCAGCAGGCCCTCCTCATATACTCCACCAGCAGGCCTTCCTCATACACTCCACCAGCAGGCCCTTCTCATACACTCCATCAGCAGGCCCTCCTCATACACTCCACCAGCAGGCCCTTCTCATACACTCCACCAGCAGGCCTTCCTCAAACACTCCATCAACAGGCCTTCCTCATACACTCCACCAGCAGGCCCTTCTCATACACTCCACCAGCAGGCCCTTCTCATACACTCCACCAGCAGGCCCTTCTCATACACTCCACCAGCAGGCCTTCCTCAAACACTCCATCAACAGGCCTTCCTCATACACTCCATCAGCAGGCCTTCCTCATACACTCCACCAGCAGGCCTTCCTCATACACTCCATCAGCAGGCCCTCCTCATACACTCCATCAACAGGCCTTCCTCATACACTCCATCAACAGGCCTTCCTCATACACTCCATCAGCAGGCCTTCCTCATACACTCCACCAGCAGGCCTTCCTCATACACTCCATCAGCAGGCCCTCCTCATACACTCCATCAACAGGCCTTCCTCATACACTCCACCAGCAGGCCTTCCTCATACACTCCACCAGCAGGCCTTCCTCATACACTCCACCAGCAGGCCTTCCTCATACACTCCATCAGCAGGCCCTCCTCATACACTCCATCAACAGGCCTTCCTCATACACTCCATCAACAGGCCTTCCTCATACACTCCACCAGCAGGCCTTCCTCATACACTTCATCAGCAGGCCCTCCTCATACACTCCATCAGCAGGCCCTCCTCATACACTCCATCAACAGGCCTTCCTCATACACTCCACCAGCAGGCCTTCCTCATACACTCCACCAGCAGGCCTTTCTCATACACTCCATCAGCAGGCCCTCCTCATACACTCCATCAGCAGGCCTTCCTCATATACTCCACCAGCAGGCCCTCCTCATACACTCCATCAGCAGGCCCTCCTCATACACTCCATCAACAGGCCTTCCTCATACACTCCATCAGCAGGCCCTCCTCATACACTCCATCAGCAGGCCTTCCTCATACACTCCACCAGCAGGCCCTCCTCATACACTCCATCAACAGGCCCTCCTCATACACTCCATCAGCAGGCCACATTGGATCTTCATTATGATGGAATATGACTAATATTTGGTTATTTGCTCCTTCCTAACACGTTGTCTTTGATTTCTTCTCATAGTCATTTGAAGCTTTCCTGATTAACGGATGACCTAAAACTTCAGTAAATAAAGACCCTGCTGCTAACCTCCATATATTTGTAATAACTAAGCTTGACTATCTAACAGTAGCAGTTATAAATAGAATATGAATTGGGGCCTGTGAATCCGCTTTTATCCCATTGATAGGCTTGATTTGTGGATTACTTAATTTCAAAGAAAAGTGCAAGAAAGGGCTGAGTGTGGCTCAGTTGGTAAATGTACCACTGGGTGTGAGATCGAGCTATACAATCGAGAAGATGCCGGCTTTGATTCCCCACCTGTTCTGGGTTAGTTGATCCTGGTTTGGTTGGTTAGGCAGCATTAGAGTTGCACCTACGCAGCAAGCTCGATTTACAGTCTTCCCTTTCCCCTTCATAGGGAGATTCCTGTCTGTTAACTGTGCTGAAATGTGCATGCTTGTGGACTTTGTGTGAGGTCAGGGTCAGTTTTAATTGAATATAGGAGCAGGAGAAGCCGATTCAACCCTTTAGCCAGTTCCGCTGTTCAATTAGATCTTGGGCGATCTTTATGTCAACTCCATTTCCCTGCCTTTGCTCCATAATCCATGATACTCTGACCCTTACCCATATAAAAATCTATCAACCTCACTCTTTAATATTTCAATACCCTCAGCATCCACATCCTTTTTTAGGGGGAAGAGTTCTAGATGTCCAGTACCTTTTGTATGGAAAAATTCTTTCTGAATACACTCCTAAATCCAATTTTAGGTTTGGTTGTTCTGGATTCCCCCACTAGAAAATACATTTTTGTTGTACCTACCCTTTTGAACTTCCTCTTTGTTTTAAATACCACAATAAAACATCCCTCAACCATCGAAATTCAAAGGAATATCAGCCAAGTTTCTGTAACCTGTCCTCATAATTTATCATTTTGAGCCCTGAGATAGTTCTAGTGACTCTATGCTGTACACACATTCTGAGGCCTATTTATCCTCCCTGATATAAGGTTCCTGAACGGAATGCCGGGTCACTCCAGATAGAGTCTGATTAAAGCTCTGTACAACAGGAGGGTCATTGTGTTCAAACCCCCAACATTCCAATGGCCTTCTGAATTGGATTTTGAACTTGTGCACTAACTTTTAGTGATTGGTATATGGACACCTAAACGACTTGACTGCTTTGTAGCTTTGAGTCTCTCAATATTAAGAGAATATTTGATTTGTCTTTCTCAGGTCCAAACTTATCCACATTGAACTCAATCTTCCACAGTTTTCTCCCACTCATTTAGTTTGTGTCTTTTGCAACCTCCTGCTGTCATCCACACAACTTGCTGTGCCTCCTCACAGGGTCATCTTAAAATGTGAATGTCCAACTCTCTATTTGTTTTTCCAAGTCATCAATATATATGGTGAAAGGCTGAGGCCTGAGCACTGACATTGAAAAACACCACATCCCTCTGATCCTTTACCTTCCCTTTTCTCCCCTATACCCTGACCTGCTGACATTCACTGCCTCAGCTCATGAATGAAGAATGGACACTGGGGAAATTTCTCATGAGTGACTTGCATCCATGGAATTGTGCTCTAGCAGGAGTCACCATATTGTGTAGTGGAGGGGAGAAAATGGAAGATTCCTTTTTAATTTTTGTAAAGCACCAGAGGGAGGAGTACCTATATAATTGCCTGCTGAGGCTGCCTCATTGTCTCCTAATTATATTTGGAATGTGATCTCAGTTATCCTGTTATGGTGCTGTGGCTCAGGGAATAACACTAGTGCCTCTAAATTGTAAGGTTTTGGGTTTAAGTCCCACTCCAGACGGCACAAAAATCAAGACTGACACTCCGGTCCAATGCTGAGAGAGTGCTGTCTTTCGGATGAGGGGCTAAACCCCCACTCAGGTAGATAGAAAAGATCTGGCATTATTTTGAAGAGGAGCAGGGGAGTTATCCCTGGTGTCCTGGCCAATATTTATCCCTCAATCAACATCACAAAGTCAGATTACCTGGTTATTAGAATATTGCTGCTTGTGGGAGGTTTCTGTGTGAAATTTGACTGCTGCATTTCTTACACCATAACAGTGACTACACTTCAAAAATACTTGATTGACTGTAAGTGTTTTGAGATGCCTGTGCTTGTGAAAAGCACAACATAAATGTAAGTCTTCCTTTCTTATGCTGTCTGTGATATATAAAATCAGAATGAAAATCTATTTTTAGACTGTATGTAATATACATTAATTCAACCAGTTGCATTATCAGCCTAAGAACAATAGGGAGAGATTTTGCCTTTGTACATGTGGCCAATTCATAAGCCACCTCTCTTTAAATACAATTCTGATTTTGTTGCATGTTGTGCAAACGCTTCACTATGACTGCGCTGTTCAATCATTCTGTATCAGAGGCAATTTACTAACAAAGTGGTACATCACAATGGCAGGTTGATATAACCTGTCAATAGTTTGATGTATACACTCTGATTCTTATTGAGCCAGTTAACAAACTTGTTTATGTAATTAAAAGCATGTTGACAGTATCTTGAAAAAGGATTCCATTTTCAGTGTTGCCAAATGACTTCCTTTAAGAGATAGTTATACCATTTTGAATTTACAGTTGTGTGGCAAAACCCCTGGCTATCGCAAAGACACTGCACTTTCTGGACACATGAATAGCTTAGGATAGCAATTTTCAAAGGCTAGGAAAAAGCAGATAATCTCACTGGTCTTTTTCGATATAAAAATGTATCTACTCTGGAATAGAGCTCTGCACATCTGTTGAAACATGCATACATAGAACTGCATTGCCACTGTGTGCCTTGATGCTAGTCACATGAGGTAAGTCTGCATTAGAAAAAAGGTCTGTCGGCAATGTGATAAATGTTACATTCAGTCATATTCCAAAGTTCAATAATTCGCATTGGGAAATTGGAGGAGAATGTGACAAGGTCAAAAATAATTCGAATGAGAAACATCAGCATTTTCAAATACATCAAATGCACATAGATATCAAGAAGAAACAATTCCATAAATACATGTTATAGCTATAGTACACATGGACACCTAAATATTTATCACAATAACATTAACATGTACATATCCTTATATTGTATATAACATAGCTATGAATAAAGATCTTAGAATGTAGGAGTAGGTACAAACTTTATAATCCACTTACCTTATTCGCTTTTTTTCAACAATCCTCTGACACCAGTCTTCAATCCCTTGACATCACCAATCTCCTCAAACCCTGCTTCCTTTAAGGACTCCATCCCATTCTCTCAGTTCCTTCGCCTCCATCACATCTGTTCTGATGATGCCACTTTCCAAAACAGTTCCTCTGACATGTCTTCCTTCTTCCATAACCGAGGTTTTCCATCCACGGTGGTTGACAGGGCCCTCAACCGTGTCCGGCCCATCTCCCGCACATCTGCCCTCACACCTTCCTCTCCTTCCCAGAACCATGTTAGGGTCCCCCTTGTCCTCACTTATCACCTCACCAGCCTCCGCATTCAAAGGATCATCCTCCGCCAACTCCAGCATGATGCCACCACCAAACACATCTTCCCTTCACCCCCCTGGTGGCATTCCGCAGGGATTGTTCCCTCCGGGACACCCTGGTCCATTCCTCCATCACCTCAACCCCTTCCCACGGCACCTTCCCATGCAACCGCAGAAGGTGCAATACCTGCCCCTTTACTTCCCCCCCTCCTCACCGTCCAAGGGCCCAAACACTCCTTCCAAGGCTTCACTTGCACTTCCCTCAGTTTAGTCTACTGTATTCGCTGCTCCCAATGCAGTCTCCTCTACATTGGGGAGACCAAACGCAGACTGGGTGACCGCTTTGCAGAACACCTTCAGTCTGTCATGACCCAGACCTCCCTGTTGCTTGGCATTTCAACACTCCACCCTGCTGTCATGCCCACATGTTTGTCCTTGGCCTGCTGCAATGTTCCAGTGAAGCTCAATGCAAACTGGAGGAACAGCACCTCATCTTCCGACTAGGCACTTTATAGCCTTCCGGACTGAATATTGAGTTCAACAATTTTAGATCATGAACTATCTCCTCCATCCCCACCCCCTTTCTGATCCCCCTTTAATCAATAATTTATAATTTTTTTACAACTATATATTTTTTCTTTTCCCTCCTATTTTTAAATTTATTTCGATCCATTGTTTCATCTCCACCTTTTAGCCCATTTCGATCCCTTCCCCCCACCCCACCCCCACTAGGGCCATCTGCCACTAGCTTGCTACCCTTAATGTCCCCATTAGCACATCATTTAGATAATATCACCACTTTGTCCTTTTGTCTATGACATCTTTGGCAGCCTCTTCTTGGCCTCCACCTATCACTGGCCCCTCTATCGAGCTCTCCTGTCCCACCCCCCTCAACCAGCTTATATTTCATCTCATTTCTTTATGTCTTAGTTCTGATGAAGGGTCATACGGACTCGACACGTTAACTGTATCCCTCTCCGCAGATGCTGTCAGACCTGATGAGTTTTTCCAGGTATTTTTGTTTTTGTCCATTTCCTTTTTGAGTGTTTTCAAGCAGTCTGCATTTATTCAGCTAGGTGGCAGTCTATTACACAAGTTATCAGCTTTACTGCTACTGTTTGTAGTGCCAACTTGTTAATTTGGTTTTCACTTATTATTATGTATGTGACAACTTTATTTCATTTTTGCCAGTGGAAGTGGATTTACGCTTCTTGGAGAAGCAGATGTAGTCTCCTCACTTTGTTTTCATGCCAAAAAGAAAAATAGTTATAAATAAAAACAGGAAGCGATGGACCTACTCAGCACGTACAGCAGCATCTGATGACCTTCCATCAGAATTAGGAAATGTTAGAGATGTAAGAGGTTTTGAGCAAGTGAAAAGGTGGGAGGGTGGGAGAAAATAACAAAAGGGAAGATCTGTGGACGACCAGAGAGACTAATTGTTTTTATTAAATCACAGAAGGGTTGGTGGTGCAGAGTTAAAGGGAATTAGACAAGTAAAGAAACAAAAGATGTGTCTAGAAAAGGTGTAAATGGCAGGATGATGGAGAAAGAAAAAGTTAAAACCAAAACCTGCAAAGATAAAGAAAATAAAATGAGGGCAGAGGTTACGGTCTGAAATTGTTGAACTCAGCATTAAGTCCAGAAGGCTGTAGAGTGCCTAATCAAAAGATCAGGAGCTTCATTAGAACAATACAATGGGCCAAGGACAGAGACAACTTGAGTTTTGTTGAAAAAAGACATTTTGTTGAAGCTTTACATCTTGCACTCATCAGGACAATCACAAGAATATCAATGTGGGCGGGAAGCAATAACTTTATACTGTATGAGGAGAGGGTGCTGATTGGTTGGCAAGTGGACTCTGGTAGAGGCGTTGCCATGGAGAGCACACCAGTTAATGGTGATTGACAGTTAATTGCCAAGCACTGTTTGAAATTTAAACCAGGCAGTTTCACTCTGGTCAAGTCATTGCCCTGAGGAATGAACCAGTGAATGGCTGTCACTTATGTTGCTTAGCTGAAACAGACGCATGTGTGTACATGTTTTTTCTGTCTGCAAAGAACAGGGCTCTGCGTATTAATATATGTAACTCCTAGTACACACAAAAAAACCACATTGTGAGCCCGACTGACAATCTTAAATTGGTTGTCAGTGTAATCTTTAGCACACTGAGGATTATTTAACAAATGTTGTCCAATCGCGGAATTACATCTAATGTTGGGCACTGTGTTTTGAGTTTTGCAAGCACAGGCTGGTTGGGTACAGTCTGTAACTTGCCTGTTGCGAACAGTGGCTGGGACATGCTGTTTGATACGATCCACTAGTCTTTGGGATGTACAGCCTACATGCCTAGCGTAAGACCATAAGATGTAGGAGCAGAAGTAGGCCATTCAGCCCATCGAGTCTGCTCCGCCATTCAATGAGATCATGGCTGATCTGATAATCCTCTACTCCGCTTTCCTGCCTTGTCCCTATAACCCTTGATTCCCTTACTGATTAAAAATCTGACCAACTCAGCCTTCAATATACTTAATGACCCAACCTCTACAGCCCTCTGCAGTAAAGAATTCCATAGATTCACTACCCTCTGAGAGAAGAAATTCCTCCTCATCTCTGTTTTAAATGGGCAAACCCTTACTCTGAGATTATACCCTCTGGTCCTAGACCCTCCCACAAGGGGAAACAACCTCTCAGCATCTACCCTGTCAAAGCCCCCCTAAGAATCCTATATGTTTCAGTAAGGTCGCCACTCATCCTTTAAACTCCAATGAGTACAGGCCCAACCTACTCAACCTCTCCTCATAAGAAAGTCCCTCCATACCGGGGATCAATCTAGTGAACCTTCTCTGGACTGCCTCCAATGCCAGTATATCTTTCTTTAGATAAGGGGACCAGAACTGTTCACTGTATTCTAGGTGTGGTCTAACTGGTGCCTTGTAAAGGCCAGCATTCTATTTGCCTTCCCTACTACCCGCTGAACTTGTATGCTAGCTTTTTGTGATTTATGCACAAGGGCTCCCAAATCCCTCTGTGCTGCAGCTTTATGCAGTCTTTCTCCATTTAAATAATATTCAGCTCCTCTATTCTTCCTCCCAAGGTGCATAACCTCACACTTTCCCACATTATATTCCATCTGCCACTTTTTTGCCCACTCACTTAATCTGCCTATATCCCTCTGTAGGCTCCTTGTGTAGACTCCATCACACTGGCACTGAAATTCATATGCCACATTACTTATTTATGTGATTGGAAGAATGTCTTTTTGGCTTGATGACTGCATCCTGTTAGTGGTGAATACCACTCGTGTTGTTACTCGTATAGTAGCAGCGTGAAACAGCTAGCTTCACCTGTTGCTCAAATTTTTGAGATCCCTTGCCCTTCCAGGGTAGACTGAGGTAGACTGGGCACTTTTCAGGGCCAAAAGTGACGGCCTTAGGCCCGTTCATGAGTTTGCCTGATATACAGCACAAAATGATCTGATCAGGGTGGCCATTATCCTACAGGATGCCTGTGATTCCCCTTTTTCAGCATCAAGCTTGCATGGTGGGCAAATGGTTCAGGCCCTATTTACAAGGTTGCTGATAAGACCAATCTTATAGCGTGCGGAATTGTAAAAATTCCAACGTGTATATTGACCAGTGAAGGTAGGCTTGCGGTCGATTGTGGTAGAGAACTCCCTGGAAGATTTCTCAACTAATACGTCAAAGAGAGGGAGTTAATTTGGCTGCTCCATTTCAGAGGTGAATTTGAGCACAGGATGGAGCCCATTAAGACATGTAAAGAAATTGTTACATGCAGCTGCTGATTTAAATACAGTAAATGTATCATCCACATATCGGAAATATGTGAGAGGTAGGAGGTTAGGTGTCATTCCATCGAGGACATGTTTCTCATGGAACCCGATAAAGATGTTTGCAAGAGCTGGGCCTAGAGGGGATCCCATGGCAACACCATCTTGTTGGGCACACATGGTGTTGTTAAAGCTGAACTCAACCGTGCGAGTTGCCGAGTTCATAAACTCAGTGAAGACTGATTCACACAATGGTGGTGGGTCTAGATCACCATGATATAGTGCTGCAGCACAAATATCTATGACCTCCTTAAGTAGAACATTGGTGAATAGGCAAACAACGTCAAATGAACACATGGACACAGCATTGCTATTGATATGCAATTCCTGTATGCTCTTTGCAAATTTGAAGGACTCTTTCGCTGTGTATCTGGAGAACGTGTTCAAAACTGGTTGTAGCAACTTACCCAACCATTTGGCCAATTAAAGCTGTGCAGAACCGGCCATAGATAAGATAGGGTGTAAAGGGACATCATTTTTGTATGTCTTGGGCAGCCCATTCATACGCAGATACAGCAAGTGTATAGTGTCCATCAAAGGCATCCTGCAGGATAATGGCTACCCTGACTGGATCATTTCACGCTGTCTATCACACAGACTCATAAACGGACCTACGGCTGTCATCTTTGGCCCTGAAAAGTGTCCAGTCTACCTCACACCCTGGAAGGGCAAGGTATCCCAAAAATTTGAGCAGCAGGTGAAGCTAGATGTTTCACGCTGCTACTATATAGTAGTAACACGAGTGGTATTCACCACTAACAGGATGCTGCTCTCAAGCCAAAAATACATTCTGTCTATCACACACATGAGTCATGTGGTATATGGATTTCAGTGCCAGTGTGATGCTAGGTATGTAGGCCGTATGTCCCAAAGACTGGTGGATCGTATCAAATAGCATATTCCAGCTGCTGTTCACAATGGGCAGGGTACAGACCGTACCCAGCCAGCCCGTCCTTGCAAAACTCAAAACACAGTGTCCAACATTAGATCTGATTCTGCGATGGGACAACATTTGCTAAATAATCCTCAGTGTGCTGAATATTACGCTGACAACCAATTTAAGATTGTCAGTCAGGCTCACAATGTGGTGTATTTGTGTGTACTAGGAGTTACATATATTAATACACAGAGCCCTGTTCTTTGCAGACAGAAAAAACATGTACATACATTGCGTCTGTTTCAGCTAAACAAAATATGTGACAGCCATTCACTGGTTCATTCCTCAGGGCAATGCCTTGACCAATCAAAGTGAAACTGCCTGGTTTAATTTCAAACAGTGCTTGGCACTGTCAGTAACCATTAACTGGTACATTCTCCATGGTAATACTTCTGCCAATCAGAGTCCACTTGCCAACCAATCAGCACTCTCTTATACAGCATAAAGTTGTTGCTTCCTCTGACATTGGCATTCTTGTGATTGTCCTGATGACTGCAAGATGAAAAGCTTTGACAGAGCAAACTGTGTGAGAGAAAGGTGGAGAGGCAACTGGAAGCTTAAAGCTACACTAGTGGACTGAATGGAGGTGCATTGCAAAGTGGTCACCCAATCTGTGTTTAGTCTCCCCAGTGTAGAACAGATCACATTGTGAGCAGCAAAATAGTGTACTAAATTGAAAGAGTTACACATAAATCACTGCTTCATCTGGAAGGTGCGTTTGAGGCCTTGGATAGTGAGGAGAGAGGAGGGAAAAGGGCAGGTGTTGCATCTCCTATAAATAAGCTACACTAATGTAGCACCTTTCTTGTGCTTAAATGTCCTAAGACGTTTCACAGCCATTGAATTACTTTTGAAATGTAGGCACTACTGATCTGTGGACAAGTGCAATATCTAATGTGTGCACAATATAGTCCCACAAACAGCCATGAAATGAATTACCAATTGGTGGCGTTAGTTGCGGGAGTATTGTTGACTAAGGCACCAAACACACTCGCTGTTCCTCTTTGTAAAAAGTGCCATAGGACCTTATAAAGGACCTACCTGAACGGGCATATGGAGCCACAATTTAACATCTCATCTGACAAATAGCACCTGCAATAACACATCACTCCCTCAATAATGTACCAAAGTGCTGTTCTAGATTATATGCTTAAGTCCTGAAGTGAGATTTGAACCCATGTCCTTATGCTCAGGAGAAATTGCCAGCACTGAACTGACTGATTCTTTTAAAAAACAAAGGCCCTAAAAAGATTTGTGTGAGTGTTGTATTATCGGCATTTTCTTCACTGAAGAGCCAGTGGCATACCCAGTATTTACAATGATGGGTAATACAATAAGAATCTTCTTTCTGGAACAATAATGACATGCTTAGTTTCCTGTGCAGAGCTTCATCAGCAGTAGAAGAAATTGTTAAACTGTTGGAACAAAAATAACTAGAAATGGCAATGTGCAGAGTAGGCTGCATGTACACACCTACAATGTGTTGTACAGTGGCTTTTATGCAATTTATTTTATAACTCCGGTGGCTTTAGCCATTGTTAGAGAAGCTTTTTCTAAAGTCTATGTGAATAATCGTGCAGCACTATTGGTGTGGGAAAGGTCGAGTGGCAGCACTTTGGACATATGCTGGCTTCAAGGCATCCCTCAGGTTGCAAAGTTTCTCCTCCTGCAGTCCCCTAAAAAAAGGGCACTGGACCATATTGAAGTGGCAGCTAAGGGTATGTACTCAAGTGGGACTTGAACCCACAATCGTTCTTACTTGTGGATAAGAGTGTTATTAACTGAACTAAACTGGCTGGAACTTTGCCTGTTGTGAGCTTCAGGAGTGGAGCTGTGTAAAGGCGATGTTCAACAGAGCATGACTACAGCACATAATTGTGTATCAAATACATTTCAGACATTTCTAGGCATCAGGCTTCCTTGTATTCTTTGAATGAATGTTGTAGGCATGAAGAAATAAAATAGTAAGATAACTTACAACAAAATAAGTTTTTAGTTTGTAACTCTATAAAATCCATTTGCATTCTGACTCTGTTTCCTGGAACCAATTTAATATTTTCTATTAAAATTTGATTCTTTGAACATGGCCAAATACAGAGAAACGTTCAGAGAACCCTGGATCTGGTCCAATTTTCTTGAATTTTCTTTCCATTTATTTGCTGAAATGATCATGATTAAAGAAACAAGGGGAGTAATTTTCACTTTGGGTTTGTCTGGAAAGCTGGTGGGAGCAGAGAGGCCGCCCATTATAGTCTAAATGTGTACACGGGAAGGAACAGCTGCTCCTGATTACAACCATTCAGTGACTCAGGAAGTTCACTAACCGAGTTGGCTGCTCTGGTAAGGAAAATCCAAAGTAAGAAAGAAAGACTTGCATTCCTCAAGCACCTTTTGATACCTCAGGACATCCCAAAGAGCTAGCCAATGAAGCATTTTAGAAGTGTAGTCATTGTTGTAAGGTGGGAAACACAGCAGCCAATTTATGCACAGAAAGCTCCCACAAACAACAATCTGATAATGACCAGATGACCTGTTTTGGGCACTAGGTGAATTGCTCATTCGGAGAGCTGGTAGGGACACATTGGGCTGAATGGCCTCCTTTTGTGCTGTAACAATCTTTTTTGTTTATTATTCATTCACGGAATGTGGGTATCGCTGGCTGGGCCAGCATTTATTGCCCATCGCTAATTGCCCTTAAGAAGGTGGTGGTGAGCTGTCTTCTTGACCCGCTGTAGTCCATGTGGTGTAGGTACACCCACAGTGCTGTTAGGGAGGGAGTTCCAGGATTTTGACCCAGCGACAGTGAAGGAATGGCGATATATTTCCAAGTCAGGATGGTGAGTGGCTTGGAGTGGAACTTCCAGGTGGTGGTGTGAGTGATTGAATTCTGTGAGGGATGAACATCAGCCATGACACCAGGGAAGAATTCCCCCTGCACTTTTTTTGAAATGGAATCTTCGCGTCCACCTCGGGAGACAAACGGGGCTTGGTTTAACATCTGATCCAGAGGACAGTATCTCCAACGGTGTTAGCACTGGGTGTTAGGCTTGATTTTTGTGCTTAAGCCCTGGGCCAGAATTTTTCGCACGGCATGCAGGCGCGCACCTGACATGCTCGGGCATAAAATAGCGCCATGATGCCAGGTGAGCGGCCCGACATCATTGCGCACTTGCACGATATTTCGGTTGGCGGGTATGAGCAGAAGTCGGAGCCATGCCTGCTGTCAATTACAAGGCCAGTTAAGGCCATTAAAAAGGCAATTGAACCCAATTTTACGTTGCCCATGTGATTTCGCGCTTGTCGCTCGGGCAAAACGGGCAGGCGGGCAGCCAACAGTTTCAAAAACCTCATCCAAGCGCAGGATAAAAAGGGTCAGCAGCATTGCCAGTGGGAGTAGTGAGGAGTTTAGGAGATAGTTTGCTGCTGGTGGCTTAGTGAAACTTGGCAGCTTCATCTTTGTTCAGTCTTCATGCTTAGCATTTCCAGGCTTCATTTCAGGACTATTGGTGTCTCCAAGGTCCCCAGAGGATTCAGACCATGTGGACCCTTCCAGGTATCAGACAGCCTCCCCTTACCCTGGTAATGGGGATTGTGGTCTCCGCTGAAGACACCTCCTCTGAGGAGGAAGAGAGGGGCAGAAGGGAGAGGAGGCCACATGTCCCAGTGCAGCTTCCAGGGGAGGGATCTGTGGGAGGAGAGGCGCAGGCACAAGGGGCGCAGAGCCAGCAGGAAGTCCAAGGTGGAAGGGGCCGCAGAAGATGCCACTATCCTGCTGCCAGGGTTTACAGGCGGCGACGCAGCTACCTCAATATGTCTGAGGTCAATGCTGAAGGAGGCTCTGCCTCTCCAGGGAGACAGTGACCTCCATTTGTCAGATGATTGGGCCTGAGATCAGCTCTGACTGTGTGGGTGGACACCCCATACCAGTGGCTCTGAAGGTCACAGTGGCCCTCAACTTCTCTACCTCTGGCTCTTTCCAGGGCTCAGCGGGGGATCTGTGTGGAGTGTCCCAATCAGCTGTCCACAGTTGTGTCAAGCTGGTGACAGAAGCTCTCATCAGGCAGGTACTGACCTTTATTCATTTCTGTACAGACGAAGCCAGCCAGGCTGAGTGAGCCAGAGGCTTTGCAGCGATTGCTGGGTTCCCCCGTGTCCAGGGTGCAATCGACTGCACACATGTGGCCATCAAGGCACCAGAGGGTGAGCCCGGTGCCTTCATCAACAGGAAGGGCTTCCACTCCATGAACATGCAGAACATGCAGAACATGACTACAGGATGCAGATTCTGCAAGTCTGTGCAAGGTACCCTGGCAGCTCTCATGACGCTTACATCCTGAGACACTCCCAGGTGCCGAGGCTCTTCAGTGCTCCAGCTCGGCTGGATGGATGGCTGCTGGGTGACAAGGGCTATCTGTTGAAAAGGTGGCTCTTGATGCCTCTCCACCACCCAAGAACAGAGGCAGAGCAGCGTTACAATAGGAGCCATGGCACCACAAGGGCAGTGATAGAGAGGACCATAGGTCTCCTGTAGATGTGCTTCCGATGCCTGGACCGTTCAGGGGGAGAACTACAATACCCCCCAGAGCGGGTGTCACTGATAGTGGTTGCATGCTGCGCTCTCCACAATCTGGCACTGGCAAAGGGGGGACCCACTGGAGGAAGGGGATCTTGAGGCAGCTGCATAGGCCACAGAGGATGAATCCAGTGGTGAGTCAGAAGAGGAACACGGTGAGGAGAATGCTGAGGGTGTGGAGACAGACCTCGGTAACCTCCAGAGAGGCAGGGACACCAGGGACACCTTGATCCAACGCTCCTTCAGCTCGGCTGCCAAAGATCTGCTTCCACCTCATGCCAGGGCTGCCGCCTCCATCCCGGATTCTGAAATGACCCTTTCATTTACACCCAAAGTCCACTCAGTGCCTGTGCAATAAAGTCTCCAGCCACCAACATCCAGCATTACATACTGGCGTAACCTGCACCAGAAAGAAAAAAGGTGAAGCGTACTCAGGCCATCAGAACCAAAGCAAATTTAATGTTATTGTCATATTGAAAGCATAACGACATGACCATTACTGGTGTTGATGACCACACCAGCAGATATATAAACCAAACATAAATGAACAGAAAATTACCCATGAACAGTTCCTCTTGTGCTCATGGTGCCTTTAACTTATGCTTCCGAGTGCTACATCTTGGTGCACCCCCACCACCCCCCCTCGCTGGCACCGGCATTGGAGACAGCTGCTGACTCTGCTGCCTTGTTGGTCTTGATGACCTTGGTGGTCGACCTCTGGCCAGTGGAGCCTGTGCTGACCCCGCCTGGGAGGGAGCGGCCAGTTCTACGACTGGCATCTTGCCAGCTGCTGCAGCCTCATCTGATGCCACGGTCACTGGCAGAGGGGCGGAGGAGCTGCTGCTGTCATCCAGAGCACCCTGAGAGGAGCCCATAGAGACGACAGGCAGCTCATGCACCAACGTGAGGTCACTCTGCTCACCATTGATGGACGGGCACCTAGCTGGGATACTGGGCGCCTCATCCATCTCCCACACTGGCACTGACCACCTGAGGTCATTGCCTGTATGAGGGCTGCAGGTCTGAGCGCAACCCCAGGAAACCCTGATTCTGTCCCTGGAGCTGCCTCTCCATGAGAGTCGCCACTCCCTCAATGGAGGAGGTAGTGCACTCGGCCATGAGGGTCATTGCAGTGCTCATGATCCACATGGACTCCTCCAGAACAGAGGCCATGGCACACAGACCCTCATGGATATCCAACAGATTCTCCCGCACATGTCACTGGACATCCAGTATCTGCCGGCTAATGGATGAATCCAGAGGCTCATCATCTGTCTTCAACTGAGCATCGTCCTGGTTCTCAGCAGCCCTCCGACTGCTGGCACCCTGGGCACTCTCTGCCTCCACCTGCACCTCAAGCGAGTGTGAAGTGCCCTCACCAATGTGCACCAACATTCTAGCCGCCAACCTAATGCCCACCAAGATGTTGGTATCTGCGCTGGTGCCTGCTTCAGAGGGTGGGTGTTACGCAGGTGCAAATGAAGCCTGGTGGTCCTCCTGCGTCAGGGGTGGCCCTTCGGGGTCCAAGGAGCGTGTGCATGCTGGCGAACAAGGACATGTCATTAGTATCAGTCATCACACTGTCACTGTGCATGCCAGGCACCCTGGTGAGACAATGGAGATCTGCATCACGGTGCCATCATCTTTCAATGATCAATGGGAACTCCAGGTTTGAGGCTCCCATCAATGAAGAGGCTACACAGGAATGTTTGCACTATTCGAAACTCCCACCTCTGAGAACTGCGCTCTTACCTTCACCTGACACCCCAGCCTCTCCACGCCTGGTTGCATGGGGACCTTGCCTGCTCTCCAGCTCAAGGGTGTCCTGCTCGAACCTGGTGAGCAGCAGCAGGTTGGGTGGAGCCTCCATCTGTCTGTGACCTCTCCAATTGGTTATGGTTTGTCTACTCCTGAAAGGACAGAGGAGCATTGATTAGTCCACTCTCTACCTGCAGCACCATTGCAACCTAATTTGACTGGAAATTTAAGTGTTAATAATTATAACTGTAGCTGTATTTGCCTTAATAAATATATTTATCCAATATGTGGCAGAAAGTCAGCCATGTACAGAATGGCAGCTCACCACCAGCTTCTAAAGGGCAACTAGGAATGGGAAACAAATTTTGAACTGTCAGCAATGCCCACATCCCATGAAAGGATAAAAAAAAGTCATTGACAGCTGGGCCTTCAGCTGCCTGGGCCCTAAACTCTGGAATTACCCCCCCCTAAACGGCTCCACCTCTCTTTCCTCCTTTAAGACACTCTCTAAAACTGACCTCTTTTACCAAGCTTTTGTTTACCTGCCCTTATATCTCCTTATGTAGCTCAGTGTCAAATTCTGCTTTACAATGCTCCTGTCAATGCCTTGGAATATTTTACTGTTTTATTGGCACTATATAAACGCATGTTGTTGTTGTTGTTGTTGTAGTTCCAGACTATGTGATTTAGGATGGCTTAACTGCTACTTTCTTCCCTCTCTGTGGGAAATCCTCAATTTCCATGCATCACTTTCTTCTACCCTAACTACCCTAATCCTAATCCTAACTACCCTAATCCTAATCCTAACTATCCTAATCCTAACTACCCTAATCCTAATCCTAACTCCACTAATCCTAATCCTAACTCCACTAATCCTAACCCCCTAATCCTAATCCTAATCCCCCTAATCCTAATCCTAACTACCCTAACCCTAATCCTAACTATCCTAATCCTAACTCCCCTAATCCTAATCCTAACTCCCCTAATTCTAATCCCCCTAACCCTAATCCTAACTCCCCTAATCCTAATCCTAACTACCCTAATCCTAATCCTAACTACCTTAATCCTAATCCTAACTCCCACTCCAATAAAGCCTGGTTGAGTTGGACAACTCATTGTATTAAAACTCCTGGCTGACAGTTAACACATTAAAATGTAAACTCATACACGCCAACATCGTCATCATAAAAGGCTCAAAATATTTTGTCAATGCAAAATCTACATATATATATTATCTATATATATATATATATATATATATATATATATATAGAATATACACATAGGAGGCCTTATGGTGCAGTGGGTGGTGTCGCTGCCTCTGAGCCAGAATCTCTGGATTCAAATCCCACTCCAGGACCTGATGGCCAAGGAAGGTGCCTTCATGATGTTGCCAAACAGGTTGATTATCAACTTGTCAATCCTTCCAACACATGCCAATGTGATTCCAGGTCAGCTATGTGGTGGGAAGAACACTGGAACCTCTATCATCACTATCCATAGCTTCAGGCGACAACATGCATGTAAAAACGTATGTTGCCACAGCAACTGGATTCCCTGGGGGGATGGGGGGGTGTTGGGTGGCTTAGTTGGCTGGAAGGCCAATGTGGATCAGATGGGTGCCAACAGCACAAGGTTTAACCCCTGTTCCGGCTGGGGTGGATTTTAGGTCCCCTTGCCCTACCTATGGTGGAGATCATGGCACTATGGGTCAGACCTACCTTTGGGCAGAGAACTGAAGAACATATACATATAACAATAAAAATACACATAGGATGATATAAAGATAAGTCACCATTGCCAGAGGTGATGTAAATAAATCTCTTTGGTTGAAACTCAGTTTCACTTGCACATCAAATCATAGAATAGTTACAGCATAGAAGGAGGCCATTCAGCCCATTGGGTCCCTCCTGGTTCTCTGCAACAGCAAATCAGCTAGTCCCATTCCCCCGCCCTCCTCCTGTCACCTTGCAAACTGTTTTCTTCAGCTGCTTATGGAATTGCCTTGTGAAAGCCACAGTGACCCTGCCTCCACCAACCTCTCAGGCAGAGCATTCCAGACCCTAACCACTTGCTGCATGGAAAAACTTTTCCTCATGTTTCCGTTGCCCCTTTTGCCAGTCACTTTATATGATTTCCCACTAATTATCAACCAATGGAAACAGCTGTGACCCATTTATCAAGATTGGGTCAGATATTTAAACATTTAAAAAATTTATTTTAGTTGTGCATCTTCAAGGAAATGGCTGTAATATTTGTACACAAACTCCAGTAGGATTTCATGATGTTGAATGGCAACACTCTTGAGATCTATTCAAACTGGTTTGTTAAGATTCAATTCAATTCAAATCAAATATTATTGTCCATTTGGAAATTCATTGTGGGTACACTGCATTAAAAATAATATATAAACGAATAACTAACAATGAGAAAGAAAACTACATCACAAACAGTGAATACTGTAAAATCCCATGTTTCCACAGTGCTGTGCCATCTCATTTCTCACAGACAACACAGAGACAAGTTCCTCTTCTTGGCAAGAGACTGGAAGAGGAGTGTAGGAAGGTGAAAGTATTCCAGGGAGACTGTCCCACAGATGTGAGGAATGATGGACGCACACAACCATTCAGTCTTTGGTAACATAGCGGTGAAGGTACCACCGATGTGAGTTTCCTCCCTCCTTCCATGATCTGCATCTTGTTCAGTGGACCCGCCTTCTCCATTGTAAGATGGGATCCAGGTGATCTGCCACTCATGCTGACACAGAAGGGATGCTGCAAAGGTGTCTCCAGGTGCATCATCTTTGGTTCTGGCTTTTCTACGATGATCACAGATTTGCCTAGCCAGGCTGTTGGATGCTGTCCCATCTGCCCAGGAGCTGGATGCTTGCCAGTATTGTACAAGGCTGGGCTCAGGGACTCTGACGATGTAGACTGCTGACCTCGGAGGAGAGGCTCTTCTTTTTCATTCATTTAAGGGATGTGGGCTTTGTTGGCTGGGCCAGCGTTTATTGCCCATCCCTAATTGCCCTTGAGAAGGTGGTGGTGAGCTGCCTTCTTGAGCTGCTGCAGTCCATGTGGTATAAGTACACCCACAGTGCTCTTAGGAAGGGAGTTCCAGGATTTTGATCCAGCGACAGTGAAGGAACGGCGATATATTTCCAGGTCAGGCTGGTGAGTGGCTTGGAGGGGAACTTGCAGGTGATGGTGTTCCCATGTGTCTGCTGCTCTTGTCCTTCTAGATGGTAGTGGTTGTTGGTTTGGAAGGTGCTGTCTAAGGAGTCTTGGTGAGTTTCTGCAGTGTATCTTGTAGATGGTACACACTGCTGCTACTGTGTGTCAGTGGTGGAGGGAGTGAATGTTTGTGGATGTGGTGCCAATCAAGCGGGCTGCTTTGTCCTGGATGGTGTCAAGCTTCTTGAGTGTTGTGGGAGCTGCACTCACCCAGGCAAGTGGAGACTATTCCATCACACTCCTGACTTGTGCCTTGTAGATGGTGGACAGGCTTTGGGAGTCAGGAGGTAAGTTACTCGTCGCAGAATTCCCAGCCTCTGACCTGGTCTTGTAGCCACAGTATTTATATGGCTAGTCCAGTTCAGTTTCTGGTCAATGGTAACCCCCAGGATGTTGATAGTGGGGGATTTAGCGATGGTAATGACATTGAATGTCAAGGGGCGTTGGTTAGATTCTCTCTTGTTGGAGATAGTCATTGCCTAACACTTGTGTGGCACGAATGTTACTTGCCACTTGTCAGCCCAAGCCTGGATATTGTCCAGGTCTTGCTGCATTTGGACATGGACTTCCATATCTGAGGAGTCGTGATGCTGAACATTGTGCAATCATCAGCGAACATCCTGACTTCTGACCTTATGATGGAAGGAAGGTCATTGATGAAGCAGCTGAAGATGGTTGGGCTGAGGATACTACCCTGAGGAACTCCTGCAGTGATGTCCTGGAGCTGAGATGATTAACCACCAGCAAACACAACCATCTTCCTTTGTGCTGGGTATGATTCCAACCAATGGAGAGTTTTCCCAGATTCCCAATGACTCCAGTTTTGCTAGGGCTCCTTGATGCCACACTCGGTCAAATGCTGTCTTGATGTTAACGGCAGTCACTCTCACCTCACCTCGGGAGTTCAGCTCTTTTGTCCATGTTTGAACCAAGGCTGTAATGAGGTCAGGAGCTGAGTGACCCTGACAGAACCCAAACTGAGCATCAGTGAGCAGGTTATTGCTAAGCAAGTGCTGCTTGATAGCACTGTTGATGACCCATTATCTTGTGCACTGATGTGCTGGGCTCCTCCATCATTGAGGACAGGGATATTTGTGGAGTGTCCTCCTCCAGTGAGTTGTTTAATTGTCCACAACCATCCACGACTGGATATCGCAGGATTGCAGAGCTTAGATCTGATTCAATGGTTGTAGAATCACTTAGCTCAGTCTATTGCTCGCTGCTTATGCTGTTTGGCACGCAAGTATTCCTGTGCTCTAGCTTCTCTAGGTTGACACCTCATGTTTAGGTATGCCTGGTGCTGCTCCTGGCATGCCCTCCTGCACTCTTCATTGAACTAGGGTTGATCCCCTGGCTTGATGGTAATGGTAGAGTGGGGGATATGCTGGGCCATGAGGTTACAGATTGTGTTCAAGTACAATTCCGCTGCTGCTGATGGCCCACAGCACCTCATGGCCCAGTCTTGAGTTGCTAAATCTGTTCGAAATCTATCCCATTTAGCACGGTGGTAGTGCCACACAACACGATGGAGGGTATCCTCAATGTGAAGATGGGATTTCGTCTCCACAATGACTGTGTGGTGGTCACTCCCACCGATACTGTCATGGACAGATGTATCTGCGGCAGGCAGGTTGGTGAGGATAAGATCAAGTATGTTTTTCCCTCTTGTTGGTTCCCTCACCACTTGCCGCAGACCCAGTCGAGCAGTTATGTCCTTTAGGACTCAGCCAGCTTGGTCAGTGGTGGTACTACCAAGCCACTCTTGGTGATGGACATTGAAGTCCCCCTTGCAACTCTCAGTGCTTTCTCCAAGTGGTGTTCAACATGGAGCAACACTGATTCATCAGCTAAGGGGGTGGTGGGGTGGCCGGTTTCCTTGCCCATGTTTGACCTGATGCCATGAGACTTCACATATGCCGCCAGACCTGTTGAGTATTTCTAAGATTTTCTGTTTTAATTTCAAATTTCCAGCACCCGCAGTATTCTGCCTTTGGATCTGAAGCATAGGGCAGAATTTTGCCCTTGGCAGGGGTGCTTGGCGGAGGTGGATGGGGGAGGTTGAGAAGTCCATCACTGCCTGCGATCGGCACTGGACCGCAATTTCACACTGGCGGGCTAATTAAGGCCAGCTCAGCATGAAATGTGAGCAGCAGAACTCAGCGTTGCCGGTGCGGGCGGGGGGGAGGGTGGGGGAGGAGGGCGAACGACCTGAGCAGGAACTTCACGCATGTGCGCGCGAGAGCACTTCATAATCTCCATGAGGCATGGAGCCACCTCAGGGAGCTGAAGAGAGTAAAGAAAAATGAAAAAAATAAAATATAATGAAACGTGTCCCCTCATGTGACTCTGCCACATCAGCAGGGACATGTTATTAATGAAAAATTAAAGTTTTTATTTTATTTTTGTTTACTATTGGAACCCTCATCCTGCCCGTGGATGAGGTTTCCAAAAAAATGCAAAGGCTGCTTGGCCTTTTTGTCTGCTCGCCAACTGTTAGGTTGGACAAGTGGCGAAAATTTCAACATAATTGATTACTTAATGGCCTTAACAAGCCAACCGAACTATCGCGTCACTGTTCGTTGACGTTGGCACGCTCGGCCAACATCAACGCACGTCATTTTGTGCTTGAGTGGGTCGGGCACCCGCCTACCGAGTGAAAATTTCTGCCCATGAGGTTCATTTCAGCTAGTTCATCAACTTCTCCTGTACTGGGTAGTGCAAGAATGATGCAGTGTTCATCAAGGCCATTTTTTTTTATTTCTTGGAATTTTTTATCTTATTGTTTTCATATTCTACTCATCCCTCAGGATCCCTCGTCATCCCTAAATAAGGAAGGTGGACAGTAACAGATTCCTGACAGACTCAGTATGAATTGACTAAACCGTCTGAATTCCTTATCCTCAGGGAAATGCCTCACATGTGTCTCACCCTCAAACCAACCTTTTGAGCTCAGTGTCAGGAATCAGAGGGTCACAGCCACTGTGGGTACTATTCTGTGAGACAATAGGGCTGTATGCTGTGTGATAGGGAGCTTGGTAGCTTTACTTTTAATATCTGTTGTTGAGTCAATTGCAGTGATGAAATGTCAGTATAACATTGTCAAGATATGGGCAATTGACCTCAGCAGCTCTCCCTCTGGAACTCGTGTTCCAGTAAATCGATCATTTGCTTGAGCGAATGAATGTTTACAAGTGAGTAAGTTGTGCAGTTGGGCTTGTAAATGACAAAGGCCCTGACATTCCAGTGGTTTGACAAGGGGTAAATCAATAGGAAATCACTACTGAGGTTTGCAATTGGTGACATGCCAGTTTTATGACACCTTTAAATTCTGTTGGAAGTGAGTGACAGTGCAAGGTAAGTTTACTCCGGCTAATGTGCAGCTATCCAACTCTGTAGTAGTATCAGAATGACATTATTCGTTAGTGGATGCTAGAATTTCTTTTATCTAACCTCCTGCTGTGTCTCCTATAGGCTATCCCTTTTGGGAATTGTGCACAATAGTTCTTGCATGACAGGAGGATACTTATTGTCAGGCATAGGTGGTATAACTTGACATAAAAAGATAGGTCAGAATTTTACCCCCCACGGGTGAGCACATGCCCAAACTGTCCGGCCATGAAACGGTGCGAGATGACATCCAGCGAGTGTCCCGACGTCATCCCGCATTCACGCAATATCTCGCTTGGTGGATGTGCGCGCCCGCCGACAGTTAAACAGCAATTAAGCCCATTAAAGAGGCAATTGAAAGCAAGTTTTTTGTGGCCCGTCCAGTTTAATGTTGGCGGACGGGCCAATCGGCCAGGCGGCCTTCACATTTTTGCTCAAACCTCGATCCAGGGCAGGATGAACCCTCCGTGGGGATATAAAATAAGAGATATCTGGGGACTGTTTTTTTATGAGGTTTGCTTTCAGATGCATGGACATATTTTGCAGCGTTTTTGTTGTTTTGTTTATTCTGTGGTGGTCTGCAGCTCCCTGGGGCAGCTGTCTGCCTTCAGGGAGCTCAGTGGAAACGCTCACCCCCACCCACGGTGACACCCGCGCCTGCCCTCTTTCTCCCCCCACACCGGCAGTGGGGCTTCAGTTACAAATGAAGAAGCTTGAACTTGAACAAGCAAAGGAACTGGAAAAACTTGAAATAGAGGCAAAAGAAAAAGAAAGAGAAAGGGAAAGAGAAAGGGTATTTCAAAGAGAGCAAGCGGAAAAGCAGGAGAAAGAAAGGAAGCTGGAACTGGAATTCCGGGCAAGAGAGAAGGATAACGAAAGAGAGGCAAGGGAAAGAGAGAAGGAGCTAGAAAGGGAATACCAGCTTGAAAGGCTGGAAGTTAAAGAAGAAACCTCAGGTTTTGAGGAATGTTCTGCTGATGAAAAAACCTTCAACCTAAAACCTATTGTTGAGATGTTTAAGTTTGTGCAAGCCCTCTCAAATTTTCAGGAAAGGGATGTAGAGGCATTCTTTGTCCCGTTTGAAAAGGTAGCTTAGCAAATGAAGTGGCAAAAAGAAACCTGGACATTACTTTTACAGAGTAGGTTGGTGGGTAGAGCTCATGAGGTTTATGCATCACTTCCAGAAGAGGTATCGGTGGATTATGATGCAGTAAAAAAGGCTATTCTGGGTGCATATGAGTTACTCCCTGAGGCAAACAGGCAGAAATTTCAGAAAATAAGGAAACCGCCTTGGCAGACCTATATTGAATTTGAAAGGGTAGAGCAGAGTAATTTTGACCGTTGGATAAGGACATTAAAGATATAGACAACATATGAAGCTATTAGGGAAATAATTCTCTTGGGAGATTTAAAGATTCACTACCTCCTGGAGCTAGAACCCATGTTGAAGACCAGGATAGACAGGCAGCAGAGATGGCTGATGGTTATGAATTGGTCCATAAATCTAAACTCTTTTACCGTCATCCCCATAAACTCAAGAAGGATAGAAGATGGGAAGGTGAAAGGAAGGCAAGTAGCCAGGGAAGTGAAGGGACAGTTGGGAGTTCTCAGGAAATTTCTCCCTCAGACCAGAAAGGAAGGTACTGGTGAAAGTGACATTCAAAAGCCAAAGTGTTTTCATTGCAACAAGGCAGGGTATGTTGGGGCAGATTGCTGGATATTAAATCGTAGACCCTATTGCAGTAGGAGTAATGCCTAAGGAATCCTCAGGAAAGGTTGGGTCAGAAAAGGAAATGGTTGTTAAAACTGTAGCAGTGGTAGAGGTGAAATATATTCCCTCAGAACATTCAGGAAAGGGGGATGTAGTACAGGATAGTCCAGAGAATTTATCTTTGATTACTGATGAAGGAAGTCAGGCTAACAGAGGACCTGGATGTTTTGTGTCAAAGGGAGAAATGTTCCCTTACTCCTCCAACAAAATAAGGAAACAGATTAAAATTTTGGGAGGTATTGGGGCAGATCAATCATTGACGGTGGCTGATGATCCAATTTGTGTTTCGGAGGGTCAGTATTGAGGGTGTGTTGTATTGTCAGAGGGTCAGGACTGAGGGAGTGCTGCACTGTCGGAGGGTCAGGACTGAGGGAGTGCTGCACTGTCAGAGGGTCAGGACTGAGGGAGTGCTGCACTGTCAGAGGGTCAGGACTGAGGGAATGCTGTACTGTCAGAGGGTCAGTACTGAGGAAATGCTGCCCTGTCAGAGGGTCAGGACTGAGGGAGTGCTGCATTAGCGGAGGGTCAGGACTGAGGGAGTGCTGCATTATCGGAGGGTCAGTACTGAGGGAGTGCTGCATTATCAGAGGGTCAGTACTGAGGGAGCACTGCCCTGTCAGAGGGTCAATACTGAGTGAGTGTTGCTCTGTCAGAGGGTCAGTACTGAGGGAGTGTTGCCTTGTCGGAGGGTCAGTACAGAGGAACTAATACCTTGTCAGTCTTTCCACCCCACCTCCACTAGAGCTGTACCTTGAGTGTCCTGCCATCCATTCTTAATTAGCATATTTTCTTAGATAATATCACCACCTTCAACACCTCTTTGATCCTTTTGTCTGTGACATCTTTTGATTATCTGCTCCTATCACTGCTTGCTTGTCCCTACAACCAACCCCCCCCTCAACTTCTCTCTCCCCCCGCCCATCTTAAACCAGCTTATATTTCACCCCTCTCCTAACTATACTCAGTTCAGTTGAAGGGTCGTGAGGACTCGAAACGTCGACTCTTTTCTTCTCCGCCGATGCTGCCAGACCTGCTGAGTTTTTCCAGGTAATTCTGTTTTTGTACAGAGGGAGCACTGCCCTGTCGGAGGGTCAGTACTGAGGGAGCGTTGCCCTGTCAGAGGGGCTGTATCAAGGGAATGCTGCACTGTCAGTGGGGCGGTGTTCTGGACCACAGCATCAAGTTATATCTGAAACAGTGTGCACCAGAAGCTTGTTTCAATGTAAGCAGAAGTTACAGTTCTAATTTGGAAAGGTTTTTTTTATTAAAGTATGATTTAATTAAATTAAATTACAGTTCATAGAGCGGAGCTATTAAGTGAAAGGTGTTTTGAGATGTGTTGTTCTATCTTGGGCTCTAGGCACAGGACTCGGTTCTTAGACAGACTGTAGACATTTTCTGATATCTGCTTAACATTTGTTTATTTGTACTACATCAGGGCTGGCATGTTGCTCCTAGGCATGATTCCAACCTCTCTCTCCCTCTCTCGCCTAACAAATGTTTGACTGATGTCAGTGATACCTCATCATCTCTATTATACATTAGCATATCCCGTCTGTTAACCCTTTATACTACAAGTGGAATGGCAGCAGAGCGATAATGTTTCTGGGTCAGTACTCCCGAAAGCTGAGCTAATGTTTTGGAGATGTGTCTCGCCACAGCAGCTGTGGGAATTTAAATTTAATGAAGAAACCTGGAACAAAAAGCTAGTCTCATGAATTATAATCATGAATTTGTCAGATTATGTTGCACAAAACCCGGCTTGACACTAATGTCCTTTAGGAAAGGAAATTTATTGATCTTACCTGGCCTGGCCTACATGTGATTCCAGGTCCACGGTAATGTGGTTGACTCTTAACTGCCCTCTGAAAAGCCTAGCAAGCCACTCGGCTCAAGGGCAATTAGGGATGGCCTTGCCAGCGACATTAACATGGGAGGATCAGCTGTGGCTCAGTCCATAGCACCCTCGCCTTTGAATCAGAAGGTTGTGGGTTCATGTCCCACTCCCGGAAACCAAGAACTGTGATTGTACTCAAAAGAGTTGCAATCCGTGACTGTTGATAACTCGAAAAAATTAACATCCAAACATGAATGACAAAAGCAATCCAAGATGGCCTGCAAGCCTCCACAACAGACACTTTAGAGTCTTTCCTGTGTCTGGTGCTAAATGAGGCAGACAAAGCACGTGCTTATGTTTGTTTCTGTAGCTAGTTTTCCCTGGAACAGGGCCACTAGCCTGTTACCACTCCACATCAAGCATTGGTGACCAGGAGACTCTCCCATTCACCATAGGTGTTTCAGAAGGTTTTACAGGTTGATAACCCTGTTTGGCCACATTACAAAGACACCTTCTGTCACCATCAAGTCCTGGACTGGGACTTGAACCGGGAGCTTCTGGCTCAGAGGCAGGGACACTACCCTCTGTGCCACAAGACCACTAAACTATAGATGAACCTACTCTCAATTAACATCGAGATTCAAGTAGAACATACATGGATTGCATTAACTAGGCTCGGGTTGTGGTTGAGCGCAGGAACATCATGAACATGAAACAAACTTCTTTTACCTGAGGCATAACAGAACATAATCAAAAGCAATTCTGTGGGTGAGACAGCTCTCAGTATTCACTGTCCCCATCCCTGGATAAGCCTCTCAGTTAGGGAGCTCTGCATTCAGTAATGCCCACTCTGTATCCCCAGTCAACTTCAAATTAACTTGTGAATGAAACTGGCACTGCGACTTATTGTCAAGAGCTTGGACACCATTACTAAAACAAAGAGAAAGGTGGGGGAGAATTTTCCCATCGGCGAGGGCGGGGGCGTGGCCTGGGGGGGGGCTGGGGACAGGGCATGGGGGCGGGGCCCGCTCACTGACATCAGGTGGAACTCCCTGTGTTACCCCGCATCATTTCCATTTTCAGGTCGGTGGTGGGGGTGGGGGGGCTGGGGGGGGGGCTGGGGGCGGGGCCCGGGCCTGGGGGGCGGGGCCTGGGGGCGGGGCCCGCTCACTGACATCAGGTGGAACTCCATGTGTTACCCCGCATCATTTCCATTTTCGGGTCGGCGGGGGCGCAGCTGAGTCAGCTGTGTATCCACCGACCTGTCGATGACCTATTGAGGCCGTTCAAAAACAATTAAACCAATTAGTGGACCTGCCCGTCCATCTTTAAGGTAGTCGGGCAGGCCGGGAGCGCTGGCGGCCCCCTGAAAAATCATCAAACCTCATCCATGGGCGGGATGAGGTTTCATGACTGAATTAAAAAATTAAGATTCACTTAAAGCTATGTCCATGTAACATTGTCACACGAGGGGATATAGATGGTGAATTAAATTTTCCACAGAACAACTTTTTCTCTTTGGGAACTGATTTCCCTGAGGCAGCACTTAGTCTCAGGGAGATTGAAGCGCTCCATCACGCACATGTGTGAAGGAGCACACTTCCTCGTCCGCCATTCCCCCCAGCCCGCACGGGAAGCGCATAGCACTTCCCTGCAGACGTCACGTTGGGTGGGCCTTAATTGGCCCGCCCATGAAAAATGGTTCCACGCCCCCAATCGGGGGCGCCGATTGGAGGGCCGCCCACCCACGCCCGCTCCCACACTTCCCCCTCCACCAGTGGGGTGGGGGGAAATGTTGCCCAGAGAATCAGAAAGCATAAAAGCCATTTTGAACTCCAACCTTGATAAGCTGAACCATCTGTTCTGTTCTGTGTCATTTGTCAAAAGTAAAACTGCCAATGTAAGTGCCCCCACCAAGCTGCAAAGTGCCATGCAACAACTCAACACAAAAACATAACAATGCCTGGGTTTGTGGGTGAGGACATGTCTGATCTTGCCCCTGTTAATAATGCAGCATCGTGGTGGGGGAAGGAGGAATAAAGTATCTTGTTTTTATTAGGACCACAAATCATCTTAATGCTATTTAATGTCTTTGCAAAGCAAATAAAATCTCATTCTATTACAAGAGGTTAAATAGTGCCACTGAATTCAATTCATTGCAGACAATGAGGGCTCAAAATCTAAATGTCCATGTGTACTCCTCCTTTTGCAATTAACCTTTCCACCTCCACACTCTATATTTAAGTCCTCCATCAATCCTTCAATTTTTTCCCCTCTCTTATTGAGTCTCATAGTCCCAACTCTGTCTCTGTAAGTGGGATTATTGCCAGCTGAACTCTTCCATCAAATGTTGGAGGTTTTGTTTTATTTTCTGGGAGTAGCTGTTTTCTTGTCAGTTACGATTTAGATGAATTGCAGGGGTGCAAGTGATTCATCTGTGTGGGAATCGGAAATGAATAGTGTGCTGTGTGAGAAAAGCAACCTTAAAATGTAAGCAGGATCTGATTGGCAAATAATGTTTCACCACCCATTGGCTCTGTCTCTTTTCACTGAGTTATAGATTACAGCAAGGGGCTATGGACGTCACTTATATGGATTGCTTTGAATGCAGTGAGATAGAACTAATGCACATGTCTATGGTAGATAGCTAATTGATAAATTATTCCACATTGACCTGAATATTTTGTTGGAACTTTGAGAATTGCCCATTTTATCAAATTTCCATTACTTTGTGACCTGTACATAGCTCAGCACAGTCTTCTGGATTTCATCTGCTCCCTAACCCATAAACCTAATGAATAATTAGACTTGAGAAGTATATTAGAGGGTAAAGGGAAACTACAAGTTTCTTGCAATGTAATGAGCCATGTTTGTAAATGCATATCCCTTAACACAATCTGGAGTGCTATCAAATGTCCTGTTATCATATCAGCCCCCAACATTCCTGACTCTTATGGCACAACCAATATCAATTGTGCATGTTCCCATGTCCTACCCAGATTACAAAAAAAATAACAATCAGTTAACAAAACTTTGAAAAACATTATTGTTTTTATTAACTTAAAAATCAACTGTTAATGAAATTGTGTACAACTAATATTTTAAGAGAATGGACAATTATTTAAAGATTTTAACCAAATATCATGATTTGAAGATGGTTTATACTTTGACATTTTTAACATGTTATCATTGATTTGCAAAATAAGACCATAACTGAGTGGGTAAAAACTTGGCAGATGGAATATAATGTGGGAACTTGTGAGTTATGCACTTTGGAAGGAAGAAGAGATGAGCTGAATATTATTTAAATGGAGAAAGACTGCAGAAAGCTGCAGCACAGAGGGATTTGGGGGTCCTTGTGCATGAATCACAAAAAGCTAGCATACAAGTTCAGCAGGTAATAGGGAAGGCCAATGAAATGTTGGCCTTTGTTTCAAAGGGAATGGAGTATAAAAATAGGGGAGTCTTGCTAAAACTATACAAGGCACTAGTTAGACCACACCTAGAATACTGTGAACAGTTTTGGTCCCCTTATCTATGGAAAGATATACTGGCATTGGAGGCTGTCCAGAGAAGGTTCACTAGGTTGATCCCAGGTATGGAGGGATTTTCTTATGAGGAGAGGTTGAGTAGGTTGGGACTGTGTTCATTGGAGTTTAGAAGGATGAGAGGCGAACTTATTGAAATGTATAAGATCCTTAGGGGGCTTGACAGGGTAGATGCTGAGAGGTTGTTTCCCCTTGTCAGAGAGTCTAGGACCAGAGGGCATCATCTCAGAGTAAGGGTTTGCCATTTAAAACAGAGATGAGGAGGAATTTATTCTCTCAGAAGGTAGTGAACCTGTGGAATTCTTTACTGCAGAGGGCTCTAGAGATTGGGTCATTAAGTATATTCAAGACTGAGATAGACAGATTTTTAAACAGTAAGGGAATCAAGGGTTATGGGAAAAGGCAGGAATGCGGAGTTGAGGATTATCAGATCAGAGATGATCTCATTGAATGGCGTAGCAGACTTGATGGGCCGAATGGCCCACTTCTGCTCCAACGTCTTATGGTCTTATAAGAAATAGGAGCAGGAGTAGGTCATTCAGCCCCTTGAGTCTGTTCCACCATTCAATATGGTAATGGCTGATCTCCCATCTCTACTCCAATTTCCCACCTGATCGCCTTGTCTCTTTATTCACTTAGTCCAAAAATTTCTCAATCTCAGCCTTGAATATACTCAATGACTGCCCTCTGGAGTACAGAATCCCAAAGGTTGCAATCTTGAAGATCACTTCACAGTTAGAAATCCATTTTTCTTTGTTTTTAAATAGTACAAATTCTGGACTAAATGTGCTTGTAATTATTTTGTTGAGAATGTTGAGTGGCCCCCAAATTCCTTGTTTGGTTTCTTATCTATATGCATATCAGCTGCCCAGCTATTAAATATGAAGATCAGGAACTATGTGAGATATTTAATATGATACAAAGCTCCAAAGCACTCTAATGGTGGACCAACCAATGTTTTGTATAAATTCATCATAACTTCATCAACAACATTCTCTGTGACTGTAAGCTTCCTCCCTTCTAGTTTTCCCCAGCTTCTCTCCAGCCTCTGATATGGTCACGCATTCAATCCTCCAGCGATGCCTCTACCTCATTGTCCAGCTTGGTGGGACAGCCATCATCTGGCAGGTGTAAACTTTCAATGTACTGCGCTTTCCAGCACTGAAGGTCAAATCTATCATCTTTGGCCCTGCCACAAGCATGATTCTCCTGCAACTCACTCCAATCTTTTCTCAGTCTGAACCAGATTATTGGAAATTCTGATGTCCTATACAATCCTCAGCAAAGCTCTCACCATCACAAAGGCAGCCTACACCGCTCAATATCATCATCTGTCTCCACCCCTACCTCAGCACATCTGCTGAAACCTCCATCAATATCTTCATCACCATCAGATTTGACTCTTCCAATGCTTGCCCACCATCCCATTCACACTTTCCATAAGTTTCATGCCATACACATCTCTGCCATCCCTCTGCAAAAAAAACCTGGCGATTCGCAGGTTTGAGGCAGTTTGGGTTTGGGTTTGAAATTTTTTAAATTTGCGCAGCTCACCTGACCCAATCCAACTGTTTTTGGGGGTTAAAATTCCTCCCACATTTCATGTTCAATAAAAGGAATGTATGGCACTCTTCACATGCTGAGATAAACTGTCGTTTAAAATATTTTCATCTGTTATTGCAACAGCTGGTGCTTTTATGATTTGCTTTACAGTTATGCTGGATGATTAAACTAACAATCCCGGACTAACATATTAATAAAATAATGTTGTGGCTTGGGGGTGAGTGCCCCCTATTTTCACGATCTTTCCACTGAAGCTGCCACGATCAAGTGGGCGAGACGCTGCAGGAGTTCACCTCCATATTGTTTGTAATTGATAGAAAATGGATGTCTAGCTAATTAAGTGCTGCTGTAAACCTGGAAGCTTCCATTAAGTTGTTTGTTTTTGGTAAGCAGAAAGATACTCTAGAAAACCTGAATCTGGAAAGGAATTGACTGCGCTGTGCACTTTCATAGCTTAAGTGATTTAATTTAATCAGTCAGTCTAAACAGCATCCCCTGAACTTAATGCCAACGCTAGCAGTTTACAGCAGTGAAATACTTTGTTGGCATTGATTTAAGTCACAGTATCCACACCTAACTTGTCTGTGATTATTCTGGTTCTTTCATGGTTTTAAGCTAGTTTGACGTTAGCTGTTAGTAATGTTACTGAGTGGGGTATGGGCTTTAAGTAGTCTTTCTTTCTAAGCTGATTTGCTTATTTATATTAGTCTCTGATGTTTCTACGTTCTTACCCAGGTTGATCGATTCCAAGGTTGATGCTGGTACTGTTTTATGTCAGCTGACGTATTTTCGAGACTGAGGAGACCCACCTCTTGGCTAGTTTGCCTGAGAAGTCTGCTCTGTACATTTCTCTGCAGTAAACTCATACATTGACATAAAGCAGCATCTCGCTCTGTAAAAGATCTGTGGCCTAGATTCATGTTTGAAAAGAAACTCATAGAAGCGCTAGTAGAAAAATGACAGAAAAATGTTGATAATTAAAAATTCACAGCAACAGGAGTGCTAATATTTCCGCTATAAGAGGCTGAATTGTATTGTAGTACTACACCTGTTATCACTGTTATTATTGAGGGGTGTACAGTATTTACTTAGTGATGATGTAGCAATGTGTATGAACTTATTTACCCTTTTCCTTTGACAATCTCTGTCACCTGATTTGTGTAAGTTTTATATGCAGTGGAGGTTTTTATATAGTCGTCAAAATGCTTGTCCTCTGACATTTTCAACTAATATTTATAGCTGAATATTTAGAGGCATTTGATCCCAGGCAGTATGAACCCAAACACAACACTAAAATCATATCACACCCTGAACTTTTAAATTTAAAGTAGGCCCCTATGGGCCTGTTATGGGACTCTCAGCTGACGTAAAAGGTAATGAAGGTGGAATGATGGCCAGAGGGGAGGTAACAACTTCAGGTCAATTCAGCCTAATCTTAATTCCCTCCATTCACCGTTCCAGCGGAACGTGTTGGTGGGGAGAAGGGTTTGAAACCAAGGGCTTGAAATCTGGAAACCATAGTGGAATATAATGGAAAGTTAGAAATGAAATCACTAAAATTGAAAAGAGTAGTACTTGAAGAGCTCTTTTGCTTATGTTGGGATAGGTTAGAGAGAGCTTCCCTCAATTGCTGAGATCTGAGAAACAGTAACGAGATGAATAATCAGTTAATCTGTTTCTAACGCTGTTAGTTTCAGTGAGATTTAGAGAGCGCTCTAATTCTTGGTGTAAACAAGCCATAAGGCTGAAATTTCAGGAACCATCATGTTCCAAAGAACATTTCTACCAGTTCTCGCTGCATTAAAGTTCAGTGCCATTCTAAACTGACGGGAAGACAGCAAGAGAACTGGTTGGACCGATACATGCAGTCAATTCAAAAAGAGTGGGGAGCAGTTTCAGTCCCATTGTAAACTTATAGACGTCTACAGCACAGAAGGAGGTCATTCGGCCCATCATGTCACGCCGGTCAGCAAAGATCTGACTACACTAATCCCATTTTCCAGCGCTTGGCACATAGCCCTGGAGGTTATGGCAACGCAAGTGAATATCTAAATACTTCTTAAATATTACGAGAGTTTCTGACTCAACCACCTTTCAGGCAGTGAGTTCCAGTCTCCCAACACCTTCTCGGTGAAAAAATTCTCAACTTCCCTCTTAGCCTTCTACCTCTTACCTTAAACCTACACCCCTTGGTTATTGACCCCTCTACCAATTGCTATTTTGACGTTAGCTGTTAGTAATGTTACTGAGTGGGGTATGGAGTTTAAGTAGTCTTTCTTTCTAAGCTGATTTGCTTATTTATATTACTCTCTGATGTTTCTATGTTCTTACCCAGGTTGATCGATTCCAAGGTTGATGCTGGTACTGTTTTATGTCAGCTGACGTAGTTTCAAGACTGAGGAGACCCACCTCTTGGCTAGTTTGCCTGAGAAGTCTGCTCTGTTCCTATCCACCCTATCTATGCCCCTCATAATCTTATATACCTCAATCAGGTCCCCTCTCAACCATTGCTGCTCCAAGGAAAACAACCCAGCCTTTCCAATCTTTCCTCATAGCTCAGACCCTCCAGCCCAGGCAGAATCCTGGTAAATCTCCTCTGCACCCTCTCCAGTGCAATCACATCCTTCCTATAATGTGGTGACCAGAACTACACACGGTACTCCAGTTGTGGCCTAACCAGCATTTTATACAGTTCCAGCATAACCTCCCTGCTCTTGTATTCTATGTCTCAGCTAAGTATCCCATATGCCTTTTTAACCACCTTAACTACCTGCCCTGCTACCTTCAGGGATCTGTGGATATGCACACCAAGGTCCCTCTGGCCTACAGTACTTTCCAGGATCCTACCATTCATAATGTAATCCCTTGCCTTGTTAGCCCTCCCCAAGTGCATTACCTCACGCTTTTCCGGGTTGAATTCCATTTGCCACTGCTCTACCCACCTGACCAATCCATTGATATCCTCCTGCAGTTTACGGCTATCCTCCTCACTATTTACCACCCTAACAATATTCATGTCATCCATAAACTTCTTGATCATACCCCCTACATTTAAGTCCAAACCATATATGCACACCACAAACAGCAAGGGCCCCAGCACCGAGCCCTGTGGCACCCCACTGGAAACAGACTTCCATCACCCTTTGCTTCCTGCCTCTCAGCCAATTTTGGATCCAATGTGCCACTTTGCCTTGGATCCCATGGGCTCTTACTTTCTTGACCAGTCTGTATTGAGGGACCTTATCAAAAGCCTTGCTAAAGTCCATGTAGGCCACATCAAGTGCATTACCCTCATCGACACTCCTGATTACCTCCTCAAAAAATTCGATCAAGTTTGTCAAACATGACCTTCCCTTAACAAATCCATGCTGACTATCCCTGATTAATCCATGTCTCTCCAAGTGCAGATATATTCTGTCCCTCAGAATTATTCCTAGTAACTTCCCCACCACCGAGGTTAGACTGACTGGCCTGTAATTTCCTGGTCTACCCCTTCCTCCCTTTTTTAATAATGGGACAGTGTTAGCAGTCCTCCAGTCCTCTGGCACCTCACCTGTGGCCAGAGAGGATTTGATAATTACTGCCAAGGCCCCTGATATCTCTTCCCTTGCCTCCCTGAACAGCCTGGGATACATCTCATCCAGGCCTGCGGATTTATCCACTTTTAAGGCCGCTAAACCCACTAGTACCTCCTCTCTCTCTCTATGTTAATTTCCTCTAATATTTCACAGTCCTCCACCCTGATGTCTATACCTGCATCGTCCTTTTCCATTGTGAAGACCGATGCAAAGTATTCATTGAGGACTGTACCCATGTCTTCCGGGTCCACATACAGGTTATCTCTATGGTCCCTAATTGGCCCTATTCTTTCCCTAGTTATTCTCTTGCTCTTTAGATATTTTAAAAAACTCCTTTGGGTTTTCCTTTATTCTACCCACCAATGCTTTCTCATGCACTCTCTTAACTTCCCTAATTTCCTTTCTAAGTTCCCCTCTGCACTTTTTATACTCCTCTAGGGACTCTGCTGTATTGAGCCCTAGGTATCTGCCATAAGCTTCTCTTTTTTTCTTAATCCTAACTTTTATGTCCCTTGACACCCAAGGTTCTCTGGACGTGGCTGTCCCCTTTGTCTTTATGGGTACATATTCGCCCTAATCTCTCGTTATTTCCTCCTTGGATGCCTCCCACTGCTCTGACACAGTTTTATCTGGAAGTAGCTGCTCCCAGTCTTTTTGGGCCAAATCATATCTCATCTTAGTAAAATTAGCCTTTCCCCAGTTTAGAACTTTTATTCCCGGCCCAACCTCACCCTTTTCCATAACTATCCTAAATCTAATTGAGTTATGGTCACTATCTCCAAAATGCTCCTCTACTGATTCGCCTTCCACCGACCCGGGCTCATTTCCAAATATTAGGTCCAGAACTGCCCCCTCCCTTGTTGGGCTTTCTAAGTACTGGCTGAAAAATTTCTCCTGGATGCAACTTAAGAATTTTGCTTCCTCCCTACCTTGCACACTAAAACTATCCCAGTTAATATTTGGGTAGTTAAAATCCCTGACTATTACTGCCCTATTATTCTTACACTTCTCTGAAATTTGATTACATATTTGATCCTCTATCTCTCTCTGACTGTCTGGGGGCCTATAGTACACACCCAACAGCGTGTTTGCTCCTTTTGTGTTTTTTACTTCTACCCATATGGCTCCATTTGATGATCCTTCCAAGGCCTTCATTGCAAGAGAATTTGAGTTCAGAAGTAGGGATGTCTTACTGCAGTTATACAAGGCCTTAATGAGACCACACCTGAAGCATTGTGTGCAGTTTTGGTCTCCCTACCTAAGAAAGGATATACTTGCCATAGAGGGAGTGCAGTGAAGGTTCACTAGGCTGATACTGGGGATGGCAGGACTGTCGTATGAGGAGAGATTGGTTCGACTGGGTCAGTATTCACTAGAGTTTAGAAGAATGAGAGGGGGTCTGATTGAAACGTATAAAATTCTAACAGGGCTAGACAGACCAGATGCAGGGAGGATGTTTCCCCTGGTTTGGGAGTCTAGAACCAGGGGCCATAGTCTCAGGATACGGGGCAGGCCATCTAGGACTGAGATGAGGAAAAAATTCTTCACTCAGAGGGTGGTCAACATGTGGAATTTTCTATTACAGAAGGCTGTGGAGTGGGTCACTGAGTATATTCAAGAAAGAAATTGATAAATTTTTGGATATTAGGAGTATCAAGGGGTATGGAGAGAAAGCAGGAATACGGCATTGAGATAAAGGATCAGCCATGATCATATTGAATGGTGGAGCAGGCTTGAAGAGCTGAATGGCCTACTCCTGCTCTTAGTTTCTATGTTTCTATATTTGCCCACTCACTCAACCTGTCTAAATTGCCTTGAAGCCCCTTAACACCCTTCTCACCACTTACATTCCCACCGAGTTTCGTGTCATCAGTAAACTTGGAAATATTACATTTGGCGTCAAACATCAGAAGGTGCTGCCCCTTCAAGTGTCTCTCCAGAATCCCAGTCACAACAGCAGCCTACAAGAGGCAGGAGCTGTTGGTCGATCCTCAGTGGGTTTGTAGCTGGATGCCTTCAATGTGACAAGGGGTTCCAGCAAAGGAGCTACGCAGTCTGGTTGACTTGCCCTGGTGGCACCGATGAAATCATTCATCCTCTTTCTACACTGGACGGCTGACCTCTTCCGTGCAGTGTGGGCACTGACCACCGCTGCCACTGTCTCCTAAGCCTTTATGGTGAGATTGGTGGACCTCCTGCAGCCAGATCAGGGGTAGCGGACATCACATCCAAAAGGCATTCCAGTGAGGTATCTTGAACTTAGGTGCTGCTATCTTCTTGGTTTTCAGGGCCGTGTCTTGAGTGAAGAAGTCCTGGGCTGCAGACATTGAGAGCTGTGCGTGTAGCTGCGGTGTAAATTTGGCAGCCAGAGTGAGGAAGAGGTCACGACATGACGGGCGAGTCAGTGGCCCTCCTGCCAGCGACACAGCGTGTTCCCGTTCCTGCATAATGAATGAGGCGGGGACAAGATGATACCGCGCGAGAACCTGCCACTCCGGCTGGCAGGAAAAACACCGATTTTTACTTAGTGCAATGCAGGGAAAAGCCCACCAAAGACTTCAATCCACATCATAATAGGGGTTTGCACAGTTTTGCTTGGGAGCTAAATTTGCTGGAATTTGGCGAAAAGAAAGGTGGAACCATTTATAATAATGTTGGCTTCACTTACCGCAAGCCCCTTACTTGACATAAATTGCAAATATTTCATTTGTCCAGCTGCGAATGGTCCAAACCTGGGTTAAAATGGCCCAAAGAGGATTTTGTAAATCTTGATTCACAAATTGGGATGTGGAATTTCTATTTGATTGTGATCAAAATACATAGGGCAGAATTTCACCCATTTCGGGCGGCAGGCTCGGAGGGGGGGCTCGGGGGGAGGGGGGGGGCTCGGCGGGGGCTGGGTGGGGGCTCGGGAGCGGGGGCTCAGGGGAGGCTCGTTGGGGGCTCGGGGTGGGCTCGGGGTGGGGGGTGGGGGCACGGTGGGGGCTCATGGGGGGCTCATGGGGGGCTCGTGGGGGGCTCAGGGGGGCTGGGTGGGGGCTCGGTGGGGCAGGGGCTTGGTGAGGGGGGGGCTCGGAGTGGGGGTGGGGGCACGGTGGGGGCTCGGGGGGGGCCCGGTGGGTGCTCAGGGGGCTCGGGGGGGCAGGCTCGGCGGGGGCTCGGGGTGGGCTCTGGGGGGCAGGCTCGGAGGGGGCTCAGGGGGGCAGGATCAGCGGGGGCTCGGGGGGGCTCGGTGGGGGCGGGGGCTCGTGGGGGGGGGCTCGGTGGGGGCAGGGGCTCGGCGGGGGTAGGGGCTCTATGGGGGCTCGGCCGGATGGGCTGTGGCAATCGGAAAGCTAACCACCACCCGCGATCAAGGCTGGAAGTGGATTTTGTGCTGGGTGAGCCAATGAAGACCCGCCCAGCGCGAAACATGAGCAGCAGTGCTACCTGTGCAGGCGGAGGGAGGAGGGAGGAGGGCGGAGGGAGGAGGGAGGAGGGCGGAGGGCAGAGGGAGGAGGGTGGAGGGAGGAGGGAGGAGGGCGGAGGGAGGAGGGAGGAGGGCGGAGGGAGGAGGGAGGAGGGCGGAGGGAGGATGGAGGAGGGCGGAGGGAGAGTGTGAGCTTCGTGCATGGGCTCGAGTGGACACTTGAGAATCTCCCTGAGGCACAGAGGCTGCCTTAGGGAGATGAATAAAATAAAGAAATGAGAAATGTAATAAACCAGGTCCCCTCAGGAGACTCTGTCACATGAGCAGGGGCATGTTAGTAATTACATTTTCAATTTTTATTTTTATTTTTATTTGCTTGAGGAAACGTTATCCCGCCTGGGGATGAGGTCTCCTAAAAAGTGCAAAGGCCGCTTGGCCTTTTCACCTGCCCATCAACTGTAGGGTCGGATGGGCAGCGAAAAATTGAAGTTAATATCCTTGTTAATGGCCTTAACAAGCTTTTTAATAGTTGGTGGGCGTGCTGCTGACTCTGACATGTGCCAGCCGACTGAAATATCGTGTAACTGCGCGTGGTGTCGGGACGCTCGCTCGCATCAATGTGCGTCATTTTATGATCGAGCGGGTCAGGCGCGTGCCCGCCCACCCAGCTAAAAATGTTGCCCATGAATGCATTCGTTGAGCAGGAAACAGTCAATAAACATTCACAACATGACAGCCAAAGTAGTTGATTTAAAGTGGAGAGTTGATCACAATCTACTTGTTAACCAGATTCCAATTGCAAGTCTTGACCTGATTCATCTCCTGATGCACTTTAAATTAATGAAGTTATATTTAATAGGTCTACAAGAACAGAAGAAATAGGAACAGGAGTAGGCCATTTGGGCCCTCAAGCCTGCTCCACCATTCAATATGATCATGGCTGATCCTCTTGTGTTTCTATTTCCACATTCCCATCTCCCCCGATAATCTTTGATTCCCTTGCCTAACAAGAATCTATCTACCTCTGCCTTAAACATATTCAGTGACCCCGCCTCCACCACCTTCTGAGACAGAGAGTTCCAAAGTCGCACAACACTCTGTGAAAGAATTTCTCCTCATCTCTGTCCTAAAAGGGCGACCCTTTATTTTAAAACAGTGCCCCCTAGTTCTGGACTCACCCACAAGAGGAAACATCCTTTCCACGTCCACCTTGTCAAGGCCGTTCAGGATCTTATATACTTCAATCAAGTCACCCCTCACTCTTCTAAACTCCAGTGGAAACAAGCCCAGTCTGTCCAACCTTTCCTCATAAGACAACCCACTCATTCCAGGTATCAATCTAGTAAACCTCCTTTGAATCACCTCCAATGCATTTACATCCTTCCTTAAATAAGAAGATCAAAACTGCACACAGTATTCGAGGTGCGGTCTCACCAATGCCCTGTATAACTCACTTAACCTATCTATATCCATCTGCAACCTTCTCATGTCCTATTCACAACATACTTGCCTACCTATCATTCTGTCATCTGCAAATTTAGCTACTATGTCTTCACTCCCCTCATCTAGGTCATTGATGTAAATCATAAAAAGTTGAGGCCCCAGTACAGAGCCCTGCGGGACGCCACTCGTCACATCCTGCCAATCAGAAAAAGACCCATTTATGCATACTCTCTGCTTTCTGCCAGCCAGCCAAGCTTCCATCCATGCTAATATGTTACCCCCTCCACCATGCTCTTTTATTTTCCGTAATAATCTTTGATGTGGCACCTTATTCTGGAAATCCAAGTACAGTACATCTACAGGCTCCCCCTTATCCACTGTGTATGTTACTCTTTCAAAAAACTCCAATAAATTGGCTAAACATGATTTTCCTTTCACAGAGCCATGCTGACTTCCCAATTGCCTTGAGCTCTTCTAAGTGCCCAGGTACAACCTCCTTAATGATCGATTCTAACACCTTCCCCATGACAGACATCAATCTAACTGGCCTACAGTTTCCTGTTTTCTGCCTCCCTCCCTTCTTGAATAGAAGGGTTATATTTGCTACTTTCCAATCTGATGGAATCTTTCCAGAATCTAATGAATTTTGGAAAATTAACACCAATGCACCAACTACCTCAGTAGCCACCTCTTTTAAGACCCAGGTTGTAGTTCATTGGGACCTAGAGACTTGCCAGCCTACAGCTCCATCAATTTGCTCGGTACCATTTCCCTAGTGATTTGAATTCCACCAAGTTCCTTTCTCCCATTCACCTACTGATTTGCAGCTATTACTGGAATGTTTTTTGTATCCTCTATAGTGAACACAGAAGCAAAATATTTGTTCATTTCTTCTGCCAATTCCTTATTATCTACTATTAACTCTCCACTGTCACTCTCAAAAGGACCAACACTCACTTTGCTTACTCTTTTCCTTTTTAAATTCCTGTAGAAACTCTTGCTATCCGTTTTTACATATCTAGCTAGTTTCTTCTCATACTCTAGTTTCTTTCTCCTGATTAACCTTTTAGTCATTCTCTGCTGTTCTTTGTATTCTGACCAATCATCTTTCCTGCTACTCATCTTTGTGGAGTTGCTTTTTCCTTAAGTTATATGCTTTCCTTAACATCTCTATTTAACCACGGATGGTGGGTCCTCCCCTTAGAATTTTTTCATTATGTTAGGAATGTACATTTAAGGGGATATTTCAGAGTATTCAGAATTAGTAGGAATGTACTTATTCTGAATACTCTGAAATATCTCCCTAAATGTCTGCCACTGCTTCTCTATTGATCTATCCTCTGGCCTAGTTTCCCAGTTCACTTCAGCTAGCTCAGCTTTCATCCCCACATAGTTGCCCTTATTTAAGTTTAAGATACTCATCTTAGACCCACTCTTCTCCCATTGAAACTGGATGTAAAATTCAATCATATTGTGGTCGCAGCTACCTAGGGGTGCCTTTACTCTGAGGTCATTAATTAATCCTGTCACGTTACACAATACCAAATCCAATATAACCTGCTCTCTGGTTGGTTCCAGAACATGCTGCTCTAAGAAACTATCTCAAAAGCATCCTAAGAACTCCTCATCCAGGCTACTACTGCCAATCTGATTTTTCCAGTGTATGTGTAGATTAAAATCACCCATGATTATTGCCATCCCTTTATCACAAACACACAATATTTTCTCTTGAATACTTGTCCTACACTGTGGTAACTGTTAGGGGGCCTGTAGACCACTCCTACTAATGATTTATCTCCCTACTATTCCTCATCTCCACCCAAACCAATTCTACATCCTGATCTCTTGAACCAAGGTCATTTCTAACTATTGCACTGATGCCCTTATTGATTAACAGTGCTATCCCTCCACCTTTACCGAGCTTCCTATTCTTGAATGTCAAGTATCCCTCAATATTGAGGACCCAATCTTTGTCGTCCTGTAGCCATGTCTCCGTAATTGCTATCAGATCATATTTATTTACTTCAATGTGGGCCATCAATTCATTTGCTTCGTTATGAATGCTATGGGCATTCAGATACAGATCCTTCAGTTTTGTCTTTTTGTTATCTTTGTAACATCTAGTCTTGACTGTTGATGTATTCTTAGGTTTTTTTCTCTCTGTCCCTTCCTGCCATTCCCTGACCCTCATTTCTCGTATTACTATTTTGCTCTCCTGTCTTGGCCCTACACCTTGAATTTCTGCCTCTACCCAAACTTTATCCCTCACCCCTCTTGTTTAGTTTAAAGTCCTCTCTACTTCCCCAGTTATGCGATTTGCCAGGACACTCGTGCCAGCACGGTTCAGGTGTAAACCGTCCCAACGGTACAACCCTGACTTTCCCCAGTACTGATGCCAGTGCCCCACAAACCAGAACCCACTTCTCCCACACCAGCCTCTGAGCCACACATTCGTCTCTCTAATCTTATTTGCCCTATGCCAATTTGTATGTGGCTCAGGTAATGATACAGAAATTATTATCTTAGAGGCTCTGCTTCTTAATTTGGTACTCTGCTCCTCATACTGACTTTGCAGAACCTCTTTCCTAGCACTACCTATGTCATTGGTACCTACATGGTCCACCACAACTGAGTCCTCCCCCATCCCACTGCAAGTTCCTCTCCTGCCCTGAACCAATGTCCCGAGCCCTGGCACCGGGCAGGCAACAGAGCCGTCTGGATTCTTGCTCTTTGCCATAGAGAACAGTGTCATTCTCCCTCACTATACTGTCCCCTACTACCACTACATTCCTTTTTGCTCTCCCGCTTGAACAGCTTCCTGTACCACAGTGCCATGGCCAGTCAGCTCATCCACCTTGCAGACTTCGTTTTCACCCACACAGATTTTGGGCACCTCAAACCTGTTTGACAATTGCAAAGCCTCAGGCTCCTCCCCTACTGCCTGCTCGGTCCCATTACCTGCCTCACTGTTAGTCACACCCTCCTGTCCCTCATTGCTGACCAAACAGATGATCCTCTTCTAAGAGGTCTGACTGTCTTCAGGAACAACCATCCAGGTATTTCTCCCCCTCCCTTTTGTTGCATTTTAGCTTCCAGATCAATAATCCTGATCCAGAATTCCTCAAGCTGCTTACACTTCCTGCAAACGTGTTTGTCATGGATTGCCTTGGCATCCAAAAGCTCCCACATCTCACAGCTGCAACATAACACCTGTCCCGCCATTCTAACTTATGTTATTTAGTTAATTTACTTTAGTTACTTTCTTCCTATGAATGCTACAATTTACTGTGTTTATTGAATGCAAGTATCACTGACAACTAAGGATTATATGTTTCTTAACTACAAAGGTATGTGTTTTAGATGTTTGTTTAAATTCCTTTTTTTTATTGCTTTCTTATGTTTCTTGTTTGATTTTAAATTTAAAGTTTTCAAATTTTGGTTTATTATTTTAAAGTTTTAGTTCTTTTTATTTATAGATCTACCTGAACTCGCCTGTCCTAAGCTGGTTTCTCACACACTGTCCCTTAGACTGAGCACTTACCGGCCAATCAACTTACTAGCTTCCTGTGACATCATGGTTGCTTGTTTTCTTTTTCCCGGACTGTGTCCTTTTCAAACTGAAGTCTCTCCCACTCCGCGTCCTTTTCAAACTGGAGGGCTCTGAAGATGAAGGAGTTGTACACAGGATAGAATTCATGCTTTCTTAAAACATGAATTAAATAAATAAAATACACAAGATTGAAATGACTGATCCTGTGATGGATTGTCATCTGGAAGTTTATCCAGTGCTGCATTCAGGCTGCAGTTCAGATTTGGCTTAGGTTGTGTCTGTGAGTGGCAGTTGGGTTGGATTAGAGCTGCTCAGGGTTGATGGGTTAAGTCAGGTTAATAAGGGGATCTCTCCACAACCTGCTTAAATCCAGAGCTGCTGTCAGTGCTCTGCTTAAACTTTGACTTCTGTCCTTCCTTTTTAAACCTAACTTCAATGTCTAAATTGGGACAATGAAGCCAGTCTGCACATTTGTCATCGCTTGAGGGAAGCTGCAAGAGTTAATCATTCTGACTTGCGAGTCCTTGATGAACACTTTCTTCACTAGGTCCTAACGTTCATTGACAGTTGTGATGGGGACAACTCAACAAGTGGCAGCAAATACAGAAGAAAACTCTATCGCTGCTTCCTGGCTGTACTCATCTGTCTCTGCTGTTTGTGAACTTTTTTAGCCACAGTGGAAAACATAACCACTCGAGTCTTCAGCTTTGCTTCCCATCTTTCCATCAATGTCATCTTGATAATAAGATGTTCAAAATTGCAAGTGATATTTAAAATGTGGCATCACTAATAACCTGCATTCCATTAGAATAATTTCAGTCAACTGCCATTGACACGCAAACTTCAATTTTAAATAAAATGTAGGGGGCAGTGGAACCCAAGTAATAGCTTATTTATTCAGCACCTTTAATATAATGAAATGTCCCAAGGTCCTTCACAGGAGTGTTATAAAACAAAACGTGACACTCAGCCACACAGGTTAGGTCAGATGGCCAAAAATGTGCACAAAGATCTCGGTCTTTAGGAGTGTTTAAAGGAGAAAAGAGAAGTAGAGAGGCAGAGAAGTTTAGGGAAGGAATTTCAGAGTTTAGGGCCTGGGCAACTGAAGGCACAGCCATCAGTGGGGGAGTGATTAAACTGGGGATGCTGAAGAGCCCAGAATTAGATGAGCGCAGAGGTCTTGGAGGGCTGTGGGGTTGGAGGAGATTACAGAGATAAGGAGGGGCGAGGTTATGGAGGGCTTTGATAACAAGGATGAGAATTTTAAAATCAAGCTGCAGCTTGCCCGTGGGCCAGTGTAGGTCAGCAAGCACAGGGCTGATGGGGGAATGGGACTTGGTGCAAATTAAGACTTAACGGCAACAGAGTTTTGGGTGAAGTAACAAAGGCACATTTGAGGGTTTCAGCAGCAGATGAGCTGAGACAGGGGCAAGGTTAGGCGGTGTTACAGAGATGCAAATATGCACTCTTAGTGATGGTGCAAACGTATGGTTGGAAATTCATCTTGAACTCAAATATGAGATCAGCAGCATGAAGCAATAGAACATTAAAGGAAAAGGAGATGTATAATATATTGGTGTCTGTGATTCATCTCCAGGGTTTATTTCTAAACCAATCTTGGCCACATTGAGGGAAGCAGAATGAAAGTAAACTTCCAATGAGGAAGGAAACAGTCAAGAATCAATTGTTTAACCCAGAAGGAGGTGATTAGACTTCTGTGTGCATCGCTCTGACCTTCCTCTTGTGATACATAATTAAATGCCTGGAAAAACTCAGCAGGTCTGGCAGCATCTGCGGAGAGGAACACAGTTAACGTTTTGAGTCTGTATAACTCTTCAACAGAAAACAAAAACAGAATTACCTGGAAAAACTCAGCAGGTCTGGCAGCATCAGTGGAGAAGAAATCAGTTAACGTTTCGAGTCTTCATGACCCTTCGGCAGAACTGAAGCATAGTTAGGAGAAAGGTGAAATATAAGCTGGTCTAAGGTGGGGGGGCGGGGGGAGAGAGAAGTTGAGGGTGGGATGATTGTGGAGATAAGCAAGCAGTGATAGGAGCAGATAATCAAAAGATGTCACAGACAAAAGGATCAAAGAGGTGTTGAAGGTGGTGATATTGTCTAAGAAAAGTGCTAATTAAGAATGGAAGACAGGATACTCAAGGTACAGCTCTAGTGGAGGTGGGGTGGAAAGACTAACAAAGTTTTAGTTTTAGATTTGAAAATAATGGAAATAGGTGGGAAAAGAAGAATCTATATAAATTATTGAAAAAAAGGGAGGGGGGAGAAACGGGGTGGGGATGGGGGGAGGGGGAGTTTAAGATCTAAAGTTGTTGAATTCAATATTCAGCCCGGAAGGCTGTAAAGTGCCTAGTCGGAAGATGAGGTGCTGTTCCTCCAGTTTGCGTTGGGCTTCACTGGAACAATGCAGCAAGCCAAGGACAGACATGTGGGCAAGAGAACAGGGTGGAGTGTTAAAATGGCAAGCGACAGGGAGGTTTGGGTCCTTCTTGTGGACAGACCGCAGGTGTTCTGCAAAGTGGAATAATTCAATAATTTATATAGATTCTTCTTTTCCCACCTATTTCCATTATTTTCAAATCTAAAACTAAAACTTTGCTAGTCTTTCAACCCCACCCCCACTAGAGCTGTACCTTGAGTATCCTGTCTTCCATTCTTAATTAGCACTTTTCTTAGACAATATCACCACCTTCAACACCTCTTTGATCCTTTTGTCTGTGACATCTTTTGATTATCTGCTCCTATCACTGCTTGCTTATCCCTACAACCACCCCACCCTCAACTTCTCTCTCCCCCCGCCCCCCCACCTTAGACCAGCTTATATTTCACCTTTCTTCTAACTATACTCAGTTCTGCCGAAGGGTCATGAAGACTTGAAACGTTAACTGATTTCTTCTCCACCGATGCTGCCAGACTTGCTGAGTTTTTCCAGGCAATTCTGTTTTTGTTTTGGATTTCCAGCATCTGCAGTAGCTTTTAGCTTTTTGTTTTTATAACTCTTCAACAGAACTAAGTAAATTTAGAAAAGTGGTGAAATATAAGCTGGTTTAAGGGGGTGGGGAGAGTAGAGCTGGCTAGAGGGCCAATGATAGGTGGAGATAGCCAAAAGATGACAGAGACAAAAGGACAAAGAGGTGTTGAAGGTGGTGATATTATCTAAGGAATGTGCTAATTAAGGGTAGAAAGGAGGACAAGCAAGGTACAGATAGCCCTAGTGGGGGTGGGGTGGGGTGAATGAATCAAAATAGGCTAAAAGGTAGAGATAAAACAATGGATGGAAATACATTTAAAAATAATGGAAGTAGGTGGGAAAAGAAAAATCTATATAAATTATTGGAAAGAAAAGGGGGATCGGAAAGGGGGTGGGGGTGGAGGAGAGAGTTCATGATTTAAAATTGTTGAACTCAATATTCAGTCCAGAAGGCTGTAAAGTGCCTAGTCGGAAGATGAGGTGCTGTTCTGTTCCTCCAGTTTGCGTTGAGCTTCACTGGAACAATGCAGCAGGCCAAGGACGGACATGTGGACATGAGAGCAGGGTGGAGTGTTGAAATGGCAAGCGACAGGGAGGTCTGGGTCATGCTTGCAGACAGACCGAAGGGGTTCTGCAAAGCGGTCACCCAGTCTGCGTTTGGTCTCTCCAATGAAGAGGAGACCGCATTGGGAGCAGCGAATGCAGTAGACTAAATTGAGGGAAGTGCAAGTGAAATGCTGCTTCACTTGAAAGGAGTGTTTAGGCCCTTGGACAGTGAGGAGAGGGGAAGTAAAGGGGCAGGTGTTGCACCTTCTGCGGTTACATGGGAAGGTGCCGTGGGAGGGGGTTGAGGTGTAGGGGGTGATGGAGGAGTGGACCAGGGTGTCCCGGAGGGAACGATCCCTGCGCAATGCCACCGGGGGTGTGAAGGGAAGATGTGTTTGGTGGTGGCATCATGCTGGAGTTGGCGGAAATGGTGGAGGATGATCCTTTGAATGCGGAGGCTGGTGGGGTGATAAGTGAGGACAAGGGGGACCCTATCATGTTTCAGGGAGGGAGAGGAAGGTGTGAGGGCAGATGCGCAGGAGATGGGCCGGACACGGTTGAGGGCCCTGTCAATCACCGTGGGTGGAAAACCTCGATTAAGGAAGAAGGAAGACATGTCAGAGGAACTGTTTTGGAAAGTGGCATCATCAGAACAGATGTGACGGAGACAAAGGAACTGAGAGAATGGGATGGAGTCCTTACAGGAAGCGGGGTGTGAGGAGCTGTAGTCGAGGTAGCTGTGGGAGTCGGTAGGCTTGTAATGGATATTGGTGGACAGTCTATCACCAGAAATTGAGACAGAGAGGTCAAGGAAGGGAAGGGAAGTGTCAGAGATGGACCATGTGAAAATGATGGAGGGGTGGAAATTGGAAGCAAAATTAATAAATTTTTCCAGATCCAGACGAGAGCATGAAGCAGCACCGAAGTAATCATCGATGTACCGGAGAAAGTGTTGTGGGAGGGGGCCGGAGTAGGACTGGAACAAGGAATTTTGTTTTTGTTTTTGTTTTGGATTTCCAGCATCCGCAGTTTTTTGCTTTTATATAATTAAATGCCTTTTGGAAGGCCATATACACAATATCTACAGGACAGCCATCATCAACCCCTCTCTGTTACTTCATCAAAGTACACAATTAGGTCAGTAAGATATGATTTGCGTTTAACAAATCCACTCTTCTCCAAATAACAGTTCATGTTGATAATGGTCTCCAGTATATTACAGATCCATCAATTCCTTTTTCTGTTTGTCTTTGTGAGTGTCATTATGCATTTTCCTCTCCCCCCACCCCTTAATTTCTTCTATTCCTTTAAAGACACTATTTTTTGGTAACATCTTCCAGCCCTGACAAAGGGCCAGTACAACCGAGGTGTGAGTTGCCTGTTTCAGATGCTGTCTGCCCTGCTGTTTCTCTGTTTCAGTTTGCTAACCTCTGCAGCGTTTTCATTTTGTTTTTGCACAATTAGAAGTCTCCAGTTTTCCACACAGTTTCTTGTACTGTGAAGATAAGTGCATTTGATGATGTCAGCGTTGGTAGATATTACTATTGCACACTCTGCTCCTCATGGCGTTGCCTTGGATGGTGATGCCATTTGACGGGAGCATTGGTGATGTTTGATGAGAAAGAACTACATGATGACATTGGTTAGCTCCCAGTGGTGAAATGTTGAGCTTTTTTTTGATTTTTTTTGATTACTTATCCAGAACAATCGTAGTATTCTCCTTCTTTCAGCAAATGGATGAGAGAACATGCCCAGCATTCTCCAATTGCAGGCCAACTTTTTAATGCCCTAATGTCTCGGCTGTGACTCAGGATAACAGTCTCGCCTCTGAGTCAGAAGGTTGAGGGTTCATGTCCTATTCCAGTGAGTCTGAACACAAAATCAAGGCTGTCACACCAGTACCGTACAGAGGGGGTGCTGCATTGGTTGGGGGTGCCATTTTTTAGATGTGACATTAAACCAAGGCCCCATCTGCCCCCTCAGATGGATGTAAAAAATCCCATGGTGACAATTTGAAGAAGAACAGGGAATTCTCCTTGGAGTCCTGGGCAATATTTAGCCTTCAATCAACATCACAGAAAACAATTATCATTATCACCTTGGCCATTATCACATTGCTGTTTGTGGGACCTTGCTGTGTGCAAATTGGCTGCTGAGTTTCCTACATTGCAACAGTGACTGAGCTTCAGAAGTAATCAATTAGCTGTAAAGTGCTTTGGGATATCCTAAGGTCACAACAGGTACTATAATCTATACAGTCTTTCTTTTTCTACTGAGGTCATTATTTCGAATGTGTGCGCTGCTGAACACTGTGACCAAACATTTAATTCTCTGCCTATTTCACCCAAATTTTAACGACCTCTTGGTTTTCTGTGTCTGATGATTGTTCTGAATGTTTGAGCACTTTAATGTAAGTGAACTGATTCCGAATCATTAAAATATGCTGTCCTTTCACCTGGTTCTTTAACTCCCAGTGCTGCATGCTTCTGAATCTTTGGCACTGTGGTATTTTCTGAATTGGTTCAAGAAGCAGCTCCACCCTTAAGTTAGACTGCGTGCATCATTATCACATTACAATTTCATTTGCACCCCATTTAGCTGTCACACATATGCAGCAATATAATGTTATATGCTCTTGGCCATAAAAGGTCATTTTTATTATTTGCTAGTGGCCAAAGGAGAGTTTTATTTATAAGTGCAACTCATGATACCTCTCATGATAGAAACTGTAAATAGATCTCAATGATGGAAAGCCTGAAAAACCATCTGAATTTTATCACAACTCTCCACTTACTGGCAATCCAGCTCGCAGTGGGATATTGCAGGCTGGTTTGTTTTGAGTGTCTGAATTTTATCTGACATTGTCAAGCATTGCAAACTGTTTGAAAAGGAAATATTATGGTATGAGAACTGCAAAATGCTCATCAAACATTTAGAAATAAATTTATTTTAAATGTGGGTGATGTTTGTGATGGGTAAGTTGATGAAAATGTTGAGCTAGCCAAATGAGGATGCAGCTGATGTAATTTCTGATGATCTTTTATTGTTTTATTGCAGCCCAGGGAGTTTGAAAGAAAGGTGCGACCTGTTAAATGTTAAACTTCCCTTTCAGATTGTATTTTCTATATATATTTTCCATGATATCATGGTCCTGATTTTCCCTCTTGGCTGATGCTGGAACTCATTTAGAAACAAAGGTGTACACACATGTGGCTGATTTGTGTCTGCACACAAATCTCACATTTTTCTCTTGAAGGCTATGTGTTTAAAAGTGACTGTTGTGGCAACACAATGGTTCCTGAGAGGCACTTGAGCATCTTAGTTCTTTGCAAATAGGAGGAAGGAATGCAGGAGTCAAGCTAAAGGCAGCTATCATGCCTCCCAGCATTTTCTGATGGTTTTCCAAGCTCTCCTGTTTTAATTTTAAAGGTATTTTGATTACCTTTCCACAATTCCTATCTTTATAAATGATTCTGTTTGATGGGATCACAGAATGTAACAATATAGAACCAGCAAATGTGGCCCACTAAGACCATGCAATTGTTTTTTTCCACATGAACTACTCTCACACTCTCCCACTCACTCCCTGTATTCTTTAACATTCCCAGTTTATTTAGTGGTATCTAATTCCTTTTTTAAACAAACGTGCTTTGCTTCAACAGGAGGGTAGGGAAATCTAGGGGTACAGATATACAAATCACTAAAAGTAGCAAGGGTTAATAAGGCCATAAGAATAGCAAACCGAGTTCATTTTTAAAGGGATAGAATTGAAAAGCAGAGAGATTATGTTAAACTTGCAGATAAATTAGACCACAGAGTACTGCGATGATTCTGGTCTCCGTGTTATAAAAAGGATGTAGAGACACTGGAGAGGGTGCAAATAAAGGTTCACTGGAATAATTCCAGAATTGAGAGGTTTTACCTAGCATGAAGATTGAACAAGCTGGATCTCGTTCCTCAAAAGGAGGAGACTGAGGTGTCACCTGATAGAGATCTTTCAGATGATGAAAGAGTTTGATTAGGTAGATGTAGAGATATATGTTCCATTCTGTTCCACTTGGAGAAATACAAAACTAAAGACTGTAAATATAAGATAGTCACTCATAAACCCAATAGCGGTTTCAGGAAAAATGTCTTTACCCAGAGAGTGGTGAAAATGTGGAACTCACTCCCACAGGGAATAGTTGAGGCAAATAGCTTAGATATATTTAAGGAAAGCTCCATAAGGATGTGGGGGAGAAAGGACTAGAAGGATATGATAGTGTGAGATGAAGAGGGGGCTGGAGGAGGTTCTTTTGGAGCATTAACTCTTACAGAGACCAATTGATCTGAATGTCCTGTTTCTGTACTTCAGACCCCACGGGGGGAGCTGTAATCTAGGTGAATGATTGGGATTGGATGCAGTTAAATCAGAAATAATTCCAAGTGCATTGGCAACTGGCTACAAGCCACCATTGTCCACACTTCATTGCAGCATGTTACAAGATGAGAACACAGCAGTAACGGAGGGAGGATGAAGACGTGACAGTAAATATGCCAATAAGTACTGTTTTCTTACCCAATTGTAAGGAAGTGTTTGTTTGAAGTACTTGTGCTGAGGCTCCTTTACACACCATGGGAGGTGTCCTCTACGCTTTGGGTATTCGGACGTCTGGTTTGTTTTTTGGAGCTCTGATCTATCAGATTAGGTTGGCTGCTGCTTTTGCTGTGTTACTTTAGGCTTCAGACGAGTACCAAGATGACCAGCAGCAGCAACAACCTGCCGATCTGCAAGAGAGAGGGGACCCGCAGAGAGGCACAACTCTCAGGAGACCATACCCGGTACACAAGCTCTACAGGCATGAAAAGAGAAATCTGAATTTAGGTATAATTTTAACAACAGGGCCTCATTATTTGACAGTGGCACATGTTATCACAAGAGCTTTGTTTGTTAATTTTCCCCCAATTAATCACTGTCACTTCTCCATGTCTGTAGTTTTAGGAGAGTTCATGTAATTTCCCACTGGGACAGTCTAGCCAGGATATCTAGGGCCACATACAACATGGTTAATTGCCAAAGTAAATGTTTTTCACTAGGAATATGCACTTCAAACTTTTCAAATGCCTACTGTTCCAAATAGTTTTCGAAGTGTTCAATATTGTCTAAGAAAGAGTGAGCAATATTTTATGATCTGTTGACAGCCATGAATGTTCCACTGCAAAGAAAGCAAGTCCTTCTGGCTGTCAATATTCTGCTACCAAAGTGATTTGGACTGATTATAACATCTGGAAAGGGATAGGATTCTTCTAGATGGCCAGATCAGGAAATATTGTAGGCGACAAGCTTTTGCAGTTGAACAGTTTGTAAGTTGACAAGTGAGAATGTTTGGTGTCATATAGTAACAGGTAAAGCTACTTAAGCCAAGTCAGAAATCTTTTCTCACTAAATTGTAAAGGCATGAAGCGCTGTTCAACAAAACTGTTGTGGAGTTAAACTGTTTGGCATAATTGCTTAGACTTGTGGTTGTTAGTGTTATCATTTCAGGTTGACACTAATGATAAAGGTATAAACATCAAGTGGACTCCAGCATGAACACGTTACTGAATTTACAGATTGCATTGACAAATGATTATTCTCAAGTTTCACTTTGATAGCATTGCATGTGTTGACAGGCTGTAAGCATCAACACACACTGCTAGCAATTTATTTAATGCCAAGCAGGGCACTTTACACAGAGAAACAGAAAATGCTGAAAATACTCAGCAGGTCTGTCAGTATCTGTGGAGAGTGACACAGAGTGATCAGTGATGATGTTAAAGATCTTGTGGATCTACTGGAGGAGTGGAGAGTTCTCACTGTCTCCTGGCTAGTGTTCCTCTCTTAACAAATACCAAGACAAACAGGATTAACAGAATTCATCTCTTAGTAGGCACCTAATGGTTGTTTCAGTTGTAAATGTATTCCAAAAAATAATTCATGATATGAAATATTTTGACACTTTTCAACAATGTGATGTGCTATATAATTGCAAGTATATTTTTATATTAACAAGCTTAAATGTCATGTCTTTCAGCCAGTAATAGTGAGGATTTGTCTTGTGGCTTAACAAAAACAACTACTTATAATTATAAAGCACCATCAAAGTAAAAAAAAAGCCCCAAGGCACTTCACAGGAGCACAAAAAAAAGCAACATTTGACACCAAGCCACACAAGGAGATATTAGGGTAGATGACTAAAAACTTGGCCAAAGAGGTAGATTTTACATACAAACGAATTAGGAGCAGGAGTAGGCCATTCAGCCCCTTGAGCCTGCTCCACCATTCAATAAAATCATGCCTGATCTGATTGTGTCCTCGACTCCACATTCCACCTACCCCGATATCCTTTAACTCTCTTGCTAGCCAAGAACCTAGCTACCTCTGCCTTAAAAATATTCAAGAGCCCTGTCTCCATCACTGTCTGGGGAGGAGAGCTCCAAAGGCTCTCAGCCTTCTGAGAGAAAGATTTCTCTTCACCTTCATCTTAAATGGGAGTCCCCTTATTTTAAAACTGTGTCCCCTAGTTCTAGTCTCTCCCACAAGAGGAAACATCCTTTCAGCATCCACCCTGTCATGTCCCCTTGGGATCTTATACCTTTCTATAAGATCACCTCTCATTCTTCTAAACTCCAATTGATACAGGTCCAGCCTGTCTAGCTTTCCTCAAAATATAATCCCCCACAATCCCAGGTATCAGTCGAGTGAACCTTCTCTGAACTGCTTCTAACGCATTTATATCCTTTCTTAAATAAGGAGACCAAAACTGTACACAGTACTCCAGATGTGATCTCACCAAGTACAACTGTAGAAAAACTTCCCTACTTTTATATTCCATTTCCCTTGCAATTAACAACAACATTCCATTTGCCTTCCTAATCACTTGCTGCACCTTATACCAACTTTTTGTGATTCATGTACCAGGACATCCAGATCCTTCTGTACCACCGAGTGCTGCAATCTCTCTCCATTTAAATCATTTGCTGCTTTTCTATTCTTCCTACCAAAGTGGACAAGTTTACATTTTCCCACATTATACTCTATCTGCCAATTTTTTGTCCACTCACTTAATCTATCTATGTCCTTTTGGAGACTCCTTATGTCCTCTTCACAATTTACTTTCCTTCCTATATAGTTGAGGCCCCAGCACTGATCCCTGTGACACTCCACTTGTTACACCTTGCCAACCTGAAATTGACCCATTTATCCCTATCTCTGTTTTGAGGAGTGACTTAAAAGAGGAGGGGGATGCAGCGATATGGAGAAGAGAAAGAGGTAGAGAGACAGAGAGGAGAGAAAGGTAGAGAGGCAGAGAAGTTTAGAGGCGCAATTCGAGAGCTTAGGCCCAGGCAACTCGAGGCACGGATGCCAAAGGTTAAAATTGGGGATGGGCAAGAGGCCAGAATTAGATGTATCAGAGCATTGGAGGGCTGGACAGAATTACAGAGGTGAGGCCATGGAGGGACTTGAATATCAGGAGGAGAATTTAAAATTGATGCTGTTGCTTGACTGGGAGCCATTTTAGGTTAGCGACCAGGGTGGACGGGATTTAGTGAGAGTTAGGACATATAGATATCTATAGGCAATAAATGTTTGCGGTAATGTTGCCTTTTAATATTTTGCTGGGCCACATTACTAACAAGCTTGGAAGAAGGGTTGGGCTGTAACTGAATAGCACAAGATGACCCACATTTTTAGTAAGCTATGCTTCACAAGTGATTTTTTTAAAGCTTCCAGTTTTCTCTTTGTTATTCCTGAAGGACAGTGAGCCATGCTGGTATATGGTTCCAGTTAAGCATTTAGGATAGTGAATATCTGTGAGCTGAAATTGGAATGGTTTTTATTGATATAGCTAGTAGATTTTTCAGGCCATGAACTCTCCCCTTTATCCTCATCCCTTTTTTACCCCCTTATTTCAATATTCATTTTAATTTTTTATTTTTTATCCCTTATTATTATTTTTTTATTTTATTTTCATTTTTATTCATTTATTCATTGTTCTATCCCCACCTTTTATCCTATTTTCTATTTTTTTCCCCAACCACTGTCCCCTCTTCCCACCCCACCCCCACTATGGCCATCTGTCACTTGTTCATGTTATTCTTTCCAGAGTGCTTACCTTGTCCTGCTATTACCACATGCTGCTTTCTTACCTTAATGTCACTGCCATTAACACCCCCTTTGTCCTTTTGTTCATGACATCTTTGTCAATCTCTCCTTTGCCCCCACCTATCGCTGTCCTTCTATCCAGCTCCACCTGCGCCACCCACCTTAAACAGTATAAATTTCATCACATTTTTATTTCTCTTTAGCTCTGAAGAAGAGTCATACAGACTCAAAACGTTAACTCTGTTTTTCTCGCCACAAATGCTGTCAGACCTGCTCAGTTTTTCCAGCATTTTCTGTTTTTGTTTCAAATTTTTAACAAACCCTGCAATCCAGCCGTGGAGAGTAACTAAGTCAGGGGCTATCCTGTAGTGGTAGAACTGCTTTCTTATCTAATTTTAGGGGAATTACTTTACCCGTAAAGCATGTGCCACACTTGAAACTCATGTTCACTATATTTTGATATAATTAATGGTGCAATTTCATCAGCTTTCTACTTGCTGTCAACCAGACACATCCCGACAGGAGCCATCACATCAGCCGGGAGCAGGAATCCTTATTAATTCCCACCTTTTCCCTTTCGTCCCACATGAGTAGGTGTTCAGGAGACTTACAAGTTAGGGTAGAGTTTAATAACAATCAGGACACTTGCCATTCCTGCTGGCAAGAAGACCTGCCCTGATATCTTGGGCCAGACCTCAATACAATGCACTCGCTAAGCAGCCCTCCTCGTCAATACCAAGCCCAGATATTATCTGAGCACCATAAAGGTGGATTGAAGGGGTGTGAGGGGACTGTCCAAGGCACAGCCCATAATATTCTTGTGGATCTGGAGGAGGGCTCTGGTTCACCTGTACTTAGAGTGCACAGCATACGGTCCAGGTAGCTGTCTGTCTAAATTACATCTGGATCTGTCTATGCCATTGGAGCCTGTTGTGGAAACAGAATTAAGACTGACACCTGTTTGAAGTTATATATGTGATTACGCTCCCTGGTATATCTGAATTCCCATTCAGGCTAAACTTGATCATTCTGTGGCTGCATACTGCAGGTGTGCTACAAATTAGCTTTTCTGTATTTTATGAATGTCATTTGCAAATGCCTTGTCAAAGTAAACATTCCCTCTTGTAGTTTGTCTGTTACATGAGATGAATAGGTAGTCGTACACTACATTTGCTAACTCTGATTCTATTCACTTGTGTATTCCTGATTTATAATAGCCAGATCATTTTCAATGAACATGGCCAGTAATTTTTAAAACTATTTTGAGGTTAATGGTGTAACTGTGAATGAACGATTAATTTAAACACAAGCCATTTTAGAACAATGGTGAGTGTGTGTGTATGCGGCTGCACATATATGGGCTGGACTCTTATTCTTTCCCAAAGGTACAAGCTGAGAGGCAGGGGGCCCATTTAGTCGGGTGGGAGGATGCGGGATGGAGACCACCTCGCTTTCCCCATGGCCCCCACCCCTGATTTAAGTCTGGGGCGCAAAGCCTCGAGGACGGTCTTCCCACCCCGAAGTGGATTGAGGCCCTGAAGTGACCACTTACAGTTTTCAATTCTCCTGCTGCTGGTGGCAGGTGGGGGCCATGCCATATAGAAAGCATACCAGCTGGACACTGGCTGCTATTGCTGTGGACTGCTGGGGCCTCCCTTCTACTTGGGCGGCCCGTGCCCAACAGAGAGAGACCCGCCTGAGGTATGGGCTGTACACAGGTGAAGACCTGGGCCTCCTGCGGTACCAGCAGTGACTGCTTCTCCCGACACCCCTGATTGGCCGGAACGGCGGGAAATTTCCCTACGATGACAAGGACCCCCAACTCCGACTAAATAAATGCCTAACTGGGGTTAAATTGGTTTGTAGGGAGATGTAGAATGGCTGCCATGGGGTTGCTACCTGCTGCCCAGATGGTTTTATTGGGCTGACTGTCACAAGCATTAAATTCCACCCATGATTACATCCATACAGTTAATGGAGTGTTGCCTAGCACAGTGCCTACCTTGATTGTCATTCAAACTCACCTTTCCTCGTTGAATATGTTTATTTACTAATACTGGGGCTGCACATATTGGGCGGCTCATTAGCCAGAATTTTATATTCGGTGTGCGGGTGCGCGCCTGATACGTAGGAATGTAAAATGACGCGCGATGATGTTGGGCGTGCGTCCTGATGTCATCGCGAAGTCGTGCGATATTTCATTTGGCGGACGCGTGCCTGCCGATAATTGAAAGGCCCATTAAGGCCATTAACAAGGTCATTAAGTTGAAATTTATGCTGCCCGTCTAACCTTACGGTTGATGGGCAGGCGAAAAGGCCAAGTGGCCTTTACATTTTTTAGGAAACCTCATCCAGGAGCAGGATGAGGTATCCTAAAGCTATTACAAATTAAATAAAAACTTTCTTTTGCCGTTAAAAGCATGTCCCATCTCATGAGGGAACTTGTTTCATTAAATTATTAATGTCATTATTAATTTTTTTGAAAAGCGCTTCAATCTCAGCTCCGTGTCTCAGGGTGATTGAAGTGCTCTTTTGCGCACATGCGTGAACTGCGCGCTGGACCTGACTCACCCTCCTCCCCCCCCCCCCCGCCCGCAAAGGCAGCGCTCAGTGCTGCTGCCCGCGATCCACGCAGGGTGGGCCTTAATTTACCCGCCCGTGTGAAATTGCAGTGCGGGGGCCGATTGCGGGCGGCAGGCGGCTCCCTGGGAAATATCGACCCCCGGCACTTGTGTGAGGTGATACAGTATGTGGCAGTAATTGACACGAGTGATGGTGAAGGAATAATATATTGGAAAATACAAATCTACAAACTCTTTTTGCACTGGAAATGTTATGACTAACAAAATATTCTGAACCTTTACTTTCATTTAATCCTACTTTTAAAGGATCTTTAATAAACCTTCCGAACAAGCACACATTTCGGGTTACTAATTTAAGAGAAAGTACTGAAAGAGTAACTGCGTGTTACTGAACAGAATACTTTGAGCAAAAGAACTTTTAACCCCTGATTTCTGGCAGTTTCTCCCCGGCTCTCCAGGGATTCCTGATCCCCGACGTTCTGTTTCATACATAGGTTTTCCCACAGTGCACACTGTGGGCTTGTCAGCATCTTTGCAGTATTCCCTTGATCCTCGACTATGTTACATATGCGAGTGCGAAGGGGACATTTAAGAACATGTTGAAGAGGTAGCTGAAAAGATAGCTGGACAGTGGATTAATTGCCTAAAGATCCCTGCTGTTTTGCTGGAGTAATTATCTCACACTTTGAGCAACCAGTGCTTGGGCTGCACGTTTTGCAACTGAAACTTTACAGCTGTTACTCACTGGCCTTTTGTAACATTAGGATTAATAGCTTGTATGTTAATTAGGGAGGCTGTCGCTTAACCATATAACTCAAGCCATAAAACTAACTAGGGTGGAGTCAACTTTTCACCAGGCTACTACATACCATTTTGCAATTTAATCTGTACAAGCAAGAGGTCATAAATTCAACTTCCACTATGGCAAGTTATGAAATTGAATTTGATAAATCTGATTATTTGAGTTTTACCAGGAAAGAGGATGCCAGAGATGGGGGAAACCATAGGGATGAGGTGAGAGTTGAGATAGTCATAATAGGTCAGCAGGAGCAGTAATGGCTAAGCTGAAATTTAATGGAGGATTTTAGAATTCTGAATGAATAGAGAGGGACTGTTTCCTCCGGTTGGCGACTCTGTGGGATGGTCCATCACTTTGAGAGGGATTGAGGAGAGAGATTCGAGGAAATTCTTTACACAAGTTAGTTGGAGTGAGGCAGACCTATTATAACACCAAGGAGAAATGGGATAAATATTGGTCGATGTTCAGAGGCTGTTTGAGCCGGTTGGAGTGTCTAGAGCTAAGGTGACACAGCCTCAGGATAAGGGCAGAATTTTACGCCTCGCGGGCGAGCGGGCATCCGACCCGATCGGGCGTGAAATAGCACGAGAAGACTTCGGGCGAGCGCCCCAACGTCATCCGTATGCGTACAATCCTCAGATCAGCGGGCATGCGTGGGTGTCAGAGCTGTGCCCACCATCAATTAAGAGGCCACTTGAGGGCATTAAAACCCCAATTGAACCTGTGCCGGTCCCCCCTGCGAGGGAGCGACCAGTTCCACGACTGGCATCTCCCCAGTCACTGTAGCCTCATCTGATGCCACGGTCACTAGCGGAGGGGCAGAGGAGCTGCTATTGTCATCCAGAGCGCCCTGAGAGGAGCCCACAGAGACGACAGGCAGCTCATGCACCAATGTGAGGTCACTCTGGACCTCCCTGCTCACCATTGATGGACGGGCACCGAGCTGGGATACTGGGCGCCTCATCCATCTCCCACACTGGCACTGACCACCTGAGGTCATTGCCTGTGTGAGGGCTGCAGGTCTGAGCGCAACCCCAGGAACCCCTGATTCTGTCCCTGGAGCTGCCTCTCCATGAGAGTCGCCACTCCCTCAATGGAGGAGGCAGTGCGCTCGGCCATGAGGCAATGCTCACTCTCCGCATGGACTCCTTCATAACAGAGACCATGGCACGTAGACCCTCATGGATGTCCGCCAGATCCTCCCACATATGTCGCTGGACATCCAGCATCTGCAGCCTAATGGGCGACTCCAGATGCTCATCATCTGTCTTCGACTGAGCATCGTCCTGGTTCCCAGCAGCCCTCCGACTGCCAGCATCCTGGGCACTCTCTGCCTCCGCCTGTATCTCAAGCGAGGGGGAAGTGCCCTTACCAATGTGCACCAACATTCTAACCAATGACCTGATGCCTATCAAGGTGCTAGTATCTGTGCTGGTGCCTGATTCAGAGAGCGGGTGTGACGCAGGTGCTCCTGGAGCCTGGCGGGCATCTGGTGTCAGGGGTGGGTCTTTGGGGTCCTGTGAACAAGGGCCTGCTGGGGAATCTAAGGGAGAACAAGGACATGTCATTAGTTAAAGTCATCACACAGTCACTGTGCATGCCAGGCACCCTGGTGAGACAATTGATCTGCATCACGGTGCCATCGTCTTTCAGTGATCAATGGGGACTCCAGGTTTGAGGCTCCTATCAATGAAGAGACTATACTAGAATAGTTGCACAATCTGAAACTCTCACCTCTGTGCATCACAATCTTACCTTTGCCTGACACCCCAGCCTCTCCACTATCAGTTTAATGAGGTGCGTGACCTCTCTCCAGCTCCATGATATCCTGTTCAAATCTGGCCAGGATTAGGAAGCTTGGGGGGCCTCTGCCTGTCTGTGACCTCTCAATATTGTTATGGGATGTCCTCTCCTGAAAGGACAGAGGAACATTGACTAGCCCACCCTGTACCTGCAGTATTATTGCAACCTGACCAACCCCACCTGAGGAACACCTCACAAGGCACACCTGAGCTGTGGCCCTCGATCCGCAAGGCATTCAGTCCAAGCAGCCAGGGCTCACCCCCTTGGTCAGCTCTGGTGTCATTGACAGTTGGCACACAGACTCTAACACCCCTGAGCTCCACTGGGGGAACAGCCACACCTCAACACTTCACCACACTGACCCATGCCAACACGGTACTCACCCTTCCTGAGCGCAGCTGGTCATTGAACCTCTTCCGGCCCTGCACCCATGTGCGCTGCACAACGTTGTGGCTGCTGACCCCGGCTGCCACCTCTTCCCAAGTTTTTTGGGTCAGGTGCATTAGCTTCTTCCTTCAATCTCTGGGGACGAGGGTGTCTCTTCTGGCAGCCGCCGCCTCCAATAGCACCGCGAGGCACTTGTCCAAACACCATGGTGCAACGTGCCTGCCCAACCTGCCCTCCCGCCTGGCATCTCCAGCCGCTGTTGAGGTCATAGTTTCACTCCATAGAACGCAGAAGATATGTTCTTACTTGGCAGCCTCCCAGAAGCTGCCTGTGCCATTTCTAAACCACCCACCAGGCCACCATCGGACCCGGCCCCCGACAGACCCCTGCCCCCGCCTGGGGAGGACGCGTTTCACTCTTGGCGGGCCTTAATTGGCCAGCCAGCATGAAATCACGGTCATGGGCCAATTGCGGTCCGGGGCCTGTTTCCTGACCGGTCCCGGGCTCACCAATCGCACGTCCCTGCCAACGGTAAAATTCAGGACCATGATTTTATAAACATCAGGAAAAAGGTTGAGCTTATGCTGATAAAAAAGAGGAAGTGGTAGGTGTAGCAATATAAATTGTTGTTAGTCGGAGCAATCTTTCATATACATTATGAGCTGCTTGGGTAATAGATTGTAGTTCCTTCCCTTCCTGTTTTGGATTTTCCCATATTACATAGGACTGCGGCAGCGCAGGCTGATCACCTTCATATTAGCTGTCATATGTTTGGATTTGGTGGGTGGTTTGACAGCTGCATGTCTTTCCTACCACATTTACCCGGGCTAGAGAGCCAGCCCCGGGACACTTGGACTTGCCTGCACCATTGGCTGGGTTCATTCATGGCCAACAAGTCCTGGAGTGAGACCAGGGCCTTCCAGCTTCAGGGGCAGGAGCGCTACCAACTGTGTCACTCAGACACCTGGCATGGAGTTTCCACTGGGGTTTTATTGCTGGGCAATGCTGAATCGGCAGCCTGTTTTGCACCTCATGCCATTCTTCACTAACTTCAATGGAAGTTTATCATGGTTTATCAGCTCAGTTGAATGTAGCCCCACAGTTTGTGAATAATGCTGCATCCCCATTGTGTATATATCATGGAACGGAAACTGAAAATTCTGCTACTCTATGTGGAAAACCAGCGGTACGCGATGATGGTACAAATCAGAAATGGGGAAACATTTAAATAATATTAAATAAGTTTACATCACTCATTTGGAATTCAGAACACACGAACATACATATTAGGAGCAGCAGTAGGCCACTCGGCCCCTCGAGCCTGCTCCGCCATTCAATAAGATCATGGCTGATCTGGGTGTAACCTCCACCCCACATTCCTGCCCACCCCTGATAACCTTTCACCCCTTTGTTAATCAAGAATCTATCTAGTTCTTCCTTAAAAATATTCAAAGACTCTGCTTCTACCGCCTTTTGAGGCAGAGTTTCAAAGACTGGCAACCCTCAGAGAGAAAAAATTTCTCCTCCTCTCTGTCTTAAATGAGCGACCCCTTATTTTTAAACAGTGACCCCTAGTTCTAGATTGTCCAACAAGAGGAAACATCCTCTCCACATCCACCCTGTCGAGACCCCTCAGGATCTTAAAGGTTTCAGTTAATTCGCCTCTTATTCTTCTAAATTCCAGCGGATACAAGCCTAACCTGTCCAGCCTTTCCTCATAAGACAACCCACCCATTCCTGGTATTAATCTGGGGAAGGTTCAAGCCCTGAACACTACCCCAATTTTCAGAAGATTATATAAACAATGAAGATTATTTAAACAATGAAGGTTCAAGCCCTGAACATTATCCCATCTTTCTACTTTTATGAAACTGAGCATCAATGTCTGTTTTAATTTAAATTTCCAGCATTTGCTCATTTTTCTTGTCAGCTGCTGTTGAGAAAATCTCCTTTTAACAATATCCTGCTGGAAACGGTTGAAAAAGATTACAACACATTAATAACGCTAGTGACATGATGAACTGTGGGAAACAGCTTTAATCACCAGGGTTCCGAAAAGAGTTGGGCCCAGATTTTTGCCTGTTGTCCCAGCTCTATCCCAGTTTCCTGAGCCAGGGGTTGCTGGTGGGATGGCTCCCAGGAAAAGCAACATGGTACAGCTGTGGCTTCAGCACTGCAGTATTTGAAGGGATTTACATTTAAAGTGATATAAGACCCCCAATGAAGCAGCCAGTACAAAGTTATTGTAAGCAATGGTTATGACCGTGTTTGGGGACATATTGGAATCAGGTGAGATCTCTGTCTCCACTCAAACAGTTCAGGACTTGTCCACAGTTAGCCCAAGGATTGCACATGACCCTAGGGAGCGACAGTAAGAGCAATGGGCAAGGGAAAAATGGATTGGAAACTCTGGCCTGAGAATTTAATCCTAATAATTTGATCACAATTGAATCTCCATAGTTGAATTCTGATAATATAATCCCAATACTTTAATCACAATGAATTAACCACAATTATTAATCACATCTGTTTAATCACAATAGATTAATGCCAATAATTTAACAGATTTGCCTGTGGAGATTGCATCATGTGATCGGATGAATTGCAAAACAATTTTGAAAAGCCCTGAGTAAAATTTGCAGGTGGGGCTACTTAACCAAAAAGGCATTTTACCAAAAATTACTTTGGTTATATTAATTTGAAATGTTGTTGTTTTTATTTTCCAGTTTACACTGTATCTCCATTAGCACACTGACCAATAGAGATTATCCCACTTTGTGCTCTGGCAACTAAATGTCAGAATCTGTAAGAGTTCAGACAATATCTGAAAGGAAAAGATAGAAGTTCATATTTTGAGTCTGACTCTTCTGCAGAACACTTTTCATTTTAAGAGTTAAGATAAATTGTATTTAGTGAGGTGTTTGGATGTATTGCGTATGAAAGAAAGAATGAATATGCTCAAGAAGCATTGCAGCTTTATATTGTTTCAGTCTAGTGGAGGGTTAGAATTTGACACTTGGGTATATACAGTGTCACCCTAGGGAAGCACTTAAAACAAACAGACCTCACAACACACGTTAAACCTGCATCCTTTCTTTTGCAGCATAAATGAAAATCTTGAGGAATGTCAGTGAAATATGGGCCAGGGTTTTCCATTCGTCGGGCGGGCTTGGCAGGAGCCGAGCGCCACCCGCAAACAGCTCCGCCAATTAAGGCCCGCCCTGTGTGGAATTCGAGCGGTAGCGCTGGGCGCTGCCTGTGCGGGAAAGGAGCTGCCTCAGGGAGATTGAAGCGCTTTTTGAAAAAATTATTAAATTCAATAAAACTTCAATGAAACCTGTCCCCTCATGTGACTGTGTCACACGAGATGGGACATGTTTTTAATTTCAAAGTATACTTTTCATTTAATTTGCAATTGCTTTAAGAAACCTCATCCCGCTCATGGACGAGGTTTCCTAAAAAAGGTAAAGGCCGCTTGGCCTTTTCGCCTGCCCGCCGACCGTAAGGGCACAGCTGACTGAGGCGCGCACCCGCTGAACAAAATATTGCACGACTTTGTGATGACGTCGGGATGCACAGCTGATGTCATCGTGCGCCATTTTATGTTCCATTGTGTTGGGTGTACGCCCGCATGCCGAATGTGTAGCAGGAACCAGCTGATTCACAGTGAATTTGGTTAAAACTATTTTAAAGTAAAATTCCTGTGAATTACGGATCATGACAGGCTGGTCACCCTGTTTGGAATCAGGCCTGTGGCAGAATGAGAAACCATTTAAAACACTTTTCAAATTTGCACTATTTTGGAAATCTTCGAACTTGTCGAATTGAGAAATGTCAATATTAAGGAATGAAAGACTTGATTCCTTGTTGGGCTCCAAATATCATCACCAAGCACTCCTTGTGCTGTTTTGGAAAAGCTTAGACATCTCCACTGTGCCACAGTAATAGATTTCAGCCAGTGCAACATTTCCAATTCTCAGTCTTATTCACATTGTGGCTTCTTGGAATTGGGCTGCCAATTTTCTGGTCTTAACTTGAACCTAGGAGGAATGGAACTTGAGAGCAGTGGAGGCTGGGTCATTGAATATATTCAAGGTGGATTTACACAGACTTTTTTTTGACATCAAGGGTTATGGGGGGCTGGCCAGAAAGTGAGAGTTCAAGCCCCAATCAGATCAGCCATGATATTATTGAATGGCAGAAAAAGCTCGATGGGCAGAAAGGCCCATTCCTGCTCCAATTTCTGATGATCCTAGATCACATGGAATGAAAAGGACCGTAGCAACATGGATACAAAATTGGCTGAGTGACAGGAAACAAAGAGTAGTGGTGAACGGTTGTTCTTCAGACTGGAGGAAGGTTTGTAGTGGAATTCCCCAAGTGTCAGTGTTAGGACTCCTCGGTTTCCCATTAGGCCCTTTACAGATAGCAAAGTTGCAACTTTATTCCTATCAGTACAGGTTAGTCCAGGCCCGAGAGATTTATTAACTGTTTCAAGCCTCTCCCATCAGAAATGGTTTTGAGCCCTCATGTACCTCTTTGTTATACGCTATCATGAAAAGCTGATTACAGCCATGAATTACTTACAGGCATATTGAACTTATTAAGGAAAACGTGTGTGTTTTTAAAGAAATACAAGCAAGGGCACTGAGCAAAAGATGGCTGATAATGTAAAGTGACCGCTTTCTGGAAAATTCCTATGTGGATTATACTGAGAGACCTGTCCAGAGAGAACATGGAATGTCGTACCTGAAAAGGTGTCATGGCCTTCTTCAAGCAGGGACACTTGAAATATTTGCATATTGCTATAAGCTGTTACCTTCCTGTTGCTAATACATAAAACACAGTTCATTAAAAGATTGTTCAAAGAATGTGACTTAATGTCACATGAGCAGGGACATGTTTTTAATTCAAGTGCAACATTTTTATTTGATTTTTATTTGCTGTTGGAAACCTCACCCCGCCTGTGGATGAGGTTTCCTAAAAGTGCAAAGGCCGTTTGGCCTTTTTACCTGCCCGCCGACCGTAAGGTTGGACAGGCAGCGTAAATTTGAATTTAATTACCTTTTTAATGACCTTAACAGACCTTTTAATTGTCGGCAGGCACTCTGCTGACCAAAATATTGCGGAACTGAGCAATAATGTCGGGACACTCGCCTACCCGTGCCTGCCCACCATGTTTAATATTCTGTCCTGGGTCTCACATAACTGTCAAACACAGTGAAAAGGATAGTTTGAGACACATTGTGATGCTCGAGGAGACGTAGAATGTGAAGTATTCCATTTGCTCTCTTAAACATTTCACACACTTGGTAATCCTGTTGGAGATCACCTTGATTGTAGATTCCTCATAGTTTAATGTACATTTGCTGCACAATTTCAGCATCATCGAGGTGGATGAGAGGTGAATCAGAGGATTGTGCATGGAACATGATTCTATGGTGCTGCACTTTTGGAGGTTCAGTCTCATGTGATGTTGTTTATTAAGTCATGCAGATGAGAGAGATGGGCTGCAAGTCATATTATGAGGACTATTGGCAAGTACATTGTTCATGAGACATGCAGTAAACTGAGTACAGCAATTTGATTCACTCATTGAGCCAGAAATGAATAATTTGAATTGTTTGCTCATCCATACATCCTTCTGACTGATTCAGGCATCTGATATTCACAGCTGTTTCCAGTCTTGTACATTCACAGTGCCACCAGCCACTTGTGTATTTGTGCAGATGACAACAGGACAGTTCTCAAATTGTCCAAGCTGTCATCGTAGCCATCAACTGAGCTGTGGGTATCTTTTGGTCAAAGGTTGAGTGTGAAATTTGGGTGGGCCCAGTCTTCTGTGCCCTCATAATAGATATGGGCTTCAAAGAGCAGTAGCTGTGTCAAAACACTGACAGTTATAATCTTGTTTGACTGGGGGAAATGATGGGGTTAAACAGCTGTTGTCATGAATATCCTAAAGCAATGGATTTTCTCATCTGTAATGGTAAGATGCAGCAGAGTCACAGCAGACACAATGCTACCCTAAAAGCTTTTGAATCTCTTTGGGAGTTGCAAAGCTTCAGGAAGGAAATCGATAGGAGTTGAGGAGGATTCTATCTGAGGTTACATTACAGTAACCTAGTTTCCCTGCCAGGGAGCGTAAGGAAAAGATCAAAGCGCTGGAGACAATGGGAAAGTAGCACTTTAGCCTGTGTGTTTGTATTATATAGACAGAATTGGATAGAATGTGAGTCAGGTGGTCAGAATAGTCAACCAACAGTTTTTTATTCATTCATGGGAAGTGGGTGTCAATGGCTAGGCCAGCATTCATTGTCCATCCCTAATTGCCCTTGAGAAGGTGGTGGTGAGCTGCCTTCTTGAACCGCTGCAGTCCATGTGGTGTAGGTACACCCACAGTGCTGTTAGGGAGGGAGATCCAGGATTTTGATCCAGCGACAGCAAAGGAACAGCTAATGGTGCATTGCTTTAAATGCTCATTTTACACCATTACACTTGAAAGTTATGATATTGTGGCTCAAGTAAATATTTCAGTCCTTCGGTGCCGAACACAATGGTACATAGAATCATACAGAACAGTACAGCAAGAATATTGAGCAACGGTGCAATAAAATTCAGTGGGATGAGACCAGAATTCAGAGGATAGTTATGATAAAATACTTAAAAAACACACCACTTGCTGAAAAGAGAGGATTAAGGGTAACAAGATTTGATCAGAGTGTTCATATTCTGAAAGCAGACCTGGTTTCACCAGCTGAACTATATGATGGTTATAGTTGCCTAGAGAAGCCCAACTTTGAATGTGTCCCTTATCCTGAAAAGGGATATTCAGCAGAGTTCATTGCTTACCCTTTGTTAATTTGTGTTCTCCTCTCCATTTACTGTGGTGCCAGCCCCATACCACAGGCAAACTAAACAACTTTTACAGCTGGTACTGGGTGGAAAGTGATTGGACAAGTGCTGCTCCATTTGATTGGGAACCACACCCTGTGTGTGTTATGAAAAGTTGCATTAACTGGTGCTTTGGAGTTTTGCTGGCTCATGGAAATGCTGAGAGCATTAACACCAAGTCCCACGTTTTTATTCAATGTTTTTATTCCTGCCCAGCCCGGAGGGCGATGGTAGATGTTGGTCACTTGTACATCGATGGTCATCTGTTAGAAGAAGACACTCATGATGGGGAAGAGAATTCCTTGAATAGAATGATCCATATCGACATGATTTATAAAGTTTTCTAATATATATACCTGATATGTTTCCAAGGCATTTTACAAAAGAACGTTCAGAGTGATTTTTTAAAAATTAGGGTATTTCTTTCTCAGTTATGAGAAGGTATTGGCTGTGAAATCGGGTGCCAAAGGGGCACTGGCAGCACGACAGAAACATCAAAATCAGAAAATGGCACACATGGTGCTTCCGGGCACACCAGATGTGACTCCCCTGCCATCCCCTGCTGGGGAAGAGTGCGAGAGTGGAAATGCCATTCATGCACTGAAAGCTTTCATAGTGGGTAGGTCACAATGCCAAACAGCTGGTTTACTTGATTTGAATAATTTTGAAACATTATCCAGGCTGTATTGTCAGAGGGTCAGTGCTGAGGGAGCGCCGCACTGTCGGAGGGTCAGTACTGAGGGAGCGCCGCTCTGTCGGAGGACCAGTGCTAGCGAGCACTGCACTGTTAGAGGATCAGTACTGAGGGAGTGCTGCACTGTTAGAGGATCAGTACTGAGGGAGCGCTGCACTGTCAGAAAGTCAGTACTGAGGGAGTGCTGCACTGTTAGAGGGTCAGTACTGAGGGAACGCTGCACTGTCGGAGGGTCAGTACTGAGGGAGTGCTGCACTGTTAGAGGATCAGTACTGAGGGAGCGCTGTACTGTCAGAGGGTCAGTACTGAGGGAGTGCTGCTCTGTCGGAGGACCAGTGCTAGCGAGCACTGCACTGTTAAAGGATCAGTACTGAGGGAGTGCTGCACTGTTAGAGGATCAGTACTGAGGGAGCGCTGCACTGTTGGAGGATCAGTACTAGTGAGCGCTGCACTGTTAGAGGATCAGTACTGAGGGAGTGCTGCACTGTCGGAGGGTCAGTACTGAGCGAGCGCTGCACTGTTAGAGGATCAGTACTGAGGAAGCGCTGCACTGTTGGAGGGTCAGTACTGAGGGAGTGCTGCACTGTCAGAGGGTCAGTACTGAGGGAGTGCTGCACTGTCAGAGGGTCAGTACTGAGGGAGTGCTGCACTGTTGGAGGATCAGTACTGAGGGAGCGCTGCACTGTCAGAGGGTCAGTACTGAGCGAGCGCTGCACTGTCAGAGGGTCAGTACTGAGCGAGCGCTGCACTGTCAGAAAGTCAGTACTGAGGGAGTGCTGCACTGTTAGAGGGTCAGTACTGAGGGAACGCTGCACTGTCGGAGGGTCAGTACTGAGGGAGTGCTGCACTGTTAGAGGATCAGTACTGAGGGAGCGCTGCACTGTCAGAGGATCAGTACTGAGGGAGTGCTGCACTGTTAGAGGATCAGTACTGAGGGAACGCTGCACTGTCAGAGGGTCAGTACTGAGGGAGTGCTGCACTGTCAGAGGGTCAATACTGAGGGAGTGCTGCACTGTTAGAGGATCAGTACTGAGGGAGCGCTGCACTGTCAGAGGGTCAGTACTGAGGGAGCGCTGCACTGTCAGAGGGTCAGTACTGAGACTGCTGCACTGTCAGTGGGTCAGTACTGAGGGAGTGCTGCACTGTTAGAGGATCAGTACTGAGGGAACGCTGCACTGTCAGAGGATCAGTACTGAGGGAGTTCTGCACTGTCAGACGTGCCAGTTTTGAGATGAGACATGTCATGATCCTAAACCGGACCCTCAAGTTTTTGGTAAGGCCCTGGTTAGGGACCATTAACATTTTGTTTAAAGTGGACAAACTTTGAGATCCAAGACACTTGCTAAGAGAATAAAGCCATAAGATTCCATGGTTTCTGAACAAACAAAATAAAGTTTACTATACAAAGTCAGAAAAGTAAAACAATTTACAATATCCATCTTATAACATTCAGTATTAACATGAGGTAAATGTGAATTAACAGGCAAACTGTGCTCTAACACCCACACTATACAAACGTAACAAATGTAACCATGACAGATCCTATGGATTTCTCAGCAACCCACCCAGACGTCAGTAAACACTGTGAGTCAACCAATCGCATTGAAATTCTGTCTCTCTCATGGGATATTCCAGTTTTCACCTTCAAAGATCTAACCTTTCAATTCCCTCCAATAATGACTCAGGCTTGGGCTGCCTCAAAGACTCCTCACTCGCAGGGTTTCGATCTTGTCTCCTAAGACTCTGTTCCCCTGGATTCCTGAATCCGCACTCCAGCACCAACTCACAAGCACAGCTTCATCTCTACATCTGTGCCGAGCAGAACACAAAGGTTTACCTTAACCCCACCGGCCCGCAGCACAGCCTCACCAACCTTCCGCACTGTCTTTTCACCCTCCAAGGTTACTCCTGAGCCCTCGCTACTTGGAGTCGGCACGTCACAGCCCTTCTACTGCCTGCAGCCTCTTTCTTTGCTCCTCTTCCTGGTGGTTCCTACCACCGCTCTCCTCCTCCCAATGGCTCCTTCCCCGGTTCTCTATTTCTCTCTGGGTCCTCTCCCTGTCCCCTCTCCCTGGGTTCTCTCTTTGGGTTCCCACTTGGGACCTTTCCCTGTCCCCTCTTCCTTTACCCTGTCCCGTGACTCCTCTGTTTATGGTGCCCAACTTCTGGGTCCCATGATCTGGTTTTTGTGCTGTTTTTCCCACACATGGGCACTTATCCCTGACCTGAAGATCTCTAAAACATTGGACAGTGTATGAGCAGCCTGCCCCCTTTCCGCACTTGTGCAGAAACACCCAGGGCATGTCAGCACTGTATCTCCCCACCGCCACGCAACGACATTACATCGAGGCTCAGCATACCTTCCGGGAGATATAAAACACCCCATACCCACTATTGGAAAAAGAGTGAGGGAATTTTCTTGGTTCTCGCATACACCGAGTTCAGTTGCAATTTGATCAAAGTTATGAATGTACCTTTGCACTAATTTGATGACATTTTCATTTTCTTTTCTCCCATTGGGTCTTTTTGCCACACATCCCAAAACCTGGGCAAGTCTATCCAGGCCTTTAATGCTTAAAATATGTTGCTCACCTTGGTGAATACACTGAGTCATCAAGCGTGCAGTCCAATCCAGCAGGAAAGATCCTCAGAGCTGCTTTACTTTGCCAGCTCAGTCACTTTCAGTTGGGGGCATTGAGTGAATCTCCCAGTCAAGAATCTTTCACTGCCTCAGGCTGCAGGACCATGGGCTGTTTGTTTTGAGGCAGCTTCTGGAAGGAATTGCTAAATCTTGTCAATCAACTGTATCATGAAGCAGACAAGAGTGATGTTCCATTCCTCGAAAACGTTTACTTGTAAATATAAACATTGGAAAGAGCTCATTTGTATTTATGTAATGTGTTTCATATCTTCAAGCTCCCTCAAAGTGCTTTACATCCTGTTAAATATCTTTGAGTAAGTCAGGGTTGTAATGTGGGAAAACATAAGACAAAACAGGATAGAAATATCTAGACACACACACATCTAGACACACACACACATCTAGACACACACACACATCTAGACACACACCACACACACACACCCCTACACACACACACATATCTAGACACACACCCCCCCCAGACACACACATAGACATGTAGACACACACCACACACACACAGACATGTAGATACACACACACACACACACACCACACACACCCCCCTAGACACACACACATATCTAGACACACACAAACCCCCCCCAGACACACACACAGACATGTACACACACACACACACACACACACAGATCTAGACACACACCACACACACATGTAGACACACACATCTAGACATACACACACAATTCTCTGTGTATCAATGGGAAATTCAGGACAATTAGAAACAATTACAACCAATAGGAGTGGTTCAAAAGTATTGTTAATAATTGATGTGTTCCCTGTGTCAGGGACCTGAGAAACTTGAATATTTTGTGTTATTACGAAATACAGATGTAGTTGCTGTGTGCCAAACTGTCATCTGGGGAGCCCCACCCAGTCCTGTTGAAAGTCTATTGCTCCCCAGAGAAGGGAGCCTGTGATTGAGGTGGGCTGAGCTAACTAGATGTTTCACTCAGTGTTAAAAAGGCTACAGGGCCAGCAGCACATTGATACTCCCATCACAGAACCTCTCAAATATGTGTTTTACGTTAATCTCAATTTTGTTCCTGAATGCAGTGATTCACGCTGGTGTGTTATTTCATGGCTCCCAGTGCTTTCCAATTCCATAGCCAAGAGGTCTTTGTTCATGTGTAATATTAGATAGTGTTGGTGGAATGTTGAATACATCATTGCAGAGACCAAATACATGCCTTCACCCCTCCCCCCTATTGCCCCAGGTTCCTTCAGTTAATTCAATCAAGAATCTTGCTGCTCCTTACAGCCCAAATGGTTCATTTAGACATTAACAGGGATCAGATACGTGCTTTTAATAAAGGAAACATGATGAAATGAAAAATTACCCAAGCTTCCAATTAAATTTTTCAAAACCACAGTTCTGCATGTTGCTAAGTGCAGTGTAACCAACATTGAATATTGAGACCAGAGACATTTCTTCGCAATCATTATGTTCTGCATAACGGATTTACATTTAGTGAGGGGTGTGTTATTCATCATTAATTATTCTACCACCAACCATGTCGAATTTATTTTTCTTCAAACTGTCGGATGATTTTCAAAATTCAGTGAATAAAAGTTGAGGTGAGAGTGACTGCCCGTGGTATCAAGGCAGCATTTGACCGAGTGTGGCATCAAGGAGCCCTAGTAAAACTGGAGTCAATGGGAATCAGGGGGAAAACTCTCCACTGGTTGGAGTCATACCGAGCACAAAGGAAGATGGCTGTGGTTGTTGGAGATCAATCATCTCAGCTCCAGGACATCACTGCAGGAGTTGCTCAGGGTAGTGTCCTTGGCCCAACCATCTTCAGCTGCTTCATCAATGACCTCCCTTCCATCATAAGGTCAGAAGTGGGGATGTTTGCTGATGATTGCACAATATTCAGCACCATTTGCGACTCCTCAGATACTGAAGCACTCTGTGTCCAAATGCAGCAAGACCTGGACAATATCCAGACTTGGGCTGACAAATGTCAAGTAACATTCACGCCACACAAGTGCCAGGCAATGACCATCTCCAACAAGAGAGTATCTAACCATCGCCCCTTGACATTCAATGGCATTACCATCACTGAATCCCCCACTATCAACATCCTGGGAGTTACCATTGACCAGAAACTGAACTGGACTAGCCATATAAATACTGTGGCTACAAGAGCAGGTCAGAGACTAGGAATCCTGCGACGAGTAACTCACCACCTGACTCCCCAAAGCCTGTCCACCATCTACAAGGCACAAGTCAGGAGTGTGATGGAATAGCCTCCACTTGCCTGGATGAGCGCAGCTCCCACAACACTCAAGAAGCTCAACGACATCCAGGAAAAAGCAACCTGCTTGATTGGCACTGCATTATAAGGCCAGTTGTGACTGAGACTGATTTATCCAGCATCACTGAGTACATTCAGAGTGATGGTATGTACCTGCCTCATGCACCTTCTCAAATTCCACCTCACCCTCCTCCTGCCACCTGGCTGCTGCTGATGTGCCCATGGACCCATCTCCGCCCCTTTCCCTCACCCCAACCCGCTCCTTCTGATTTTCTGTTCTCAGATACATGAGAACTGTCACCTGTCCAGCCAGTGCAGCCTCATCAGAAAGACCGGGAGCTGCACCAGACATCAGGAGGGGCACCGTCACTTAGTCTGACACATCCACCAGCTCAGACTGGAACAGTTTCAGTTACAATTACTGTTTTGGATTAACGTTTCAGGTGCTAATAAAATTCACTTGTAACCGTATGGGAAACTCTAAGTAGGGGCTGTATCACTTGAAACACGCAGCTGGCTGGAACTGATTCACTCAGGATTTGTATCACATTCATATAATCCCTTCGTTTGAATGTCCTTCCTATTTGATTCCCTTAAGTTAATACAGTAGTGTCTTAAACAGGAGGATACCTGTAATAGTTACACTCTATTCTATGTTTGATTTAAAATAAATTTGTTGCAGCCTAATATGAATGATTTGCAGCTGGGTGTTTGAAAGGGGATGCTGTGCTGATATTTTCAGTACCTCTTTTACTCTGTCAGTTAGTTACTTTTCCAAATTTCAAATAGTCTTCTCTTCTCCCAGTTACTGTCCTGTTCTCCTATCCCATTGTGCTAAATGCACTGGACTTATTCTAAAACCTGTACTTAGCTCATTTCGAACATCATGGGCAGGATTTTTAGCTCGGTGGGTGTGCGCCCGACCTGACTGAGTGAAATGATGCGCGACGATGTCGGCCGAGTGTGCCGAGGTCAACGCGCAGTCGAGCGATAGTTCGGTCAGCGGGCATGCTATTTAATCGGCCCACCAGTGTAAAATTGGGGAGCGCTGCCAATCGCAGGTAGTGGTCGGCTTCCCGACTGCCCACGCCTGCCCACGCCTCTCCCTCCACTCCCGCACACCAAGGGCAAAATTCTGCCCCCTCTGTTGTGCATGCTGGCAATTCCCGTTAAACACTTTGGCAGATAACACAGCTCCTTTAAGGATTCTGTAAGAATATGCTGAACTTGATTGCATAAAATGGGTGCAGTTTGATTTTATTCATAAACTAATTATCTCCTGGCAAGCAGGGAAAAAACCCTGCCCCATAAATGAAACATTCGCCAAAATCCTATAGCTGCCTTGGGTGGGATCACTTCCTGTATTTGACTGAAATGAAGCAGCTTCAGGAAGATAATCAGAATTAATTAATTAGAAGGGAGGGCCGAGGTCACTGATTACAGAAATGCCCAACATGACGTTAGCTAGTGGAGTACAAGGGGCAGGTTTCATCAGAAAAGACAAAGAATGAAATCTTGCAGATCTAACTCGTGTATCATAAACTGAGCAGACTGACCTGAGAGGGTGGACAATACGAATATATTACACTGAGACCCTGACCCCCAACACACTGACCCCCTAACACTGACCCTCCTATACTGGCCCCCACCACATTGACCCCTCCCACGCTGACCCTCACCACACCAACCCCCTCAACACTGACCCCCCAACACACACAGAGCCCCTCTAAATACTGACCCGCCCAATGTGCACTGAACCCCCCCACACTGTACCCCCCCCACACTAAACCCACCCCCCACACTGAACCCCCCCACACTAAACCCCCCCCACACTGAACCGCCCCAACACTGAACCCCCCCAACACTGAACCCCACCAACACTGAACCCCTCCAACACTGACCCCCACCAACAGTGAACCCCCACCAACACTGAACCCCACCAACACCGAACCCCCCCAACACTGAACCCCACCAACACTGAACCCCCCCAACACCGAACCCCACCAACACTGAACCCCACCAACACTGAACCCCACCAACACTGAACCCCACCAACACTGAACCCCCACCCAACACTGAACCCCCCCCAAAACTGAACTCCACCAACACTGAACCCCTCCAACACTGAACCCCACCCAACACTGAACCTCCCCAAAACTGAACCCCACCAACACTGAACCCCTCCAACACTGAACCCCACCAACACTGAACCCCACCAACACTGAACCCCCACCAACACTGACCCCCACCAACACTGAATCCCCCCCCACACTGAACCCCCCAACACTGAACCCCCCCAACACTGAATCCCCACCAACACTGAACCCCACCAACACTGAACCCCACCAACACTGAACCCCACCAACACTGAACCCCACCAACACTGAACCCCCCAACACCGAACCCCACCAACACTGAACCCCACCAACACTGAACCCCCCCAACACTGAATCCCCCCAACACTGAACCCCTCCAACACTGAATCCCCCCCACACTGAACCCCCCCAACACTGAACCCCCCCCTCCAACACTGATCGGCCCCGCCACACTGATCCAGTTCCCAACACTCATTGCCCCCCAACACTGATTGCCCCCCAACACTGATCCACCCTCCCCAACACTGATTCACCACATCACACACTGACCCTCTACAAACTGATGGTCCCCATAGCAACGCTGAACCTTCTCCCCACTGACCCCCAGCATTGACCCCCCCCCAACACTGACCCCCATCTCACTCTGATCACTGGCTCATTCTGACTACTGGTTTGTTCTGACCACTGGCTCAGCCTGACCACTGGCTCACTCTGACCACGGGTTTGTTCTGATCACTGGCTCACTCCGACCACTGGCTCAGCCTGACCACTGGCTCACTCTGACCACTGGTTTGTTCTGATTACTGGCTCACTCCAACCACTGGTTTGTTTTGACCACTGGCTCAGCCTGATCACTGGTTCATTCTGATCACTGGTTTGTTCTGATCACTGGCTCATTCTGACCACTGGTTTGTTCTGACCACTGGCTCACACTGACCACAGGATTGTTCTGATCACTGGCTCATTCTGGCCACTGGTTTGTTCTGACCACTGGCTCATTCTAACCACTGATTTGTTTTGACCACCGGCTCATGCTGACCACTGGCTCATGCTGACCACTGGCTCATTCTGACCATTGGTTTTTCTGACCACTGGCCCATTCTGACCATCACAAGGATATCTGCATAACAGACCTGAAGAGTCTTACTGGCAAATTGTTTCCATCTGAACCTGAATATTCACCATGTGAGTATCCAGAGGTATTTAGTTACAGAGACATAATATCGGGTGGTGGGGATTGTTGGGGTTGGGGGGGAGCGGTGATTATATTGTCAGAATGGTACCAATAATTGCAAGTTGTTGGATATAACTGTGTAATAACTGTACCTGACTGACATAGCAGTCAAGTGAAGAAGTCACAAATGTGTGGCGATTCAGAGAGCCAGCTCAGACATGATGGGCTGAATGGCCTCCTTCTGTGAAGAAATTAAGTTTAGTGTATAAATATTACCAGGGCTGATCTTGAACCCCTCTACTAGGCAGGAACTGGCAGCAATGTGATTAAATTTTGGATTCTTTCAAGTTTTCTAACCTCTGTTTACAACCAGGTTATGCATTTCATAATTATGTCACATCCATGTAATCTGTATTCCCTCTGTATCCATTTTGATGTGTATAATGTCCACTGCTTCTCACCCAAGCATATTATTTCTGTCTCCATTGTTTTTTTCCTCTTGATCACTCTTGGGTTGTTTGCTATTATTTTCTGTCCTTCCTTCTCTCCTGCCACTACCCCAGGCTTGAATCTCCTTGAATATTCCTAGTTACTCCTGAATCACCTATTTCTGAAGGAGCGCTGAGGCAACCATTGCTGCTTCCTTACAAACACTTACACTGCCTCATCCTCTGCTATAGTCTAACTAACCATCCACCACACCCATTAGAACCATAGAACCATAGAAAAGTTACAGCACATGGAGGCCATTTGACCCATCTTGTCCATGCCAACCCGAGGACACCCAAGTGCCCTTTCTAATCCCACCTTCCTGCACCCGGCCCATAGCCCTGCAGCTTACAGCTCTTAAGGTGCAGATCCAGCTACTTTTTAAAAGAGTTTAAAGTTTCTGCCTCTACCACCAACTTGGGCAGTGAATTTCAGACACACACTACCCTCTGTGTAAAAAGTTCTTCCTCATGTGCCCACTACACCTTCTGCCACTTATCTTGAATCTATGTCCCCTGGTTCTAGAATTCTCCACCAAGGGAAACAATTTTATCTTGTCCACTCTATCTATTCCCCTCATAATTTTGTACACCTCAATCAAGTCACCCCTCAACCTTCTTTGTTCTAAGGAAGATAACCCCAACCTATCCAATCTCTCCTCATAGCTACACTTTTCTAACCTTGGCAACATTCTTGTAAACCTCCTCTGCACTCTCTCCAGAGCTATTACATCCTTCCTGTAATGTGGTGACCAGAACTGCACACAATACTCCAGTTGTGGCCTCACCGGTGTTTTAGACAATTCCAACATTATACCCTTACTTTTATATTCTATACCTCTGCCAATGAAAAAGAGTATTCCATATGCCTTCTTTACAACCTTGTCTACTTGAACTGCTGCCTTCAGGGACCTGTGTATTTGTACGCCAAGATCTCTCACTTCATCTATCCCTCTTAGGATATTCCCATTTATTGTGTAATCCCTGTAACTGTTTGGCTTCCCTAAATGTATGACCTCACACTTCTCTATGTTAAAATCCAGCTGCCACTTTACTGCCCACTCCACCAACCCATCTATATCGTTTTGGAGATTATTACACTATCCACTACTCGGCCAAACTTTGTGTTATCTGCAAATTTCCCAATTGTGCCCCCCATGTTCACGTCCAAATCGTTAATATATAACACAAACAGCAAGGGTCCCAACACCGAGCACTATGGAACACCACTTGAGACAACTTTCCATTTGCAAGGGCATCCATCGACCATTACCCTTTGTTTCCTGTTACAAAGCCAACCTTTTATCCAATTTGCCACATTACCCTGAATCCCACGGGCTTTTACTTTCCTGACCAATCTGCCATGTGGGACCTTGTCAAATGCTTTGCTAAAATCCATGTACACAACATCCACTGCACTACCTTCATCAACCCTTCTTGTCACTTCCTCAAAGAATTCAATCAAATTTGTGAGGCAGGACCTTCCTTTAACAAACCCATGCTGACCATCCCTGACTAGTCCATGCCTTTCCACAAGACAGTTAATCCTATCTCTCAGGATTGATTTAACTAATTTGCTCACCACCGATGTAAGACTAACTGGCCTATAATTGTTTGGCATTTCCTTTGATCCCTTTTTAAACAATGGAACTACATTTGCATTTCTTCAGTCCTCCGGTACCTCCACTGTATCTAGTGAAGATTGGAAAATCATCCTCAGAGCATCTGCTATCTCCTCCCTGACTTCCTTCAGCAGCCTCGAAAACAATCCATCTGGCCCTGGTGACTTATCAACTTTCAAGGATTTTAACCCTTCGAGTACTTCCTCTCTCTTTATGACTATCCCATCCAATATCTCGCAGTGTTCCTCCTGGACTACTATGTCTACATCCTCCCTTTCCTTTGTAAACACAGAGACAAAATATTCATTCAAAACCCTTCCCACGGCCTCTGCATCTACACACAAGTTTCCATCTTCATCTCTGATAGGTCCCACTTTTTCCTTAACTAATCTTTTAGCATTAATGTATTGGTAAAACATCTTTGGGTTATCTTTAACTTTACTTGCTAATCCTTTTTCATGCCCTCTCTTTGATTTCCTTATTTCCTTTTTTACTTCGTCCCTGCACTTCCTATATTCATCTAGGCTATCTGCAGTGCTTAGTTCTTTGTGCCTATTGTACGCCTTCTTTTTCTGTTTGATCTTCCCCAGGGAGGTCTAGATTTGGCAGTACCACTCTTATTTTTGTTGGGGACATGTCTACTTTGTACAATTAGGATCTCGCTTTTTAGTGCTTCCCACTGGTTTTCCACTGTTATATCCTCCAGCAGTGCTGTCCAGTCCACCTCAGCCAAGTCCCCTCTCATTTCTACAAAATTTGCCTTTCCCCAGTTCAAGACTGTTACTCTTGCCTTATCTCTGTCCTTTTCCAGGGTAATGCTAAATCTAACTGAATTGTGATCACTGTCCCTGATATGGTCGCCAACTGTCACTTCACCCACTTGCCCATCTTCGTTCCCCAAGATTCGGTCTAGAATTGCATCTCCTCTAGTTGGGTTTGTCACTAATTGGTTGAGAAAATTTTCCTGAACACACTGCATGAATTTTTCTCCCTCAGTGCCCCTTATATTGTTTGAATCCCAGCTGATATTAGGATAGTTGAAGTCTCCTACTATTATTGCCCTCTTGTTCTTACAAGCAGAAATTTGTCTACATATTTGTTCTTCTATCTCCCTTTCACTATTTGGGGGTCTGTAGTATACTCCCAGTAGTGTGACTGCCCCTTTTTTATTTCTAAGCTCAATCCATAAAGCCTTGTTTGTTGACCCATTTAGTATATCATCCCTTCTCACAACTGGAATTGATTCTTTAACCATTAGTGCTACCCCCCCCCCCTCCTTTTTTATCTCCTACTCTATCCTGTCTGAAGACTTTATAACCAGGGATATTAAGCTGCCAGTTTTGTCTCTCCTTTAGCCAGGTCTCCGTTATAGCAATGACATCCTGCTGCCATGTGTCTACCTGTGCCCTTAACTCATCTACCTTGTTTGTAATACTCCTTGCATTGAAGTATAAACAGTTTAACCCTGTCAATTTCCCTTGCTGGACACTTTTTAAACTTTGCTTCTCCTATAACTCCATGCCTGTCACAATGTCCCTAGCTAATGTTCTACCTCCATTTTTCTGATCTGAATCTGACCCATCTGATCCTACTCCTGGGATTCCCCTGCCACACTAGTTTAAATACTCCCCAACAGAACTAGCAAAACTAGCATTGGGAGCTAATCTCCATCACCTGCCCTTCTCACTCAGCCCATAGCTCTGCTCTCTTGTTAGTGAGCCAACAATCTCTGCATCCCTCCACATTTCCCTCTTGAACGTCCATTCAATCGCAAGCAATGCCCTTGCCGCCACCCATGAGCTTATTATGATGATTGTATCAACAATGTGGCTTTGATGGAAACTTGGTCCATGAGTGGTGACACTTTTCCTCTTACTGAAGCATTCTGTTAAGGCTATACTTTCCCCAATATGACCCACCCAAACTGCTACTGTGGTAATGTGGTCTCTATCATCAATTTGCAGCTCATTCTTTTTCTATATTCCTCCTTTCACCACTCCCACCTATCCTTCAAAATCCTCATTTTCTACCTCAACTCCAAGCCCACTCTGGTTTTTCATGGAGATGTCCTTCCCTCCTTCAGCCTCCAGACTGAGCATTCTTGGCAATTTCAATCTCTGTTTCAATGCACCATGCCCTCTGTCCTCTGCTTTCACTGTATTCCTCTTCACCTTTAACTTCTCCACCTCTGTGAACTCTTGTGTCCATATTCACGGCCAACTTCTCTTTCTTGCAAACTCATGTGGCCTCTCTACCAATGTCTTGATGACAGACAATGTGATGTCTAAACATTTATTTGTTTCCCTCATCATCCACATCCACCTAAACCCTTTCATTCCCACTTCCTTCAGCATTTGTCTATGAAATATCCTGCCCTAACACCTTCAAATTCCTAACTGTTGAGCCTTTGACCTCCATCCACCCTGTGGGTGTTGGTCTTCCCAAGTGAAACCCTTAATCTTTTCAATCATGGTTGCCTCCTATAGGCACAAGCTTGGGCGTTTCTGGTACATACCTAATTTAACTATCAATTAATCATTGTATCTTGTCACATCAAGCACCAGCTGACCTTACTAAACTTTATTAAAAGCATGATTTGCTCCAGAATCTTCTTGAACAGAAAAGAGAAATCCTATCTTCTTTTTGCTACTGACCATCTCCTTAAACCCCTCTCTCAGATTCACCTGCCCTCACCTCAGTTTCAATCAAGGTGAGAAGCTCATGGGTTTCTTTGCTGCTAAGATTGAGACCACCTCCTTTTGCAAATACATGCTGGCTTTGCTTAATTAGTCCATAATGACCCGTAATCCACGAGTATTAATTTTATCCCACATGATAGTGTTGAGAAGATTACTTACTCATCCTGTTAGTTTGACTGATCCATAGTTATTTGAGTTATCCTTTTATCTCTTTGTGAACAGAGAAATTGCATTGACAACTCTACATTCCTCTGGCACAACTTTCAGATCTAAGAATGTGTGGAAAACTGTGGCCAGAGCCTCAGATATTTGTACTCTCACCTCCCTCAGCATTCTAGCACAGTTGCCATCAGGGCCCAGGGCCTTTGTTATTTTGTGCTCCATCCATTTTCCAGTAATATTTACTTACCTATAATTACCTGGTTCTCCCACTGCTTTCTCTTGTATCCTCTCATTCTCACCTCTCAACTCTTCACTGAAAACAGGCAAAGATTTCAGTTTCTAATTCTACATTCCTCCATTAGATTTCCCTTTGCTTCTCAAATTGACTGTATGTTTTCTTTAACTATTCTTTTATTTCAAAATATTTATAAAATCCCTTGCAATTTCCTTGTATTAATTTATCTTTATACCGCCTCTTAGCGTTTCTGTTTATTTCAGCTTTCCCTCGGTATTTTTTATATTCTGTTTGAATTTAGTTCATATTTTAAGGCATTGACTTGTCACATGTCTCCTTTTTGAGTTTATTTTCATAAGCTAATCCAATGAACTCCTGCTTTTGCTGCACCTCCACTTTTGGAAATCCGTTCATATTCAAATCCCCTCCGGGTTGAAGGCTTGCATTGCTTATGCACTGGTTTATTTGCTAGAAAATTGGAGATAGTTTTCTCTCTTTATCTTACTGCAATGAACCTTTTCTAGTCTTTTATTTTTGCTCTTCTCAGTCTTTTTCAAATGTTATATTGAATCTAATTGTGTTATGGTTAATATTTGCTTGATGTGCCCCAACCTACCCATAACCTACTTGCCTAGAGCTGGAACGAGATCCAACACTATTTTTGGCCCTTGCTGAACGAAAAGTGAATTAATCCAGGTTCCAGCCCGCTCTTTGCCACCGTTGTTACTCCCAGCCTACTCTATCTTTGGTTATTAAAGTCACTAATCATTGTGACCCTATTCCTATTGCATTATCCCCCAATTTGCCTCCATACCTTTTCCAATTTCCTTTACACTTGTTTGGTTGATCGGAAATTAATCTCAATAGATTAACAATTCCCTGCCTGTTTGTTTGCTCAAATGAAACCGATTCAGTTTTTTCACCATCCCCTATATTATCCCTGTTAGAATTCTGTATTGAACCTTTGATCAATATTGCCAGCCCTCTACCTTTTATTCTGTTCTATTCCCCCTGAATAATTTGGAACCAAGAACATTCAACTCTTAGTCTCCAGTTTAAGCCTTGTCTTTGTTAATGTTACTGGAACCTTGGCTGATCTGCCCCACTGACGCAGACATGCTGCTATTTGTCAGAATTTAATTTCAATGGAAGGGAATGATTTTCTCAGGGGGTGGGGGTGGGGAGGTTGGTGGTGGTGAGGGAGTTGCTCTTTGTGATGAAATTATTGGCTTATTGTCTGCTGCCAGTACCTGGGGCTGGGTATCTCTGAATAAAGTTCAGCCTATTCTCGAGTCACAGCTGCTCCAACACAGCTCTCTATCCAGGATAACCCTGGCACAGTCTCAAGGTGAACAAACCCAGCATGATGGATCTGTCCCTGGATAAGACATTTCACATGTTTAAAGTGAAGCTAATTAATCTTCCAAAGTCATTTTTATTCAATAGTCAAAGAGCAAGAAAATTTCATGACACATTTCTCCCTCTTTAAGGATTTCACATTTGTAGGATTAATGAAGCTATTCTGATAATATTCCAGGTTAAGATTCTTCAATGGCTTTATCCTCGAGCATTTCCTGAAAAAGAATCCTCAAATATCAACTGAAAAAAAAAGTTAGCTTCACAAAACATCAACTTTCTCCTAGCCGGTCTCCATTTCACCATCTTTGTGATGATTGTCACTCAGTCTGAAAGCAACACCTGTTCCCCACTCCACTAGAAGCAATGGTACCCAAAGCTGGAATCGAGAGCTAGAAACTGGGGCTCTGAACAATATCATGTTTTTATGACTTGCCTCAGGAATTAAACAAAATTAATAGCCCTAGAGAGGGTAACTACCATGTGATCAGATTTTTAAAAAAGAGAGCCATAAGATTTAAGTTTAACAGAAGCATTAGATGTGACAGTGTATTTTTCAAACCACTGTATTTTTCAGACAAATACTCCAGAGTACGGGCGTTACAGAGGATGTGAGGGTGGGAAAATAGAAATATTAAGTGAGTTGTCTGGCAAACCTACAGTCACTCTGTCTGCCTCCATTACTTGAAGTCAATATTTTTCACAGAATGCGAATTAACACTTTCTCCAACAGTAACTATTCCTCACATTAGATCTCCAGGCATGGTCGAGTGACGAGTAGAATAGCATTGAATTTAATTCATGAATAGGGTTGGAATTTCAGGGATGCGATTCGCTGGTGCTGTTGGGATTGATAGCATGGGAATTCATACTGTCACCTCATTACCATGATTGGAGTGTGGGGCTGAATGGCTCCCCCACTGCTGGCTCTGCACTCAGCAGGGCCTCAAACACAGTGCTGTTGATGACACAGCATGCAGTCAGCCTTCTGTTCTTAAAGGCAGTCTAACCCTCTTAAAGGGAAACAGTCCTGGAGAATATTGGTGCAACTTAAAGTAAGGAAAATGGAACACCAGGGAAGAGAGAGGGTTCCATAGAGTCATACTATCATAGAGGTCAACAGCACAGAAAAAGGCTCTTCGGCCCATCGAGTCTGCATTGGTCAAACAAGTACCTAGCTATTCTAATCCCATTTGCCAGCATAGGTCCATTGCCTTGTATGCCATGGCATCGCAAGTGCACATCCAAATACTTCTTAAATGTTATGAGGGTTTCTGCCTCTACCACCCTTTCAGGCAGAGTTCCAGATTCCCACCACCCTCTGGGTGAAAAAATTCTTCCTCACATCCCCTCTAAACCTCTTGCCCCTTACCTTAAATCTATATCCCCTGTTATTGACCCCTCCACCAAGGGGAAAAGTTCCTTCCTATCTACCCTATCTATGCCCCTCATAATTTTATACACCTCAATCATGTCCCCCCTCAATCTCCTCTGCTCCAAGGAAAATAACCCCAGTCTATCCAATGTCTCCTCTTAACTAAAACTCTCCAGTCCAGGCAACATCCTGGTAAATCTCCTCTGCACTCTCTCTAGTGCAATCACAACCTTCCTATAATGCGGATTCCAGAACTGCACGCAATACTCTAGCTGCGGCCTAACCAGCGTTTTATACAGTTCCAACATAACCTCCCTGCTCTTATATTCTATGACTCGGCTAATAAAGGCAAGTATCCCAATTGTCTTCTTAACCACCTTATCTACCTGTCCCGCTACCCTAAGGGACCAGTGGACATGCATACCAAGGTCCCTTTGATCCTCGGTACTTCCCAGGGTCCTAACATTCATCATGTATTCCCGTGCCTTGTTTATCCTGCCCAAGTGCATCACCCCACACTTATCCAGATTAAATTCGATTTGCCACTGATCAGCCCATCTGACCAGCCCATCTATATCCTCCTGTAATCTAAGGCTATCCTCCTCACTATTTACCACCCCACCAATTTTCGTGTCATCCGCGAACCTCCTACATTCAAGTCTAAATCGTTTATATATACCATAAACAGCAAGGGACCCAACACCGATCCCTGTGGAACCCCACTGGACACAGGCATCCAGTCACAAAAACACCCCTCGACCATCACCCTCTGCATCCTGCTACTCAGTCAATTCTGGATCCAATTTGTCAAATTGCCTTGGATCCCATGGGCTCTTACCTTCGTTATCAGTTTCCCATGCGAGACCTTATCAAAAACCTTGCTGCAGTTCAAGTAGACTACGTCAAATGCATTGCCCTCATCTACACACCTGGTCACCTCTTCGAAAAATTCAATCAAATTGGTCAGACATGACCTCCCCTTAACAAAACCATACTGTCCTTGATTAGTCCCTGCCTCTCCAAGTGTAGATTAATTCTGTCCCTCAGAATTGCTTCCAATAGTTTCCCCACCACTGAGGTTAGACTGACTGGCCTGTAGTTCCCTGGTTTATCCCTTCCTCCCTTCTTGAATAATGGTACCACATTGGCTGTCCTCCAGTCCTCTGGCACCTCTCCTGTTGCCAGGAAATTATTGCCAGCACCCTGCTATCTCCTCCCTTGCCTCACTCAACAGCCTGGGATACATTTCATCTGGGCCTGGATGTTTATCTACTTTTAAGCCTGCTAGAACACTTAGAACCTCCTCCCTTTCTATGCTAATTTCTTTAATTATATCACAGTCCTTCTGCCTGATTTCCATACCCACATCGTCCCTCTCACTTGTGAACACTGACACAAAATGTTCATTTAGAACCTTACCTACGTCTTCCGGCTCCACACACAAATTACCACTATGGTCCTTAATAGGCCCTACTCTTTCCCTAGTCATCCTCTTACTCTTAATGTACTTGTAAAATAACTTTGGATTTTCCTTTATTTTACCTGCCAATGTTTTTTCACGCCCTTTTTTGCTCTCCTAATTTCCTTTTTAAGTTCTCCCTACACATTCTACACTCCTTGAGGGCTTCTGCTGTTTTGAGCCCTCAGTACCTGCCATTAGCCTCCCTTTTTCTCTTTATCCAATCCTGTATATCCCTCAACATCCAGGGTTCCCTGGATTTGTTGGTCCCACCCTTTATCTTTACTGGAATATGTTGGCCCTGTGCTCTCCCTATTTCCTTCTTGAATGAGTTCCTCTGCTCTGACGCAGATTTACCTAAAAGTAGCTGCTCCCAGTCCACTCTGGCTAAATCATATCTGATCTTATTAAAATCAGCCTTCCCCCAATTTAGTACTCTGATTTCTGGCCCATCCTTTTCTATAACAACCTTGAATCTGACGGAGTTATGATCACTATCTGCAAAATGCTCCCCCATTGATACCTCTACCACTTGCCAAGCTTCATTCCCTAAATTTAAGTCCAGGACCGCCCCCTCTCTTGTAGGATCTTCCCAGTACCGACTTAAAAATCTCCCCGAGATGCATTTTAAGAATTCCGCTCCCTCTAAACCTATCACACTATGACTAACCCAGTTAATGTTGGGGAAATTGAAATCCCCCACTATTACTACCCTATTATTTTTACATTTCTCTGAAATTTGCCTACATATCTGCTCTTCTATTTCTCTCTGACTGTTTAGGGGGTTATAGTACACACCCAGCAATGTGATTGCTCCTTTTTTGTTTTTAAGTACTACCCATATGGCTTCCTTTGAGGAGCCTTCTAAGATGCCATCCCTCCTTACTGCTGTAATTGATTCCTTGATCAATATTGCGATACTCCCTCCTCTTTTACCTCCTTCACTGTGTCGCCTGAAGACCCTATATCCTGGAATATTGAGCTGCCAATCCTGCCCCTCTCTCAACCATGTGTCTGTGACAGCAATGACATCATACTTCCATGTGTTAATTTGTGCCCTCAGTTCATCTGCCGTATTCGTCAGACTCTTTGCATTAAAATAAATACCATCCAACTTTGCCAAACTCCCTTGTGCCTTAGCTGGCCTATAATTTCTATGCCTTCCAGACTCACTTGCTCTCTCTTCTAATTTTGGCTGTGCATCTCCCCCTGCTGACCCTCCTCTCAGGATCCCATCTCCCTGCCAAGTTAGTTTAAGCCCTCCCCAACAGCTCTAGCAAACCTCCCCGCAAGGATGTTGGTCCCATTCCGGTTCAGGTGCAACCCGTTCACCTTGTACAGGTCCCACTGCCCCCAGAAACGGTCCCAATGTCCCAGAAATCTAAAGCCCTCCTTCCTGCTCTGTCTCTCCAGCCACACATTCATCTGGACTAACCCCTTACTTCTATATTCACTAGCGCGTGGCACCAGAAGTAATCCAGAGATTCCTACCTTTGAGGCCCTGTTTTTTAATGTTTCCTAGCTCCTAAATTCTGCTTGCAGGACCTCATCCCTCTTTCTACCTATGCCGTTGGTACCAATATGTACCACGATCTCTGTCTGTTTGCCCTCCCCCTTTAGAATGCCCTGCAGCCGTTCAGTGACATCTTTGACCCTGGCACCAGGGAGGCAACATACCATCCTGGACTCACATCTACAGCCGCAAAAATGCCTGCCTGTTCACCTTACTATCGAACCTCCTACTACTATTGTTCTTCCCCTCTTTCTCTTCCCCCTCCCTCCCCCTGTGCAGCTGAGCCACTCACAGTGCCATGAGCGTGGCTGCACTCCCCAGAGGAACTGTCACTCTCACCATTTTCCAACACAGAAAAATGGTTCTCAAGCGAGATGCACCCTGGGGATTTCCTGACTACCTGCCTGACACCTTTATTCTGACTGATGGTCACCCATTCCCTCTCTGCCTGCACTTCCGTAAGCTGTGGGGTGACCATGTCTAAAAATGTGCTATCCACAAAACACTCAGCCTCGCGGATGCACCTCAGCACCTCCAGCTGCCGCTCAAACTCTGAAATACGGAGCTCAAGTAGCTGCAGCTGGTGGCACTTCCTGCACACGTGGTCAAGTCAGAGCGCAAGGAGCATCTAGGACTTCCCACATGTTGCAGGAGGTACATAACATGGGGCTGTGCTGCCCTGCAATGCCTCTAGTTGAAAAAAAACCCTTACTTTAAGTTAAATACAGTAAAAAACATTAAATAATTAAGGTACTTTAAATAAAAACTAGAACCCTTACCTTTCCTTAGCTTAACCTATTTTAAACTGGAGAAAAACTGGAGAAAAACACTTACCCACTACTCACCAATCAGCTCTCACTTTTGTGCTGACGTCACTTTTTGAAGCTTCCCTGCACTCGAGCTGGTTCTGATCTCTCCGCCGCTCTCTCACGTTGTCTTGTGATGTCACTCTTCTTATTTTCAACAAGAACTGACTGCAGGACACTCTTCCCAGACTGCTTCACCATGATGCTGACTGCGGGACACTCTTCCCAGACTGCTTCACCGCGATGCTGACTGCGGGACACCTTCCCAGATATTTTTTGGAAAAATATACTTTATTTATAAAATATCTGAAAGAACATTACAAAACATTCCAAAATGGCCATCACAAAAAGTGCAATCATTATCAACTTTTACACATGGATCACGAGGTGCTTCAATACAATCAATGAATATTACAGTCATTTCAATATGGTCATTACAGACAGTCAGACAGTGCATTGGTATTGGAGTTATTGACATACATTATGTTGCACTCTGAGGTGCTTCAATACAATTATGATGCATTTAGTATTCACTACATACATTTATTGTGAGTCGTACAGCCCGGGGTGGTCCACACAATTCCCAGCCCCTCAGTGCACTATGGCAGAAAGGTCTTAGACAGCGACCTTTCCCCTCTTCACCACGATGCTGACTGCAGGACACTCTTCCCAGACACTCTTCCACTCTTCCACGTTGGCATTTCAGTGCTGGAGGCATTAGTGGTGAAGCTGGACAGCAGCAGAGATGCTCTGGTTCCTCAGGAGGCGAGGAGACCCTCCTCAGGACCTGCCTCAGATGGAAGTCAGAGTAGCTGAGCAGGAGATTGATTCCCGGTGTCTGGCCCGGATAACTTGACAGCAGCACCACAAGGAGTCTAATGACCTCACGCGGGTGGTCAAGGTCAGTGAATGCATCTTCACAGAACATCTCCTACTCACTACACCACCAAGCTCTCGCACTGCTCAATACACCACACCCCTCACCAGTCATCTGGCAGCATTCCCTGGCACTCATGCTTAATAACAAGAGACTCCACCTCACCCTCACACCTACCAATGATATCAGCCTCAAAACCACCTCTTACCACCTCCACATATCTCCAGCTATTCAGCTTTGGCAGAAATATCACCCAAACACTGTGCACCACATTCACTGACATTCTGCCTGTCTCTGGCAGGACTAGGTGCCCCATAACAGGAAAGAGCAGCACAGAGCTGACAGGTGACAAGGATATCTGCATCTCCTGAGCCCTCCAGAGGAGATGGTTCTCTGGCTGCAACAGAGTATGTGGCAACCGATGTCAATGAGAGCATTGAGGATGATAGAGCGTTCCTGCCCTGTGCCCCTTCTCAACTCCCAGCTCGGCCTCCCTCTTATCTGGCATGATGAGCAAGTTTCAGGTTGTGTGACCATGGATACCCAGCACCATCCCCTCACCCCAACCTTCCCGCTCTGAGTTCCTGCTTACAAGAACTGTCTCATGCCCAGACAGCAGCTCGTGAAGGAAGAGGGAGAGAGCAACAGCACAGAACTGATGAAGAGACCCTGTCACTATTTCTGACATATGCAGCCACCAGCACAGGTGGGTGAATTTTAGAGGGTAGTATAGAGTTGGATTCAGCAAATGGTGAGTCACCCAGCACAAGTGGGCTGCAGCCAGACCAGGGATAAGAAATGGTTCGAGTGTCTGCTCACTGGAGAACGACGTTCCAGGCAAGTTCTTAGGAACATAGGAGCAGGAGTAGGCCATTCAGCCCTTCAAGCCTGCTTTGCCATTCAGTATGATCATGGCTGATTATTCCCTTCATTGCTTTTCCCCCATGCTATCCCTATATCCCTTTATGTCATTGGTATTTAGAAATCTGTCAATCTCCGCTTTAAACATACTTCAATGACTGAACTTCCACGGCCCTCTGAGGCATAGAATTCCAAAGATTCACAACCCTCTGAGTAAAAAAATTCTCCTCATCTTGGTCCTAAGTGGCTTCCCCTTATTTGAAATTGTGTCCCTGGTTCTGTACTCCCCAACCAGGTGAAACATCTTACCTGCATCTACCCTGTCTATTCCTTTAAGTATTTTGTAGGTTTCAATGAGATCACTTCTCATTCTTCGAAACTCTAGAGAATACAGGCCCGGTTTCCCCAATCTGTCTTCATAAGACAGTCCCGCCATCCCCAGGACAAGTCTGGTGAATCTTCATTGCACTCCCTCTATGGCAATAATATCCTTTCTGAGGTAAGGGGACCAAAACTGCACACAGTATACCCGGTGCAGTCTAACCAAGCTTCTAAAAAACTGAAGCAAGACTTCGCTATTTTTGTATGCAAATCCTCTTGTGATAAAAGCTAACATCCCATTAGCCTTCCTGATTGCCTGCTGTACCTGCATGTTAGCTTCCAGTGACTTATGGACCAGGACACCCAGATCCCTTTGTACATCTACACTTACTAATCTCTTACCATTTAGGAACCACTCTGCACATCTGTTCCTTTTACCAAAGTGGCATTATACATTATCTCCACCTTATGTTCCATCTGCCATGTTCTTGCCCACTCACTAAGGCCGGGTTCCCTCACTGTTGGGCCGGTGAGCCATTAAAATCTCTGTTCACATCGGTGGGACTGGAAGGTCCACCAGCGTGCGGGGCTAGGTCAACATTCCGGCCACTAAGTCCGTCCAAATCCTCTCGAGGCTGCTTTGCATCTTCTTCACAACAATATTCCCACCTCGCTTTGTGTCATCCGTGAACTTGGAAAATTTCATTTGGTCGCCATATCCAAATCATTGATATATACTATGAACAGCTGGGGCCCAAGTACTGATCGCTGCGGTACCCCGGTAGTCACAACCTGCCAATGAGGGAATGACCCATTTATTCCTACTCTCTGTTTTCTGCCTGTTAGCCAATCCTTAATCCATGCCAGTATATTACCTCCTATCCCTTGTGCTTTAACTTTGCTAACCAACCTCCTGTGGGGGACTTTATCAATCCAAGTATACTACGTCCACTAACTCCCCTTTATCAATTCTGTTAGTAACAGCCCCAAAAAAACTCTAACAGATTCGTCAAATATGATTCCCCATTCATAAATCCATGTTGACTCTGCCGAATCGGGTCATTATTATCTAAGTGTTCATTTATCACATTCTTTATAATAGATTCCAGCCTTTTCCCTGCTACTGATGTAAGGCTAACAGGTCTGTAGTTCCCTGTTTTCTCTCTCCCTCCCTTAAATAGTGGGGTGACATTTGCTACCTTCCAAGCTGCAGAGCCATACCTGAATCTATAGAATTTTGGAAGATGACCACCAATGCATCCACTATCTCCATGGCTACCTCTTCTATAGAGGAGTCAGGTGAGGACCTGGATGGAGTGGAATACGGGAGAATGCTGATGTTGCACACTGGTCTGCCAGAGTGCTTTGCCACTGTCCAGGACCCCTCCATGGAGGGGTCTGGCTCCAAGTTGACAGAGGACATTGTACAGAACTTGCCCTCTCCGCAACCTCTGCTAACCCCAGTTGCAAATTTTGTATGTGAAGGTCACCCAATCTCCTGCTCTCCCTGTGAGAATGCAGCAACACTCCCTAGAAAATTGAGGAACTTACCAAAACACCTCCAAAAACACTCCAGAATACTTTCAGGCACTTTGCAATTGCAGAGATTTTTCCAAATCAACTTGCCTGGACGTTGGATGTCTGGTCCTTTAAGCAGCCTTGACGCAGAGCCCATTTTGCAGCTCAGTGCCTGATCATTCAGGCGTTACTTGCAAGTTCTTTCAATGGAACTTCTTGGTCCAAATTAGGAAGTCTGGCATCACATTAGCTGGTACATAAATCTGGAATACTGAATGCAGTTTTCATCTCCACATTTAAGAAAGGAAACGCTTGCATTGGAAGCGGTACGTGAAGTTCACTAAATTGATCTCTGGGATGAAGGGCTGTCCTATGATGAAAGGCTGAGCAAGTTGGGACTATATTCTCTGGAGTTTACAAGAATGAAAGGCGATCTCATTGAAACATTTATGATTCTGAAAGGGTTGATAGGGTAGACCCTGAAAAATTGTTTCCATTAGTTGGGGAATCTAGAACATGGGGGCACAGTCTCAGGATAAGGGGCTGAGATGAGGAGAAATTGCTTCACTGAAAAGGTTGTGAATCTTTGGAATTCTCTACCCCAGAGGGTTTTGGATGATCCATCGTTGAATACATTTAAGGCCGGGATGGACAGATTTTTGGTCTCTCAGGGAATTAAGGGATCTGGAGAGCTGATAGGAAAATGGAGTTGAAGCCCAAGGTCAACCATGGTTGCATTGAATGGTGGAGCAGGCTCGATTGTCTGGGTGGCCTACTCCTGCTCCTATTCCTTATGCCTTGTGTTCTTGTGGTAAGGCTGTGTGAAGTCAGGGTAGTGCCAAATTAGCTGATTCCTGCACACTCAGGAGATGCCTGTGTGAATTCCTTCTCAAGGAGACAGGTCGCACCAGTCACACTGGAAGCAGCTAGCAGCCCAACATCCCCCAGCAATAGGATGGGATGGGTAATAAATGCTGGCCCAGCCAGCGAAGGCCACATCCCTTGAATGAATAAAAAAAATGGGGGGACAGCCAGTGAGGCAACAGAAACCAAATTCACACCCTTAATCCCCTCAATGGGTCAGTAAGAATATAAACAAAGACAAATTTATTATGTAAAGTTTAAATGGTCAGTCTTTTTTGATGTATGCTTTCAATATACTTTGCAACAAGTGAGAGACATAGCAAGGTTCAGTCTGACAGATTATCACTGTGCAATATTATATCAAACTTTGTTAATCTTACAAATGTAACTGAACAAATTTGGAAATATACCTTTTACTATTTAAACGTAATAGGGATGTATGGTTGTGGAGCATGAATTCTCAATGCTGGGATTTACTTATCCCACAGTTTGGCAGTCCATTAATGGACTGGATAAATAGGTGTGGTGATTCACCAGACAGTCGGTGTCGGTTCAGGGCGGTGTCATTGCTAGGCCCCTTAAGATTTATGAAGAAGAATGATAAAAATTTAGCAATCGATTTCAGCCTCCTGACAAAGACAGCCAATGGACACGCTTTTGATCTCTTGCTGGCCTTGTCAATACTGCTGCTCAGTGGTGGCTGAATTTTGGCATTTACACCAGGAGCAGTGAGCTGTGGGTTTGCAGAACAAAAACAGAATTACCTGGAAAAACTCAGCAGGTCTGGCAGCATCGGCGGAGAAGAAAAACGTTGACGTTTCGAGTCCTCATGACCCTTATCTCTGTGGGTTTGCAGAGTCTGTCTATATTTTGAAGAATGCTGCTAGTTGGACAAAATGGTCTATTAATATATAGGCTTTTAAAAAAAAAACTTTTAAGACCTGCATAGCAATTTGCAATATAAATCATTGTAAATTGTGGACTTGCTTGGTGCATGTGGCAGAATGCATTGCAGTCATGTTTACACAGTAAACCAGCTGTAAAATGTATCCCCAGATTTGGTAAAACTTGAGCTATGGAGTTACAAGTGATGCAATTTGACAAGTGATGGAATCTTTCTAAGTGATCAGGTAATAAAGTATAAGGAGATATTTATTGATGCATTTCTGAGTTTTAAAACTCCCACTGTGTTACCTGGGCTGAGGAGAAGCATTGGATCCCACCAGTATAAGATGCTGATGTAAATCTGCGGGAAAGGGAAACTCAACACTTGTGTGGGATTTTTTAATACCATGTGAATAATCTCAATCTCAGCAGTAGTCTGTATTAATTCTGGGGGATTGCATTCAGTCTAACAAATGGTTAGGATCTGAAATGCACTGCCTGAGCGTGTGCAGGCAGATTTAATCGAGGTTTTCAAAAGGGAGTTGGTTAAACACCTGCAGAGAAAATTAATTGTAGGGCTAAAGGGAAAGAGCTGGGAGTGGGATGAATTAAATTTCTCTTGCAGGGAGCTAGCACATTGGGCTGAATGGCCTCCTTCTGTGCTGTAACAATTCTACGATTCAGTTCAGGATTAAGGCAACACAGAATCACAGAATCACACAGTGCAGAAGAGGCTCTTCGGCCCATCGAATCCCATTTACCAGCACTTGGCCCAAAGCCTTGAATGTTATGACGTGCCAAGTGCTCATCCAGGTACTTTTTAAAGGATGTGAGGCAACCCGCCTCCACCACCCTCCCAGTGCATTCCAGACCGTCACCATCCTCTGGGTAAAAAGATTTTTCCTCACATCCCCCAGAAACCTCCTGCCCCTCACCTAGAACTTATGTCCCCTTGTGACTGACCCTTCAACTAAGGGGAACAGCTGCTCCCTATCCATGTCCATGCCCCTCATAATCTTGTACACCTCAATCAGGTCGCCCCCCAGTCTTCTCTGCTCCAACGAAAACAACCCAAGTCTATCCAATCTCTCTTCATAACTTAAATGTTTCATCCCAGGCAACATCCTGATGAATCTCCTCTGCACCCCCTCCAGTGCAATCACATCCTTCCTATAATGTGGTGACCAGAACTGCACACAGTACTCCAGCTGTGGCATCACCAAGGTTCTATACAACTCCAACATGACCTCCCCACTTTTGTCATCTATGCCTCGATTGATAAAGGCTAGTGTCCCATATGCCTTTTTCACCACCCCACTAACATGCCCCTCCGCCTTCAGAGATCTATGGACACACCCGCCAAGGTCCCTTTGTTCCTCAGAACTTCCTAGTGCCATGCCGTTCATTGAATACTTCCTTGTCAAATTACTCCTTCCAAAGTGTATCACCTCACACTTTTCAGGGTTAAATTCCATCTGCCACTTATCTGCCCATCTGACAATCCCATCTATATCTTCCTGTAGCCCAAGACACTCAACCTCACTGTTAACCACCCGGCCAATCTTTGTGTCATTCACAAACTTACTAATCCTGCCCCCCACATAGTCATCCATGTTGTTTATATAAATGACGAATAATAGGGGGCCCAGCACAGATCACTGTGGTATGCCACTGGACACTGGCTTCCAGTCACTAAAGCATCCTTCTGCCATCACCCTCTGTCTCCTACAACTAAGCCAATTTTGAATCCACCTTATCAAATTACCCTGTATCCCTGTGCCTTCTTTATAAGTCTCCCATGTGGGACCTTGTCAAAGGCTTTGCTGAAATCCGTATAAACTACATCAACTATACCACCCTCATCTACACACCTGGTCACCTCCTCAAAAAATTCAATCAAATTTGTTAGGCATGACCTCCCTCTGACAAAGCCATGCTGACTATCCCTGATCAAACCTTGCCTCTCCAAGTGGAGATAGATACTCTCCTTCAGAAATTTCTCCAATAGTTTCCCTACCACTGACATGAGACTCATTGGCCTGTAGTTCCCTGGCTTATCTCTACAACCCTTCTTAAATAGCAGAACCACATCAGCTGTTCTCCAGTCCTCTGGCACCTCCCCCATGGCCAGAGAGGAATTAAAAATTTGGGTCAGAGCCCCTGCGATCTCCTCCCTTGCCTCCCTCAGCAGTCTGGGACACAAATCATTGGGACCTGGAGATTTGTACACTTTTAAGCCTGCCAACACCTGTCACTCCCTCTATCAATTTGCTCAAGAACCTCGCAGTCTCTCTCCCCGTGTTCAATACCTTCATCCTCATTCTCTTGGGTGAAGACAGACATGAACTATTCATTCAACACTCTAGCGATGTCCTCTGCCTCCACCCATAGATTGCCCCCTTGGTCCCTTATGGGCCCTACTCTTTCCCTGGTTATTCTCTTCCTATTGATATACTTATAGAATATCTTGGGATTTTCCCTACTTTTACCAGCCAGAGCTTTCTCATATCCCCTCTTTGCTCTCCTAATTGTTTTCTTAAGCTCCACCCTGCACTTTCTGTACTCCACTAATGCCTCTGCTGATTTGCTTCCCTTGTACCTGCTAAAAGTTTGAAATTGATTCCATTTAAATTCCATGAGACTTAATTTACTTTGAAAATAAGCAGAGATTTGGTTCTGTTTGAAGACTGATGCTGGGAGGTTGGCCACATTTTGTAATTTGTAGGTTTGGTTTCACAACAGATGTTCCACCTTCCTCTGCCTTCCCCCAGCTTCACCCTGCCTTCTGTGTTAGGCCCTGAGCAGGTAAAACTGGCCTTTTCTTAAATTATGAATATCATGTCAAAAAAAACGTCTGACATAGTTTAACACTTTTTTTTCGTTATTGGTCCCTGCTCAAGCCCTTGTACACTATGGTTAATGGAAATATTGTGCTTTAACCTTTAAATTTATTGGACTTGTTCATGTACAAGATATTTACCGACTCAGCTCCTCAGATGCACTCTTGGCACATAAAGTTATAGAGTAGAGCTTGAGATTGTGCGTCACTGTAAACCGATGATAGTGAGTCAGCAAACCGCTTCATATCTCTCCCAGTTTTTATTTCTATTGACTTCACACTCACCCAATCAAGATCTACCCTAAAGTCTTTCTGAAGAACTACTCAGCTGCTCTTAGAATTCACTAACATACTATTCAATAATTTGGGAGGAATAAAAACAAAATGGTTGACATCCACAGACCTTAATGTCAAAAGACTAAAGATATTCATTGTTAATGTTTTGTTGATTATCACAGGAATATGGTTGGATCTGTTCTTGATTTGTGCTCTATCAATATCCTAATCATCGCTTAGGGAGTTGGGCATTTGCTCAGCATTTCATTTTGATCTTCTATTGGTTAAACCAAGTCACAAACAGCACGTGACTAAACTGAGAAGAGAACAGATCATCCAATCCCACTCAGAAAGATTCAAGGCACCACGATTATTCTAACTACTTAGAATAGTTACAGAAGGAGGCCATTAGGCCCATTGTGTTCATGCTGGCTCTCTGCAAGCACTTGAAATGTAACCATAATGAAGCCCATATTCTAAGATAAAAGAAGGCAAGGGAAATGCAGTAACACTCATACGAACATACGAATTAGGAGCAGGAGTAGGCCACTCAGCCCCTCGAGCCTCTTTGCCCTTCAATATGATCATGGTTGATCTGAATGTAACATCAACCCCACATTCCTGCCTACCCCTGATAACCTTTCACCCCCTTGTTAATCAAGAATCTATCTAGCTCTGCCTTAAAAATATAGTAGTATTGTCACTGGACTAGTAATCCAGAGACCCAGGGTAATGGTCTGGGGACCTGGGATCAAATTCAATAAAAAAGAAACCTGGAATAAAAAAAGTCTGATGATGACCATGAAACATTGCCGATTGTTGTAAAAATCCATCTGGTTCACTAATGTCCTTTAGGGAAGGAAATCTGCCGTCCTTACCTGGTCTGGCCTACATGTGACTCCAGACCCACAGCAATGTGGTTGACTCTCAAATGCCCTCTGAACAAGGGCAATTAAGGATGGGCAATAAATACTGGCCCAGCCAGCGACACCCACATCACATGAATGAATAAAAAAAAGGAGAATAAAGCTGCTTTTCGCAGCCCAAGACTTTTCTGTCTTGACTGGGTGATTGATTCAAACTGTATCCTCTCCCAGCCCAGATCTCCAATCCAACAGCTCAACAGCTCAAACAACTATAGCACAACAGAAACACTAAAATACCTTTTACCCCTTTCATCTCAGGTTCCATTGTTTTCACACCTCTTTGAAACTCAAGCCCTTCCAAAAATAAGATCTTCCATGTTTCCATCTTGTCTTTGCTTTTGGGTCAATAAAAAATGATATTCTCCCCACCCCTTTCTATTTACCTATGGAACACCTGCAAGATGCAAACATGTTTCTTGTGACCTCAGATCCCCCTTTGATATTCAAACAAACTCTCAACTTATTTAAAAATGCAAATGTTAAATCTAACCTATTTACCTATACTTGAAACCTAACACCTCTATCCTTTTCATGTTTTAACCTCCCCAGAAAACCTGGCTCCTATTAATCTCTGCCCAGCTTAATTAAATCTTACACACACACATAGCCTTTCAGACAGAATAACACAATATTCTCCAAAAATATATTTTACAAAATCAATTTCTCACAGCAGCTTTTAGTAAGAGGTTGTTTGGCATTGATAGTTTTGTTTTATTTTGAACATATATACCTTTAACTTTAGGTGAGATGTTCCCATGCCTGCCCCCCTAATGGTGATTTGGTCATTTGTAGGAGTGTGAGATCTACCTGGGGACATCTCTATTTCTGCCTATCCATTCCACTAGTCAACATCACCATGAGGAACCACTTTATCTTCACTCTGTAATTCCCAACAATGTCATCAAGAACTCAGTCGAGTGAAGGAAACATGAGAAGACATTTGATATGAATCAGCCCAGCTGCTCAGTGACTGTAATTATTCAAACAATATCCCTTCCATGCAACATCATCATATTCCAAATAAATTAGTATCATTTGCAAATTCACACCTTAAAGCAACAATAATCTAATCTGGATAATTAATAAAAAATCTGAAAAGAATGATCACAAAAATAACTTGTCCCAAACCTCAAATTAAAACTGGCATTATTCCATTTACAATTGTCTTGCAAATGATTGATTCATTTTACAATTTCATCAGAGATTCCATGTACTTTGACACATCTCTGGTGAGAATACTCAACAAGCGATTTCAGAAAATTAAGATATAAATTATCCATTAACCTACCCTCCTCTGAAAACTCAGTTACATGCCAAGGGAATACCAAGAAATGTTCTAGTAAGTATGTGGCTTTAATTTATTGCCTTTGCTCTTTTAACTATTTCATTTTTAATAGTTTACAATATTTTTGCTGCTGTGGTTTTCAAATGAACAGGCCTATTTGTTAACCATCTTCCATTCTCTGGTACCTGTAACAGAAAGAATGTATGCGTTATTGCCTGTGACCAGTATGTTTTATATGGAAAAAGGTGTGTGTTTTCTTACCCCATTGAGTGTATGTTTCAATTAAATATTTTCAGCAGCAAGCATCTGTGAGTTAAAAAATAAAGGGTATTTATTCCCACACACTTACCCTGAATTAATGCAATGTTACCCAGTCGATCACAAGCACACACACAGGTTGGATATAGGTGAAGGTACTTTACAGGTTATAGTTATCTCGGTCTCTGATTTACGATTTCCAGTCTCCGACATGGCAGACCTAGGCCGGGATTTTCTGTGCCAGCATCGGCGTGTTTGGTGGCTTGAGCAGACAATATGGTGAGAAGGCCAAAAATTGGTTTAGCAACATTGTGAAACCAGTTTACGATCATCCGCTCTGCCCACCAATGGCGCATGTTTCCCACCATCGGATGTCGGGAACCTCAGTGTAATACGTGAGCAGATCATTATAAGGCCAGCCCGCTGGACTCATCCACCCCCGCTGGATTGTTTGTCCACATCAGCAGGAAAACATGGCAACATATTTCACAGCAGCACGTATAAGGTGTGCGCTTGGCAGGCTGCACTTCACTTAGGACTTCGAGGTTTGTTTGCCTACCTTGCTTCGGGCAGCACTCGCAGTCATCAGCACCAGGCTTCACAGACAGCACCACATCACTTTTAGGGGGGATCACGGACAGGTCCCTACCTACCAGACCAGCCATAAGGTGGGGGTGGCTTTTCAATGGCTGCAGGGCTAGGTCTTGCTTGGGGAAGGGGTAGAAGTGGCCTCAGGCAAGAGAAGAGGCTGCAGGGTGAGGGCTGTACTGGGGAAGGAGGGTATCCCAGGGTGTGTGTGGGGGCACATGTTGATCTGAGAAAGTGGCCTCAAGATGGTGAGGGCTGAGGAGGCAGTCTCCAGAGGAGATAAGGCCAGATGGAGATGTGAGGATGTGTGTGAGAGAGTGAGTGGTGATGTCCCTTGAGCTGGCAGTGAGTGAGATGCCAGGGAATGTGTGATGGGCTTGTGAGTGTGTGAGTTTAGTGATGAGATGGTTGCCATACCCTGGCTGCATGGGTGAGATCATTCACCCTCTATCTGCATTGGATGGACAACCTCTTCTTGTGAAGCATTGTCACTAACCACCACTGCCATCGCCTACCAAGCCGGAGTGGTAATGTAGCTGCCCCAGCTGCAGCCAGAGCGGGGGTAGAGGACATCACAGTGGGCCTCCAGGGTGTTCAAAAGGCGCTCGAGGGATGCAGCCTTCTTGCCTTTCGGGCTCGCATCTTTTCTGCAGTCCTGGGCTGGAAGCACTGAGTGCGGCTGCACTTAATGTGGTACCTGGCATGATGAAGCGGCAAGATGATAGCGTGGCAGGTGAATTGGAGCCCGCCCACCATCGAAATGGCGTGTTTCCTAGGAATCTGTAGTTGATGTGGCAGATTTGGGACGATATGGTGTGAAAAGCTGCCACTGCGGCCGGCGGGTAAAACCTAATTTTTCCCGTCCGCTACCGCACGTAGTGCAAATCTGGGGTGATTTCACCCCTAGTTTCTTGAATGATTTTGATGGCTTAAAGTTGAAGTGAGGGTCTTGTAAGGTGAAGGGTTCACAACAGGTTGTGAGGTTTCATGTAGTCAAATAACTAGGAGGTTGGTTCTCAATTGAACTTTAATCTGTAACAAAAATAAAAATACCTGGAAAAACTCAGCAGGTCTGGCAGCATCTGCGGAGAGGAACACAGTTAACGTTTCGAGTCCGAATGACCCTTCAACAGAACTAAGTAAAAATAGAAGAGAGGTGAAATATAAGCTGGTTTAAGGAAGGGTGGGACAGGTAGAGCTGGATAGAGGAACCAGTGATAGGTGGAGATAACCAAAAGATGACACAGACAAAAGGACAAAGAGGTGTTGAAGGTGGTGATATTATCTAAAGGAATGTGCTAATTAAGGGTAGAAAGCAGGACAAGCAAGGTACAGATAGCCTTAGTGGGGGTGGGATGAAGGGAAGGAATCAAAAAAGGCTAAAAGGTAGAGATAAAACAATAGATGGAAATACATTTAAAAATAATGGAAGTAGGTGGGAAAAGAAAAATCTATACAAATTATTGGGAAAAAAGGGGGGGGAAATTGGAAAGGGGGTGGGCATGGAGGAGAGAGTTCATGATCTAAAATTGTTGAACTCAATATTCAGTCCGGAAGGCTATAAAGTGCCTAGTCGGAAGATGAGGTGCTGTTCCTCCAGTTTGCGTTGAGCTTCACTGGAACAATGCAGCAAGCCAAGGACAGACATGTGGGCATGAGAGCAGGGTGGAGTGTTGAAATGGCAAGCAACAGGGAGGTCTGGGTAATGCTTGCGGACAGACCGAAGGTGTTCTGCAAAGCGGTCATCCAGTCTGCATTTGGTCTCTCCAATGTAGAGGAAACCGCGTTGGGAGCAACAAATGCAGTAGACTAAATTGAGGGAAATGCAAGTGAAATGCTGCTTCACTTGAAAGGAGTGTTTGGGCCCTTGGACGGTGAGGAGAGAGGAAGTAAAGGGGCAGGTGTTGCACCTTCTGCGGTTGCATGGGAAGGTGCCGTGGGAGGGGGTTGAGGTGTAGGGGGTGATGGAGGAGTGGACCAGGGTGTCCCGGAGGGAACAATCCCTACGGAATGCCGCCAGGGGGGGTGAAGGGAAGATGTGTTTGGTGGTGGCATCATGCTGGAGTTGGTGGAAATGGCGGAGGATGATCTTTAGAATGCGGAGGCTGGTGGGGTGATAAGTGAGGACAAGGGTGACCCTATCATGTTTCTGGGAGGGAGGAGAAGGCGTGAGGGTGGATGCGCGGGAGATGGGCCGGACACGGTTGAGGGCCCTGTCAACCACCGTGGGTGGAAAACCTCGGTTAAGGAAGAAGGAGGACATGTCAGAGGAGCTGTTTTTGAAAGTGGCATCATCAGAACAGATGCGACGGAGGCGAAGGAACTGAGAGAATGGGATGGAGTCCTTACAGGAAGCGGGGTGTGAGGAGCTGTAATCGAGGTAGCTGTGGGAGTCGGTAGGCTTGTAATGGATATTGGTGGACAGTCTATCACCAGAAATTGAGACAGAGAGGTCAAGGAAGGGAAGGGAAGTGTCAGAGATGGATCATGTGAAAATGATGGAGGGGTGGAAATTGGAAGCAAAATTAATAAATTTTTCCAGGTCCAGACGAGAGCATGAAGCAGCACCGAAGTAATCATCGATGTACCGAAGAAAGAGTTGTGGGAGGGGGCCTGAGTAGGACTGGAACAAGGAATGTTCCACATACCCCATAAAGAGACAGGCATAGCTGGGGCCCATGCGGGTACCCATAGCCACACCTTTTATTTGGAGGAAGTGAGAGGAGTTTAAGGAGAAATTGTTCAGTGTGAGAACAAGTTCAGCCAGACGGAGGAGAGTAGTGGTGGATGGGGATTGTTCGGGCCTCTGTTCGAGGAAGAAGCGGAGAGCCATCAGACCATCCCGGTGGGGGATGGAGGCGTAGAGGGATTGGACGTCCATGGTGAAGAGAAGGCTGTTGGGGCCAGGGAACTGGAAATTGTTGATATCTTGTAGGGTGTCAGAGGAATCACGGATGTAGGTGGGAAGGGACTGGACAAGGGGAGAGAGAATGGAGTCAAGATAGCAAGAAATGAGTTCCGTGGGGCAGTAACAGGCTGACATGATCGGTCTGCCGGGACAGTCCTGTTTGTGGATTTTGGGTAGGAGGTAGAAGCGGGCCGTCCGAGGTTGGGAGACTATCAGGTTGGAAGCTATGGAAGGAAGATCTCCAGAGGAGATGAGGTCAGTGACAGTCCTGGAAACAATGGCTTGATGTTCAGTGGTGGGGTCATGGTCCAGGGGGAGGTAGGAGGAAGTGTCTGCGAGTTGACGCTCAGCCTCTGCGAGGTAGAGATCAGTGCGCCAGACAACAACAGCACCACCCTTGTCAGCGGGTTTGATGACAATGTTAGGGTTGGACCTGAGAGAACGGAGTGCAGCAAGTTCAGAGAGAGACAGATTAGTGTGGGTGAGAGGAGCAGAGAAATTGAGACGGCTAATGTCACGCCGACAGTTCTTAATGAAAAGATCAAGAGAAGGTAAGAATCCAGAGGGAGGGGTCCAGGTGGAGGGAGAATATTGGAGGTGGGTAAAAGGATCCGTTGAACGGGGAGAGGACTCCTGCCCAAAGAAGTGAGCACGGAGACGAAGACGGCGGAAGAAGAGTTCAGCATCGTGCCGAGCCCGAAATTCATTGAGATGAGGGCGTAAGGGTATGAAACTAAGTCCTTTGCTGAGCACTGAACGTTCAGTGTCGGAAAGGGGAAGGTCAGGGGGTATGGTGAATACACGGCCGGGGCTGGGATTGGAAGATGGGATGGGGACAGGGACTCGAAACGTTAACTGTCCTCCTCTCCACAGATGCTGCCAGACCTGCTGAGTTTTTCCAGGTATTTTTATTTTTGTTTTGGATTTCCAGCATCTGCAGTTTTTTGCTTTTATTTTAATCTGTAACAGATTGGATGGGGGGTGGGGGTTTGTCCTTCTCTCTGATGGGATCTCCCATATTCAAAGAATTGCTGTTAATTACCTTGGCTGCTTGATGACTTGCAGCTCATTCATGGTCTGGCTTTCTGACCAACTCATGGCTAATGACTAACTGAAAACCGCTCTTAGCTGATTTTTAAAACCAGACAAGATCACGTGTGCCCCCCATGTGGCTTTTCGCAAGTTCAAGTCTTTTTCCAAATAAGGGGTGATGCTTATGTTGATTCACATTCTACGTTGTGTGTTAACAGCTCTGAGGTTAACCCTGTCTTGTTTGTATGGGGAAAGCCATTATGATACAATGGGATGGTGATAGGATCCATTCACTTCCATCTGCCACCAATTGAGTTTTGATGTTCCCTTTTGTTCAGCATAAAGCACGGAGACCAGCAGACTGGAATTTCCATTGTCTTTTTGTGTTGGCCTATCCTTAAACAAAGAGATGTGTGAATTCCCCAGATGGCTGTGAATATCTATATTTAATTAGGTATTCGCCCGAGACTTGGTGTTGAGTGTAGCTCAAATGCAGCAGCCATTTTAATAGCTTGTTTCTTTTTTTGTAAAGTATTGACTGAAAGTTCAGACTATGCTGGGCATGCTATACCACACTCATGTTAAATAAGTCAGCATAATAGGACCGCATCCACTACTTTAGAAGAAAAGAAATCCATATAACCTGCCTACCGCAGATTTTGTTGAGTTAAGAAATGGAGTGCTTTTTCGGTCATTTACAATTTCCCTCCTTCACCTGACCTGTTTTCTTACCCAGGGTATGGATGGTAGTTGTAATGGGCTTTACTGTTACTGCCATAACTGAGATCAGCTAGCCTGACATCTTACTGTTATATACAACACAGTATCCAATGAAGTTATGAAATCACTTTTTAATATGACTTGGTCTTTGTTGATTGAAGTAGTTAGAAGATTTTTTTAAAAATCCTACGTTTAATATTTAAACCATGTACAGAACATAAACTTGAGATATATATTTATCTGAAGGTTTTTAAAAAATCGGTAGTTGTTCCATTATTGCCTAATGACTGTCAAGGTTATCAAAGTAGAAGCTTACCCTAATGAGAAGTAGGGAAAATCCCAAGATATTCTATAAGTATATCAATGGGAAGAGGATAACCAGGGAAAGAGTAGGGCCCATTAGGGACCAAGGGGGCAATCTATGGGTGGAGCCAGAGGACATCGCTAGAGTGTTGAACGAATACTTCACATCCGTCTTCACCCAAGAGAATGAGGATGAAGGTATCGAACTCGGGGAGAGAGACTGTGAGGTTCTTAAGCAAATTGATAGAGGTATTGGAGGTGTTGACAGGCTTAAAAGTGGACAAGTCTCCAGGTCCGGATGATTTGTGTCCCAGACTGCTGAGGGAGGCAAGGGAGGAGATCGCAGGGGCTCTGACCCAAATTTTTAATTCATCTCTGGCCATGGGGGAGGTGCCAGAGGACTGGAGAACAGCTAATGTAGATCTGCTATTTAAGAAGGGTTGTAGAGATAAGCCAGGGAACTACAGGCTAGTGAGTCTCACGTCAGTGGTAGGGAAACTGTTGGAGAAAATTCTGAAGGAGAGAATCTATCCACTTAGAGAGGCAAGGTTTGATCAGGGATAGTCAGCATGGCTTTATCAGAAGGAGGTCATGCCTAACAAATTTGATTGAATTTTTTGAGGAGGTGACCAGGTGTGTAGATGAGGGTGGTGCAGTTGATATAGTTCATATGGATTTCAGCAAAGCCTTTGACAAGGTATCAGGACTGGGTGAGATGCATCCAAGGGTACTGAGGGAGGTGAGAGTGGAAATTTCAGAGGCACTAGTGATAATCTTCCAGTCTTCCTTAGACGCAGGGGAAGTGCCAGAGGACTGGAGAATTGCGAATGTTACACCCTTGTTCAAAAAGGGGTGCAAGGATAAAGCCGGCAACTACAGACCAATCAGTTTGACCTCAGTGGTAGGGAAACTTCTGGAAGCTATAGTTTGGGCCAAAATCAATAGTCACTTAGACAAGTGTAGAATAATTAAGGAAAGCCAGTGTGGATTCATCAAAGGAAAATCATGTTTAATTAACTTGCTGGAGGTTTTTGAGGTGGTAACAGAGAAGTTTGATCAGGGCAATGCTGTTGATGTGGTGTATTTGGATTTTCAAAAGGCCATAAGATAAAGTGCCACACAATAGACTTGTGAGCAAAGTTCTAACTCATGGAATAAAAGGGAAAGTGGGCATTTGGATAAGAAATTGGATGAGTGACAGGAAACAGAGAGTAGTGATAAATGGTTGTTTTTCAGATTGGAGGAAGGTTTGTAGTGGAGTTCCCCAGGGATCAGTTTTGGGACCCTTGCTCTTCTTGATATATATTAATGACCTAGACTGTGGTGTGCAGGGCAGGATTTCAAAATTTGCGGATGATACGAAGATTGGAAATGTTGTCAACTGTGATGAGGATAGTCTTGAACTTCAAAAGGACATAGGCATGTTGCTGGATTGGGCAGACAAGTGGCAGATGAAGTTCGATGCAGAGAAATTTGAGGTGATTCATTTTGGCAGGAAGAATGTGGAGAGACAGTATAAAATAAAGGGAGAAACTTTGAAGGAGGTGCAGGAACAGTGGGACCTCAGTGTATATGTACATAAGTCATTGAAGATGGCAGGGCATGTTGAGAGAGCAGTTAATAAAGCATATAGTATCTTAGGTTTTATTAATAGGGGCATTGAGTACAAGAGTAAGGAGGTCATGTTAACTTGTATAAGACACTAGTTAGACCTCATCTGGGGTACTGTGTCCAGTTCTGGGTGCCATACCGGAGGAAGGAAGAATTGGAGAGAGTACAGAGGAGATTCACAAGAATGATTCCAGGGATAAAGAACTGTAACTATGAGGATAGATTGGAGAGGTTGGGACTGTTTTCCTTGGAGAAGAGGCTGAGAGGAGACTTGATACTTGTATTAAACATCCTGAGGGGTACGGATAGGGTAAATAGTGAGAAACTGTTCTCTCTCAAGAGTACATCAAGAACTAAAGGACACAGATTCAACATAATGAACAAAAGGAGTAGAAGTGATGTGAGGAAAAATTTTTTTGCCGAGAGCGTGGTTGGAGACTGGAGCGACCTTCCTGAGAGGGTGGTGGAGGCAGGTTTGGTTGAGGTATTGAAAAGGGAATTGGATTGCTATCTGAAAAGAGAGAATGTGCAAAGTTACAGGGATAAGGCAGGGGATTGGGACTAGGTGGAATGCTCTTTCAGAGAACCAGTGCAGATGGGCTGAATGGTCTCCTGCACTATAAAGATTCTGTGATATACAATGAGTATCATTAACAAATCAACAACCAGCACCTGTTCACCTTATTACCTTCAAGTACTGAGTATTTAACATTCATTAAACAGAACCTATTAGATGCTAACACCCTCCACTCTTCCCATCCTGTATTTGATTGGGGGAGTTGTGGAGGTGGTGGAGACCCCACCCCCTACCCTCCCAGCCAATCAAACAGCCCCCTGAACTCATCTCGGGGAGTGGAAGGCATTAAATTGTGCCCCACTTTTTTGATCCTGTTCTCCCCTCTTCTTCCCCTTTGACTCGATGTCCATTTATCTCCTGGTGAGAGTTTTCCCTGCTAAAGGCACTATGTAAACACAGTTTTGTTGCTGTCGTTGTCTTTTTCATAACATTTGTATTAGTTTAGCTTAGGTACATAGATTTCCCCCACACCACATGGGCTGCAGCAGTTCAAGAAGGCAGCTCCCCAGCACCTTCTCAGGGACAGTTAGGGATGGGCAATAAACGCTGGCCCAGTCAACAACACTCACACTCTACGAATGAATAAAAATGAAGTTATTTTTCAGTCCTCTGTGTTATTGAAGTCAATAAACCCAACAAAATTGAAACAAAACAGCACCTCAATTTTCTTTCAAGGTTAGATTATTTGAATATTAATGATTTTATTCAGTAAAATAAAATGTCTTGGTTTTGCTCATTTGTTTCTGGTTTTAGGGTGTCTGTGTCTGATTTCCAAGTTGACAGGTTGAGAGTTATGAGGAAAGTGGGGAGGGAGGGGCAATACCTCCATTGATGAATGTAGTGTCACGATCCCAGCTGAGGTTATCCCTGGACAAACCAGATCCCAGGGTGGAACCCAGCTTGATAGATCCTAGCTTTTATTTTTGTTTAGATACGTGGAGAGCAGCTGCTGAACAGAATCGCAAAAGTCATCTGATGAACTTTTAACAAAAGAATAAAACATTTATTAACAAGAAAAGATGAACTATATTACGATACTCCTTCACCCATGACTATACCTTTACAAATACATACAGATTTGTAAGGATAACACAAGTTAGAAAAGCTATCTTATACTCTAATGTTCACAGTAAGTTCAATCCATGTAAACCAATAGGTGACCTGTGCTCAGACACACCACACTCTGAAACCAAGTGACAGATGCCACCTGAACCAGATGCTATGAATCTCTCCTCAACTCCCCCCAGACGATTGTCACACTGTGAGCCAACCAGTCTCACTGAACTCCATCTTTCACACAAGGGTTTCCAATCATCACTCTCCAAGAACTTGCCTTGGAAAATGAAACTGACGCTTTCTCTCAGGTGCCTTCCACAAGGGTTCACCTCCAGGGTTTCAAGCTCTCCTTCTGACGTTCCTCTCCCCCGGGTCACCAGAGGCATTCAAACTTCCTTCCATGTACTCTCTCTCACTGACTCAGTCATCAACAGTACACCACCGCTTCATATACCCATAGTAAAGAGTTACAGACCTTCATTCGTCTCTTTAGACCTCTGGCCTCTCACTTTAAATCTGTTTCCTGTAGCTTTTCTCTTTAAGCTTGAATCTTGGAGCCTTCCTCTGCTCCTCAATCTTACATTCACTTAACAGGACCTTTTCCAGGTTCCTGTCATTCCTTGGACTAGAAGGTGTTCTCCAGTCTTCTTTCTCCTGTCCCACTCCCTTGGATTTGGGGACTTTATTCTTTAGTTTCTTTGGGGAAACCTGCTTCTGCTGGCAACTGCTTCCAAGTGAACTCAAATTGCTTCTTCTACTTTTTTTTCTGTGTGTGTTGCCTCTCTGAACCCCTGTTACTAGGCAATAATTCAGTTTTTTCTACTCTTGTGTTTGCTTTAACTTCTCCCCAAGAGTCATAAAACTCTTTAGAAATGCAAGTTTACAAACAGCTTTAGACCTGCTGTCTCCCTCAAAAATGAAACTAAATCCCAGGTTTCAACTTTTAAAGTGAAACTAAAACTCAACTTGACCATTTCTTAACACACACATATGGAAATACAGACCAAACTTATTCTTTAAAGCTAAAACTCATTCCTAGCACCCACAAATAGAAACATAACTTACTTAAACTGTCTCTATTTCCTAACAGTAGTTATAGAAAGTGTAGTAGCCATTTGGCACTATCTAATATGATGTTATTTTGTGGCTGGATGCACATAATTGTTCATGCCAGTGTTAATTATAGAAAGAAAGACCACAGAAGTGTATGCTGGGATTTTGTCAACAGTGTGCCATTCCCGACATCAGAACTGGAACTAAGGCCACTTCCACTTTCTCTCTTTTTACCTTTTCCCCTGCAATTATAATTAAAATCCTAAGTGCCAGTGACATTCGATTCTGTGGCTGGGGAAGCTTTTCATTGGTGACCTCTGGTTTGATTCAAACTGTGGTTTTACGCCTAAAGTGTTTGTTGTGATAACTGGATAATTTAAATCATTCACAGCCGTCAGCCAACAATGCTTTATCGATGAGCAGCCTATTAAAGAGCCCCCTGAGCAAACAGGGAGGCTCAGCATCCCGGCCACAGCATCCCTTCCCAACCCCATTGCCATTAACTTAAGACTTGACAGCACAAATGTGACATGGGTGTTTTTCAAAATTAAATTTCACTTGTAAATATTTCACATTACATTGGATTCACTTTATTCATGTGTGCATCACTGTTATTTGTTGAGACCAGCTTAATCGGAGAGCCCAATGTACTGGCGTGCCTCATGGTTGGCAATCATTGATGGTCACAGGGGAGCTGGGGATATTCCCTGTATTGAGGGAGAAACAATGTTGTGCTTTTGCATTCACTCTTTATTGAAAGTTCATGTTAGTGTCCAGTGTTGTGCTCGCCACTCTGTGGGACGGGGCTGAACTTGCAGGCTCAGCTGGCCCTCCATTCCATACATTGTAAAGGACATTGCCTGAGATCACTCTCAGCAGGATAACTAAAGCCCAGTGAGGACTCTCCCAGCCAACACCCTGAGATGGACACACATTTGGGCAGCACTGACACCACTTTTTAGGCCCCTCATTTTCTTACCTTGACCGACTGTCGCCATCACCACCATCACCCACTCCCCCACCACACCCAGGACACCAGGTCCTTCCCATTTCACTTCTCCATGTCCCCCAACCCCATACTTTCTCCTCCCCTGGATCCCTTTTTCACTCCTCCGTGTCTCAACCCCACTCCACAAACACCTCACTGCTGACTCCCCCTTGCCAGCCCCAGGCCTCCATGCAGAGCCCATCCTCCTGCTCCCCTCCCTTAAGCTGTATGGTAAAAAAAGGACCTTCCATACAACAGCGCAAAGCTGACAGCTGTACGCTACCTTTATCTGATTGTAAATCGGGCGCCATGAGATTCTCGTGCGCCATTGACTTTATCTTGAAGGTCGGACTTTGTTGAAAACTGTTTCACGTTAATGAGTGTTCATGACGTGTAAATGTACTCTGAGTAAGAATGCGCCACAGGCCGGGGTAATGCTCGACATGCTGCAGACCCGCTGCTAACATCTCAACTCGCTGTCAGGAAATCAACATTTCCCAACCCGCTTCATTAAGTTCCCCCGCATTTCTCTCTCTTGTGGGCTCCATAAAATCCCCCGCAGTAGTCACTGCTGTACAGCAGGAAACATGGCAGCTATTTTCACACAACAAGTTCCCGCAAATAGCAACGTGATAATGACCAGATAATCCATTTTTGCGGGACAAATATTAGGCAGGACACCAGGGAGAGCCCATCTGGGTTTCTTCAAAATAATGCCATGTGGGATCTTTTCTATCCACCAGCGAGGGCAAGTGGTAGCTCAGTTTAACATTTCATCCAAGTTACAGCACCTCCAACAGTGCAGCACTCCCTCTGTGTTGCACTGGAAGTGTCAGCAGGAATTACGTACTTGAGTCTCTGGAGTAGGACTTGAATCCACAACCTTCTGACTCTGAGGGGATAGAGCTATTCACTGAGACATAGCTGACTGATTGTGTTGTTCAATGTACATGCAAACCAGCATAGTTTGCATGAAAGTGAACTGTGTAATTCAGTCACATTCCTCACACTCTGCCATGCTGAGTAACAATAAAATAAACTAAATATGAATAAACTTTGAAATTCCAAAATAAGTCACTAAACAAAAAACTTGGAATGTTTTACAGACATTATTCTAATTCAGAACCTGGGGTCAAATACCTAATAAATTTACACAATTTAATGTTTTTAATCTTTTAAATTGGTGCTAAGCCATAAACTATTGAGGAATGCAAAAAGTGAAGTCAAACAAACAGTAAATTGGTAGAACCTAAATCTTGTCATTTCTTATACAAATGTAATCATGATAAAGTGATATGTCATACACTGAGAAATCCAAATACCACGGACACATAATCCATCGGCAACAGATCCGAATGTTTCCCTTTTCCTCAGGTAGTATCTGTACCTGTGAAACCAACATCACCACTGCAAACTTGACAATGTTTGAGCAAAGCAGAGATCTGCACACACAGCTCTGCTGTCCTGTTGGCTCCACTAATGTTAAAGATTTGAAGGCAGACCACCTGGGGATGAGATTCTACATGTTTCAATAAGATGTTTTTGCACTAGTCATAGTTACAGAGCAATTTATGTGAGTTAACTCCTTGAAACTGCACAAATATTGCTGCTTTATACATTAATACAATATGACCACCTTGGGGATACTGCACTGAAGCTGGAACACAACAATCTTAAAGAAAGGAAAGAAAATCAGTTACGTTTTCATTTTCAATAGACAAACCAGAGCTTCAATTCCCATGGTTACTTTTTTTTTATTCATTCATGGGATGTGGGCATCACTGGCTGGGCCAGCATTTATTGCCCATCCCTAATTGCCCTTGAGAAGGTGGTGGTGAGCTGCCTTCTTGAACCGCTGCAGTCCATGTGGTGTAGACACACCCACAGTGCTGTTAGGGAGGGAGTTCCAGGATTTTGACCCAGCGACAGTGAAGGAACTTCATTTATATTCTACCCCAGCCATAGATCACAAACATGATGCTCCCCCACCCCACCCTGTCTCATTTCACAGAGAGACTGTGATAGGGTGGCGAGTTGGTGGGGTCACCGAAACTTCAGTTTATATTGGTAAGCTTCACCTTCTCCGCCTTCTATTCAACTGGCCATTATCCCACGTCTTTGTAATTTAACTGTTGGCTTCCCCACCCAATTCTGCCACTCTTCGTCTCCACTTCCTGTCAGTGAATGCTGACAGTGTCCCCCCTGCCCTAACCCAATGCCTGTTTTCAGCAGTTGCTACCTCCCTTGTATCCATTTTACTCTTTAGTGGCACTGATTTTCCTCTTTCCCTCTCCAACCATTGCCATTCAGTGTGGAACCTTGAATTTTGGTTTTTGTGTTTTATATACAATATGATTGAACCATTATTTACAGTCTGTACTCAGAGCTTGAATAAAATGTGGGGCAGAACTTCACAGACCCGTCACGGTGGGGGTGTGGCTGTATAATGTGGCGAGCTATTGAAATGTCCATTGATTTAGGTGGGACTGTAAAATCCCGCTGGCGTAAAATTCTGCCCATGATTTCTACAAATCAGCTCTTTGGCCTCCTCTCTTAAGGAGATTTGGCTGTGTCTCAATTCAGTTACTTGCTTATGAAGAAATGCAGACCATTGTTAGTAAATGTTGAATTAATTTGACATTCTACCTCTAGTTTGATTCAAAGTGTGGTTTTATAGCTAAAGCGTTTGATGTGATAACTGGGTAATCTAAAACATTCACAGCAATAAACAATAGAAAGGCTTCAGAAAGAGTCTGATTTATCAGATAAAGCCATTGATCTAAGTAGGTGTCCTTTGAACTCTCTTCCACTTAGTCCTCAATAATTTCCAAAAATTTAAAGCTATGCGAAGATCTTTGAATGAAATATAAGAACCCAAACCACATATGTAAACGGTGTAGATATCATTTCTGTATTTAAGCTTCAGTACACCATCTAATTCCAAGGCAGAGCAATGTTCCATCAACTGGTATAGCCTGAGTGCCTATTTATTCTGTTTTAATTAATTTTTTGCTGGGGCCTGAAATTACTCTGTACCCAATTATTCCAGTCTGCTTGTGTGTATGTATGTTATTTAAAATGATAATAACTCGCTGATATAAGTCGTTTTCTATGGGCTGATAGAAAATTGAAAGTATAAACTAAGTATGCATCCTGATTTTAAATTAACAGAGAATTGTAATTTTGATATGAAACTTTGATTGTGAGGAAAGCAAAACCATCCCGAAAACACCTCCTTTTAGTTGAATGTCATGACATAGCAACATTTCATTCTCCTCCATTTGTGCTGAAACACTGTGGACTCTCAGATATTGTACTTACTGGCCTGTTGCACTATTAAGTGGATATGATTGTGGTCAAACAAATGAGCTTCCGGTAACCTGAAATTCTGGCAGAGCGGTTATTCGGAAACTGTCTTACAAACCAGGGGAAAAATTAGGAGTCCACTTCCTTCCCAGATTGGAAGAGCAACATAAAACAATTTAAAACTGATGTGAGGCTGTTGCAAATGTGCCAAGTTTTTAAACATACAAAGATACCTTCTCTTGTGTTTCATGTGCCATTTGTACTCCCACTTGACTGATGTAGTGGCTGGGTCAAAATATGAACATACGAATTAGGATCAGGAGTAGGCCATTCGGCCCCTCAAGCCTGCTCCACCATTCAATAAGATCAAGGCTGATCTGATAGTGGCCTCACCTCCACATTCATACCTCCCCCCCAATAACCTGGAACTCCCTTCCTAACAGCACTGTGTGGGTGTCCCGACACCACATGGACTGCAGCGGTTCAAGGTGGCAGCTCACCACCACCTTCTCAAGGGCAACTAGGGATGGGCAATAAATGTTGGCCCAGCCAGCGAAGCCCACATCCCAAGAACGAATAAAAACAAAAGCAGCTGTGCCATCTTAAAACAAAGAGCAGGTTATTGATAATTGGGAGTTTGAAGTAGGAGATGTTAAAGACTGATTAGTACCAAAATAAAACATTAATCCTTTGTTAAATATTTTGATTGCAGGCACTTGCAGTTCTGGTAGAAGGAGCAGAGTTTCTTCCTGAATTCACGTTAATCCGGAGGGAAAGCTATCCCGAAGAGTCTCTGGGAGACAGCTTAAACCACAAATCTGACGATCAGGTTAGCAACTGGGGCATAGTATACACACACGCTACTGCAAACTCCAGTAAATATTAAAATGTGGTCTTGTCTGTATTTTTTTTGTACGTCTTGCACGTTGAAAGTATTATGAGCTGGTTAATGAACTTCTCCCCAGCTACCATTAATGCCAACTTGTGTTTGATCAGCCTGAACCACAGTCCTGTAGACATTGTTCTCTCCACTCTCCCCCTGTCTATGGTGGAATGTTCCTGTAAGGTGTAGTCTAAGTGAGAATCAATCAGATTCATCCAACCAAGGAAAGCAAGTTTGAGTGTTAGGCTGCTTGCAAACTTAAATGAAAAGTGATTGCTGGAATGCTTGAGCTAGCTGGCAGTCCAAAACAGAACAATTTCTTCCAGCAAATTTCTGTCTTAGGAATGCAGTTCTATCATTCTTATCAGTTTAACATACATTCCGTTGTCAATCAAGACTTTTTTTTTGAATTCTTTGCATTTGATTTCATTTTTCATGGACCATGGAAGAGTTATTTCGACAGTAGAATTGAAAATGCTGCCTTGTAGAGCCTAACACAAAAGCAATGATGCATGAATTGATGCAAGATTGTTGGATGAGAATTGCAAATATTTCCCTGCTGAAGAAAAGTCTCCATGACAATTGTTGACTGTTTTGTTCAAAGTGGTAATAAAGTAAAATGAGGCAACATAGCAAATTGATAACTTGCCCTTCACCTTCCCGGGGGTTACCATTGACCAGAAACTGAACTAGATTAGCCATATAAATAATGTGGCTACAAGAGCAGGTCAGAGACAGGGAATTCTGCGGTGAGTAACTCACCTCCTGACTCCCCAAAGCCTGTCCACCATCTACAAGGCACAAGTCAGGAGTGTGATGGAATACTCTCCACTTGTCTGGGTGAGTGCAGCTCCCACAACACTCAAGTACGTCGACACCATCCGGACAAAGCAGTCCACTTAATCGTCATCCATCAACTTAAACATTCACTCACTCCACCGCTGATGCACAGTGGCAGCAGTGTGTACTATGTACAAAATGCACTGCAGAAACTCACCAAGTCTCCTTTGACAGCACCTTCCAAACCTTCAACCCTTATCATTGAGAAGGACAAGGGCAGCAGACACATGGGACGACCACCTGGAACTTCCCCTCCAAGCCACTCACCATCCTGACTTGGAAATATATTAACCATTCCTTCACGTCGCTGGGTCAAAATCCTGGAACTCCCTCCCTAACAGCACTGTGGGTGTACCTACACCACATGGACTGCAGCAGCTCAAGAAGGCAGCTCACCACCACCTTCTCAAGGGCAACTCAGGATGGACAATAAATGCTGGCCCAGCCAGCGATGCCCACATCCCATAAAAAAATTAAAAAGTGGGTTGTAAGCCTTTTTACGCTATTATGTAACATAGGTAAGAAAGCAGACGTTTCCTGGGAATATTATGCATCAGCTTCTGGTACCATATTTCTTTCTATTCTATGTTTTGAGTATTTATTAAACTGTTTGTAACCCTATATTATATGTTTATAAACTATGTTTGACTTAATGGGGTTAAATTCATCGAGAGCGGTCAGTCCTTTTTGCCCTTTGTCCAATTTAGTAGAAAACGAAATTGAGAGTGATGTAGGGCTAGCTGTCAATTTGCTATCAGTGATCTTGTGTCACCGCCCAAGACAGGTTTTGCCTCCAATGGGTATCGAACTGTCCAGTATGCAGGGAAGAAATAATGGACAGGAATTTTACTGACTTGACACTGGACTAACTACCAGTCATAGAAGTCCATAAACTAATGAACTAATTGAACATGAAGTCAGGATTTGTCTTTGAATTGTTTGATCAGCCCCAGTATTTCAGGTGTGAGTTTTCAGCACTGGAGATGTTAAGGAATCCACTTAAAAATAGAATTCTCATGGTCCATCCATCTGTACTAAGTGGAAACCGATCCAGTTTTTCAGCTAACCTTTCTGGGACTGGGATAGTTTGATGTCCACATTTCTGCTTATTGTTGTTGTAGGAAGCTGCAGTGGGAATTTGAATAAAAGGCCACACTGATGTGATCAATACATTATTTACGCTTCTGACTACACGTCCCTTCCCGCACCTTCACCAGATCAGGAGAAAATGCCTGCATGTGAGCAGCCATGAGATCTTTGCAGTGATACAAACTTGTCATTTAACATGAACATGAGATTCAGTGACTAATAGGGTCTCTTTGTCTTCTCAGTCACTGTTCTCAATTGATGAAACCATCAAATCCACCCCAAAACATTTTTCTATGTCAACCTTCAAATAATATCTTTCAGTGAACTGTCTGAAGTTTGCTATTTAAATGATGTTCCAGAGATTAAGTTTCGGTTATGTGGGCTGAGTGTGTATCTGTAATCAGATAATTTTCTTCAGTTCTTGGCAAGAAATGTTTAATATTTGAGCAGAATTGGAGAAAAGGGATGACATTTTTATAAAGAGCTACAACTGATATAAGCCAGAGATTCTCAAACTTTACTTAGTGTGTAGACCCTCCCAGAGCTACCAGCTGCCCGTGTATCCCTATCAACATTTTAATATTTTAACCCCTTTCATGTCCAAGCATTGTACAAAATGTACAAATCATAATACACACGTGTAACTTAAACAATGGCTTGATAGTATTACTCACCATTAATGTAACAGACGAGGCTGTGTGTTAAGCACAAGCGCATAATGTTTGGAGTGACAGGTGATAGTCTTAATCGTTAAGTTTTTTAAAATTCTTTGACAGGATGTGTGTATCACTGGCCAGGCCAGCATTTATTGCCCATCCTTAATTGCCCTTGAGAAGGTGATGGTGAGCTGCCTTCTTGAACCGCTGCAGTCCATGTGGTGTAGGTACACCCGCAGTGCTGTTAGGAAGGGAGGTCCAGGATTTTGACCCAGCGACAGTGAAGGAACGGCGATATATTTCCAAGTCAGGATGGTGAGTGGCTTGGAGGGGAACTTCCAGGTGGTGATGTTCCCATCTATCTGCTGCCCTTGTCCTTCTAGATGTTAGAGGTCATGGGTTTGGAAGGTATTGTCAAAGAAAACTTGGTGAGTTGCTGCAGTGCATCTTGTAGATGGTATACACTGCTGCTACTGTGCATCGGGGTGGAGGGAATGAATGTTTAAGGTGGTGGTTATCCACTCAAAGGCATTGACAATACTTTGATTTAATTCCAATGAGTGATGAAAATCTATTTTCACACAACAAAATTTTAAAAGGAACATTGGTTGAAACTCAATCTTGAGTTTGCCTTCAGTTGAGACGGTCAGGACAAGTGCGTGGAATGGACAAATGTGTTAAAAGGTGAATCCAGCTATTAAAGTTTTACTGCGTATAGATTACACCTCTGCTGCCAGTTTCACCTAAATCTAGGAAGACAGAAATGCCAGTTTAAACTAAATGTACCATTAGTAATTAATTATTAATAATTAAGGCACCACTCTAATTTTGATCACCCGCCCTATTTGACCTTTCCCAGAAAGATCCAAAGTTCAAGAATGTTGAGGGATTTTTTTTCCCAGAAGTAAATTTACCCCATGTGGGTTTCAGTAAGTGCAATTCTCAGCACCGTCGTTCAGTCTTGTAACCACTTCATCAGCAAATCACACCACCTCTGCTTTTTAAGGGAGCTTTTCTCTTCCTCCAGATACATTATTTTTAATGCATTCTATCGCGTTTAGCATCAAACACATCTGAAAATAGGATTGCTTACGCAGTTGCTTTGAATGTTTTGTTTCTCTGGATATTAACATTTTAGATTACAAATGTTGAACATATTAATGATGCGGTGTTTCTTGGTCAAGTTGTGCATTTCAGATTTAAAGTGGGATCAGTGCAGACTTAATAACACCCGTCAGCTTTACTGTATCAGACAACCTCTAAACTTAGTGACAGCGAATCAAGATTTTCTCAATAAAATGGCTTCCTTAAAAAAGTAAAATAATTTGAACTCCTCCAAAAAGAAACTAGTATAAAAGTCAAAATTAGCAACTTGAAAGATAGCAGAAAGGGCACTACAAAGGCAGAGGAAATCTTGGGCAACAAGAAGCGAAGGTTTCTTTTTAAAAGCTGACATATTAACCCAAAGCATATTCCAGTACATTTGTAATCTGCCTCCACTGCCTCCTATAGTGTCTGGCCTGTAATGACCTTGGTAATAATTTTAACTGCAAGTCTTTCTATTCATTTTAAACACATTTAATAAAGCAATTGGCAACTCCACTTACCAAAAAGATTAAACCAATGAAATGCTGCTAACAAACCCTGAGAACCATTTTGTTTAACTGCCCACAGTGTTGTTAATGTTGGGCACTGAGAGTTTGCAGCTCCTAATGTAACGCTAATTCCCACATTACAGTGAAACAGGAGTAAACAGAAAACAGGAGTGCGGGTGAGAGTGGAGGGGGTGTGTAAGAGAATCCACCATTGGACAATTTCTCCCACAAACCCCTCCCACCCAAAGATGTCTTGTGTAGCCTTTGGGATACATGGACATGGAACCCCTGACAGTTTTGCCATCATTGCAACTGTAAAAACCAAGCCATAGCTGTATGTCTTTCTCAAATTAAGATTAGATGTGACCTGCCAATCCTATCAAGCTCCTTCCCCCAGCAAGTCAATGGTTAGTTTGCAACTCGGTATTGTTAGATTTTTCTGATTATTCTGCACTGTTTGCACTAAACGCTTCTGGTAATTTCTACAGTGTTTTGGCTTATCATGAGGTAGATTTCTGCTTTCTGTCTCCTTCCTTTCTTGAATAGAGGAGTTACATTTGCTATTTTCCAATCTGATGGGATCTTTCCAGAATCTAGGGGCAGGAATTTTCGCTGAGTGGCCGGGTATGCGCCTGACCCACTCTAGCGCAAAATGACCCTGGGACAGTGAGTGGGTGGAGCACCTACCACATGGATCACCACACTGCAGGAGATCCCAGGATGTGGATCCTCACACTGCAGGAGATACCAGGATGTGGATCCTCACACTGCAGGAGATCCCAGGATGTGGATCCTCACACTGCAGGAGATCCCAGGACGTGGATCCTCACACTGCAGGAGATCCCAGGATGTGGATCCTCACACTGCAGGAGATCCCAGGATGTGGATCCTCACACTGCAGGAGATCCCAGGACGTGGATCCTCACACTGCAGGAGATCCCAGGATGTAGATCCTCACACTGCAGGAGATCCCAGGATGCGGATCCTCACACTGCAGGAGATCCCAGGATGTGGATCCTCACACTGCAGGAGATCCCAGGACGTGGACCCTCACACTGCAGGAGATCCCAGGATGTGGTTCCTCACAGTGCAGGAGATCCCAGGACGCAGATCCTCACACTGCAGGAGATCCCAGGATGTGATCCTCACACTGCAGGAGATCCCAGGATGTGGATCCGCACACTGCAGGAGATCCCAGGATGCAGATCCTCACACTGCAGGAGATCCCAGGATGCGGATCCTCACACTGCAGGAGATCCCAGGATGCGGATCCTCACACTGCAGGAGATCCCAGGATGTGGACCCTCACACTGCAGGAGATCCCAGGATGTGGATCCTCACACTGCAGGAGATCCCAGGATGCGGATCCTCACACTGCAGGAGATCCCAGGACATGGATCCTCACACTGCAGGAGATCCCAGGACGTGGATCCTCACACTGCAGGAGATCCCAGGATGTGGATCCTCACACTGCAGGAGATCCCAGGATGTGGATCCTCACACTGCAGGAGATCCCAGGACATGGATCCTCACACTGCAGGAGATCCCAGGATGCGGATCCTTACACTGTAGGAGATCCCAGGATGTGGATCCTCACACTGCAGGAGATCCCAGGACGTGGATCCTCACACTGCAGGAGATCCCAGGATGCGGATCCTTACACTGTAGGAGATCCCAGGATGTGGATCCTCACACTGCAGGAGATCCCAGGATGTGGATCCTCACACTGCAGGAGATCCCAGGATGTGGATCCTCACATTGCAGGAGATCCCAGGATGCGGATCCTCACACTGCAGGAGATCCCAGGATGTGGATCCTCACACTGCAGGAGATACCAGGATGTGGATCCTCACACTGCAGGAGATCCCAGGACATGGATCCTCACACTGCAGGAGATCCCAGGATGTGGATCTTCCAGCTGCAGGTGGTTGGCTGTGTGAGGCACTGTTGGGTGGCAGTGGTCTGTGCTGGGGAGCAATTAGACTGGGAGGAGGGGAATGAAGAGGTGGGGTGGGTGTGGAGGCCTGTGGGGGTGCGTGGGTGTTTGGGGCTGATATGGGCAAGAGATGCTTGGGGGGGGTCATGAAATGGGTGGGGTGGTTTATGGAGTGGGAGGCTGAGAAGGACTGTGGTGGGTGCTGGGTGGTGTGCAGGTGTGAATGGACAAGGGGGGACCAAGAGGGGAAAGGGGTTCAGAGGGAGGGTTCCCTGGTGGTAACTGAAGGGCATACTGAGGGAATTGTTGATAAGAAGAGATGGTGACGGTTAAAGGGGGCAATGGGAGCCATTACGTTGAGAGGGTGAGGGCTCGGCGATGACACGTGAAGGAACACTGAGGGTTGTTGGAGGGGACATGGAAGTAAAACCGGATTCTGGGGGCCTGCAGAATGAGGGGTGGGGGGGCATGTCTATTGCCACAGGGGTGGGCTCCTTGGTAAGGGAGGGGATGTGAACATTTACCTGCACAGGACAGAAGGTGATTGGGGAGGGTTGTAGGGTCACTGTGAGGAGGTCAATGGTCACATCAGGAGGGTCAATAGTTAGGGGGGTGAGGGTGTGGGTCGCAGGGGGAGTTTGGAAGATGTTGAACTTTGACCTGAAAAGTTTCACACACCATGGCCGCTCTCAGCTATCCAGAGTCTTGGGCTGGAGATCTCGAGATGCTGCATGGGAGTTGGGTCATTGGGGGGTGAGCGGAGCAGCAGCTCAAGGACAACTGAAGGGGATTCCCAGCCTGGAGTATTTACACTGTTAGGGCATCGGGACAGATGAGAGTGTGAAGGCCAAAGGCTCAGGGTGTGAGGGAGGCTTCTTACGCACGGCTCACAAGGGCCCTGGCAAAGATCCTTTGCCTCCCTGCACATGCCTGATTCCGGGGGACAGAGACCCAGCCTGGGGTGTCCCCCTGAAGATGGTGGGATGGGGGTGGGGGGCACAGGCTTAATGAATACGAATTGCAATTAAACCACATCAGATCTCATTAAAGTGCAAGTGAGCTGTATTTATAAACGTGTGATAAGTTTAACAATCATAGTGCACCCGGGCAACCACTTGTGAAATCAAAACTTCTTAATCTTTCATTCCCCACCACCTCTTCTCGGTGCTGCCCTGACATCTGCAGCAGTGGGGGAGGGTGGGGGGGTGGGGGGTGGGGTGGCAGCCTGCTGTGGGGCAGCTGCTCCCTCTGCAGTCACAGAGAACAAAGGTGAAGAGGTCACAGGCAAGCAGGGTTCCGAAGGGCAGGACGCCCTCAGAGAGTTCTGAGTGCAGGTCCCAGGGATGACCAACAGCCACTCCTCCTCCTTTTGGGTGCCCAAGGGCCCTTGCCTGATTCCCTGAGGAGAAGGGACACATGGAGAGAGGTCAATATGACCCATCCCTCTTGCATAGCCACAAAAAGATCTCACCCAAGGTTACAGCGGTGGAGTGCAGGTCTGCATGCATCTTTGGCAGAAACTGGGTGTTCTGCCTGATGAGTTTGCCTATGGCGTTTGCCATCCTCCCCATGGGGACCTCCATGCATGCACAGGTTGGAACCACTTCATCAGAGGGCAGGCAGACAGACTTCTCACCTCATGTGCCACTCTGTTGAGGGGCCTCTGTCACCTCTGCCTGATGTTTCCTCGCCTCTTGTAACATTTCCAGCATCTGGTGCAGGGTTGATCCCAGAGGCTCATCATCCGACTCGATGTTGCAGATGCCTCTTCCCCAGCAGTCCTCTGAGTGCCAGTGAGCTTGACTGACCCTGCGTCCTCCTGCCACAACACGTGTCCATGCGGTGACCACCAGAGTGTGAGACAGTACCTGAATGAGATCGAGCACCCACTGAGGTGTGTGCCTCTGGCCTGCTGGAGGGTGAAAGTGCTGCTGTGACGGCTCTACAGCTTCACTTTTCCCCCCTCGGTCCAGCTGTGGGCTGGAGGTATTGCTGGTGTTATGGAGATATTAATGTTATTGGAAATTATTCTAAATTGGACTTGTAGTAGGGTCTGTGTCTGTGGGTGTGGGTTTGTGTGTCTGAATTGGATTAAAGCCAGCTCATCTGGGTGTTTTGAAGTACAGTAGTTTTGAGAGGTTAAACAGTAAGGTAAAGGGTACATTTGCATTTTGTTGAATAGAGCATTCAAATACTGGGGGTGAAATCTTGCACCGAGCTAGCAGACACCAAGCAATGTATTTATATTACTAATAAAATTGGTACTATGAAAGGGGTTTTATTGTTAGAAGAGGTGGAGTTCAAAGGGGTTGGTGATACAATGAGAATTTCCATTCAAAGGGAAGGGGGTCAGAGGCATGTGAGATTTAAGCAGCCTGTAAGCCCCACAACTGTCTCTGCAAAGGAAACAAATTGAAAGGAACCTCATTTTGAATTTGTAAGATAAAATGTGCTTTGCCTGATGTCTGTTTAAGTCTATGGGTTATTGTTGCCTTGGGGAAGATTTACCTGGAGTGATTCATTTGGGGATTTGTTTAATAGTTATTATAGCAGTAATTTGTAGACATGTGTATGTGTTTAATATCTTGTTAAATCAAGAAATGTTTAACTTAAATTTATATAAAAAACCTCTTGAGGCTTGGTGGTTTCATTTCTGAATTCAGTGCTGTTTCTCAAACATACCAATTGAAAATATAGGTTATGACAGTTGTTTACCCTCTGGGATTTAAACAGCTCGGCCTTTACCAACTGCTGTGAGAGAGCACTGGACAGGGCCTCCTCTTCTGCCCTCCCCCTCTTCCTGCTGGCATTTGTAAGTGAGAGAGGAGAGAGCGAGTGAGCTGCCTCTAATATGGAGGAACGCATGACCCTTAAGTTTCTATGTGACTACATTACGCATGGAACCTTACTGCACGGAGGGTGCCCACCAACTCTGCATCTGCACAGACTCAGCCCAGCTCCCCCCACCAGCCAGCTTGGATGCCTGCTCCTCAAACTCAGTGAGGTTCTTCAGTTCAGACCGACCCACTCCTGTCTTCTCTCTCTCTCTTTCTCCTGTTGTGTTGTACCTTTTCCTGCACAAAGGGAGAAGATGGGGTTGAGAGAAATTGGGTTTCTGGTATCTTTCTCATGCATCCAGTCTTACAAAGAGCCCGCTGGATTGTGTGCCATGTGATTGATGCACTGCAGGTCGCCCACAAGGGTTCAGGGGCAGCACCCTCCAGAGCGGTGAGTCCACACAGATAGAAGGATAAGGCTCACAGAGACATGTCATTAGCAATGCTTGCTGGTGGCCTCAACGCTTAACCCCCTCACCCCAACCCCCACCCACCCAGGCAGTATCTGAGCTCCCTGTGTGGGAGGGTCAAGGACCCACAGTCGCCTCTCCACCTGTAGACTAGATGGAGTGCAGTGGGTCTATGAGGCATCACCTTATCACATTGAGTAGCTCTTTAATGCATGGGCCACATGAATAGTGCCATGGCCACGGAGGCCCATGTCCCCTCTACCATTCAGTGAGGTGAGTGTGAGCAGTTAAGGGTTCGCTTACCCTGATGGAGTGGATGAGGTTATTCATCTGTCTCCGGTCCTGTAGGGCAGTCTGCTGGTGGAGACCATCCTGGTGACTTCCTCCCATGCAGGGCTGGTCACATGGCTTGGCCTCCTCCTTCTATCCTCGGGGGAAAAGGATGCCCCTCCTGGCCTCCACTGTGTCCAGGGAAACGACGCTGAATCTGGGGGGCCAGAGCTCCCTGGGATCGGGGGTGGGGGGTGGCGGAGCGGTGCGGGGGGGGCACCTCCTCCTTCCACAGCGGGTTCAGGACAAAGAAACTGATGTCTATGCAACTTTTAAAGATAGCGCCCAGATATGGAGGCGGGGTGTGTGTCATCCAGCCTGCCCCAGCTAGGCCCAGAATGGAAAATTCCGGCCTATGGAACAGAGTCAAAGTCCAACTTGTCTGGAGGAAAAGATCTTCAAAGTTATTCCCAAGGGTAAAACACCCACGCTGGGATCAGCCCAGATGTCAGGTAAGTTTACATTACAGTTTCTCTTGCCATGCAATCCTCCATTATTGTAAAGGTAATTAGAAAATCACGGTGCAGAACTGTAACTTAAGCAGCTGCCAAGAATGGTCTTTTAAAGTAATTCAGACAATGATCCATGGTTGTACTGCACCTGCTTCTGTAAACCCCATCAAAAATGTCTGTCTTCAGTTCGGCAGAGAGTGTGCTTATAACTAATAGTTTGTAGATTGTCCCTTGTTGTGTCCACAATGGTTGGGCTTGTCCTGCTCTATTCCAGCTATTGCAGAGGCCAGAACCATAATGGAAGGAATTAACAAGGAACTCGGGGCCAGAAATCTAGTGCTGAGCTGAGTCGTCATCTGGAGACATGGAAAGACATCTATTCAGGCAGAAAGGTCTGCAACCTAGGGACTGGAAGGCTGTTCACCTTCTGTCACTTCCTGTGAAAGGCAAGCATCCCAAACATGAGATGACATCTCCTTCACCATTTCTGCCAACTCCAGCATGATGCCACCGCCAAACACATCTTCCCCTCATCCCCCTGTCAGCATTTTGAAGGGACCATTTCCTCTGGGACACCCTGGTCCACTCCTCCATCACCCCCAACTCCTCATCTCCCTCCCACGGCACCTTCCCATGCAATTGAAGAAGGCGTAACATCTGCCCCTTTACCTTCTCCCTCCTCACTGCCCAAGGGTCCAAACACTCCTTCCAGGTGAAGCACTGCTTTATTTGCACCTCCTTCAATTTAGTCTACTGCATTCGCTGCTCCCAATGTGGTTTCCTCTACATTGGAGAGACCAAACGCAGACTGGGTGACCGCTTTGCGGAACACCTTCGGTCTGTCCACAAGCATGACCAAGACCTCCCTGTCGCTTGCCATTTCAACACTCCACCCTGCTCTCATGCCCACATGTCCGTCCTTGGCCTGCTACATTGTTCCAGTGAAGCTCAACACAAACTGGAGGAACAGCACCTCATCTTCTGATGAGGCACTTTACAGCCTTCTGGACTTAACATTGAGTTCAACAACTTCAGACCATGAACTCTCTCCTCCATTTTGATTTTTTTCTCAACCCCCTTCCCCCACAGGTCCAGTCTGTAGTTTGTTTCTGTATTTTGCTTTCACAGAGCGCTGACTCTTATTCTGCTATTAACACATTCTGCTTTCTGACCTTCATGCCACTATTAGCACCTTCCTTAGACTTTAACACTATCATCACCGCTCCCTTTGTCTTGTGTCCATGACATCTTTGTGAAATCTCTCCTCAGCTCCCACCTATCCCTGACCTTCTATGTTGCTCTATCTGCTCCACCCCCTCTTAAACACTATAAAATCCATCACATTTCTATTTCTCCTTAGCTCTGATGAAGAGTCACACGGACTCGAAATGTTGACTCTGTTTCTCTCTCCACAGATGCTGCCAGACCAGCTGAGTTTTTATCTCGAACATGGGGGAGAATTTTCCCCCCTGTCATGGGGGTTGTGTGGGGGCGGGTAGGGGTGGGCACGGACCTGTTAGGTGCCCCTGATTGGATCTGCGCCGCCATTTTACATGGGCGGGCCAATTAAGGCCCCCCCTAGCGTGACGTGTGCCCAGAAGTGCTGAGCACTCCTTGTGCGGGCAGGTTTCGGGTCGGGGGGATTCTCTGAGTCGGGGCCTGTGCTCCTTCGCGCATGTGCACGGAAGAGCACAGAAATCTCCCTTAAAAAGCTGAATAAATTTGATGAAAAAACTTTTAAGACATGTCCCCTTATGTGACAGTGTCACATGAGCTGGGACATGTCAATGAATTTTGAAAAATTTTTTAATTCAATTTTTAAACACTTCATGAAGCCTCATCCCACCCGTGGATGAAATTCCATGAAAAATGTGAAGGCTGCCTGGGCTCTTCACCTGCCCGATAACCTTAAAGTTGGATGGGCAGCTCACTTAATTAGTTTAATTAGTTTTTAAATGGCCTTAAGAGGCCTTTGACAGTTTGGCGGGCGTGCAGCCGAGTTGGCTGTGCACCCACCGAACTGAAAATCTAAATGATGCGCGGTGACATCGGGACACACGCCCAATGTCAGCGTGAGTCATTTTATGCGTCGGCGAGTGGGCCCCGCCCCTGCTCACTGACCCGGAAATTTCTGCCCATGATGTAGGCTCTGCACCAGTAGATGAGATGCAGAAGATAGTCTTTTCACTCCACCTCACCAACATTTGCTATTTCCACTCTCCTGTTTGATTGGATTTTCTATTCTATCATGTATTTCATCAACATCCTCCGGATGTTTGCTTGTGGACGTATATACCTGATGATTGTAATATCCACTGATTTAGTTTCATTAGCATCAGCCTATCTCAATTGTATTTCACTTCATTCGCACAGTCAGCATCTTCCTTTTCTAGCACTAAGGCCACTCCTCTTTCCTTTTCTTCTCCTCCTGAGTATATCATTCTCATTTCATTGCTCATGAAGTCACCTTCTCCTGTCCACCGCATTTCACATAACCCTGGGATGTTTAATTCCTCTTTTCCTTAAATGCTTTGTAGATTTTGAAAAAGCATTTGATGGGGTTGGCTGGATTAAGCTCTTGAGAGTGAAGTGCTGAAAGACATTGGAACAGACTAGAGAGATCGATGACTCATAAGAAATCTGTACATGGGACAAACAGCAACAGTGAGAGTAGCCAATGAGGAGTTAGAACCAAGTGTAATTGGAAGAGGAGTTTGACAAGGTTGTTGTTTATCACCAGTCCTCTTCAATGTCCATGCAGAAGCAATGATCAAAGAAGCATTTGAAGACACAGAATCTGGTGCGAAGATTGGGGCTGGGGGGGCTGATGGATGATGACGCGGGTTAGATTTGTAGATGACCAAGCACTTGTAACAAGCACAGAATAAAGATTCCAAGAACTAGTAGATAGAGCTCAAGCCTCCAGTACTATTGTCAGAATATTGTCAGGCCCCATAATCTTTGCCACTTCTTGATATCACATGGAATGGTATCGATGAAAACAATGATCTAATTAGGGAACTGCTACAGGAGAAAAGTACAGTATATGGAGCATGGCTGGGAAATAAAGCCTCGTCTGCTGCTAAGAAATCACTCCTGGAGAGTAAAAGAAACCTGCGACAGAAGCTGTGGGGATACAAGACACATGGTGGACCAAACAAGCCAGAGAGATTGAAGTCTATGCTGATCAGCACAACATGAGGAATTTCTATAACACCCTGAAAACTGTGTATGGCCCTCCCACACATGGCCCTCCAGCACATGGCCCTCCAGCACATGGCCCTCCGGCACATGGCCCTCCGGCACATGGCCCTCCCGCACATGGCCCTCCCGCACATGGCCCTCCCGCACATGGTCCTCCTGCACATGGTCCTCCCGCACATGGTCCTCCCCACATGGTCCCCCCGCACATGGTCCTCCCGCACATGGTCCTCCCGCACATGGACCTCCCGCACATGGTCCTCCCGCACATGGCCCTCCCGCACATGGTCCTCCCGCACATGGTCCTCCACACATGGCCCTCCACACATGGCCCTCCACACATGGCCTTCCCGCACATGGCCCTCCACACATGGCCCTCCCGCACATGGCCCTCCCGCACATGGCCCTCCCGCACATGGCCCTCCCGCACATGGCCCTCCCGCACATGGTCCTCCCGCACATGGTCCTCCCGCACATGGTCCTCCCGCACATGGTCCTCCCGCACATGGTCCTCCTGCACATATTCTCAGTGCTGAGGGGGAATCTCTGACGGACAGCACAGTCAACAAGGAGCGCTGGGCTGAGCACTTTAGGGGTGTGTTTAACCCCCATCCATTGTAAATGGGGTAGCTATAGACAAGCTTCCAGACTGGTCCAAATGTGAAAACCTGGACAGAAAACCCCCTGCCATGGAGGCTAACTAAGCCATCAGATCCCTAACCTCAAAGAAAGTTCCAGACTCAGACAGGATCCCTGGAGAAATTTACAAATTTGGGGACCCCAGCTCACCATCAAACTCTCCTAATTATATGATAGAATGTGGGGTTAACAAACCATTTCCTCAGGAATTCAAGGATAGTCATTGATTGTTGAATTGCACAAAAGAAAATGACAAAAATCTCTGCTTGACAACCACTGAGGAATGTGACTGCTTGTGGTAGCTGGTAAGATTCAAGCAAAGTTCTCACCAGACTGGTAAGCCATGCGGCAGAATGGGCACTGCCAGAAGCTCAACGTGGGCTCAGGAAAGGCAGGGCCACTTGTGACAGAATCTTCAACCTTCAGCAAATACAAGAGAAATACCTCGAACAACAGATGGGACTGTCCTATCTCTTTGCTGACCTGGCAAAGGCCTTTGACACAGTAAATAGAGAGGCCCTTGTGGAAAGTCTTAGCCAAACTTGGGTGTCCTGATTGAGCTGTAAATCTGATCGAGCAGTTTCACGATGGAGTGATAACCAGAGTCACCGTGGTGAATACACTGACCCCTTTAACATGTGAAGCAGGGATGTATCATGGCCACTGTGCTCTTTACTATAGTTTTTGCTGCCATGTTTTCTGGGGCATTTGATGGAAATGTTGATGGAATTTATGTCCAATTCAAAACAGCTGGCAATCTCTTCAACCTGAGAAGACTGAAACCCTGATCTAAGGTATGAGAGATGATGATAGGGGAATTGCTGCTTGCCAGTTACTGTGCCCTTGTGTCACACTGTGAACGGGTCCTTCAAAGCATCATGGAGTGTTTTTCAAAAGCGGCTGGTGACTATGTGCTAACCATCAGCTTAAGGAAGACCGAGATACTCCACAAATCGCCACCAAATTCTGACCGTACCCCACCTACTATAACTATTGATGGCACAACACTGCAGGCTGTGGATAACTTCACCTATCTTGGAAGCACCATCTCCACAAAGATCTGCATTGATAGCTAGGGCAAACAGAATTGCCGGAGAAGCTCAGCATCTGCCCATTATTGCAAGAGACTGTGGAGGAAATGAGGCATCAAATTTACTACAAAACTTGCTGTATACAAAGCTGTGGTAATACCTACCCTCCTAAATGTTCGTGAAACTTGGACTACCTACCCCAGACATTAAGCAGTTGGACAGGCTCCACACAAGATGCATTCAGAACATCATGGGTATGAAATGGATGGACTAAGTTCCCAATGCTGAAGTATTTCAAAGAGCAGGAATGTCTGGAATTGTTCTCCATTATAAATTCTCCTGTTTCTGACTGCAGGGGAGCCATATTTACTTTCACTAATCTTTTTCTTTTTACATATTTATAGAAGCTTTTACAGTCTGCTTTTATTTTCCTTGCAAGTTTACTCTAATATTCTATTTTTCCCATCGTAGCCAATCTCTTGATCCTCCTTTACTGAATTCTAAACTGCCCCCAATCCTCAGACTTGCTATTTTTTCCAGCAACTTTGTATGACTCCTCTTTGGATCTAATACTATCCTTAATTTCTTCTGTTAGCCATGGTTGGGCTGCTTTTCCTGTTGTGTTTTTGTGCTAGAAAGGAATGTATAACTGTTGCAATGCGTACATTCATTCCTTAACTATTAGCCATTGTCTATCCACCTTTAATGAAGTTCCCCAATCTATCTCATCCCAACTCACCCCTCATACCTTTGTAGTTTCCTTTGTTTAGATTTGGGACCCTAGTTTCAGATCAGACCACTTCACTTTCCAATCTAATGAAGAATTCCATCATATTATGATCACTTTTCCCTAAAGGACCCCACACAACAAGATTATTAGTTAACCGCTTCTCATTGCACAATACCAAATCTAGGATAGCCTGTTCCCTCGTTAGTTCCTCAACATACTGGTTTAAAAAAACATCTCATATGCAATCCAGGAATTCATCCGCCACAATATTATTGCTAATTTGCTTTGCCCAGTCTATATGCAGATTAAAGTCACTCATGATCACTGTAGCACCCTTGTTACATACATCTCTAATTTCCTGTTTAATGCCACCTCCTACCTTATCATTACTGTTTGGAGGTCTATAGACAACTCCCACTAATGTTTCCCACCCCTTGTTGCTTCTTAGCTCCACCCAGATTGATTCTACATCTAGGTTTTCTGACCCAATATCCTCTCTCCCTATCGCATTGATTTCATCCTAAACTAACAACCCTACCCCACCTCCTTTTCCTTTTTGCCTGTCTGTCTTAAATATCGAGTACCCTTGGATATTCAGTTCCCAGCCCTGGTCACCCTACAGCCATGTCTCTGTAATCACAATCATACTGTACCCATTTACATCGATTTGCGCTGTTAATTTGTCTACCTTATTGCAAATGCTCTGTGCATTCAGATACAGTGCCTTTAGACTTGTCTTTTTTTAAACATTTTTACACATTTTTGCACTATGGCCCTATTTGCTGCTGGCCCTTGTTTCTTCTGCCTTCCACTTTTGCTTTCTACTTTTCTATCTTTCAATTCTATCTTTGTTTCCCTCTCTTGTGGTTCCCCATTTAGTTTCCACCCCCCTCCCACTCTAGTTTAAACCCTCCCCCACATTACTAGTGAATACCCCTGTGAGGATATTGGTCCCAGTCCTGCTGGGGTGCAACCCATCCAGCTTGTACAGGTCCCATTTTTCCCAGAATTGGTCCCAATGCCTCAGGATTCTAAATCCCTCCCTCCTACACCATCTCTCCAGCTACGCATTCATCTGGTCTATTCTCCTATTCCTGATCTCACTGGCACGTGGCTGTTATCTTTAATAATGTAAACTTTACCTCTGTATAAGATTAGTGAAGGAGCTTTTTCATTCGTGACATTCTTGCAATTGAACTTAATGAAGAGAAATGAAGAAGAGAGGAAATCCATTGAAAAGGCAACTCGCAAAAACCCTATCCCTGACAAAAACCCTATCCCTGACAAAAACCCTATCCCTGACAAAAACAGCTGGTCAGATTCCTCAGTTCCAAAGGGATTTCTGTAGTTGTCCTTCTCTCCCCCACTGAGACAGAAGCAGCTGGCCAATTGTTTGCGATAGGGCTTCCACAAATGATAATACCTAATTGTGTTTCCCAAGCTGATTTTCTACCACTGAAAACAGAGGAAGCAACAATGGGGCTGGCTATAAATAATAATGAACAGCCCAGTGTTATGAACAGATAATCTGGCATCAGTCACCAAGAGAGGTATGAGTTACTTATCATTCTGAAGCATTTAGTCTCATACGATTAGGTGGAAAAAAGGATGGAAGTGAAAGGAAATCTTGCTGTAACAAGAACTCTTGAAAAATTGGCCTTTGGAATGAGAGAAAACTATTAGCAAGAGCCTAGAAAGAGCAATCTCCTGGCAACATGATCTGTTACAACTTTCATTCTAAGTGAATATGAATCAATAACAGAGAAAGCTACAACAGCGTTGAAGAGGGAAATTGTTGAGATACTTAAATGATTTAAGTTGACAACAAAAACTAATGATTCCATTAGGCTCAGAGGTAAGTGGGCATTTGAAAAAAGTTACAATTAATATTCTGTGACATTGGAGGGTATCAAATTTGCAGGTGTAATGTAATGGCAGGTCCACATCATTGTAATTATCACTAATACTTGATGACATCTCCTAATTTGTAACAAATGAAAATGCTCTCATGCTTGATATTGTCTCTTTGATCTGGCATTGCTACTATGGTATTACGTCACTTTTATCTGCACCTGCATATTGTTTGGAAAGTATGGAGTTTCAGTTCACCTCCCTTAGGTCCAAATCTATCCAGTCAAGAGTTCACTGTGATCACAATGTCACTCCTTAAGTACTGAGACAGCCACTGAATGTGTTTCTGGTTTGGTATTGCATAAAGAGAGAAAGAGACAGAAAGGGAGAGGCAGAGAGACAGACAGACAGAGACAGAGAGTGAGTTGTGACTTTGCATTTGACAACTGTAAGAAGTTTCAGTTCATGTTGACGAATTGGGTGATTCAAAGCTGCCATTGATATCAACCAGAGATTAAATCATTAGTTCTATTATAATAAAGTGTTGCTTATAATATAAGTTTTAAAAGCTTCATGTACTGACTGGTGCTGCCATCTAATTATTCCACCTTGTGTTTTAAATAGTTTGTGGGCATTAACCCTGATGGTGATTTTTAGTTGGAATTTTTCTGCATCAGGGTGGATACGTGTAGGTGTTGAGAAGTAGAATATTTCTAAGTTGGCATCATGTTCTGTCCAGCCACATACATTTACAATGTCCTCAACTGATCACCCTATGCACAGGTGTGATGGGCAGAATGGCCAGCTTCTGTCTTGTATTGTTCTGTGAATCCATGGCACCAATGGGGCATTTTCCATTTTCTCCACTAACACACTTGTGGTATCCCTGAGCTACAATGCAATTTAATGCCTATTTCTATCAAATTAGAGGGAGATCATCAAAATGATCACCGCAGTGTGTGCCATCTACAAGATGCACTGCAGGAATTCACTAAGGCTCCTTAGACAGCACCTTCCAAACCCACAACCACGTCCACTAGGAGGACAAGAGCAGCAGACACATGGGAACACCACCACCTGCAAGTTCCCCTCCAAGCCACTCACCATCCTGACTTGGAAATATATCGGCTGTTCCTTCACTGTCGCTGGGTCAAAATCCTGGAACTCCCTCCCTAACAGCACTGTGGATATACCTACACCACGTGGACTACGCTCACCACCACCTTCTCAAGGGCAACTAGGGATGGGCAATGAATGCTGGTGACACACACATCCCATAAATGAATAAAAGAAAGCTGCCAGGGTTTCCAGGGACGGCGTCGGCTCTTTGAAAATCTGCCCCCCCCCATTTTGTAAGAAGTAGGTAAAATGCCAGCTGCTTTATATATAACCTATGTGCAGCTAGGAAAGGCAGTCTTCCTTGCTGGTTCCAAAATGATTTTTTAAAAAATTCGTTCATGTGAGGTGAGCGTCATTGGCTAGGCCTGCATTTATTGCCCATAAGACCATAAGACGTAGGAGCAGAAGTAGACCATTCAGCCCATCGAGTCTGCTCCGCCATTCAATGAGATCATGGCTGATCTGATAATCTTCAACTCCACTTTCCTGCCTTTTCTCCGTAACCCTTGATTCCTTTACTGATTAAAAATCTGTCTATCTCAGCCTTGAATACACTTAACGACCCAGACTTTACAGCCCTCTGTGGCAAAGAATCCCACAGATTCACTACCCTCTGAAGAAATTCCTCCGCATTTCTGTCTTAAATGGGTGACCCCTTACTCTGAGATTATGCCCTCTCCCACAAGGGGAAACAACCTCTCTCAGCATCTACCATGTCAAGTTCCCTAAGAATCTTATATGTTTCAATAAGGTCACCTCTCATTCTTCTAAACTCCGCCCCTAATTGCCCTTGAGAAGGTGGTGGTGAGCTGCCTTCTTGAACCACTGCAGTCCATGTCATGTAGGTACACCCACAGTGCTGTTAGGGAAGGAGTTCCAGGATTTTAATCCAGTGACAGTGAAGGAATGGCGATACATTTCCAAGTCAGGATGGTGAGTGGCTTGGAGGGGAACTTCCAGGTGGTGGTGTTCCCATGTATCTGCTGCCCTTGTCCTTCTAGATGGTAGTGGTCATGGGTTTGGAAGGAGCCTTGGTGAATTCAACAGTGCATCTTGTAGATGGTACACTCTGCTGCTACTGTGCATCGGTGGTGGAGGGAGTGAACGTTTCTGGATCATGTGGGCAGTTTTTCCTCGATGGTGTCAAGCTTCTTGAGTGTTGTGGAAGCTGCACTCATCCAGGCAAGCGGATAGTATTCCATCACACTCCTGACTTGTGCCTTGTCGATTTTGGACAGGCTTTGGGGAGTCAGGAGTTGAGTTACTCTCCACAGGATTCCCAGCCTCTGACCTGTTCTTGTAGCCACAGTATTTGTAGGGCTAATCCAGTTCAGCTTCTGGTCAATGGTAACCCCCAGGATGTTGATAGTGGGGGATTCAGCGATGGTAATGACATTGAACATCAAGGGGTGATGGTTAGATTCTCTCTTGTTGGAGATGGTCATTGCCTGGCACTTGTGTGGCGCGAATGTTAGTTGCCACTTGTCAGCCCAAGCCTGGATATTGTCCAGATCTTGCTGCATTTAGACCTGGACTGCTTCAGAATTAACTCTGGCTTTAGGCACAGTAGCATGAATAGGAAGGTGTGAGCAATCACTGACCGTTCTCAAGAAGAGTCATACGGACTCGAAACGTTAACTCTGTTTCTCTCTCCACAGATGCTGCCAAACCTGCCAAGTTTTTTCAGCACTTTCACTTTTAATGTGGGCAATCACTTGCTTATAAACCTGTCTCACAACACTTCATCCTTTCATTTTGTCTTTCATTTCAAAAACACTAAAACAAATGTGCAAAATAAATTCCATATCTAGAGTTTTAACTGCTGCAATCAAAAATGATTCTGCCAAAAAAATCCAGAAAAACAACTGAAATAAAATACAGGTCGCGTGTGAAATTGTACCCCTGAGATCTGCAGCCCAAAGTGTAAACATCATACACACGATCAAAGATGGTTCTGTGCATAATCCAGGTCACTTTTAACAATACACTCACGGAAAATCAGTAATGTGCTTGAAACCTACAAAATTCTGAAGGGGTTTGACAGGCTAGACACGGAGAGATTGTTTCCACTGGTCAGGGAATCAAAACACGGGGGCTCTTTCTCAGGATAAGGGGCCAATCATTTAGGACTGAGATGAGGAGAAATTACTTCACTCAAAGGGTTGTGAATCTTTGGAGTTCTCTACCCCAGAAGGTTGGTTGTGGATGCTCCATTGTTGAACACATTAGAGGCTGGGATAGACAGATTTTTGGTGGCCCAGGGAATTAAGGGATATGGGGGGTTGACAGGAAAGTGGAGTTGAAACCCAAGATAAGTCATGATGGTATTGAAAGGTAGAGCAGGCTCGATGGGCCGGGTGGTCTACTCCTACTCCTATTTCTTATGTTCTTGTGTAAGCCACTGTCTAGTATTTGTGCGTAAGTTGAATGCATCGCACATTCCCTTGGCATAAATATCAGAGAATCCAGCGAGAAGTTGGCATTTTTATTGGTATAAATATTGTTTAAATTAAACATTTGAACATTTTGGCTGGAAGCTTGGCCATGAGTTGAGAGGAATCCTGGAAAAGGTTTCTCCGATTCCCGTCACACATAATCTCAGTGATGGGGAATGCTCGAAGGCTGAATCTGTTCGAGTAGCTTTGGGTGCAGCAGCTTTACTTTTGGACACTAGGGGATGCTGTTTGCTGTCTGTATGGTCAACAGTACCTCACTCACATAAATATGGAATAATGCACAACAGTGTATTATAAAACATTAGAAAGCAGTCTGAGCAGCTTATCGATATAATCACTACCCCTGGAGAGTATTATTTTTTAAAATATGCACTGATCTATAATCAATTATTCCCTTCACCATTTTGGATTTGTTATCAACGTTTTAACAATGTTGTTCCTGGCGATTGTAACCGGTACTTTCTGTCAGTGTGCCCAGTGTTTGTGGTTGGAGTGAGATTATAATATATGAGTAGCATGGAATGTAAATGCAGGGTTTTCCCAGGCTTTGCATTGTTAGCACTCAGCATGAGTCTGAAACTCAATCACTGACATTTTTTTTCTTTTGTGGGATGTGGGTGTCACTGGCAAGGGTGAGATTTGTTGCCTGTCTCTATAATTGCCCTTGAAAAGGTGGTGGTGGGCGTGGTGTGTGTAATTGAATTACATTTGACCTGACTTTGCAAAGCCAGATGAGTGGAGAAGCAGTGATATTGTGCCATAGATCTGTGCAGGCTTTAAGTAAAATCATTGGGTAAAGATTCTTCCATCCCCAGACACGCTCCACCGACACCACACACATTCCTCGCGTGGAATGAACCCTGGGAACATGGGGAGCTCGAGTATGCTTCTTAAGCGAAGTGTGTGGTTTCCTTTGCACTTTGCTTCGCGCATGTAGTTTGTCATTTTTGGAGCCTTCCCCGTGCCAGTGCTTTCTTTCATTACTATTGTTGGACTATCAGCATTTAAATGGAACCGTATTCACTGGCGAGCATGAATAATGTCACTAGGTGTTGCTGGGTGTAGATGAGAAAGAGGAGGGAACAATATACCCTGAGAGTGGATTTTACAAGTTCCAGGTAATCTATGTCAAGACCTCATGTAAAAGCAAAATCATGCAGATGCTGGAAATCTGAAACAAAAACAGAAAATGCTGGAAAAACTCAGCAGGTCCAACAGCATCTGTGGAGAGAAAAAAAACAGGGCTAACGTTTTGAGTCCGTATGACTCTTCTTCAGAGCCCTGGCTCTCCACTCTCTGTTGTTGTTATGTGGAGGCCTCCATCTCCTCTATACATCACAGGATTACCACCCACCACAGGGTTACCTGCACATAAACTCTCGAACTGGACAGACTCTTCCCATGGAGTGAAGCTTAACCATGTGACCTATGAAATGGAAGCATTAGCTTGAAAGAGCTGAGAGCTAAACTTGCAAAGTTCTCTCGAATGCTGGGATTGTGGATGACACTGGTTGGGGAACAGGGCCTCCCACAAACTCCATGAAACAGGAACAGAACCAGATTTAACGCAATTAACATTCAGGTAGAATCTGATCACAGGATCATCAATGATCATTTTCTAGGAAGAGCCATCGGGCCTTCATCATGAGGTCAAGGAGAGAATTGAAAACAAGAATGAGAATTTTAAAATCGAGATGGTACTTAAACAGGAGCCAGTGTAGGTAAGTAAGCAAAGCGCTGATGGATGGGTGGGTCTTGGTGTGAGGCAGGACATGGGCAGCAGAGTTATGGGTGAATTCAAGTACATGGAGGGTAGAATGTGGGAGGCCAGCCAGGAGAGCATTGGAATAGTCAAATCTAGAAGCGCCAAAGGCATGGATGGAGATCTCAGCAGCAGATGAGCTAAAGCTACATAAACTGTAGCCCACCTATACAGGGAATAACTATATCACTGTCTTGTGTGTGGGTGTGTGTGAGATGGTTTTGAACTTTTGACCATTTTTCTGCAGGAAGAGTTTGAAAATTTGTGTTACTTTTAACATTGTTTTTTAAGCAATGTATTTTTCTAAATGGGCTGTCAATGAAAACTGGTTAATGTTCGAGACAGAAAGAAATTTGCAATTCCTCAGGGTGTGCCATAGTATTTTATCCCCAGTGATTGGATTTTGAAGGGTAATCAATGTTTGCACACAGCGCAAAGTCCCACAAACACATGACTGATTGAGGGATGAATGTTGGTCGGGAAATTGGGAGAACTGACCTGCTGTTCCCGATCGATTCCACAGGAATGTTTACGCCCGCCCGAGTAGGCAGACAGAGTCTCAGTGTAATGCTTTACTGCCAGAATTGTATTGAAGCTAATATTGTGGGTTCAACAATTTATCCACTCCCCTTTTTAATGCTGGTATTAAACCTGTATCCACTGCCCAACTATCAGTGTATTCCAAATCCGAATCCTTTTTTTTTTTGCCAATCACCTTAAATCTGTGCCCTCTGGTCATCAGCCCTTTAACCTTTGGAAACGGTTTCCCTTTATATTAACTTTCATAATTTTAAACACCTCTATTAAATCTTCTTAGCCTCTCCAGCTCTAAGGAGAACAATGCCAGTTTCTCCAGTCTCTCTTCTAAAGCCCCTCATCCCTGCTCCCATTCTGATAAATCTCCTCTGCACCTACTCCATGTCCTTGACGTCCTGCCTAAAGTGAGATGCCAAGAATTGAACACAATCCTCCAGTTGAGGTCTAACCAATGTCTTATAAAGGTTTAGCTTAACTTCCTTGCTTTTGTACTCAATGCCTCTGTTTAAGGGTCAAAAGGCGGGGAGGGAATAAATACAATAAATATCACTAGAGAAAAAGTACTAGGGAAACTAATGGGGCTAAAGGCTGATAAGTCCCCTGGACCTGATGGGTTGCATCCTGGAATATTAAAGGAAGTAGCTGCAGAGATATTGGATGTACTGGTAGTAATCTTCCAAGAATCCTTAGGTTCTGGAAAAGCCCCAGAGGATTGGAAAACTGCCAATGTAACACCCTTATTCAAAAAGGGAGGAAGACAAAAAATAGGTAACTATAGACCAGTTAGCTTAACATTCGTCATTGGGAAAATGTTAGAGTCTATTATAAAGGATGTAATAGCAGAGCATTTAGAAAAGCATAATCTAATCAAGCTAAGTCAGCATGGCTTCATGAAAGGGAAATCATGCCTGACAAATTTCTTAGAATTCTTTGAGGAGGCAACGAGCAGCATAGATAAAGGGGAACCAGTAGATGTAATATATTTGGATTTCCAAAAAGCGTTCAGTAAGGCGCGGCACATTAGGCAATTTAATAAAATAAATATGTTAGCATGGATAGAGGATTGGTTAACTAATAGAAGACAGAGAGTTGGGATAAGGTGGGCATTTTCGGGATGGCAACCTGTGGCTAGTGGAGTGCTACAGGGATCAGTGCTGGGGCCTCAATTATTTACAATATATATTAATGACTTAGATGAGGGAAGTGAATGTACTAGCACCAAGTTTGTGGATGACACAAGAATAGGTGGGAAGGCAAGTGGTGAGATGACACAAAGAGTCTACAGAGGGATATAGACAGGTTAAGTTAGTGCGCAAAAACTTGGTGGGGTTATGCATTTTGGCAGGAAGAATAGAGGAGCTGAATATTATTTATTTGGAGAAAGACTGCAGAGAGCTGCAGCACAGAGGGATTTAGGAGTCTAAAGGCAAAATACTGTGGATGCTGGAAATCTGAAACAAAAAACAAAAAATGCTGGAAAAACTCAGAAGGTCTGACAGCATCTGCGGAGAGAAAGACAAAGTTAATGTTTCTAGTCCGTATGACTCTTCTTCAGAGCTAAAGAGAAGAGTCATACGGACTCGAAACGTTAACTCTGTCTTTCTCTCCACAGATGCTGTCAGACCTGCTGGGATTTGGAAGTCCTCGTGCATGGATCCCAAAAAGCTAGCGTACAAGTTCAACAGATATTAGGAAAACAAATGGAATGTTGGCCTTTATTTCAATGGGAATGGAGTATAAAAATAGGGAATTTTTGCTAAAACTATACAAGGCACTAGTTAGACCACACCTAGAATACTGTGAACAGTTTTGGTCCCCTTATCTAAGGAAAGGTATACTGAGATTGGAGGCAGTCCAGAGAAGGTTCACTAGGTTGATCCCGGGTATGGAGGGATTTTCTTATGAGGAGAGGTTGAGTAGGTTGGGACTGTACTCAGCGGAGTTTAGAAGAATGACAGGCGACCTTATTGAAACATATAAGATTCTTCGGGGGCTTAACAGGGTAGATACTGAGAGGTTGCTTCCACTTGTGGGAGAGTCTAGGACCAGAGGGCATAATCTCAGAGTAAGGGGGCGCCCACTTAAAACAGAGATGAGGAGGAATTTCTTCTCTCAGAGGGTAGTGAATCTGTGGAATTCTTTACCGCAGAGGGCTGTAGAGGCTGGGTCGTTAAGTATATTCAAGGCTGAGATAGACAGATTTTTAATCAGTAAAGGAGTGAAGTGTTATGGGGAAAAGGCAGGAAAGTGGAGTTGAGGATTATCAGATCAGCCATGATCTCATTAAATTGCGGAGCAGACTCAATGGGCCGAATGGCCTACTTCTGCTCCTATGTCTTATGGCCTTATAAAGTCCAGGATCCTATAGGCTTTTTTAACAGCCTTCTCAACTTGTCCTGCCACTGTCAATGATTTGTGTACAAATACCCCAGGTCTCTCTGTCCCTGCATCCCTTTAAAATTGTTCGATTTTGTTTATATTGCCTCTCTTCATTCTTCCTACCAAACTGCATCACTCGACACTTGCTGTGTTAAATTTCATCTGCCCCATGTCTTCCCCTTTCAGTCTGCTTGTGCCGTGAAGTCTGTCACCATCTTCCTCATTGTTTCCTGCATTTCTGTGTTTGGTCTCATTTACAAGCTATTGAGGCTAACCCTGACTTATCCAAGTCCAGGGTCCTGGGTATATATATCAAGAGTAAAAAATAACACATCACCCTCTGATTTTTACCCATGAAGAGGAATAAAATAAATGGAACAGTGAAGGTTTTGACCACAAGTACACAAAGTTAGCTAATGCCATGAAACAGGGAGACCTGTGAAATCTAGACACGTACTCAGAAAGAGAAGAAAGGGGAAGAATTGTTCTGTTTAATCAATAAAGATGATCAGGTGTATGTCTGCTCAAGTATATCTGCATCAAGTATTTTGTGTATATGTGTCAGCCAAACCAGACTGCTGCAAATGGTTATATTTTGAGAAATTACATCTTTGTTGAAGAAACACACAATTTGTGGAGCAACTATTTGCTGAATTTCTTCCAGTTTTGAGCATTAATGGATTTAATTAGCTGGACCCATATGGTGGTACTCTGAATCCTGCAGATGGAGAAAGTTTGAGGTTTCATCCTGCTCTTTGCTGAGGAAGTTGAGTATTGGGACAGTGATGGTTTTCCTTGGGTTGATTCAATGATTGGTCTCAGTCTACATTGGGTATGTAGGGAGATAGCTGAGTGGGGTTTATTCTCCTGGGTATTGTCCATTCCCCTCTTCATTGCAAGGTTCTTCCAATAGTTCAGATTTCCCTGACTAACATAATGTCAGATGAATAATGTAATTGTCTTATTTGGAATCTATGTAAGGGTATCTCATCATTCAAAATTTAGAAAACAAAACCAAACTGGTTTCAATAACAAGCAGCATTAACAAATGAGCACAATGCAGGAAGGGTTGTGTTTTGTCGAAATGTTAGCCCTTAAACTTTTTCCCTTTTTGAAAGGATTTTCAACTTTTCCACTTAATTTCAGATAATTACAATCTTGGAATGACTGCTTAACCATCAGATACTCAACGATATTCAAATACCATCTGAGTTAACAGTACACCTATTCACCATGGTGCATGCTACAAGGATTAAATCCATCTGTCCTTGTGGACTCTATGAACTGGCTGATGTGCACAATCTCTTTATTATTTCAGTAAATACCTCTGGCATACTGACAGATTGATGTCGACACCTTGTGTGTATAGTGTAGACCTTAAACAGCACTGCATCAAACTAACTTGTGCAGATCTTTTGCAGATATCGATGTGAAACAATAAATATTCTGGATGTCTGACCAAGATGTTTATACTACTGTATAAACTACTACTATACTGTATACTATTGTTCCTTTTGCACTGCCATTTAGATACCTGCATGATTTATCACCTTTGTTCATCTCACTCCATTTATATAAAGGTGAGAGGCATGATTGTTTCTGTAATTACTGCATTGTTTGTATCACAAAGAAATACTTTCGCATCTAGAATAAGATTAGTAAACTTTGGCAAGTGAACTAATGGAGGGATAAACAGTGCCCTCTATATTGATCATGGATTTGGGGGAGGGGGGAAGGATTTTAAACTGTCCCACCCAGCAGGAACAGGGACTGTGCACAGTTAGAGTGGACGTAAAGAGCAGAATTTTATGCTCATTGGCCGGGCATGCGCCCAACACGATCGGATGTGAAGTTGTAAGAGATGACGTTGGGTGAGCATCCCGACATCATCCCGTGATCACGCAATATTTTGCTCGGCGGACAGGTGCAGAAGTCGGAAGCACGCCCGCTGATAATTAAGGGGGAAATTAAGCCCATTAATGGTGCAATTGTCTCTGATTTTTTGCGGTCTGTCCAACCGTGCGGTTGGTGGGTGGTGAATCGGCCAGGCAGCCTTTACCTTTCGCATGAAACCTCATCCAAGGGCGGGACGAGGTTTCCCTTATTAAATAAAATAAAAATAAAAGTCTGTGGGCAGCATTTTTATCACCTATATTTTCAGGCGCCTGATTCTGATGCTTGGACAATTTTCTCCGGCTTTTTGAAGCTTTCTTGGCAGTTTTCAGGCCTTCAGCCCCCCTGAGGCAGTTCTCTGCCTTCAGGAAGCTTTCATTCAGCCTTCGCCTGTGCCCGCATTGGCATCATCGCCCGCCCTCCTCCCGCCCCCTGTTAGTTGGCCAGTCAGCGTGAAATCGCAGCCTGGGGCCGGTCGTGGTTGGCAGTCAGCTTCCCAACCGCTCCCGGGCCCAGCGATTTGAGCCCACCCACCGAGCTGAAAATTCAGGCCCAAGTGCTCCACTTCACACAAGTGTTTTGCCCACCGCTGTTTTAATCATAGACATCTTCTGGTGGCTGAGCTGTTTCCATAGAGATCAATACCCGGGAAGTACCTTGTGATGTTATGAAAATCAGGGTCCCCCGATATGATTGCCTGTTTTAACTCCTGCTCCTCATTAACCAGGTGTCAATGCTGGAAAATGGAGCAGCACTTAGCCAGCAACTGGTCGAGAGGGAGGTGTGGGGTTGGCAGGGAGTCTGGGTGCTAGGGCAGCCTGGGCCACAGGCGGTGTTGGTTCACCTCACGGGGCGTGGTTTACAATATCGCTTGGGCTCCTTCGTCTTCCTGGTAGCTCCTGGCTCCCTGATGTCCGGTCAGGAACACCGCTGCCTATCCAGTTGGGGCCCCGAGTTAAAGTCTCAGTCAATACGGATGACACCTTTTGACCATGAACACCAATTACTTAAGGATCCAGTCAGGGCTGCCAGACAGATGCCTGTGTAAAACTCAAGGTTGACAGAACCTGTATTACTAACTGCCATTAATACTAATGAATCCAGACCGTGTTACTAACTGCCACTAATACTAATGGATCCAGACTGTGTTACTTACTGAATGTTATTACTAACAGACCCAGGCTGTGTTACTTACTGAGTGTTAATACTAATGGACCTAGGCTGTGTTACTCAGTGAGTGTTAATACTAACGGACCTAGGCTGTGTTACTCAGTGAGTGTTAATACTAATGGACCCAGGCTGTGTTACTCAGTGAGTGTTAATACTAATGGACCCAGGCTGTGTTACTCACTGAGTGTTAATACTAATGGACCCAGGCTGTGTTACTCAGTGAGTGTTAATACTAATGGACCCAGGCTGTGTTACTCACTGAGTGTTAATACTAATGGACCCAGGCTGTGTTACTCACTGAGTGTTAATACAAATGGACCCAGGTTGTGTACCTGTAAACTGTTGAAACCGTATTACACTCACATCAGGAAAACAGCAAAGGGTCTGGTGTGTGGTATTGGCTTAAACTCAAAACAATAAGAACATAATAACATAAAGAACCGGCTTCAGTGGGAAACCAGTCTCGGGGAAACCGGCCTCGATGGGGGAGACCTGGCCTCGGTGGGGGGGGGGGGGGGGGGGTAAATTGGCCTCGGTGGGCGGAGGGGGTAAATTGGCCTGGGTGGGGGTAACTGGTCTGTTGGGGGAGCTCTAACATGTACAGTTGTTGGCAAATTGTTCAATATTTTCCGATAATACAAAGATTTTTCTATTGCAGGAAAGGGCAAAGAAGTTGGTAATTTTTGAGCTGTGGTAAAATTATTCAAAGTGTAAATGAGAAATAAGTGAACATTGAAGGTTTTTAAGTTGCTTTGTGATGTAATTAGGGGCTGGGTAACACTATCGGTCTGGGTAACACTATTAACACTATCGGTGATGCAAACTTGTTTTTTTCCTTTGCTGACCATTTGAAACACAGGATTTATTTTCGATTTTGAACATTTGGAATGTTAATGAGGTTCAGACACTGTCCCTACACCGGTGTGAGAAACAGCCTGGAACTGAAGTGCATCCTGGGTCACAGCCTCAGTATCTGCACAAAGATTTTCATTTTAATTGTGCAGATTTTTAAAAATTGAGCAGAAGAAAATACTTCCTCCTGAAGACCATGGGCAGAACTTTACATTCCCGCGGGCAGGCATCTGACCCGATCGGGTGTAAAATAGAACACGATGACATCGGGCGATATTTCACTCGGCGCGGGTGGCGTGGCTGTCAGAGCCACACCCGCTAACAGGCCACTGACGGCCATTAACAGCTCAGTTCACCGTGATTTTCCTGCCCGTGCGATTTCACACTCGTCACGTGGGCAAAACAGACAGGCAGGCAGCCTACATTTTTAAAAACCTCACCCAAGGGTAGGTTAAAAAGGGTCAGCAGCATTGCCAGTGTGAGTAGTGAGGAGTTTGGAGATAGTTTGCTGCTGGTGGCTTAGTGAAACTTGGCAGCTTCATCTCTGTTCTGAGCTTTATTCTTAGCATTTCCAGGCTTCATTTCAGGACTATTGGTGTCTCCTAGGCCCCCGGAGAATTCAGAGCATGTGGACCCTTCCAGGTATCAGACAGCCTTCCCTTACCCTGGTAATGGGGATTGTGGTCTCCGCTGGATGCACCTCCTCTGTGGAGGAAGAGAGGGGCAGAAGGGAGAGGAGGCCAGGTGTCCCAATGCAACTTCCAGGGGAGGGACCTGTGGGAGGAGAGGTGCAGGCACAAGGGGCGCAGGGCCAGCAGGAAGTCCAAGATGGAAGGGGCCGCAGAAGATGCCACTATCCTGCTGCCAGGGTTTACAGGCAGCGATGCAGCTACCTCAATATGTCCGAGGTCAATGCTGAAGGAGGCTCCGCCTCTCCAGGGAGACTGTGACCTCCATTTGTTAGATGATTGGGCCTGAGATCAGCTCTGACTGTGTGGGTGGACACCGCATACCAGTGGCTCTGAAGGTCACAGTGGCCTCAACTTCTATACCTCCGGCTCTTTCCAGGGGTCAGTGGAGGGATCTGTGTGGAGTGTCCCAATCAGCTGTCCACAGTTGTGCCAAGCTGGTGACAGAAGCTTTGTTTAGGAGAGCGGGTGTGATGCAGGTGCAATAGAAGCTCGGTGGCTCTTCAGGCTCTGCAGAACTGCTGGCAAACCTAAAAGAGAGAGCAAGGTCATCTCACTAGTTAAAGTCATCACACTGTCACTGTGCATGCCAGGCACCCTGGTGAGACAATGGAGATCTTCATCATGGTGACATCATCTTTCAATGATCAATGGGGACTCCAGGTTTGAGGCTCCCATCAATGAAGAGGTTACACAGGAATGTTTGCACTATCCAAAACTCTCACCTCTGTGCACTGCGCTCTTACCTTCGCCTGACACCCCAGCCTCTCCACGCCTGGTTGCATGGGGACCTTGCCTGCTCTCCAGCTCAAGGGTGTCCTGCTCGAACCTGGTGAGCAGCAGCAGGTTGGGTGAAGCCTCCGCCTGTCCCTGACCTCTCCAATTGGTTATGGCTCATCTTCTCCTGAAAGGACAGAGGAGCATTGATTGGTCCACTCTCTACCTGCAGCACCATTGCAGCCTGGCCAAACCCAGCTGAGGAACACCTCACAGGGCACACCCGAGTCATGGCCCTTGAGCCACAAGGCACTCAGTCCAAGCAGCCAGGGCTCACCCCGTTGGCCAGCTCTGGTGTCATTGACAGTTGGCACTCAGACTCTAACACCCCTGAGCTCCACAAGGGCACGACCGCCCTTAACACTTCACCACGCTGACCTATGCCAACATGGTACTCACCCTTTCTGAGCACAGCAGGTCATTGAACCTCTTCCGGCCCTGCACCCAGGCACACCACACCACATCATGGCTGCTCACCAGCTCTGCCACCTCCTCCCATGCCCTCATTGTGAGGCGCAGTGGCCTCCTCCTCCCATCTCTGGGTTCAAGGGCGTCCCTCCTGGCAGCCGCCTCCTCCAGGAGGATGGTGGGGCACTTATGCGAAACGCGGGCGGAGGGGGGGTGAATGCCCATCCGACCTGCCCTCCTTCCTGGCGCTTCCAGCCGCACTCGACTCCATTGGAAATGCTGAACACACATCCTTCTCTAACAACCTTCCAGGGGCTGCCTGGGCCATTTTTAAACCGGCTCTGAGTTGCCATTAGACCCGCCCACCCCTTCCCGGTCAGAGGGGAGCCACATCCCACGCTGGGGACGGACGGACGGACGGACGGACGGACGGACGGACGGACGGACGGACGGACGGACGGACGGACGGACGGAAATCACAGTCAGGGGCTGATTCCAGCCATTCCCGGGCCCACCCTCCGTGCCCACCCAACCACCTCAAAATCCTGCCCAGTGAGTGGCTGTCGCTGTTCAAATTCCTGAGCTCTAGAGCTCTAATCCCAATGGCCCCATGTAAATCAAGACTGTCAACGAAACCTCCCACACACACTTCCCCCTCCGTCTTTCCCACACACACTTCCCCCTCCGTCTTTCCCGCACACACTTCCCCCTCCGTCTTTCCTGCACACACTTCCCCCTCCGTCTTTCCCACACACACTTCCCCCTCCGTCTTTCCCACACACACTGCCCCCTCCGTCTTTCCCACACACACTTCCCCCTCCGTCTTTCCCACACACACTTCCCCCTCCGTCTTTCCCACACACACTGCCCCCTCCGTCTTTCCCACACACACTTCCCTCTCCGTCTTTCCCACACACACTTCCCCCTCCGTCTTTCCCACACACACTGCCCCCTCCGTCTTTCCCACACACACTGCCCCCTCCGTCTTTCCCACACACACTTCCCTCTCCGTCTTTCCCACACACACTTCCCTCTCCGTCCTTCCCACACACACTTTCCTCTCTGTCCTTCCCATATGTATTTCTATGAAAGGAGACTGGATAATATTCAGATGTAGGAAGCCATTGGGATTTTTTCCCCTTGTCCTCAGTGAATGTCGGCCTCTCCACCACAGCTGCAGCTGCATTAAGCCAGCTCAGTTCCGCAGCCTGTCGCTCTCCTCTTCAATATTTAATGCATTTACCCATGAAACCATGTGGGAAAAAATTGCCTTTAACTTCATTGTATGTGCTTCTACTTTTTAATGTTGACCTTCACCAGATAGTATATAATCCATAATCATAATTGATATGTAAAATGTGTTATTGAGTAAGCAGCATCAGTTATATAGGCCTGTGCACTTGTTTATTCCACTCTTTGGCCTCCATAGCCATGGTTTAAATTCAGTTGTCTAATATTGTGAAGCCAAGCACCATAGAGCAGTGAATGAGCACTAAACCACAGCTTTAATCCTTTGATTACTGAGTGCTGAATAGGGCTGTTAACTTGTATCCTAAGCTGTCATCTATATTGCAATGGTAAAGTCCACTGTGTTTTTCACTCCAGAGGAAATTGAAATGTCTTGTGTTGTAGGAGGATTACACTGAAGGCCAATTTTCACAGTGTGCACCGATTGTGAATGGCAGCAAGTCACAGGCCCAGCCACCTCAACCATCCATTCATTCAAAGAAATAGTCAGAAATTCATGGACTGTGCAGCTCCCGTGATTTCTTGAAATCTGAGCCTGCAGCACAATCTGAGACAAGAGGTCCTTCAGTCGACACTGCAATGTAGGAGACAGAGTTATGGTTTGTGTTATAGAGTTGATTTTCCAGGCAACTTTTCTTGGTGGAAACACTGAAGTTTATTTACAAGACAGCATCAGCTACATGTGTGCATCAAACTCTGTAACTAAACATCTCTCTTAGAGGCTCCCCGTGCTACAAACTGATTGGTTTACACAGATCATGTGATCTTACAACACAGGATTGTTCTTAAAGCTACGGCCCTACATTTATCAAAACTATAATTACTAGATTTCTCCTGCTTTAACTTTTATGTACATTTTGTATTTACAAGGATATTTATCTCATGACATAACAGTATTTACACAGGTCACAAAATCATGAGTTCAGTCTTTCAGGTGGTTTCCTGATCCTTGTGGAACATCGCAGCTCCACAACTTCTGAAACTTTTGCAGCAACCACAGTCTCTGGGACCACAATAACATCGGTACCTCATTAGGCACAGGCAGTTCAGTGTCATCTACCCCGACAGAGACATCAGACATGTCTGTCTTTGGTTGAACAACTTCAACAGGAACCATAAGTTCAGCAATGGTTACAGGTGGAACATCATTTTGTTGGGGTATCTTCCTTCTTCTCAAATGATCCATGTGCTTATGGGTGACCTGGCCTCCACTTCCATGTGGTACGATAATGGTCTGGTCACAGAGCTTACTTTACCAGGTAACCACTTCAGTTCTCCACCGAAATTCCTTACATATACTGCTTCTCCAACAGTAAATTGTCGCTCATGACTATGCAAATCATGAGTCACTTTTCTCCATCTTCCCCTCCACAGTAGGAAGTATCAGACTTAAGCTTGTTCAAAGATGGTGCCTCATCAGTAATTCTGCAGGTGTTGCTCCTATGATAGTGTGGGAGGGGGATTGTTCTGTAGTGAAATAGGAAACGCACAAGTTTAGTTTCCAACGATTCACCTGTTAACTTTTTCATTCCCACCTTTTATAGTCTTTTTGGAACCTTCTTACTTTGTCTTCTCCTTCCTACCACAGAGTATAGTCTCGGTCTTTTTAACTTCACTGTTGGCCAGGCTTCTCTCAGTTGAAATCTCAACTTGCCTAAGTCCAGTGGTTGAGCTGCCCATGACTTCATTATCTACTCGCACCTTGGAAAGTTTTACCGCTTTTCCTTTCAAAGCCTCTTTAGCTTCATCCAGCTGATTCTTCAGCTCTTCTGTCTCATTCTTGTATCTGTCGGTTTCCTCCTGGAGACTTGAACATTGCTGCGTCTTCTCTGCCAAATGGCTCTTCAGTTTGCTCAGAGAGATGTTAAATTCTTCCTGTTTCTCTTTGTAATTTTCCAGAGGTACAAACTTTGACCTGAGGGATCCTTGTTGTGTGTGAAAGTCTTTCAACAGGTTTTCCTTTTCTTTGTGAGGCTCACTCACTCCATCTTGAACTCTGTCATTCAGCAGAGCCTCCTTGAGTTTCTCCTGCTGTTCGTCCATGTCGTTGTTTAAGACAGTCTTCATTTCTTCAGGTTTCTGAATGGCTACACACTCCTTTTTCATCCAGTTGCAGTGCTTAGACTCTCCAGGCTCTTTCTGAAGTACCTTGCCCTGTTCCTTTTTCAACTCAGGAACTCTTCCAGCTTCCTTTTGAAATCTCACTGGCCAGCCAAGGTTAATCTCCCTAACCCAATTTCAACCTAGAAGGCTTGGTCCTCCTCCTCCTAATACCATCACTGGTAGATGTGCTGCTTGGTGTCTATAATAAACAGTTACTCTGGTGATACCCTTTACTTGGATTTCTTCACCTGTATACATTTTGAACTTGGCAGAAGCCTGTTCCAAATTTAATTGTTGAGCACTTTTACTTAAATATCTGAAAGTGTGCTCTCCTACTAGAGTGGAAGAAGCACAAGTGCCTACTTCCATTTTTAATGGTTTACCATTCGCCTGTATGATGACAGGGATTGTCTCTGTCTTCCTGACTTTCATGTTGAATAAGGAATAAATGTCAGAATTGGTTGTTTCTGGCTCTTCCACATTACATATTTTATTTGACTTTTTTTGTTGCCTAGCGTTTTAATCTCGCGTTGCAATGTTTCAATATGTGCCCACTTTAGTGACAAAAATAACACTTGGGTTCCACTTTCAATCCGATGAAATCATGGGGGGAGGTAAAGGGGAACTAACACTCCACCTGTTTAAATTGCCGATTGTTAGGGGTATGATTGTTTCCACGTTGATCACAATTCATTTTCAAATTTGTTGCTGAGCTGTTTCCTCTAGATTGTCGGGTAGTGGGGTCCGTTTCCCGCTTCGCAGCGAAGTCCCAGCTTTTAATTCCGCTTTCAGCTGACTGTTCCCACCCAACTAGGAAAATGGCACCATTTTACGCACCTTGAATCATTTGTGAATCCCTTACAGCGCTTTCCATCGCAAGCGCTATTTCTAATGCTTTCTTAAAATCAAGATCCACTTCAGCCAGCAACCTTTACTGGATAGCATCCTCCTGCACGCCCCAGAACAAACGATCCCTGAGCATATTATTCAGGGTTTCACCAAAATCACAATATTCTGTTAGTTGTTTTAATTTTGCCACGTAGGTAGCAATGGTCTCCCCCCGGGCTGTATTCTGTAAATTGAACCTGAACCTCTGCTTTGTGACCGAGGGCTTGGGTTGAAAATGTCTCTTAATGAAGTCCACTAATTCACTGAAGGTCTTCAAATCAGAAGCATTGGGGCCGCCAAGCTTAGAATTAAACTGTAGGTTTTGCTCCCACAAATACTTAGGAAAATTGCTGTCCTCTTTTCCTCCCCTGTGATTGTGTTGGCTTGAAAGTAGAACTCAAGACATTCTATATATTGAGACCAGTCGTCTAACTGGCTCAAAGGGATCGATTCTGCCAGACTGTGGCATCTCAGCTGAGTATATTTTCCTTTCTTCTTCAATGGGGCAGCTTTGAATTGGGATGGGGGAGCTCAATTTTCGAAGAACCAAATCTAAGTGAAAGTGGAACAATGTCACATCACGTGTTATCATTGGTGAAGACAGAAAAGGTTCAACACCTTCGTCTCCCTGTGAGAGGCTGAGGAGGGAGAGACAGGGGAAAGAGGAGAGGGGAAGAGAGGAAACAGAGAGAGGAATGAGAGAGAAGAACTGGAGAGAGGAGAGAGCAACCAGGAAGAGCAGCAGGATAGAGGAACTGGAGTGAGGAACAGTGGTGGGGGAGAGAGGATGGGGGAGAGGAACTGGAGAGAGGAGAAAAAGGAATGAGAGAGAGGAATATGAGAGAGAGAGAGACTGCAATTGGGATGGGGAGAGAGGAATGGGGTGGGGGGAGGCTGAAAGCTTCCTTTAGGGGCACAGGAAGGGGGGAATTCACTGCTGCTCCTCCTGGCCTCCATGCAGTGCTTTAAAAGTACTTTCCTTATGGATCTGGCAGCTCCGGCCTCCCTTTCCCGGCCAAGTTTCCTAATCTCCAGAAATCCTGCACGTCAACAACAAATTTTAAATCAGGCTGCCAATTGCCATGGGTGTGTGAGTAAGTGCGTCTGTGAGTGAACATGTTTGTGTGTGTGTTTGTGTGAGTGTGTGTGTGTGAAAGATTGTGCATGAGAGAGGGAGAGTGTGTGTGAAAGTGTGTATGTGCGTGATTGTGAAAGAGAGAGTGTGTGTGTGAGAGAGAGAGTGTGTGTGAGAGAGAGAGAGTGTGTGTGTGAGGGAGCGTGTGTGTGGTTGAGAGAGAGAGAGTGTGTGTGAGTGTGTATTTGTGTGTGAAAGAGTAGGTGTGAGAGTGAGTGTGTGTGTGTGAAAGTGAGTGAGTGAGTGTGTGTGTGTGAGAGAGAGTGAGTGTGTGTGTGTGAGAGACAGTGTATGTGTGAGAGGGAGATTGTGTGTGAGAAAGGGAGAGTGTGTGTGTGTGAAAGAGTAGGTGTGAGAGAGTGTACATGTGTGTGTGCAGGTGAGAGAGAGAGTGAGCGTGTGTGTGAGAGTGTGTGAGTGTGTGTGTGTGTGTATGTGTATGAGTGTGAGAGAGAGTGTGTGTTTGTGTGAGAGAGAGATTGTGTGAGAGAGTGTGTGTGCATGCGTGTGTGTGAGAGAGAGCGTGTGTGTGAGAGAGAGTGTGTGCGTGTGTGTGAGGGAGAGTGTGAGAGAGAGCATGTGTGTGAGGGAGAGAGAGAGCGTGTGTGTGAGAGAGTGTGTGTGTGTAAGAGTGTGAGAGTGTGTGTGTGAGAGAGATTGTGTGTGTGTGAAAGAGATTGTGTGTGTGTGTGTGAGAGAGATTGTGTGTGTGTGTGTGTGAGAGAGATTGTGTGTGTGTGTGAGAGAGATTGTGTGTGTGTGAGAGAGATTGTGTGTGTGTGAGAGAGATTGTGTGTGTGTGAGAGAGTGTGTGTGTGTGTGTGTGAGAGAGAGAGTATGTGTGTGTGTGTGTGTGTGTGTGAGAGAGAGAGTGTGTGTGTGTGAGAGAGAGAGAGAGTGTATGTGCGTGCGCATATGCATTTTTAGCAATTTTAGAAATTTATATTGTCTCTGATTCACTGTTGGAAACAAAATGTATTTGAAGTTTAAGCAGCCATCTTTCCTGTTGCTGTTCAGGATGATTAAGGTGTTTGAATTTTGCTTGCAGGAACTGAGGGATTAATTGTATGAAATTTATATCAGTTCCAATATTGAATTCCTATAACTGAACAATTATGGCTTCATAAATATGAAAAATCTCTTGTCCACATAGAGGCACATTTTTCTTTGCAATATTACTTGGGCAGATACAAGACATGCTGAAACTGGTAGAATAGTAGTAATTATTTTATTGGTTTAGGGAACATTCATGAAGTGTTTATTTATTTCTATTTATCTTTCCTTCCCTCCTTTCTCTGGCTGACACTGGACTAGGATTCTATTGGTATAAGTAGTTCCCTGAGGACAATCCTGGAACTCCCTCCCTAACAGCACTGGGGGTGTACCTACACCACATGGACTGCAGCGGTTCAAGAAGGCAGCTCACCACCACCTTCTCAGGGGCACTTAGGGATGGGCAATAAATGCCGGCCCAGCCAGTGATGCGTACACTCTCAGGATGAATTAAAAAAGATAAGTGCACTAAAAATAACCATTTGGTTCATTTACCCTGCACCTTGAGTTAATGGAGTGTTGGCCCTCAGCATGGACACAGTTGAGACGACATGAAGGAACTGGCTCCTTAATATTATTTCCTCCTTTCACCTTGAGTGGTGCATTGCAAACTTAACACAGCAATATGTATGTGTGTGAGTGTGTGTGAGAGTGTGTGTGTGTGAGTGTGTGCCTTACACTACCTCACAAAGTACACAGAAACACATCTGTTCTGTTGTGCACACGATGGAAGCTGAATGATTTAACAGGCCATGAGTGACAGCACATCCTGTTGTGAAGCAACTTCATTTCACACTGACATGAACAATTCAATAGAGTTAGCTGCTGTTCACCCAGATAGAATGAGACCAGGTTGCTGAGCTAGTCCTGCACTGTTTGATCCTGTTTTGTCAAGAGAAAAAAAGCAAGTCTTGCATTTCTCTAGCGTGATTCACGACCTCAAGATGTCCCAATGTGCTTTACAGCCAATGAAGTGCTTCTGAAGTGTAGGGATGAATTCTCCCGGCTCTGTGGAGATGGGTTTGTAGATGGATTGGGTGGGGGGGGTGCTGGGAAAGTAGGCAGAGCCTCACTGGGACAGCTCCCCAATGCAATTCCACCTCTGGGGGGCTTTTCCAGTGATTGGGAACAGGCTTGGCTGTTCTGTTCCACTGAGGTGGGAAGCCACTTAGGACAATTAAAGCCACACCTAGGGACCATTTTACGTCATAGGAACATAGGAAATAAGAGGAGTAGGCCTGCTCCACCATTCAACTAAATCATGGCTGACCTCCTACCTCAACCCCATTTTCCCTCACTACCCCCATATCCCTTGATGGTTTTACAATTGAGAAATCTATCACTCTTTGTCTTGAACATGCTCAATGACCGAGCCTCCATAGCCCTCTGGGGTAGAGAATTCCAAAAATTCACCACCCTCTGAGTGAAGAAATTCCTCCCTATCTCAGTTCTAAATGGCCTACCCCTTATTCTGAAACAGTGTCCGTCCCCCCCCACCCCACCGCCCCCACCGGTTCTAGATTCCCCCAACCAGGGGAAACATCATTCCTGCATCTACCCTGTCGAGCCCTGTAAGGATTTTTTATGTTTCAATGAGATCACCTCTCATCCTTCTAAACTCTAGAGAATACAGGCCCAGTCTCCTCAATCTCTGCTCATTGGACAATCCCACCATCCCAGGAATCAGCCTGGTGAACCTTCATTGCTCTATGGCAAGTATATCCTTCCTTAGGTAAGGAGACCAAAACTGCACACAATACTCCAGGTGTGTGACATTTGATCCCCAGATCCAATCATTGATATAAATTGTGAATAGCTGGGGCCCAAGCACTGATCCAGGCGATACACCATTCATCACAGCCCGCCAACCTGAGAATGATCCGTTTATTCCTACTCTGCTTTCTGTCCGTTAACCAATCCTCAATCCATGCCAGTATACTACCCCCAATCCCATCAGCTCTAATTTCGCTTACTTACCTCCTGTGTGGGATCTTATCAAAAGCCTTCTGAAAATCTGAATACACCACGTCCACTGATTCCCCCTTGTCTATTCTGCTAGTAACATCCTCAAAAGACGCAAACACGTTTGTTAAACCTGATTACCCTTTCATAAATCCATTTTGACTCTGTCCAATCTTGCCATTATTTTCCAAGCGTCCAGTTATCACATCCTTTATGATATATTCTAGTACTCTCCCCACTGCTGATATCAGGCTAACAGGTCTATAGCTGCATTTTCTCTCTCCTTCCTTTTTTAAACATCACCATCCACTATCTCTACAGCCGTCTCTTTCAACACTCTGGGATGTAGATCATCAGGTCCAGGAAATTTACCGACTTTCAGCCTCAGTAATTTCTTCATTATTATTTTTTAAACTATTACTAATTTCTTTCAGTTCCTCTTCCTGCTCGTCCCTTGATGCTCCAGTATTTCTGGGAGGTTTTTTGTGTCTTCCTCCGTGAAGGCAGGCAAAAGTACTTGTTTAGTTCCTTTGCTATTTCCTTCTTGCCCTTCATTGTAGGAAAAGTAGCAGCCAATCTGCGCACAGCAAGCTCCCACAAACTTTAATGTGATAATGAGCAGATATTCAGTTTTCTAAGTGATGTTGATTGAGGGATAAACATTGTCCAGGATACCAGAAAGTACTCTCTGCCCTTTTAAATCATGACCATGGAGTATTTTACATCCACCTGAGGGCAGAAGAGGCCTTGGTTTAATGTTTCATCCAAAAGATGGCAGCCTCCAAAAGTACAGCACCCCCTCAGTGCTGACTCTCCACCTCCAACAGTACAGCACTCCCTCAGTGCTGACTCTCCAACAGTGTGACACTCCATCAGTACTTAGCCTCCGACAGTGCAGAAGCCCTTCAGTAATGACCTCTGACAGTGCAGGGGAGGCGATAGTGTAGTGGTATTGTCGCTGGACTAGTAATCCAGAGTAATGACCTGGGTTCAAATCCCACTGCAGCTGAAGATGGAGTTTGAAAATCTAATGATGTTGATTGTTGTAAAAACCCATCTGGTTCACTAATGTCCTATAGGGAAGGAAATCTGTCATCCTGGTCTGGCCTACATGTGACTCCAAGCCCACAGCAATGTGATTGGCTCTTAAATGCCCTCTGAATTTGAGTAGCAAGCCACTCAGTTGTATCAAACTGCTTCAAAGCTTCAGGCAAAAAAGGAATGAAACTGGAAGGATGTAGGCACCAGAAACAGCAACGGCAAACTCAACCCTGTTGACCCTGCAAAGTCCTCCTTACTAACATGTGGGGGTTAGTGCTAAATTTGGGAGAGCTGTCTCACAGACAAGTCAAGCAGCAGCCTGATGTAGTCATCCTCAGGGAATAATAATATTTTACAGATAATGTCCCAGACACCACCATCACCCAGATAAAAGCAAAATACTGTAGATGTTGGAAATCTAAAACAAAAATACCTGGAAAAACTTTTCCAGGTATTTTTGTTTTTCACCACCATCATCCATCCTGCTGGTGGGACAGGACAGACCCATCAGGTGGCACAGTGGTGTGCAGTCAGGAGGGAGTTGCCCTGGGAGTCCTCAACATCGACTCGGGCCCCATGAAGTCTCATGGCATCAGGTCAAATATGGGCAAGGAAACCTCCTGCTGGTGACCACATACTGCCCTCCCTCAGCTGATGAATCAGTGCTCCTCCATGTTGAACACCACTTGGAGGAAGCACTGAGGGTGGCAAAGGCACAGAATGTACTCTGGGTGGAGGACTTCAATGTCCATCATCAAGAGTGGCTCGGTAGCACCACTACCTCTGTGCTGGCTGAGTCCTAAAGGATAGAACTGCCAGACTGGGTCTGCGGCAGGTGGTAAAGGAACCAACAAAAGGGAAAAGCATATTTGACCTCATCCTCACCAACCTGCCTGCCTTAGGTGCATCTGACCATGACAATATCGGTAGGAGTGACCATCGCACAGTCATTGTGGAGACGAAGTCCTGCCTTCATATTGAGGATACCCTCCATTGTGTTGTGTGGCACTACCGCCTTGCTAAATGGGATAGATTTCGAACAGATCTAGGTACTCAAGACCGGGCATCCATGAGGTGCTGTGGGCCATCAGCAGCAGCAGAATTCTATACAACCACAATCTGTAACCTCATGGCCCAGCATATCCCCCACTCTACCATGACCACCAAGCCAGGGGATCAACCCTGGTTTAATGAAGAGTGCAGGAGGGCATGCCAGGAGCAGCACCAGGCATACCTAAAAATGAGGTGTCAACCAAGTGAAGCTACAACACAGGACTACTTGTGTGCCAAACAGCATAAGCAGCAAGTGATAGACAGAGCAAAGTGGTCCCACAACCAATGGATCAGATTTAAGCTCTGCAGTCCTGCCACATCTAGTTGTGAATGATGGTTATCAATTAAACAACTCACTGGATGAGGAGGCTCCACAAATATCCCCATCCTCAATGATGGGGGAGCCCAGCACATCAGTGCAAAAGATAGGGCTGAAGCATTTTCTACAATCTTCAGACAGAAGTAACGAGTGGATGATCCACCTCAGCCTCCTCCGGAGGTCCCCAGCATCACAGATGCCAATCTTCAGCCAATTCAATTCACTCCAAGTGATATAAAGAAAAAGCTGAAGGCACTGGATACTGCAAAGGCTATGGGCCCTCTCAATATTCCGGCAATAATACTGAAGACTTGTGTTCCAGAACTTGCTGCGCCCTTAGACAAGCTGTTCCAGTACAGCTACAACACTGGCATCTCCCTGGCAATGTGGAAACTTGCCCAGGTATGTCCTGTACACAAAAAGCAGGACAAATCCAACCCAATTACTACCCCATCAGCCTACTCTCGATCATCAGTAAAGTAATGGAAGGGGTCATGAACAGTGCCATCAAGCAGCAATTGATCAGCAATAGCCTGCTCACTGATGCCCAGTTTGGGTTCCACCAGGGCCACTTAGCTCCTGACCTCATTACATCCTTGGTTCAAACATGGACAAAAGAGCTGAACTCCCGAGGTGAGGTGAGAGCTACTGCCTTTGACATCAAGGCAGCATTTGACCGAGTGTGGCATCAAGGAGCCCTAGCAAAACTGGAGCCAATGGGAATCAGGGGGAAAACTCTCCACTGGTTGGAGTTATGCCTAGCACAAAGGAAGATGGTTGTGGTTGTTGAAGGTCAGTCATCTCAGCTCCAGGACATCACTGCAGGAGTTCCTCAGGGTAGTGCCCTTGGCCTAACCGTCTTCAGCTGCTTCATCAATGACCTTCCCTCCATCATAAGGTCAGAAGTGGGGATGTTCACTGATGATTGCACAATGTTCAGCACCATTCGCGACTCCTCAGATACTGAAGCAGTCCATGTCCAAATGCAGCAAGACCTGGACAACATTCATGCTTGGGCTGACAAGTGGCAAGTAACATTCGCGCCACACAAGTGCCAGGCAATGACCATCTCCAACGAGAGAGTCTAGCCATCGCCCCTTGATATTCAATGGCATTACCATCGCTGAATCCCCCACTATCAACATCCTGGGGGTTACCATTGACCAGAAACTGAAGTAGACTAGCCATTTAAATACTGTGGCTATAAGAGTAGGTCAGAGGCTTGGAATCCTGTGACCACTAACTCACCTCCTGACTCCCCAAAGCCTGTCCACCATCTACAAGGCACAAATCAGGAGCGTGATGGAATACTCCCCACTTGCCTGGATGAATGCAGCTCCCACAACACTTAAGGAGCTTGACACCATCCAGTACAAAGCAGCCCGGTTGGTTGGCACCACATCCACAAACATTCATTCCCTCCACCACCGACGCACAGTAGTAGCAGTGTGTACCATCTACAAGATGTACTGCAGGAATTCACCAAGGCACCTTAGGCAGCACCTTCCAAACCCACGACCACTCCCATCTAGAAGGATAAGGGCAGCAGATAGATAGGAACACCACCACCTGGAAGTTCCCCTCCAAGTCACTCGCCATCCTGACTTGGAAATATATTGGCGTTCCTTCACTGTCGCTGGGTCAATATCCTGGAACTCCCTCCCTAACAGCACTGTGGGTGTACCAACACCACATGGACTGCAGTGGTTCAAGAAGGCAGCTCACCACCACCTTCCCAAGGGCAACTAGGGATGGGCAATAAATCCTGGCCCAGCCAGTGATGCCCACATCCCATAAATGAATTAAAAAACTCAGTCAGAACTGACCCTCCAACATTGTAGCACTCCCTCAGTCCTGACCCCCCGACAGTGCAGTACTCCCTCAGTACTGACCCTCGGACAGTGCAGTGCTCCCACAATCCTGACCCTCTCACAATGCAGTGCTCCCACAATCCTGACCCCCCCGACAGTGCAGTACTCCCTCAGTACTGACCCTTAGTCAGTGCAGCGCTCCCTTGGTACTGACCCACTGACAGTGCAGCACTCCCTCAGCACTGACCCTCCGACAGTGCAGCACTCCATCATTTCTGTCCCTCGGACAGTGCAGCACTCCTTCAATACTGACCCACTGACAGTGCAGCACTCCCTCAGTACTGACTCTCAAACAGTGCAGCACTTCTTCTGTATTGAACTTCTGACAGTGCAGCACTTGCTAAGTACTAACCCTCCAACAGTGCAGCACTCCCTCAGTCCTGACCCTCTGACAGTGCAGCACACTCTCAGTACTGACCCTCTGACAGTGCAGTGCTCCCTCAGTACTGACTCTCTGACAGTCCAGCACTCCCTCAGTACTGACCCTCTGACAGTGCAGCACTCCCTCACTACTGACCCTCCAACAGTGCAGCACTCCCTCAGTACTGACTCTCTGACAGTACAGCACTCCCTCAGTACTCACCCTCTGACAGTACAGCACTCCCACAGTACTGACCCTCTGACAGTGCAGCACTCCCTCAGCACTGACCCTCGGACAGTGCAGCACTCCCTCGGCACTGACCCTCTGACGGTGCAGCACTCCCTCAGTACTGACCCTCTGACAGTGTTGCACTCCCTCAGAACTGACCCTCCGACAGTGCAGCACTCCCTCAGTACTGACCCTCTGACAGTGCAGCACTCCCTCACTACTGACCCTCCAACAGTGCAGCACTCCCTCAATACTGACCCTCTGACAGTACAGCACTCCCACAGTACTGACCCTCTGACAGTGCAGCACTCCCTCAGCACTGACCCTCGGACAGTGCAGCACTCCCTCGGCACTGACCCTCTGACGGTGCAGCACTCCCTCAGTACTGACCCTCTGACGGTGCTGCACGCCCTCAGTACTGACCCTCTGATGGTGCAGCATTCCCTCAGTACTGACCCTCTGACGGTGCAGCACTCCCTCAGTACTGACCCTCTGACGGTGCAGCACTCCCTCAGTACTGACCCTCTGATGGTGCAGCACTCCCTCAGTACTGACCCTCTGACGGTGCTGCACTCCCTCAGTACTGACCCTCTGACAGTGCAGCACTCCCTCAGTACTGACCCTCTGACAGTGCAGCACTCCCTCAGTACTGACCCTCCGACAGTGCAGCACTCCCTCAGCACTGACCGTCTGACAGTGCAGCACTCCCTCAGCACTGACCCTCTGACGGTGCAGCACTCCCTCAGTACTGACCCCCTGACGGTGCAGCATTCCCTCAGTACTGACCCTCTGATGGTGCAGTACTCCCTCAGTACTGACCCTCTGATGGTGCAGCACTCCCTCAGTACTTACCCTCTGACGGTGCAGCACTCCCTCAGTACTGACCCTCTGATGGTGCAGTACTCCCTCAGTACTGACCCTCTGACGGTGCTGCACTCCCTCAGTACTGACCCTCTGACGGTGCAGCACTCCCTCAGTACTGACCCTCTGACAGTGCTGCACTGTGTCTGTCATGCACTTGGAGTGTTGGCCTAAACTTCTGGGATCATGTCTCTGAAGGGGTCTTGAACCCAGACCTTCCTGACTCACAGCGAGAGTGCTTCACAGTGAGACACAGCTGCTTCACTTGGAGATCTTACATCCACAGTTGAATAATATTTGGCAAGAAATGACACCTTTATATAGATTTGACAGATCGGAAAAGCTGAAGTGAGAAGAATTCACCACTAAATATAAACAAACATCGTAACAATTCTTGTCTATCGACCATTTTATTTAATGAACACTAACCAAATTCATCATCCAAAAAGAAGATAATTATCCTCACCCCATGAGCCAGAGCTCCAGTGTCCTGATATTTCAGATCAATAACTTATGTAGAAATCTGCTCTGCCAAAAAATATATATAAAAAATATATATACCCTGTCAATGAACATCTGCAAATATCGTAAACAAAACGTGTGATTTATAAATAAAGAAAAATAACCAAAAGCAGTTAAATGTATCGCATTGATCAATTTGCATGTCTTATCCAATTAAAGGTGGGTCACTCTGAGGTTGTGCATGTTGCTGATAAACAGCAGATTAGTGAGACGCTGAACACTCAAGGGAATAATATTCTCTCTCAGGGAAGTGGGACTTCCTGTTTGTTTCAAGTTAGAATTCACTCCTGGGAAGATTCTGTTAAGTGGTTGACAACATGAGGGAGGAGTCTTTCAAGAGTCTCCATAATTCAGTACCTAAGAACAGAAGGGGAAAGGGGATTTGAAGGGAAGTGTAACACTCATTTCCCCAGGTGCCTTTAATACGTTAAGTAAAAAGTTAAAAGTTGCATTTCTGGTGACAGCCTCCAGTGGTTTCCCTTTAAGGAGTGCAGGAGAGCTGGTGTAGGAGGGAGGGATTTAGAATCCTGGGGCATTGGGATTGATTCTGGGGAAGATGGGACCTGTACAAGATGGACGGGTTGCACGCCAGCAGGACCGGGACCAATATCCTCGCAGGGGTATTTGCTAGTACTGTGGGGGAGGGTTAAACTAGATTGGCAGAGGGATGGGAACCTGAGCAGAGAAACACAAGAGAGGGAAACAAAGATAGGACTGAAAGAAAAGTAGAAAGCAAAAGTAGAAGGCAGAGGAAACAAGGGCTAGCAGCAAATAGGGGCTTAGTACAAAAATATGTGCAAAAATGTTAAAAAGACAAGTTTAAAGGCACTGTATCTAAATGCATGGAGCATTCACAATAAGGGAGATGAATTAACAGCGCAAATAGATGTAAACGGGTACAATATGATTGCAATTACAGAGACATAGCTGTAGGGTGACCAGGGCTGGGAACTGAATATCCAAGGGTACTCGATATTTAAGACAGACAGGCAAAAAGGAAAAGGAGGTGGGTTGGGTTGTTAGTTCAGGATGAAATCAGTGCGATAGGGAGAGAGGATATTGGCTCAGAAAATCTAGATGTAGAATCAGTCTGGGTGGAGCTAAGAAACAACAAGGGGTGGAAAACATTATTGGGAGTTGTCTATAGGCCTCCAAAAAGTAATGTTAAGGTAGGGGAGGCATTAAACGGGAAATTAGAGATGCATGTAACAAGAGTGCTACAGTAATCATGTGTGACTTTAAGCTACATATAGATTTATCAAACCAAATTAACAATAATACTGTGGTGGATGGATTCCTGAAGTGTGTATGATATGGTTTTTTTTACACCAGTATGTTGAGGAACTACCTAGGCAACAGGCTACCCTAGATTTGGTATAGTACAATGAGAAGGGTTTAATTTATAATCTTGTTGTGTGGGGTCCTTTAGGGAACAGTGACCATAACATGATAGAATTCTTCATTAGGATGGATAGTGAAGTGGTCCGATCTGAAACTAGGGTCCAAAATCTTAACAAAGGAAGCTACAAAGGTACAAGATGTGAGTTGGCTAAAATAGATTGGGGAACTTCATTAAAAGACATGACAGTGGGTAGGCAATGGCTAATATTTAAGGAACGAATGTATGCATTGCAACATTTATACATTCCTTTCTGGCACAAAAACACAACAGGAAAAGTGGCCCAACTAAGGCTAACAAAAGGAATTAGAGTCATAGAGTCATAGAGGTCTACAGCACAGAAAAAGGCCCTTCGGCCCATCGAGTTTACGCCAGTCAAACGAGTACCTAACAATTCTAATCCCATTTTCCAGCACTAGGCCCATAGCCTTGTATGCAGTGGCATCACAAGTGCACATCCAAATACTTCTTAAACGTTATCTACCACCCTTTCAGGCAGTGAGTTCCAGATTCCCACCACCCTCTGGGTAAAAAAATTCTTCCTCACATCCTCTCTAAACCTCCTGCCCCTTACCTTAAATCTATGCCCCCTGGTTATTGATCCCTCCACCAAGGGGAAAAGTTCCTTCCTGTCTACCTTATCTATGCCCCTCATAATTTTATATGCCTCAATCATGTCCCTCCTCAATCTCCTCCACTCCAAGGAAAATAACCCCAGTCTATCCAATCTCTCCTCATAACTAAAACTCTCCAGCCCAGGCAACATCCTGGTAAATCTCCTCTGCACTCTCTCTAGTGCAATCACATCCTTCCTATAATGCGGATTCCAGAACTGCACGCAATACTCTAGCTGTGGCCTAACCAGCATTTTATACAGTTCCAGCATAACCTCCCTGCTCTTATATTCCATGCCTCGGCTAATAAAGGCAAGTATCCCATATGCCTTCTTAAATTAAGGATAGTATTAGATCCAAAGAGGAATCATATAAAGTTGTTAGAAAAAGTAGTAAGCCTGAGGATTGGGAGCAGTTTAGAATTCAGCAAAGGATGACAAACAGACTGGTTAAGAGAAGGAAAATGGAGTATGAGAGTAAACTTGAAAAGGAAATAAAAGCAGTCCGTAAAAGTTTCTATAAGTATGTAAAAAGAAAAGGATTAGTGAAAACAAATGTAGGTCCCTTAAGTATGAAACAGAAGAATTTATAATCGAGAACAAGGAAATGGCAGAACAACTAAACAACTACTTTGGTTCTGTCTTCATGGAGGAAGACACAAATAATTTCACAGAAACACTAAGGAACCAAAGGTCTAATGAGAAGGAGGAATTGAAGGAAATTGATACTACTGAAACAATAGCGCTGAAGAAATTAACGGGGCTGAAAGCCGATAAATCCCCAGGGCCGATAATCTACATCCCTGAGTACTGAAGGAGGTGGTCATGGAAATAGTGGATGTGTTGTTTGTCATCTTCCAAAATTCTGTAGATTCTGGAACAGACCCAGCAGATTGGAGGGTGACAAATGTAACCCCACTATTTAAAAAAGGAAGGAAGGAGAAAACCGTGAATTACAGACCAGTTAGCCTAACATCAATAGTAGGGAAAATGCTAGAGTCTATTATAAAGGATGTGATAACAGAACACTTAGAAAATATGGACGGGATTAGACAAAGTCAACATGAATTTATGAAAGGGGAAATCATGTTTAACAAACCTGCTGCAGTTTTTTGAGAATGTAACTAGCAGAATAGATAAGGGAGAACCAGTGGATGTGGTGTATTTTGATTTTCAGAAAGCTTTTGATAAAGTCCCATATAAGAGGTTAGTGTGTAAAATTAAAGCACATGGGGTTGGGGGTGATATATTGGTATGGATTGAGAATTGGTTAGCAGACAGGAAACAGAGAGTAAGAATAAATGGGTCTTTTTGGAGTGGTAGGCAGTGACTAGTGGGGTACTGCAGGGATTAGTGCTCGGGCCCCAGCTATTCACAATATATATCAATGATTTGGATGAGAGAACCAAATGTAATATTTCCAAGTTTGCTGATGACACAAAACTAGGTGGGAATGTGAGTGATGAGGAGGGTGTTAAGAGGCTTCAAGGTGATTTAGACAGATTGAGTGAGAGGGCAAATACATGGCAGATGCAGTATAACATGGAGAAGTGTGAAGTTATCCACTTCGGTAGGAAAAACAGAATGGCAGGGTATTATTTAAATGGTGATAGATTGGGAAATGTTGATGTACAAAGGGATTTTGGTGCCCTTGTACACCAGTCACTGAAAGCAAGCATGCAGGTGCAGCAAGCAGTTAAGAAGACTAATGGTATGTTGGCCTTCATTGCAAGAGGACTTGAGTACAGGAGCAAGGATGTCTTACTGCAGCTGTACAGGGCCTTGGTGAGACCACACCTGGAGTATTGTGTGCAGTTTTGGTCTCCTTACCTAAGAAAGGATATACTTGCCATAGAGGGAGTGCAGCAAAGGTTTATCCGACTGATTCCTGGGATGGCGGGATTGCCGTATGAGGAGAGATTGGGTCGACTAGGCCTGTATTCACTGGAGTTAAGAAGAATGAGAGGGGATCTCATTGAAACATATAAAATTCTGGCAGGGCTGGACAGACTGGGTACAGGGCTGATATTTCCTCTGGCTGGAGGGTCTAGAACAAGGGGTCACAGTCTCAGGATACGGGGTAGACCATTTAGGACTGAGATGAGGAGAAACCTCTTCACTCAGAGGGTGGTGAACCTGTGGAATTCTCTGCCACAGAAGGCTGTGGAAGACAAGTCACTGAATATACTTAAGAAAGAAGTAGATAGATTTCTAGACTCTAAAGGTGTCAAGGGTTATGGAGAGAGCGCAGGAGTATGGCATTGAGATAGAGGATCAACCTTGATCATATTGAATGGTGGAGCAGGCTCAAAGGGCTGAATGGCCTACTCCTGCCCCTATGGTCTATGTTTTTATGCTACTGTGGCTGCCAAGTGCCTGAAGAAAGTGCCTATACCACTGGTCATTCTCCATCAAAGTTTGCAAAAGGAGCCTGAAAGAACACAAAGCAATTCCTAGCTTAAGAAGTTTTGATTATGGATCCTTTGGCAGAACATTTTAATTTGTGAGTGGAAGGTCTGTATTGGAAATGATCCAATTCCCTGTGTTGACAGATACTGTCAGACTCATTGAATGTTTCCAGTGATCTTTTTCTGTTTGGATTTCCAGGAGCTGCACTAACTTCTCTCTTTGTGAACAGATGAGTGGTACTGAAATCTTCAGCTCCATTTAAAATGAGGATATTGTAAAATCATATATGGAAAATTCCAGCATGTGGATAATGTGAAGTGCCTGTTTATTTGATGTGAAAACTCTGTACATTACCTAAGCCTTAGAGTAGCACTGGAGGAGACATGCAGGTCAGAGAATTCAGTCGTTGCGTATATTCAAGGCTGAGATCAAGGATTGTTGTGCGCTAAGGAAAGTGAAGGATATGGAGATAGGAGGGAAAAGTGGAATTGAGGTCAAAGTTCAACCAGGGCCTATTTGAACAGCAACTGGAGCAAGGGTCAACTCCCACTCCTATTTCTTATCTTTTGATATTTCACTGACTATTGGTAGATGTGGAGGTTGTTAGGGTTTCCTGGTGGGATTCCTGGAGACGTGAGCAACAATTTAATTCTTTTGATTTTTATAACAACCCACAAAGAAGAAAAAACTCCGTCACAGAAATCCTGGCTTCCATCACTGGGACCAGGCATCCTTCGATATATATATTATAGCCCTCTGAGCAGGTTCTCACCCTGGGCTGACCAGCTTACCCACTGCCAGTAACACAGGTAGCTGACACAGGCAGCTCCCCAGACCCTGGATAAACTGCATCAAGGTTAGTGATGGGGCTTTCCATTCTGTACACCTTCACTGTTCCATCTGGAGTCAGAATTGTGAGCAGCAGCAATATGAATATAATTGCACTGCCACTGCACATGTGGGCTGAAGTGCGAATGCCATTTCATCCTTTTGGCAGTTCCCAATGTGATAAACAAAACACTGGAGACGCCAGCATGACTCTGTCTGGGTTTAGCGCTGGCTACAAAGCTCATGACTCCAGTGTCTGCCCTTAGCATCATTAAATGTCTTAATTTCATGTCCAGAGCTGTTTCAATGGTTAAGACTGCAAGAGGGAATTTTGCGGAGTAATATGCCTGGCTCTGAATTGGGACCATGTTGGGGGTGGAAGGGAATCTTTGGGGTGAACAGGGGCACGGGCTACGATCCATTCCAGAGAAGATTCACTTGTTATGGAGTCAGTGAAATAGAGAAGTTAGTGTTTTACTTCATGAGAAAGTGTGTGATAAACCCCATACTTGTGTACAACTACACAATACAATAATCTATCTTTACATGGAAATATGTCTGCTTATCGTTTATAACATCATCATGATGAAAATGACAAATGTCTCTGACATTTCCACCCAAAGCAAATTTTCCAAAAAGAGTTTTCCACTAAGACAGATCCTCTTTGATTGGATTTTACATGCTGAATCTGAACACTTTTGGTTGCTATCGGGGAATTATAATGATCAGTGTTTCTCAAGTCTTTACTTAGAGGATGTGGCAGCCTCTCTCAGCTAAAGATCACCATCGATTGACATTTGTACATTGTGGTTTTGTGAGTTCAGTGAGTGGATTCACAGTGAGTTCACAGAAAGTGACTTTTCAGATGAGTTGACGAAGTAACAATGTCAGTACAATCTAACTGCCTGTACAACTGCATCATTAACCCTTGCTTTTCCATAAAGCTCCAGGATACAGGAAAACATTTCCAAACTGTGGATACAGATGAGGATAGTTAGGGCACCTGAGCTAAAGGTACAGGGTGTTGGGAAGTTCTACAAAAGCAGAGAGTAGGTTGGCAAAGCAGAGCGAATTAAGCAGCAAGATCCAGAGATTAGGGACTCGGTTTTGAACTTTTGCCCAAAATTGTTGGGAGGTCAGAGCAGGGCTTGTGTTTGTCCCATGTCTAAGGCAAGAGAGCCCAAGCAATTTCCACAGCTGAACCTTAATCTACCATCAGTGAGCTGTTCACAGGTTTAAAGCAGTTCATCCATTGGAGGGTCACTATCCAGGAAACACAGCGTCAAACTCAGCTGGTCTCATGGTTGGGGGGAGGAATGCAGTCCTAAAATCAGTCCCAGGGGCAGCCCCAGGGCAGCTTGGGGGCCAGTTGGGGGGTGGTGGGGGGGAGACAGTCCAAGGGGCAGCCCCAGGGCAGTTCTGACAGCCAGCCCTGGGGGCCAGTTGGGGCGTGGGGGGATTGGTGGGGGGAGACAGTCCAAAGGGCAGTCCTGGGCAGTTCTGACAGCCAGTCCTGGGAGCTAGTCCGGAGGCAGGGGAAGGCAGTCCTGGGGGCAGTCCCAGGGGGTCAGTCCTGGGGGTCAGTCCAGGGTGAAGCCAATGGAATAGGGCGTTACATGACTTGAGCTCCTCCCAGCCACTTGAACATCACTTTGATACCTAAAGTTGACTGGTTTCCAAGGACAGTTGATTAACTCTTAAATGTACTGGGCATAGCCTGCATTATACATGTTGTGTCTATTGGACTGAGTATTGCAAATGGTCTCCAATGTTAGCATAGTTTCAAATTAGCAAAGGTAATTGTGATTCTAGCCTGTTTGGTGGGCCTGTTGGTGATCCGTTGTGTTCCGAAGCCATCTCAGGGAGTTGGGGAGCACTGGGCAGGGGATGAGTTTGTTCTCATTTCCAATGGGCACTAAGCCCATCTTTGGGTGCATGCAATGTGGACGACAATTGGAAAACATCTCCAAGGGGTGCAATGGGTGAAGGAACAGTCAAATGGGCAGAGTAAAGGAGCTGGGAACAAGAAATGTGGGACAAAAAGGTCATGGAATGGGAGGGGTCTGAATTTGGGGATGTAAGGTTGGAGAAACTGACTAGGATATAATGGAATAATGGGCAGAAATTTACACATTATGGGTGGGTGAGCGCCTCACCTGAAGGACCTGAAATAGCGCGAGATCACATCGGCGATCGTCCAAACGTCATCCCGCACATGAGCAATCTTCAGGTCGGTGGGTACATGCAGCAGTCGGAAGCATGCCCACCAACAATTGTGTGGGCAATTAAGCCCATTAAGGAGGCAATTTCGTGGCCCGTCCACTTTTACAGTCGGCGGACGTGCCAATCGGCTAGGCAGCCTTTCCATTTTTGCTCAAACCTCAATCCAGGATGAAATCTCCTGGTAGAAGTAAAGCCCCCATATCTGGAGACTGTTATTTTATGAGGTTTGCTTTCAGATGCATGGACATATTTTGCAGCGTTTTTGTTGTTTTGTTTATTCTGTGGCGGTCTGCAGCTCCCTGGGGCAGCTGTCTGTCGAAGCGCTCACCCCCACCCACAGTGACACCCACGCGTGCCCTCTTCCCCCCCCACCCCACACCGGCAGTACTGAACCTTTCCCAGGGCCCATTTCATGCTAGCTGGCATTAATTGGCCAGCCAGCGTGAAACTGCGGTCAGGGGCTGATCACCGTTTGGAGTCTGTCTCCCATCTGCTCCCGGGCCCACCAATCCCGTGCGCCCAATGAGTAAAACATTCAGGCCATAGTCATGGATGAATTTGAAAGTGAGAAGGAGAATTTTGGGGTGACTATGGCGAGCACAGCAAGTTGGTGGAGTTTGAAACAGATAGGAGTGATAGGTAGGTAGTTGTGTTGTGAATAAATTGCAACTTGTGGATGGGCTAAGGCAGGAAACTAGGACAGCATTAATAAAGCTGGCCTTTAAAATGATGAAGACAGGGCTTTCGATGGTATTGGAGAGGTGCGAGAGAGGGAGTGAAAATAAATTGATTAGGTTGCTGTTGTGAAATTGAACCAGTACACAGTGCACGGCAAGAGGAAAAGGCTCTTTTTTGTTAATGAATTTGCCCAGTGAGTAGTATTAATCTGTGTTCACAGAGACTTCATTTCATAGAAGTGAAGCAAAAAAATGATAAAAATTGAAGAGTTTTATTCAATCAACTTTTTCTTTTTAAAAATTCTTTCATGGGATGTGAGCATCACTGGCTGGGCCAGCATTTATTGCCCATCCCTAATTGCCCTTGAGAAGGCGGTTGTGAGCTGCCTTCTTGAACTGCTGCAGTCCCTGTGGTGTAGGTACACCCACCGTGCTGTTAGGGAGGGAATTCCAGGATTTTGACCCAGTGACTGTGAAGGAACAGCGATATATTTCCAGGTGGAAGGTGCTGCCTAAGGAGCCTTGGTGAGTTTTTGGACAGTTTATCACCGTTTAATATTGGGAGCCAGCACTAGCCCAGGGTGACAGCATGCCGGTGTTATGACACTCTGCTCCGGATATCAGTTTATACATGATCGCGCCCACATTTACCCCAGGGCCAATCTGTGAAAAATTACTGAATAAATCCAATCTTAAAACCTTTCTTTTAGAGGTGCATAACTACTCAGTACTTTGTACAGTTCTTCAGCCTCACATCTCACACATCATTAATTAACCATGATTATTACTAATATTTTAGCCATTGGAAGGATTGAGTCCTGTCACTGATAAATCAAGAATCAATCAACCTAATAATTCAAAACCATTTGCTCAGCAGTAACAGAATATAGGATTAGTTACCATCAAAAATACTTCCACGCTCAGATACTGAACCCAAATACTCTTTACAATAAGGCCAAAAATGTATACAACTCTTTATCTGCCAGGCTTTGGTCTCATCAGGAGGGCCTGTCCGCCATTGCAAAGACCCTGATGCCATCACCAACTTTCTCACAATTGACCCATAAATGGAGCTAATTGGTCCCTCCAAGCTGCTGGGTTGGTAGCCTCTGCCGTGTTGGCCACACCTCCATCAAGATTGTTCGGAGGTGGAATGTTTTAGGTAGCCAGGCCAACACATCATTTTCCAACTTTGATCCCTCTCCGGCTGCCTAACCCCCTCCCGTGACCGGCAAATTCAGCCCATTGTTCGCAGTTACATCAGGTGTTGGATTGTGGTTGATCATTGAGTGTATTCGTTTCGGTCAGATTGTAACATTGAGCTGAATATCGAGATAGCAAGCAAATATTTTAGAATGAGTGACCCCTGCATCCCACACCAGTGGCAGAGCTTCAGGGAATCTCAGAAAGCTTTGTAACAATGTGATGTTCTGTGTAATAAAGGCAAAATACTGTGGATGCTGGGGATCTGAAATAAAAACAAAGTGCTGGAAAATTTCAGCAGGTCTGGGAGTATCTGTAGGCAGAGAAACAGAGTTATAGTTTCAAGTCCAATTTAAATCTTCTTCAGATGTTCTGGGCTCTATTCTTTCTACCACCATTTTCAGCATGTAGAAATCAAGACTCATTGCATTAACACATTCTATCTATCTGTTTATCAAGGTATTTATCTCTCTATGTATGCATTTATCTGTCTATCTTTTTCTTTATCTCAGGGGTCCTCAATCAAGAACCCCCTAGGGCTCTGTGAGAACGTTTCAAGGGGCCCACTAGAAATAACCAATAGAAACTCAGTTTTCATCTATCATCTCAATGTGATGCCTTCCTGACCAATAACTTTTGCCCTTCTGGGTTAGACATGGCCAATCTGGTTATTTGGTTTGGATGGACAATGCAAAGCCAATCAGTGCAGCAATTATAGGTGAGGTGAGGTAGAATTGGGTCAGGGAATGTCATCATGTTTCACGCATGGTAGGGAAGGGTGATCAGTGCAGAGAGAGGTACACCAGGGAGGGCATTACTGGCAGCATCAAAAAGCTGAGGGATTTCTTCCATTCATTTCATGAGGGGCAGCGGCTGGTGAATAATAAAAAATATGCAGTAACAATGGAGTCACCAAAGGAGAGGTGCTTCTCTGAATTCACTCACTCCGCTGGGATTTAAAGGCATATTCTGCATTAGTTTATCTCCTAAAATTGGAAAACTAAAATTGCATCTAATTTTCAGTTATCAGTTAAAGAGAGTGGGGTAATTATATGACTTGGTTTGAAATAAACCTGCGTAATAAAGACACTTAACAATTGTGCGTATATCAGAGGTAGTTTTACGCATTCAAAAATATAACCTGAATGTCACAAGTATTGTGGGTTCTTTCATACTGATGAAAGAAGTGTTGAATGCCAACACTGATGCCTCATCTCAAGTTTGTTTCCTGGAAATCCAGCTACCTTAAATTAATCTGCCGCCAACAGAAAATCCACCAAACTGAGTATCTATAAAGAGGAACATCTCTGAATTGTAGAATAGCAGTGTGTCCCACAGGGTTTATTAAGGAAAACCTCTTTTACCTTGGTAGAAAGATACAAAAGTTCATCATTCACTTCTTACTCCTAGTTTCAAACCTTTCTCAATACAGCGCTCCCTCACTTACTGCACTGGAGATTATGTGATCAATCTTCCAGTAAGTAAAACAAAAATAATAAATATCTATATTTAATTGTATGCACTATTTCTATTTCAGAAAAAATACTTATGTTACAGAGGGTCCATGGATTTTTTGTAACAAAGTGGGGAGACCTCAGAAATTAAAAGGTTCAGAACCCCTGTTCTATCTCTCTCTCTCTTTCTCTATATCTCTATTGTAATACCCTCTGCCTGGTTTAAAAGTTCTTGTCTCTATCCTGGATATCAACAGCACACAGCAACTTGGATGAAGTTTCACCAAAGTGATACTGCTTTATTAAACCACTAAGCAATAGTACGTACTCACGATAATACCAGTTTCTTAGCTACCCTGCGAGTTGGAGTCCATCTCGGTGGTCAATCCGATAATGAATTCCATGTGTGTCTTCTAAGCAAATGACCAAAACACTCTAACCCACTGCAGTAATAATGGTCCTGTGGACTCGTTCATTATATTTTTTCTTGCTATGGCCCTGTGCTATGGCAAGTAAAGCCTGCTTTTAGTCCATTTAATTGTTTTTTATTAATTATATCATTGGATATCTCCGCGCCTTCTCCAGATGTTCCCTGGCTAGGCCCCATTTGAAGATCACACTTGAGGCACCATAGCCAGCTTAACTCCGCTTTGTTATCTCCAACACCATTATCAATCTCCAGAGTTGGGAGACGGCGGCACATTTCTTGCCCCTTATTGAAGCTCAGTCTGTTTATCTTCCCCGGTACGAGCCCCCTCCGACAGGTTCAGTCATTTTCCAGAACTTGCTGATTGTGGCGAGGCTTTGACTTGACTACATTAACCATCATGCTTTGTGTTTTTAGCCCACAGTGCAGTGCAGCGAAGTTCTTTACATATCTCCAGTCGGGTTTTCTTTTATACCTCGATGTTCCAAGTTACCACCATAAGACAGACTCCACGCATAGGGTTAGACCACAACCAGTCAATATTGATTAACAGAAAAGAAATAAATAAACAGATACGTCATTAAAAATTGATTACACATCAAAAAGGGTAAATAATACATTGATTTACACAATCTCTCTCTCTCTATCTCTATCTATCTCTATCTTTCTATTTATCACTCTATCACTCGATCAATCTTTCTATTGTTCTATCTATCTCCTGATCTATCTCTTTATTCCTCCTATCCACCTGTCTGTTGTTCAATCCTGGAAAACATAGCACTGAGGAACAGGAGTAGGCCATTCCATCCTTCAAGCCTGCTCTGCCATTCGATAAGATCATGGCTGATCTGATTGTGGTCTCAACTCCACTTTCTCATCTGCCCCCCATAACCCTTGACTCCCTTGTCAAGCAAAAATCTATCTGAGCTTTGAATAAACTCAGTGACTCAGCCTCCACTGCTCTCTGGGGAAGAGAATTCCATAGACTAATGAGTCTGAGAGAAAAAAGTTCCTCACCTCCACCTTATAAGGGAGCCCTCTTATTTTTAAACAGTGTCCCCTAGTTCTAGTCTCTCCTGTAAGAGGAAACACCTTCCCTATACTCACTCAGGATCTTAATTGCTTCAATAAGATCACCACTCATTCATCTAAACTCCAATGGGGATAGGCCCAGCTTCTTCAAGCTCTCTTCATAAGATAAGCCCTTCATAGGGACACAGGAAATAAGAGCAGAAATAGGCCATTCGGCCTATCAAGCCTGCTCCATCATCCAAAAAGATCATGGCTGATCATATACCTCTACGCCATTTTTCCCCACTATCCCCAGATTCCTTGATGTCATTAATATCCAGGAACCTATAGATTTCTGCCATTCTTCATGACGTGCTCAATGATTGAGCCTCCACAGTCCTCTGGGGTAGAGAATTCCAAAGATTCACCACCCCCTGAGTGAAGAAATTCTTCCTCATCTCAGTCTTAAATAGCCTGCCCCTTATTCTGAGACTGTGTCCCCTGGTTTTAGACTCACCAGCCAGTGGAACATCCTATCCACATTTACCCTGTCACACCCTGTAAGAATTTTGTAAGTTTCAATGAGATCACCCCTCATTCTTCGAAACTCTAGAGAATGCAGACCAAGTTTCCCTAATCTCTCATAGAACAATCCCACCATCCCAGGGATCAATCTGGTGAACCTCTGTTGCACTCCCTCTCTGGCGAGTATATACTTCCTTAGATAAGGAGGCCAAAACTGTACACAATACTCCAGGTGAGGTTTCACCAAGGCTCTATGCAATTGCAGCAAATATCTTTACTCCTGTACTCAAATCCCTTTGTGATGAAGACTGACATACCATTTGCTTTCCTAATTGCTTGCTGTACCTGTGTGTTCACTTTTAGTGATACATGAACAAGGACTCCCTTTGGACACCAAGACTTCCCAACCTCTCACCATTTAAGAAATGCTCTGCCTTTCTGATTTTTCTACCAAAGGGGATAACTTCACACTTATTCATGTTATATTCCATCTGCTATGCTCTTGCCCACTCACTTAGCCTGTCCAAATCCCCTTGAAATCTCCTTGCATCGTCCTCACAGCTTATCAAAAGCCTTCATCCCAGGAATGAGTCGAGTGAACCTTCTCTGAACTACTTCTAATGCAATTATATCCTTTCTCAAATAAGGAGACGAAAACTGTACACAGTTCTCCAGATGTGGTCTCACTAAGGCCCTGTACAGCAGCAGTAAAACTTCCATACTTATATACTCCATTCCCCGTGCAATATACCCCAACATTCCATCGGCTTTCTTAATCACTTGAGGTACCTGCATGCTAACTTTTTGTGATTGATGCTCCAGGACATCAGATCCCTCTGCACCACTGAGTTCTGCAATATCTCTCCATTTAAATAAAGGTCACATTTTCCCACATTATACTCCATCTACCCACTCACTTAACCTGTCCATATTCCTTTGTAGGCTCTTTACCCCCTCTTGGTGTAGTAGTCAATTTAGTTACCATACATTTTGTCCCTTCATCCAGATCATTGATATAGATTGTAAATAGTTGAGGCCCAACATTGATCTCCGTGGCACTCCACGGGTTGTAGTTTGCCAACCCAAAGAATTCCCATTTATCCCTACTCTCTGCTTCCTGTTAGCTAACCAATCCTTTGTCCATGCTAATATGTTGCCTCCTACACCATGAGCTCTTATTTTGCATAGTAGCCTTTGATGTGGCACCTTATCAAATGCCTTTTGGAAATCCAAGTACACCACATCTACAGGTTCCTCTTTTTCCAACTTGCTTGTTATTTCCTCAAGGAATTCCAATAAATTAGTTAAACACAATTTCCATTTCACAAAGCCATGTTGACTCTGCTTGATTCTATTCTGATTTTTTAAGTATCCTGCCCTAACTTCCTTAATAATGGATTCTAGCAATTTCTCCATGACAGATGTTCGGCTAACTGGCCTATAGTTTCCTACTTTCTGTCCCCCTCCTTTCTTTTTTTTATTCATTCACAGGATGTGGGCTTCGCTGGCTGGCCCAGCACTTATTGCCCATCCGTAGTTGCCCTTGAGAAGGTGGTGGTGAGCTGCCTTCTTGAGCTGCTGCAGTCCATGTGGTATAAGTACACCCACAGTGCTGTTAGGGAGGGAGTTCCAGGATTTTGACCCAGTGACAGTGAAGGAACAGTGATATATTTCCAGGTCAGGATGGTGAGTGACTTGGAGGGGAACTTCCAGGTGGTGGTGTTCCCATCTATCCGCTGCCCTTATCCTTCTAGATGGTAGTGGTCGTTCGTTTGGAAGATGCTGTTGAAGGAGCCTTGGTGAATTCCTGCAGTGAATCTTGTACATGGTTAACACTGCTGCTACTGTGCATTGGTGAGAGAGTGAATGTTTGTAGACGTGGTGCCAATCAAGTGGGCTGCTTTGTCCTGGATGGTGTTGAGCTTCTTGAGTGTTGTGGGAGCTGCGCTCATCCAGGCAAGTGGAGAGTATTCTATCACACTCCTGATCTGTGCCTTGTAGATGGAGGACAGGCTTTGGGGAGTCAGGAGGTGAGTTAGTGGTCACAGGATTCCAAGCCTCTGACCTACTCCTGTAGCCACAGTATTTATATAGCTTGTCCAGTTCAGTTTCTGGTCAATGGTAACCCCTCTTGGATAAAAGTGTTATGTTTACTGTTTTCCAATCCTCTGGGACTCTTCCAGAATTTAAGGAACTTTGGAAGATTATAACTAATGCCTCTACTATCCTTACAGACTTCTTTTCAGACCCTCTATATCTCTATCTGTCCAGTCTAACACACTTGCAGCTTCCGTCACTTTCTTTGAAGCAGGATCTACATTCAATGACTTCAGATATGTTATGTTTCTGTCAAAGTGCTCACATTGTGTTTGTGTAATTGATAACATGGTTTTACAAAATGGATCAGCTTTCTTGTGGCTTTTACCAGTGGCCCAGTTTTAGCCTACATGAAGTCTGCCCGTTAACTGTTTCTTATTGTAACCGATAGCTTTGGGTAGAAACTATGTCAGGGCAATTAATGTCAAACATACAATCATTGTCAATTAACATTGCTTGATTTCCAACATCCAATCCGGGAGTCTTGAAGAGATATTGTTTATCAAAGCATTTTTGTGGCAGGGATTTTTCATTTTACACACTATTTTAGGGTCATTAATAAATAATCAATTCTTTGTAATGTGTTTGATGTAATAAATAATGACATGCTGTAATTAATACAAGAATCTTCCCATTTTAAAATGTCTAATTGCAAATTGGAACCATCTTTCAAAAACATTTCCTAATGTATTATTTTCCAACTACATAGTTGTAATAGGCCCAGTTTGAGGCTTTTTTGTTAAAGATAAATCAAGCTATTTTCCTTTAAGTTATTTAACATCTCAAGAGCCAAAAATGAGAAATAGTTTTCAAAGGTCAAGAAGTTAAAAAAAAAAATAGAATCATGCAGTGTTGATCAAGTTCACAATCACTGGGTAATCATTGGAAGGGCCAAGAATGTGAAACTATATATTGTAAACCAGATTCTCCAATTCCAACAGATTGTCACTTGGAGTAAAGATAAGAAAAATCACAGCGTGAAATGTCCATTTTTCCCAGCAGAGTTCATCCCTGTAATTTACCAAACTCTTGTTAGATAAGAGTGTTGTGCTCTAAGGAGAGATTGGGGAGAATGGTCCTATATTCTCTACAGTTTAGAAGAATGAGATATGACCTCATTGAAACCATAAAATTTTTAGAGGGCTTTACAGGATAGTAAAAGACAGATGCTGAACAGCTGTTTCTCCGGCTAGAGAGTCTAGCCTGGTTCAATAAAGAGTGCGGGAGATCATGCCAGGAGTAACAGGAGGCATACCTAAAAATGAGATGTCAACCTGGTGAAGCAATAACACAGGACTACTTGCGTGCTAAACAGCATAAGAAGGAAGCGATAGACAGAGCTAAGCGATCCCACAGCCAACGGATCAGATCTAAGCTCTGCAGTTCTGCCATGTAGTCATGAATGGTGGTGGACAATTAAACAACTAACAGAAGGTGAAGGCTTGAACAACATCCCCATCCTCAATGATGGGGGAGCCTGGGACATCAGTGCAAAGGCTGAATCTTCAGTCTGAAGTACCAAGTGGATGATCCCAACATCAAAGATGCCAGTCAATTCAATTCACTCCACATGATATCAAGAAACAACTGAGTGTACTGGTTATGGCAAAGGCTATGGGCCCTGACAATATTTGACACCAGTGCTGAAGACTTTTACTCCAGAACTAGACGCGCCCCTAGCCAAGCTGTACCTAGCCAGTACAGCTACAGCACTGGCATCTACCCGGCAATGTGGGAAATTGCCCAGGTATGTTCTCTCCACAAAAAAACAGGACAATTCCGATCTGGCCATTTACCGCCCCATCAGTCTACTCTCAATCATCAGTAACTGTCACGTAGATTGGTTCTGTTTTATCCATTTTAAAGTTGTGTCGCGAGTAAATATCTGGCTCTGTTTCTTCTGGTTCCTCCATTATATAAATTTCACGGCTTCTGTCTTTTTGTTTGAAATTTTGCCTCAATCTTTCTTTACAACATCGCAAAATGAGCCCATTGCGATGGCAGTGGAAACACTCTGTTCTTTTAAGTTGTTGTTTGTTTGCAGGCTGCCTGATTCCAATTCTGCTATTATTAATGTGGTTTTTATCCGTTAAACCATTGCCTTTTGCTGGTCTGTTAATGGTGGCTGTTTCCCACCTTTCCGCGGAGCCCTGAGCTTCCGCCCCATTTCTAGCCGGTGTTTCCCTCCCGACGTGAAGGATGGCGCCATTTTGTGCTCCCTTGATTGTTTCTGAGTCCCCGACTGCGTCTCCATTGCGAGCGCCAATTCCAGCACCTTGCTGAAGTCTAAATTCATTTCTGACAACAACCTTTTCTGAATGGCATCTTCGTTAATCCCACACACTAATCGGTCTCTTAACATGTCGTTAATCGATGTGCCAAACTCACAGTGCTCTGTCAGTTGTTTTAAGGTTGCTACATAGCAAGCAACTGTCTTTCCAGGAGTGCGACACCGCGAATTACATTTAAAACTCTGCATTGATACCGAGGATTTCAGCTGAAAGTGGCTTTTCACAAGATTCACCAACTCATCAAAGCTCTTGGAACCTGGGGCGTTGGGTGCCATTAGATTACGAATTAGGCCGTATGTTTTACTGCCACATGTCAATAAGAAGATTGCCCGCCTCTTCTCCTCCCCCGATATGTCGTTGGCCGAAAAGAAAAATGCAAGACATTCAATATAATGTGACCTGTCATCAGTGGTCTGATCAAACGGTTCAACACGGCCAAATTGGGTCATACTGGAGGGAGATAACTTTGACGACCATGGTGAGGGTTGTACTTACAATCGGCCTGCAGGGCACAGCTGATTCACTGCAGTGGAATTTTTGTGGCTTTCCTTGGCATTGTTGGTTGGTTGTGTTTTGCCTCGTTGCCAGTTGTTATATTCTACTTTTCTTGTGAACTGGTTGCACACTTGTCTGTCAGCGGGTGAGTCGATTACAACATGCTGCAGATGCAGAGACCAATATGAAATGAAACACATGCTATTTATTTACTGCTATTTATAATGATGTGCGCTTCTCCAACCAGACCCTACTCTAGGCTAACATTAACATGGTAGCTTGCACTACACAGCTATTGGATCTCACAGTCACGTGGTCAATCTGCTCACATTCTCTTAAAGGCATGTTACACCTCAGATTACCACAGAAACCTTGATGTTAAATGGCATTACCATTACTGAATCCCACACTATGAACATCCTGGGGGTTACCATTCACCAGAAACTGAACTGGACCAGTCATATAAATACTGTGGCTACAAGAGCAGGTCAGAGACTGGGAATTCCACAGAGCGTAACTCACCTCCTGACTCCCCAAAGCCTGTCCACCATCTACAAAGCGCCAATCAGGAGTGTGATGGAATACTCCCCACTTGCCTGGATGAGTGCCGTTCCAATAACACTCAAGAAGCTCAACAACATCCAGGACAAAGAAGCCTGCTTGATCAACAACCTGTTCACTATCTTAAACATTGACTCCCTTCACCTCCAACGCACAGTAGCAGCAGTCTGTACCAGCTACAAGATGCACTGCAGCAACTCACCAAGGCTCCTTAGACAGCATCTCCTAGGTCGTAGAGGTCACGGGGTTAGAAGGACAAGGGTGACAAATGCAATGGAACACCATCAACTGCAGGTTCCCCTCCAAGCCACATACCATCCTGGCTTATTTCACCACCACCTTCTCAAGGGCAATATGCAATGGGCAATAAATGCTGCGATCGCTAATGATACCTACGTACTATGAATGAATAAAAAAATGACATTTTTAAGCTCATTAGTGTTATTTCATGACTTATATACATCACTCTCAAACTCAAAGCGAAATTTCATCATATTATGATCACTCTTTCCCAGAAGATTCCTTTCTATGAGATTATTAATTAATCATGTCTCATTCACAAAGCAGGGTCGAAAATAACCTTTTCCTTTGGTTTCATGATGTATTGTTCCTGTCGTGAATGCATTTCATTAATTTGTCCTCCAAACTATTTTTGTTGATTTAATTTGCCCTGTCAGTATGTGGATTAAATTCCCCCATGATTATTGCATCATTTTTGTTACAAACTTCTCTTATTTCTTGGTTAATGTTCTATCCAAAAGTATAGCTACTGTTAGTGGGCCTGTAAACCTACTCCGCTCAGCATTTTCTGACCCTTGTTGTTTCCTGTCTCCACCTGTACTGATTCTACTTCCTTATCTTATGAGCCAAGATCCTTCCTCGTTACTATCCTTATGTCATCACTTATCATCAGGGTTACTCCACCTCCTATCTCCCTGCCCACTTTTCTTTGATTAATATAAAAGCAAAATACTGTAGATGCTGGAAATCTGAAATCAAAACAAAAAATGTTGGAGAAATTCAGCAGGTCTGGCAGCATCTGTGAAGAGAGAAACAGAGTTAACGTTTTGAGTCCAGAACTCTGAAGATGAGTCACAGACTCAAAACGTTAACTCTGCTTCTCTCTCCGCAGATGCTGCCAGACCTGCTGAGCTTTTCCAACATTTCCTGTTTTCATTTCTTTGATTAATTTTCTGATTACATTTGACTCATAGAGCAGAATTTTACGACAGTGGGATTTTACGTTCCCGCTGTTGTCAATGGGATATATAACGGCCCACCGCATTATACTGTTCTGTCCCCACCGAAACGGGGCCATAAAATTCTGCCTATAGTCTGTCCATCCCTGTCTGGGTGGCAGCAGCCTGGGCTGACAGGCAACACCAGGGGCACTGGTGGGCTGCCAGTGATGGAAGGAATTTAATCCACATATTGACAGGGCAAACTAAATCGACAAAAATAGTTTGCAGAGCAAATTAATGAAATGCATTCAAGACAGTAACAGTACATCATGAAACCAAAGGAAAAGGTTTTTTTGGATCCTACTTTGTAAATGTTCTCATTGCTGAGAGAGGACAGCAAGTTCATTCTCTGTAGAGAGCCACTGCCAACCCCTCAGGGCGGAACATCAACATTGCAGCAATCTGTTGGAGGACAGGTTGCTGGTCTGCTGTGTCCTGCAAATCCCTTTGAACCCTGGTATCAGAGGCTATTATGGCAGCATTCTGAGGTTCTATTGGCACACCCAGATATTGGGGGACTTCTGCTTGTTCTACAACGGAAGCTGTATCACCTGAGAAACTTGTAGGATGGCTGTGCCACACGTGCACTAATGGAGTTGGTCAGCACTTCTACTCAGTGCTCCAAGCTCTGTGCAAATCCTTGTGCAAGATTAATCCCGGATTTGTCCATGTTCCTTAACGTTGACCACCCAAAATAGAGTACTGATGTCAGAGCCGATTGCAAAGTAAACAAATGGCAGCATTTGACAGAACGTCAGGTGGTGGAAGCTCAAAGATGCGCAAGTGAAGGGGGAATTCGTAGAGCAGATGGAGAGATATCTAAGAGAAATAGAAGAAGCTAGGACAGACACTGTGCAAGACTGGTGGAACTTGGTGGGGGTCTCCATTAGGAAAACTGGAAGAGAAAGGCTGGAAGAGAAACTTGGTGGTGGAATAAGAACACAGAAAGTGCAGTCAAAAAAAAGAAACTTAAAGAAGTGGAAACATTCAGGACTCAAAGAAGATACAAAACAGTTCAAAAAGGCAAAAAAAGAATGTAAGAAAGCGTCCATGGAAGAGATATATGAAAGTCTGGATACCAAAGAAGGACAAAAAGATAGCATTAGAGTAGCAGCTGCTAGAGATAGTTAACAAAAGACATAGGATGTGTAAGTAGAAGGATGCAGGTGGAGTAACCTTTAGTGAAAAAGGATGAAATCAAAGAGAGGCGGGGCCAATAAATTACCAGTTTATGTATAAGGAAAACCCAAGAAGAAAGACAGAAGAGGTAACTGCAAATTGAGGGATGACAACAAGCATCAATCTGGAAGAGATCAGAACTGAGGAATGAAAAACAGCAAAGCAGATGGACCGGATGTGATACCATCAGGAGTGTGGATCTGCACAGCTCCTGAACAAACAACTTCAATGTGTTATGAGAGAGAAAATCCTCAGGTCACAGAGGCAAAGCATTTTTGTCCCAATATTCAAAGGAAAAGGAAACATTCCAGATTGCAAATACTACCGAGGAATTAAACTCCGACCATATGCCTTCAAGACATGGGAGAAAGTCATTGACCAGCGACTGAGAAAAATAGTGGAAAACCATGAACATCAGTTCGGATTTATTCCTGAAAGAAGCACCACCAATGGCATTTTTGTTTTGAGACAAGTTATGGAGAAATCTGAAGAGATTGTGGGATGAGGGGAAAGCGGGATGTGAGAAGGAGCAATAGGTGTGAAAATACCGTCATCTTCAATGGTTTCAGTCCTGCCACTGGTCACAGCCTCAGTCATGACCACTCCAATGATGGTGAGCACCATCTCCTCCATGGGAGGGAGGACTTGCTGCCATGCCTGTCCCGCTCTGGTTAGATGCTGCTCTCTCTGGCTGTTCACTGTTTGATCCTGCATGAAAGAGGGAAGTATGGCATTGATTGTGGTGCAATAGGTTTGCCTGATGTGGCTTTCATGTTTGAATAGCTGGCAGTGTGTGCAAGATTTCAGTGCGAGCCTTGCGGCAGTGTTAAGTGTGTGAGGGTGAGGTGAAGTTGTGTGTGAGGTATGAGTCCTGATTGTTGGTAGGTGAGTGATGGGGGTGTGGTGTATTGAGCAGCGTGTGAGGCAAGTGGTGCAGTTGGTAGATATGGTATTTGAAGATGAAGTCTCTGACTTTGTCCTTCCTATGATGTCATTGAACATTTTGTGACACAGCATGCCGATCCGATCCGATTGACTTCCACAGCTATCTTTCTGCTCCCACTCCCTTCCACAGCTATCTATCTGCTCCCACTCCCTTCCACAGCTATCTATCTGCTCCCACTCCCTTCCACAGCTATCTATCTGCTCCCACTCCCTTCCACAGCTATCTATCTGCTCCCACTCCCTTCCACAGCTATCTATCTGCTCTCACTCCCTTCCACAGCTATCTATCTGCTCCCACTCCCTTCCACAGCTATCTATCTGCTCTCACTCCCTTCCACAGCTAACTATCTGCTCTCACTCCCTTCCACAGCTAACTATCTGCTCTCACTCCCTTCCACAGCTATCTATCTGCTCCCACTCCCACAGCTATCTATCTGCTCTCACTCCCTTTCACAGCTATCTATCAGTTCTCACTCCCTTCCACAGCTATCTATCTGCTCTCACTCCCTTCCACAGCTATCTATCTGCTCTCACTCCCTTCCACAGCTATCTATCTGCTCCCACTCCCTTCCACAGCTATCTATCTGCTCCCACTCCCTTCCACAGCTATCTATCAGTTCTCACTCCCTTCCACAGCTATCTATCTGCTCTCACTCCCTTCCACAGCTATCTATCTGCTCCCACTCTCTTTTGACTCCCTGTGGATTGAGGGGACAGACAAGAAAGTAAAGTTGAGACCACAATCAGTTCAGCCATGATCTTATCGAATGGCAGACAGGCTCAAAGGGCTGGATGGCCTACTCCTGCTCCTGAGTCCTATGCTCCTATGAGCACAACTTTGCCTCCTGTGCGTCTCCTCAACCAAGACCTGCAGTGCAGTGTTGGGAAATCTTGGAAGCCAAGTTGTGCCATTATTATAACATTTTACGTGTCAGAATGAGTTCCACAATGACTTCCAGCACCTGCTCCAGCCACAATGCTCCTTTGCTTTAAATAATGTGGTTAGCTTTAACTGTGTGAGCATGTCATGATTTTGGGGACTCTACTGAGGCGTGCAGCTACTCAGCAATGCAGTTTGCACTAGCTACTAGTCTCCGCCCCTGTTTTTTGGCTGGAGGTATATTGAATTTAGCCCCCATCCGCAATGTCTGCCTGCTTAGATAGATATCTAAAAGATCCTGTGGCACCATTCAGAGCAAAGTATGGGACCATCCTGACCAACATTTATCCTTCAGTTAACAACTCCAAAAATGACTGATCATTTCTCCATTGTTGTTTGTGAGACATTGTTGTAAGCATACTGGCTGTAGAGTTTACCGACAGAGATTACACTTCAAACATAATTCACTGGTATGAAGAACTCTGGGACAACGTGAGGATGTGAAAGGCACCTTCTAAATATAAATTCTTTTTTATTTGATGTGCCCCAGAAAATCACCTTTAATTGTTTGAGGAGAGAGCAGGTTTAATGGATACATATTCAGAAATCACACAAACAGAAGGAAATGGAACAGCTCACAGCCAACATAAATAATCACAGTTTTGAGAACAATCTCTTGTATCTGTTCCAATATTTGTTCCTTCTGCAGTTCTGTGTGTTTTTGGAACATTAAGCTGAGGTAGATAGGTTGATTCAAAGTGCAGAGACTCGGTTAAACTTCAGACAGTTTTAAACCACACTCAACACTGCACAGAAAGTGTTAATCTTCATACATAATACTGTCCCACAAATAACAATAAAAGCCTTCATTCTTTGAAAGCTACATTTAAAGGTTATTTTCACTGCAGGATTTCTCTATTCGCTCCAGCTTACCCCTCTCCTAGTCACTCATCCAGACAGACATTCCACTACAGTACTGAGGGAGTGCTGCACTGTCAGAGGGTCAGTACTGAGGGAGTGCTGCACTGTCAGGGTCAGTACTGAGGGAGTGCTGCACTGTCAGAGGGTCAGTACTGAGGGAGTGCTGCACTTTCAGGGTCAGTACTGAGGGAGTGCTGCACTGTCAGAGGGTCAGTACTGAGGGAGTGCTACACGGTCAGGGTCAGTACTGAGGGAGTGCTGCACTGTGAGAGGGTCAGTACTGAGGGGGTGCTGCACCATTGGAGGGTCAGTGCTGAGGGAGTGCTGCACTGTCGGGGGTCAGTGCTGAGGGAGTGCTGCACTGTCAGAGGGTCAGTGCTGAGGGAGTGCTGCACTGTCAGAGGGTCAGTACTGAGGGAGTGCTGCACTGTCAGAGGGTCAGTACGGAGGGAGTGCTGCACTGTCAGAGGGTCAGTACTGAGGGAGCGCTGCACTGTCAGAGGGTCAGTACGGAGGGAGTGCTGCATTGTCAGAGGGTCAGTACTGAGGGAGTGTTGCACTGTTGGAGGGTCAGTGGTGAGGGAGCGCTGCACTGTCAGAAGGTCAGTACTGAGGGAGTGTTGCACTGTTGGAGGGTCAGTAGTGAGGGAGTGCTGCACTGTGAGAGGGTCAGTACTGAGGGAATGCGACACTGTTGGAGGGTCAGTACTGAGGAAGTGCCGCACTGTCGTAGGATAAATTGTTAAAGTTATCCCTATCATGTTAGTTTGAGGTCTAGTCCAATCAGTCTTGGTTTTGATCTTCCAGTAATTAAGTTGCCTGTTAAATCATTGTTCAAGCCAAGCATGAAGAATAGATAATATGCAGTAGACTGGAGAGTGACCACACCCTCTGAAGGCACATCTGATACCTATCAGGAGAAGAGATAAGGACAAATTAGAAAAGATTTAACTTAAGGGTTCAGTTGTGTAGTGTTTCTGCTACTGGCCAAGAAAGCTGAAGTGCTTAAATTGACAATGATGCTATCAGACTGTTGTAAAAAAGACAATTGGCTAGTGTCCTTTCAGGAAGGAAACCTGCCGTCCTTTCCTGTTGTGGCTTGTACATGATTCCGGTCCCACACCAATGTGGCTGACTCTTTATTGCCCTTTGCAGTGGCCCAACAGGCTGCTCGGTTGTGTGAAACCACTATTGTAGCAGTTTCAGAAGTGCCCATCACCACTTTCTCAGGACAGCCGGCGATGGGTAATAAACGTCCAGATCCCAACGATGAATAATAAGAACATTTTTTAAAAAGTATCAGCAGTGAATGACTTTTAAAATATGTTAATATTTAGGTGTGAATTACTTCTAGCTTCTTTCAGGTTCTCATCTTGCTGTTAGAATCCATAATCCATAGAATTCATAATGATTAACAATATGAAAGCAAAATATTGCAGATGCTGGAAAGCTGAAATAAAAACAGAAAATGCTGGAAAAACTCAGCAGGTCTGGCAGCGTCTGTGGGGAGAGAAGCAGAGTTAATGTTTCATGTCCGTATGACTCTTCAGAGCATTTATTATTAATCTTTAACTATGTACAGATCCCAGATGGGTGGAATTTTCTGTCCCTATGGGAACGGGTGTCATGGCAGGTGTGAGTGGACAATTTGGCGCGGAGACCAACCAGTTTGTGATTGTCCGCTCCGCCTGTCAGTGGCCGGGCCACCTTACCCTCTGCCACACGTCAGGAATGTCATTTTAATACATATACATATCACAGGCCTGCTCACTGGAATCAACCCCACCCATGTCAAATTTAAGACCACGTCCACAAGAGAAAGTGTACCAAGTGGGGATGGGAAGGGGGAGGTTGGGGAGGTCAATGTGGATGGGAGTGGGATTCTCGGAAAGATAGGGAATGCCCAGACTCACTTAGACATCCCAGAAAGAGAAGGAATTGGGTTGGTGGGTGACAGTGGGGAGGTGGAAGGTGATGCCAGTGGAGTCAACAGTGATGGGGGAAAGGACATGGGTGACTGGAGGAGGGGAAAGGATGGGGGGAGTTGAAGACATACTTCACGACAAACATCTTGCAAAATCAAGAGTGAGGTGAGCCTCGTGTTGGACGGACACAGGTGCTGTATGGGAGTGTGGTCATTGGGTGGGCGGAGATGCAGGTCAGCTCAGATGGACAACTGAAAGTGAACCCCAGCAGGCAGAATTGAAAATGTTCGGGTCAGTGAGGTGAGTGTGATGGAGGAAGGCTCCCCGTGAGTGGGAGAAGCTCACATGAGACTCCAACAGGCCCTGCCACACACACACTTCTCCCTCCAGAATCACTTGTGGTCCGGCTGTGTGCAACTGAACTACTAGTGGGGGGAGAGATGTGGGGGGAAATGCAGGGAGAGGACTCATGAAGCCTGTAAATGAAGCTGAAAGACAAATTACACATTATTCAATGAAAGTGAATATATTTTCAAATTATAAAGTGACAAAATGTGTTCACCTGTGCAACCAACTGTGATCAGAATCTCTTAACTTTTCTAGGCCTACCACTTCTGCTAGGTGCTGCCCTGACATTCACAGCAGGGGTGGAAACAGCCTGTGCAATGGTTGGCCCTGTTGCCTCTGATGCCGTCGGTGTGGGTCCTCTGGAGAGCTGAGGCCTTGAGGGTCCCACTTGCTTTGGCTGTCCTCCTGTGGGCCAGCTGCTCCCTCTGCGGTGACAGAGGATGAGGTTGAGGGGAAGTCACAGGCAAAAGGGACTCGGAGGGAAAGGACAGCTTCTGAGATTCCTGAGTGCATGACCCAGGGGTGTCCAGCTGCTGCTCCAACTCCCTTCGGGTGCCTGAGGGCCCGGGCCTGACTTCTTGAGGGGAAGGAGCATCTGGAGGGATGTTGCCACTGCAGGAACTGACCCATGGCTCCCCCGATGGAGTGCAGGTCTGTGCACATCTCCATGTTCTGCTGGACCAGGGTCTCCATGGCGTCCGCCATCCTTTCTATGGAGACGCCCGCGTGCGCACATGTGGGCACCACTTCATCAGAGAGCAGGCAGATGCACTCCTCCAACTCGCATGCCACTCTGTTGAGGGCTTCCAACAGCTCTGCGTGTGTTCCCCCGCCTTCTGCTGACTCTCCACGATGAGTTGGAAGGCTGAATCCAGAGGCTTGTCATCTGACTCAGACCTGACAGATGCCTCTTCCCTATCAGTCCTCCGAGTGCTGGGGAGCTCGCACAAACCTGCCTCCTCCTGCTGCGGACATGTGTCCATGCGGTTACCACCAGATTGTGAACCCGAGCCTGCTCTAGATCTAGGTCTCACCGAGGTGTGCGTCTCTGCGCTGGTGGAGGGTGTGGGTAAGCGCTGTGATGGGTCTTCCAGGCTGCTTATTTCCCAATCTTCAATGGAGGAGGAGTCCTCTTGGCTGGAGGTGAGGACCTGGATGGAGCTGAGGGACTGGCTGGCTGAGGGTGTTGGTCACTTGGCAGAGCTCCCTGTGAACCAAAGTAGAGATAATTAGTGCTCGGCAGCAGAGTCAAAAGCAGCAGAGAGAGAGAGAAAGAGCACTTACGTTTGCGTTGAGAGAGGGATTATGTGGTGCAGGATCCTCACGAGGGTGTTTACTGCCAACCTCACCATCACCACAGGTACAGTCCACGTCCTCACCAGTCAGCACAATGGCACACTCCTCAAAGTGAGTGAGGGGCCTAATGTGGGCCACTCCACCCCCTGGAGTGGGACCCCTCCCTGCTGTTGTGAGCCAGCTTCTCCTGCATGGAAACAGATGGAGAGAGTGTGAGCAGGACACATGGCACTGAGTGGAGTGTTTGTGTGGTGAGTGGAGCCATGGACAGGATGTGGACACGAGCTCCAGAGGATATGAGCCTGATGGAGATGTGAGGGTGTGTGTGAGAGTTAGTGGTGTTGCCCCTTGAGGTCTGAGATCCCTGTGGATGTGTGATGGGTTTGTGAGTGTGAGAGTTGAGAGTGATGAGAAGAGTGACTTACCCTGGTGGAATGGATGAGACCATTCACCCTCTTTCTGCACTAGTTGGCTGATCTCTTTTGTAGGGCATTGGCACTGACCACCGCTGCCCCTGCCTCCCATGTTGGATTAGTGACCTTGCTTGCTGGCCTTTGTTCAGGACAGGGGTAGAGGACATCATGGTGGGCCTCTACTGTGCCCAGTGGGCACTCGAGGGAGATGTTGCTAAATCTGGGGGCAGCATGTTTCTTCCCTTTGGCAGCCATCAGTTCACAGCGGCTTCCTATCCCTTGAAGAGTGCTGGCTCTGTGCAGGGGTAGCCTTTAAATATGGCACCTGGTTTACTGAAGGCCTGAGGTGATGGTGGGGCGGGTGAATGAGAGGACACCCCAGCAGTGACCCAGTGTGTTCCCCAGTAATGCAAGATTAATGAGATAGGATTGGGACAATATGGCGCAATAATCTGCCATTGCGGCCAGCGGGTAAGACAACCTTTTTCCAGCCCACTACCACACATAGTACAAATCTGGGGCAATTCTGCCCATTGTCATGCATGGTGCTGCTGCCATGCAGGTAGGCTGCTTCTAGAGTGTTCTCTATAGACTGTTCTCTCAATCTATTACTATTTGGCTCTATACGTCATACCGTGGGTGGTGCTATTCTTCAGTCCCACATTAACCCTTTACATTACAATGGCATGCTGCCACATACAATATCATACAACAGGTGGTAGAAGTCGTGGGTTTGTAAGGTGCTGTTGAAAGAGCCTTGGTGAGTTACTGCTATGCATCTTGTAGATGGTACACACTGCTGCTACTGTGTGTCGGTGATGGACAGAGTGAATGTTGAAGGTGGTGAATGGGATGCCAATCAAGTGAGCTGCTTTGTCCTGGACGGTGTTGAGCTTCTTGAGTGTGGTTGGAGCTGCATTCATCCAGGCAAGTGGAGAGCATTCCATCACATTCCTGACTTGTGCCTTGTAGATGGTGGACAGACTTTGAGGAGGCAGGAGGTGAGTTATTCTCTGCAGGATTCCCAGCCTCTGACCTGCTCTTGTAGCTACAGTATTTATATGGCTAGTCCAGTTCAGTTTCTGGCCAACGGTAATGCTCAGGATGTTGATAGTGGGGGATTCAGTGATGGTAATGCCATTGAATGTCAAGGGACAATGGTTAGATTCTCTCTTGTTGGGGATGGTCATTGCCTGGCACTTGTGTGTATGGAACACACAAGCCAAGCATGTTGGGTTAACTTTCCATTTCTGAAATGTCTTGAGGTTTATGGCATAAAAGGAGGCCATTTGGACCATCATATCTGTGCAAGCTCTTTATTAGAAAAAATTTAAACTAATCCCAATGCTTCATTCTCTCTTCCTCTCCCTCTATCTCACCATTTCCTCCATTTCAAACATTGATCCACCTTCCTCCTATAGTTTTTGCAGTCTCTGTCTCAATTCTTCCCTGTGGCAATATATTCACTGCAAAATAATATTAATATCTTTCCTCACTTCCTAAATTTTAAGGTGATGGGTCCTTGTCACTGATTTCCCAATCAGGAGAAACAGTCCTTCCCTATTCATCCTGTCAAAACACTTCAGAACTTTAAAAATCAGTTAAATTTTCTCTTCCCCTACTCCACTCTAATAGAAATATTTTTGAACCTTTTCTCATAATTATAGTTTCTCATTCTTGGCATTAACCTAATCAATCTGCACTGTACAATGGGCTTAATGTGCTTTTTACAAAGGCACAGCCAAAACTACCCACAGTTCATAAACTGGGCCCGAATTAATGATGTACAAACTTATCATTAGCTTATTACTCCTATACTCATTAGCTCAATTTATTTTTAGGAAATCATATACACGAACTTTCCATCTCTCTTCTTGCACATGCTTCAAACTATTTCTAGTCTACTCACATTTCTTGTTTTTCATTCCAAAGCGTATTACCTCATAATTTGCCACATGAAATTCCATCTGCCACTGAACTGCCCGTTCGCTATATCCTCCTGAAATATTTTGCAAATATGTTGGTGTCAGCCAAACTCCTACATATGCATTATCATTTCAGTATCATAGTTCTAAATGAAAGATAAATGTATGGATCCAGAACTGGCCCAGCAATATACCACATCCAACCTTCCTTCAAACTGAGCAGGAATTAACATTAACCTTACATTTTCTCTCCATCCACCAACTTTCGATTCATCTACTCCCTCTTTTACACCTGAGCTTTTGTAACAAGTCTCCTGTGAGATACCTTATTCAATGTGTTTTGAAAATCCATAAACATTTTAGTGCTAAACATGAATTTTGAGAGTTTGCCCAAAACTGGCATTAGATTACACAACACCATTAAATATCAAAAATAATTTCTGTGTGCATAAGCAGCAGCAGAATTAGAATAATCTGATGTTTTGACATTCTGTGTCACGTGAAGAGAAAGCATTTTCAAGACACAGGTTCACTCTCACTTAGTTCTCTATTGCAATATTCCGATGTGAAATTCCCAGTGGTTGATGTTTCAAAGTTCAGGAATCATCCCACTCTTGCATGTACATGGTACACCATTTATCTCCAGCCTTTCCAACCATTGGTCCACTGTCCCCTCGGAGATCACATGAAGGTTTTGAGTGGGAGGGGTGTGCAGCTGCCATCACCGCCCGCGCCACCTGCCCCTTTCCCCAGACCGCGGCTCCTACCAGCAATCTCATCCCCAGGGCACCACAGCCGATACTGAGAGTGAGCTGACAGACATCACGGTCAGGCCCATCCCAGGCATGTGCAACTCTCACTTATCAGTCAACAATTAGAAAACAAACTTCAACTATACTGCTGACAATGATTTTCAATTAATTTTCACTTTTTGGATCCAGCAATAAAATTTAGATTTATGGTGGCATAATATTTATTTCCTGTTCTTTGCTAAGCCTCTCTCTTGCCATCCAACATTGATTCTGGATGTCACATGCCCAGTGTCCAATTTGATTTAGTGGCACACGCAGGCATACAAGTTTCAATAGAGAGAGGCTCCCCCAGGTATCAGAGACGAGTGATCCGGGTATCGGAGATGGTGAGGGTTCCGGGTATCGGAGACGGTGAGGGATCTGGGTATCGGAGACGGTGAGGGTTCCGGGTATCGGAGACAGTGAGGGTTCCGGGTATCGGAGACGGTGAGGGTTCCGGGTGTCGGAGACGGTGAGAGATCCGGGTCTCGGAGACGGTGAGGGATCCGGGTATCGGAGACGGTGAGGGTTCCGGGTATCGGAGACGGTGAGGGTTCCGGGTATCGGAGACGGTGAGGGATCCGGGTATCGGAGACGGTGAGGGTTCCGGGTATCGGAGACGGTGAGGGTTCCGGGTATCGGAGACGGTGAGGGTTCCGGGTATCGGAGACGTTGAGGTTTCCGGGTATCGGAGACAGTGAGGGTTCCGGGTATCAGAGACAGCGAGGGTTCTGGGTATCGGAGACAGCGAGGTTATCCCGGTATCGGAGACGGTGAGGGTTCCGGGTATCAGGGGCAGCGAGGGCTCCGGGTATCGGAGACGGTGAGGGTTCTGGGTATCAGGGGCGGTGAGAGATCTGGGTATGGGAGACGGTGATGGATCCGGGTATGGGAGACGGTGAGGGTTCCGGGTATGGGAGACGGTGATGGATCTGGGTATGGGAGACGGTGATGGATCCGGGTATCGGGGACGGTGAGTGATCCGGGTATCAGGGGCGGTGAGGGATCCGGGTATGGGAGGCGGCGAGGGCTCCGGGTATGGGAGCCGGCGAGGGTTCCGGGTATCGGAGACGGCGAGGGTTCCGGGTATCAGGGGCAGTGAGGGATCCGGGTATGGGAGACGGTGATGGATCCAGGTATGGGAGACGGTGAGGGTTCCGGGTATGGGAGACGGTGATGGATCTGGGTATGGGAGACGGTGATGGATCCGGGTATCGGGGGCGGTGAGTGATCCGGGTATCAGGGACGGCGAGGGTTCCGGGTATCGGGGACGGCGAGGGATCCGGGTATGGGAGACGGTGATGGATCTGGGTATGGGAGACGGTGATGGATCCGGGTATCGGGGGCGGTGAGTGATCCGGGTATCAGGGACAGCGAGGGTTCCTGGTATCGGGGACGGTGATGGATCTGGGTATCGGGGACGGTGATGGATCTGGGTATCGGGGACGGTGAGGGTTCTGGGTATCGGAGACGGTGATGGATCTGGGTATTGGGGACGGCGAGGGTTCTGGGTATCGGGGACGGCGAGGGTTCTGGGTATCGGGGACGGCGAGGGTTCTGGGTATCGGGGAGGGTGAGGGTTCTGGGTATCGGGGATGATGAGGGTCCGGGTATTGGGGACGGCGAGGGTTCTGGGTATCGGGGACGGCGAAGGTTCCGGGTATCGGAGACGGTAATGAATCCGGGTATGGGAGACGGTGATGGATCTGGGTATGGGAGACGGTGAGGGTTCCGGGTATGGGAGACAGTGATGGATCCAGGTATGGGAGACGGTGATGGATCCGGGTATGGGAGACGGTGATGGATCTGGGTATGGGAGACGGTGAGGGTTCCGGGTATGGGAGACGGTGATGGATCCAGGTATGGGAGATGGTGATGGATCCGGGTATGGGAGATGGTGATGGATCTGGGTATCGGGGACGGCGAGGGTTCTGGGTATCGGAAACGGTGAGTGTTCCGGGTATGGGAGACGGTGATGGATCTGGGTATCGTGGACGGTGAGGGTTCTGGGTATCGGAGACGGTGATGGATCCGGGTATGGGAGACGGTGATGGATCCGGGTATGGGAGATGGTGAGGGTTCCGGGTATCGGAGACGGTGATGGATCCGGGTATGGGAGACGGTGAGGGTTCCGGGTATCGGAGACGGTGATGGATCCGGGTATGGGAGACGGTGCGGGTTCCGGGTATGGGAGACAATGATGGATCTGGGTATGGGAGACAGTCAGGGTTCCGGGTATCGGGGACGGTAAGTGATCCGGGAATCGGGGACGGCGAGGGTTCCTGGTATCGGGGACGGTGATAGAACTGGGTATCGGTGATGGTGAGGGATCCAGGTATCGGAGATGGTGAGGGATCCGTGTATCGGAGACGGTGAGGGATCCGGGTATTGGAGATGGTGAGGGATCCGGGTATCGGAGACGGTGAGGGATCCGGGTATGGGAGACAGTCAGGGTTCCGGGTATCGGGGACGGTAAGTGATCCGGGAATCGGGGACGGCGAGGGTTCCTGGTATCGGGGACGGTGATAGAACTGGGTATCGGTGATGGTGAGGGATCCAGGTATCGGAGATGGTGAGGGATCCGTGTATCGGAGACGGTGAGGGATCCGGGTATTGGAGACGGTGAGGGATCCGGGTATCGGAGACGGTGAGGGATCCGGGTATCGGAGACGGTGATGGATCCAGGTATCGGGGACGGCGAGGGTTCCGGGTATCGGGGACGGCGAGGGTTCCTGGTATTGGGGACGGTGATGGATCTGGGTATCGGGGACGGCGAGGGTTCCGGGTATCAGGGACGGCGAGGGATCCGGGTATCGGGGACGGCGAGGGTTCTGGATATCAGGGACGGCGAGGGTTCTGGGTATCGGAGACAGTGAGGGTTCTGGGTATCAGAGGCGGTGATGAATCCAGGTATGGGAGACGGTGAGGTTTCCGGGTATTGGAGATGGTGATGCATCCGGGTCTGGGAGACAGTGAGTATTCCGGGTATGGGAGACGGTGAGGGATCCGGGTATGGGAGACGGTGAGGGTTCCGGGTATCGGAGACAGTGATGGTTCCGGGTATGGGGGACGGTGAGGGCTTCGGGTATCGGAGGCAGTTAGGGATCCGGGTATCGGAGACGGTGAGGGATCCGGGTATCGGAGACGGTGAGGGATCCGGGTATCGGAGACGGTGAGGGATCCGGGTATCGGAGACGGTGAGGGTTCCGGTTATCGGAGCCTGTGAAGGTTCCGGGTATTGGATTTAATGAGATCTGAGAGTGTGATTGCCCTGGTGCTTAAAGCAATGCTGCTTCTGCAGCACTGAAAATTCTTGATCTTATGCAGTACAACCTACTTATGCGGGTGACATCACTGGAAACAAGGTACCAAGCCAGGATGAATATTGAGCTTTGCACTTTATATATACATATATATTTAATAAATTATTAATATAACACTATTTTAATAACTTTTATAGTTATTAGTTATTGTTATTAGAGCGGGTCATGGAATTTTTGTAAAGAGAGACGTTGGGTGCCTCAGGTGCACGAAGGTTGAGACTGCCCTCGTTTAACTAACACAAGAACTAAACGGTGGAGATTGCTTCAAAGTCTTTTCAGGGCAATATGATACGTAACTGTAGTGGGAGTGTAAAATCATGCAGGTCAGTTCAATATTATGTGCCCCACAGGAATGTTTCCAATTGAATTTCATGACAATGGAGCTGCTTACTGTACTACCTTCAATGTTTTAGACTTTGTGTCGTGGTATTGGCTGTAGAGTGCTCAGGCATTCTATCTTCAAATGTATTATTCATCTTTTTTTTATTCCATTCAATCTGCAAGATCTCTTCAGTATATGCAAGCTTTTAGCTGTCAAGAATTGTTACTATACATGTTCTCAGAGCTCATCTTACCACGCATTATATAATTAAACTCGTGCCTGGCTAACAACAAGAGTTAAAAATGCAGTTTGCAATCACACAAAAACAGAAAGAGATTTCATGAACAGGAAAGGGTCACTGGAACAAGCCCACCAACCTATTTCCCTACCGGCTGCATTATTCCCAACAATTCACAAACAGATCTAGTTGTTTATTAAACCCAATTTCACTCTCCACTGAAATGCCTTCCATTTTGAGGATAGAATGCCTGAGCACTCTACAGCCAATACCACGGCACAAAGCCTAAAACATTGAAGGTAATACAGTAACCAGCTCCATTATCATGAAATTCAATTGGAAACATTCCTGTGGGGTGTGTAATATTGAACTGACCTGCATGATTTTACACTCCCACTACAGTTACGTATCATATTGCCCTGAAAAGACTTCCCTACTAACTTAATCCTTGGGCCTTTTGTCTTTGGATGACAAAGTTCTGCCTTACTGCCTCATTTTCAAACTTCCGCTCTTGGTACTTGACCCCTTGACCTTAGCAAACACTGGTTTTATTTCATCTGACCACCTCATGATCTTGAAACTTTTGGTGTAAACCAAAATTCTCAATCATGTATATTTTGCGCTAAACCTTTATTTCATGCAGCTAACTTTTAAAATAAAGTTATAGCATCAAAATTGTTACTTCTAGGGTTGCCAATCCTCCAGGATTGGCCTGGAGTCTCCAGGTATTGAAGATCAATCTCCAGGACACTGCTGTGTGCAAATCCTGGGGAAATATCATAGGGGCATTAAAAAGATGTATTTTAAAAAATTTTCTTTGAACATTTCTCTTTACAAGATATAAAAATATTGAAAATGGGGAAAGGAAGGCTGTTTGGCTGACAGTCAAGCATCATCTAATTGGGTAATCAGTCCTTGTTTTCTGTTGACGTAGGAAGGCATTATGTCACAAGGATGGATGTGTTAGCCAATGAATGGCTGGAGTGTGGGGGGCAAGTCATGTGATGAAACCTCCAGGAAAACAGATTGTACAACACAGAAACAGGCCACTCAGCCAACCATTGGAGTCTCTTCTAACCTTTCCTCATCTAATTCTATCAACATGACCTACCCATCGATTCCATTCTCTCTCATATACTTATCCCTTAAATGCATCAAATTGCAATATTAAGGCAATTAAGTTATCAGTATTGCTGATTTTAGATGTGATCGACTAGTAATTTCCTGATAGACATTTTGAAAATGAAAATAGAGACACTAGGGCCACTTAATGAACTAGCTAATAAACAGAGGGCTGATCAATCCTGATCAACTTTCACTTACCATATGTGTGCGGGATATTGGCAGCAGTTTAATGCTGAATATTCATGTTCAGTGGTGACTGGGTTGATCCCATTAATACCATTGTACCCAAATGTTAGAAATCCACAGGAGCACAGAATTCTTTCTGTATTATTTTCAGGACTATGGGGCTTTATTACTTTAAGCCTTTTTACTAAATGGGTAATTTCATGTAACAGGAGCTGTGACTTATTACCTCACGAAGAACCAATTTGTTCTGGACCTCCTGATAGAAAATAAAAATCTTCTGGGTGGAGAGGGAGAGGAAGGGAGGGAAATCATCATGTTGAAGGGAGAGGGTGAAAGATGAGAGGAAGAGAAGGAGAAAGGAAGCTGGCAAGCAAGGGAATCTTCACTTCAAATCCAATCATCTAAGTTAAGAGGTAAGCAGACAATGAAAAGACAATGAATGGCTTAATTACTTTCATGTTTAATGTACTTTTCAAGAATTTTTTCTATCATTTTTATGAGTCATTTGGTCCAAATCAGATTATCTTTAACGTCTGGCCAGAGTTTTAATATACCTGATGGAGCTTACCCTGTGTCTCTCATTAACTAGAAATTTAGCCGGACTGACTTCAACTAAGTCAAGCATATAACCGAAACAGTCATGTGAGTGCATCCAGCTTCCCTGAGTCCAAGCCACTAAGGTTTGGTGGAATAATTTACTGAAACAAACAGTATCCTAAGAATATATCCAGACATAAAGATAGAGGTCAGTGTGGTGGAGGATTTACTAATGACCACATGATCCCTGCAGATATTGGGAGTGGATTGATTACTACATTTCTAGTAATTTGATGGTGCACAAACTCTGGGAACGTGGAATCAGGTTTGATTAAGTAATTACATTTTTAATTGATAAAAATCTCCAACAACAATTGTAACCTGAAGGAATGAGACACCACACTTGTAAACGTTAAATTTCTGTGCCAGAAAGTTGGTTGTCAGTTATTAAGATATACCATATCATCAAAAATCCATTTGGACTTGAATATACTATCCCTAATTTTTTCTGGCGTATTTAATGGGTATCTGGTAGGTGTCTACCACAGTTTCATGCCTTTTATTTATTTCAATGGTGAGACTCTTTGGTGAGGTACCGGTGTAGCAAAGCTTGTGGATGAACAGGGCAAATTGTACAGCAACATCTGGATTTCATTGTTTAACTGTGCCTGTGCAGGTGCTGCAAGACGCTGGTCGATTCCCTCCTTAATAATGATGAGCACTGATACCCTCATTGTTATTGCTATCACAAGATTCACACCAATAAAATTAATTTGCCATTTACATGCCCATTTCACAGGCTGTTACTGTCGTCTTATATTTAGTCGTAATCCTCCTCTATGTTGAGCGCACACATATTAACATATGTAAATGAGGCTGATCGAGGAGGTCCACACTGACTAAAAGCGCGAATGGTTCTGTGGGATCTTTGCCTTCTCTGCTGCACTTTTGATCAAGCTTGCACCCAAATGAAAAATCTTCATGGGCTCCATAACAAGCCCACAGCTAAATTCGGTATCGCAGCCTCACAATGTCTGAGCCATGGATTGTGAGGTTCCAAAATGTTGTGTTCGCTGATGTTAGTATTGGTTTCTAGTTTGTACCCTGTGTTATATTTACTCTATACTCAATATAAAACCATATTCATTTTCTGTCAATATAAGTTACTGAGAGAAAGTAAAATACTGCAGATGCTGGAAACCTGAAATAAAAAACAGAAAATGCTGGGAAATCTCAGCAGGTCAGGTAGCATCTGTGGAGAGAGAAACAGAGTTAGTGTTTTAGGTCATCAACCTTTCATCAGAAAGGGGCCTCAGTACCGCACTGAGTGTCAGCCTTGATTTTTATACTCAAGTCTTGGAGTGGGACTTGAACCCAGATTCAGAGGTGAGAGTGTTACTGAGTGAGCCACTGCTGGCACACAGACACTCTTACCTTATAATGAGCATAGAGCTGTAGACAATCTCCACTCTGCTAATTCCTCTGGCTGTTGGCCTGTTGGGGCTTTCCCTGCTAACGGTCTCACTGTTTCACTGGGCACAACACCAATGGTTTCATTCACTATTTGGATTTGAATGACCCTTTATGTGTTGCACAAGGAAGTTCTGAAAGTTTTTAGAGAGTTCCAGCACGATGTTTAAATAGCATGTGAGCAACACTTTTCCACACTCGGCAAATTGAAGAGAGATGCTGTGGTAGACTTTAAAATACATTACGCATTATGTACCAAATGGCCTGAAGACTTGGCTCTCAAACTGTAACCAGCACTGTGTAAATCGTTAGCTGCTGCAGTGGATGGACAAGGAGGTTGTCTAGTTTATGGATTCAATATATATGTTTGCCATGATGCTAAATTATTATAACAGAGTTCAGAAAACTTGCTTGTGTTATCAGTTTAAAGGAAAGTGCTTCTTATTCTGGATTTAAACCCGGTCACAAATTTAAATTAACTTGAGAATGAGTATAGCACAATACAGACATTGATGAAAGGAGAGTGAAAACAGCTGGAATTTGTTAAAGTATATTTCTAAGTTTAGTGCTTATTTGGAATAAATGAAACCTAATCGATATACATTTAGCCCTATTTATAAAACAAACCTGAGGACATGACCTCAGTCCAGATTATTTTAAAAGAGCAGTAATCAAAACCCTTCAGCAGGTTTGTAGTTCTTGAGCGATGTTAGAGGCATTTTGGGCAAATTTCATGTTGGTGTTTATGCACCACATGAGCCTTATCCCACTCCGCCACCCCATCTCACCCTATCAGCGTATCCTTCTATTCCTTTCTCCTTCATAAATTTATCTAGCTTCCTTTTAAATGCACCTATTATATTTGCCCATGTTCAGGTGACCAGATTTTCAAAAGTCAAAACTGGGACAAATTGGGAAAAATTTTCCCCCCATCGGTGGGGGAAGTGCAGGATTGGGTGGGTGCCCCTCCCATCAGCACCCCCGAATGGGGGCACGCGCCATTTTACGTGGGCAGGCCAATTAAGGCCCACCCAGCGTGACGTCTGCCAGGAAGCGCTGAGCGCTCCTTGTGCGGGCAGGGGGGAGGATTCCCTCAGCCGGGAGTGAGCTCTTTTGTGCATGTGCGTGAAAGAGCGCACAGGTCTCCCTGAGGCTAAGTGCTGCCTCAGGGAGATCAGCTCAGAATTAAAATTTTTAATACAAATGATAAAAACATTTCCCTGACAAGTCCCCTCATGTGACACTGTCATATGAGTTGGGACATGTCCTTCACTTTTATTGAAAGGTTTGATAAAAATTAAAATACCCTCATGAAATCTCATCCCGCCTGTGGATGAGGTTTGATGCTTTTTCTGAAGCCCACCAGGGCTCCCGCCAGGGCTCCCGCCAGGGCTCCCGGCCTGCCCGCCAGCCTTAAAGTTAGACGGGCAGGTCCATTAATGACTTTAATTAGTTTTTCAATGGCCTCAACAGGCCGTTGACAGATTGGCGGGCACACAGCTGATTCGGCTGCGCCCCGGCCGAGCTGAAAATGGAAATGACACGGGATGATGTTGGGAATTCCGCCCGACATCATCCCGCATCATTTTACACGTTGGCAAGTGGGCCCCGCCCCCGCTCGCCGACCGGAAGATCCTGCCCATTGAAAAGCTGTTGGAGGGTGGGGCTTTGTAATGATTGACATGCAGAGTGGCCAGTGGCAGGTGTCTGGGGGAGGGGCAGTTGAAGGTAAGAGGTCATGTGATAACATCTCCTGGAATAGGTCCAGCCAAAGTTGAGAACCCTATTCCGTCGATCTTGAGTTACTTAGAAATGCCAATCAATCCTACACCAATCAGATGGTGTAGGAGGGAGGGTTTATGATATCTGGATCATTGGGATCTCTTCCGGGGCAGGTGGGACCTGTACAAGAAGGACGGGTTGCATCTAAACTGGAGGGGCACCAATATCCTGGCTGCGAGGTTTGCTAGTGTCACTCGGGAGGGTTTAAACTAGTATGGCAGTGGGGTGGGAACCAGAGCAATAGGTCGGCAGGTGAAATAAATGACTGGGAACCAGTGAAGTTGGCCAGTAGGACTAAGAGGAAGAGCAGGCAGGGAGAAATTACTGAAAACAGTGGGACTGGGGGTCTGAAATGCATTTGTTTCAATGCGAGAAGTATAACAGGCAAGGCAGATGAGCTTAGAGCTTAGATTAGTACTTGGGACTATGATGTTATTGCTGTAACAAAGACTTGGTTGAAGGATGGACAGGATTGGCAGATAAACGTTCCAGGATTTAGATGTTTCAGGCAGGATAGAGAGGGATGTAGAAGAGGTGGGGAAGTTGCACTGCTGGTTAAGGAGAATATCACAGCTGTACGACAGGAGGACACCTCAGTGGGCTCATGCAGCGAGGCAATATGGGTAGAGCTCCGGAATAGGAAGGGTGCAGCCACAATGTTGGGGGTTTATTATAGGCCTCCCAATTGCCAGCAGGAGATTGAGGAACAGTTAAGTAGGCAGATTTTGGAAAGATGTAAAAGCAATAGGGTTGTTGTGGTGGGTGATTTTAACTTTCCCTATATTGACTGGGAATCACTTAGTGCTAGGGCTTTGGATGGTGCAGAATTTGTAAGGTGCATCCAGGAGGGCTTCCTGAGACAATATGTAGATAGTCCAACTAGGGAAGGGGCAATACTGGACCTGGTATTAGAGAATGAACCCGGCCAGGTGGTCAAAGTTTCAGTAGGAGAGCATTTCGGGAAAAATGACCATAATTCAGTAAGTTTCAAGGTACTGGTGGATAAGGATACCAGGAGTCCTCGGGTTAAGGTGCTTAATTGGGGAAAGGCTAATTATAACAATATTAGGCAGGAACTGAGGAATCTAGACTGGAGGCAGATGTTTGAGGGCAAATCTACAACTGACATGTGGGGGGCTTTCAAACGTCAGTTGATGAGAATTCAGGACCGGCATGTTCCTGCTAGGATGAAGGATAAGTATGGCAAGTTTCAGGAACCTTGGATAACGAAGGATATTGTGAGATTAATCAAAAAGAAAAGGGAAGCATTCGTAAGGGCTAGAAGGCTGGGAACAGATGACGCCCGTGGAGAATATAAAGAAAGTAGGAAGAAGCTTAAACGAGGAATCAGGAGGGCTAAAAGGGGTCTTGAAAAGTCATTGGCAATCAGGATTAAGGAAAATCCCAAGGCCTTTTATACATATGTAAAAAGCAAGAGGGTAGCCAGGGAAAGGGTAGGCCCATTCAGGGACAGAGGTGGGAATCTGTGTGTGGAGCCAGAAGAAATGGGAGAGATACTAAATCAATACTTCTCATCAGTATTCACCAAAGGGAAGGACTTAGCAGTCGAATTGTCTAAGGAAGAGTGTGTAGATAGCCTGGATCATGTTGAGATCAAAAAGGAGGTGTTAGGCATCTTGAAGAATATTAAGGTGGATAAGTCCCCAGGGCCAGATGGGATCTACCCCAGAGTACTGAGGGAGGCAAGGGAGGAGATTACTGGGGCCTTGACAGAAATCTTTGTATCCTCACTGGCTACGGGTGAGGTCCCAGAGGACTGGAGAATGGCCAATGTTGTTCCATTGTTTAAGAAGGGTAGCAGGGATAATCCAGGAAATTACAGTCCGGTAAGCCTTACGTCAGTGGTAGGGAAATTATTGGAGAAGATTCTTCGTGACAGGATTTATTACCATTTGGAAGCAAATGGACATATTAGTGAGAGGCAGCATGGTTTTGTGAAGGGGAAGTCGTGTCTCACTAACTTGATCGAGTTTTTCGAGGAAGTGACAAAGATGATCGACGATGGAAGGGCAGTGGATGTTATCTACATGGATTTCAGTAAGGCCTTTGACAAGGTCCCTCATGGCAGACTGGTACAGAAGGTAAAGTTGCACGGGATCAGAGGTGAGCTGGCAAGATGGATACAGAATTGGCTTGGTCATAGAAGACAGAGGGTAGCAGTGGATGGGTGCTTTTCTGAATGGAGAGCTGTGACTAGTGGAGTTCCGCAGGGATCAGTGTTTTGACCTCTGCTGTTTGTAGTATCAGTAAATGATTTGGAGGAAAATGTAAGTTTGCAGACGACACTAAGGTTGGAGGAGTTGCGGATTAGTGAAGAGGATTATTAAAGGATACAATGGGATAAAGATCGATTGGAGACTTGGGCGGAGAAATGGCAGATGGAGTTTAATCCGGACAAATGTGAGGTAATGCATTTTGGAAGGTCTAATACAGGTAGGAATTATACAGTAAATGGCAGAACCCTTAAGTGCATCGACGGGCAGAGGGATCTGGGTGTACAGGTCCACAGGTCACTGAAAGTGGCAATGCAGGTGGATAAGGTAGTCAGGAAGGTATATGGCATGCTCGCTTTCATTGGCAGGGGTATTGAGTATAAAAGCTGGGAAGTCATACTGCAGCTGTATAGAACCTTCGTTAGGCCACACTTGGAATATTGCGTGCAATTCTGGTCGCCACATTACCAGAAGGATATGGAGGCATTGGAGAGGGTGCAGACGAGGTTTACCAGGATGCTGCCTGGTCTGGAGGTTATTAGCTATGAGGAGAGGTTGGAGAAACTCGGATTGTTCTCACTAGAGCGAAAGAGATTGAGGGGCAACTTGATAGAAGTTTACAAAATTATGAGTGGCATGGACAGAGTAGATAGTCAGAAGCTTTTTCCCAGGGTGGAAGAGTCAATTACTAGGGGACATAGATTTAAGGTGAGTGGAGAAAACTATAGAAGAGATGTGCAGGGCAAGTTTTTAACGCAGAGGGTAGTGAGTATCTGGAATTCGCTGCCAGAGGAGGTGGTGGAAGCAGGTACGATAGTAGTGTTTAAGAGTCAGCTTGACAAATACATAAATAGGATGGGAATAGAGGGATACGGACCCCGGAAGTGCAAAATGTTTTAGTTTGACAGGCAATATGATCGGCGCAGGCTTGGAGGGCTGGAGGGCCTGTTCCTGTGCTGTACTTTTCTTTGTTATTTTGTTCTAATATGTCTTCCCTGGAACACACTCCAAGCTTTCAAATAACCATTTCAATGTGCTGTAATTTTACATATTGCATGCTACTCTACTTCAGTACAATGTGCATTGAAACTGCACTCAGAACAGTGTTGTCAACAATGCAGCCGGTTAGTTACTGTTGAATACAGGTAGTTTTAGTTACAGTTGAATACGGGTAGTGTTAGTTACAGTTGAATACAGGTAGTATTAGTTACAGTTGAATACGGGTAGTGTTAGTTACAGTTGAATACAGGTAGTATTAGTTACAGTTGAATACAGGTAGTGTTAGTATGCAGCAGGAAGAATGCATTGATGAGCATTTATCAATTATCATTGAATATCATTTCCACAAATGTATTCATTTGTATCTGGTAACAGGTGCATTTTGAGTATTAGACACTTGGGTTACAATTCGTACCCCTGGTCCAACTTTACTGATGTTTAGCCCTAATCAAATAATTCTAAAGTTTAATAGAAGATTGATTGTGCAGTTGAGTTGCCTCCTGTGAACACACTGCTCCACCTCTGGAAGTCAACCTGACTGGTGAGATGGGAGTGTCTTAACCAGCAAAGTGATTGACAGCTCCTTGTAGCCACACTGCGAGGGTGACTTCCAGAGCAAGAGCCAATGGGATTGCTAAGGAGGAGGGCTGAGGGGCAGCGCGGTTATGGAGAGCCAGTAGCAGGTTGGGATGTGAAGCATGTACTGTGACATCAGGAGAGCTGGGTAAGTGTCTGGCTGGGTACTGCGAGGACATTTAAAAGGCATCAGCAGCAAAGGACCTGTCAGCGCCAAAAAGCTGGTGATAACCTTCTTGGACTGAGCTCCTGCTTTTCCTGGCAATGCGACGGCCATTGCTGAACTGCTGATGAATCCAGAGTGGAGCTGGCCCCAATTCCCAGGGTGCAGCCCAGTACAGGGGTTTTTTTTTTTGCTGACAGTAAACTGAACGCGAGGGGTGGGTTAAAGGGGAGGGACCTCAGTGGAGCCGAAAGGCCGGACACTTGAGCAATTTGGAGGAAACTGTCAGAACACCAGGACGTTTAGTATAAAACTTGGACTGTCCCAGCCAAACCATGATGTCTGATCACCTTAGCCCATGTTAACGGAGGAATTTAGATTTTTAAAATAAATGGAAGTCAATCTCATGAAAGGTTCACATTTTAAAAGTTATAGTGAGCAAAGAATTCCAAAGAATTAAGTAATAATAAAGCTATACAGATAACTCAATGAGATAACATATGAAAAATTGTGGATTTCTTTGGGTTCTCTATCAACAGCAGAGCAGATGAGATTTGTATCTAACGACTAAAACATGTTCGATAAAATATCAATGAATCTGATTCTGGAAGTACTACAAAATATTTACAGAATAAATCCAGACTATTGGGACCAATCATTCCATGCTAGCGTTTCTGCTTATAAACCCCAATGCTTTGTTTGATTTTAATTTAAGACTTTATTAACATATGTCACTAATTTTAATGATTTGTGTATCTGTATCCAGATCTGTATTGTGTATCCAGATCCCTCAGCTCCTCTACTCCATTTCAACTCTTATTTTCCAAAGACTCTGTGTCCTCCTTATTCTTCCTACCAAAATGTACCGTCTCACATTTATCTATGTTGAAGGTCTTTTGCCAATTACACACTCATTCTGCAATTTAAAATGTCTTCCTCTATATTGTTGCAGTCCTCCCTCTGTATTAACCACATCCACTAAATCAATGTCTCCTGCAAATTCTGAAATTGTACTGCCGATTTGTGAATCTAAAACGTTTATGTACAGGCTCCCAGCATTGATCTTTGTGAAACATCATTTCCGAACTTTTGTCAGTCTGAGTGATTACCTTTAAGCCCTACTCCCTGTTTTCTGTTTTGCAGCTAGCTTGCTATCCATTCTGTTACTTGTCCCTGACTCTACATGTTCTGATCTTAGCTTACTATGCAGTATCTAATCAAAGGCCATTTGAAAGATTATGTCTTCTTTATTATTCTTGGTTATCCTTTCTGTTGCTTCTTGAAAGAAGGCACGAAGGCTGGTGAGACATGATCTTCTATTTTGGATCAGACTAACTCTTCATTATAGTTTCAAGATGTTTTTCTATTCATCTTTGAATAGCGATGCAATTATATGTTCTAGCATCAACATTAGGCTAACTTTAATAAACTTGTGGTACTGGATGGGTTTCTTGTAAGAAATAGTAAACTTTATTTACAGAGTTCCTGATGAGGCTACAACTTGTACCAGGACCAAGGCTAGAAAGCTCCACCCCTAAGATTACCCACACTTAGGGCTGATTTGTCTGTACAGTCACATGATCCCCATAATAGATAAAAGGCTTTACTTACAATTACTACATTCCTCCCCCTTTAATTTTGTTTTACCACTCTTATCTACAATAATATCTTAACTCCTATCATGTACAAATATATACAGTTCATGAAATTATAGTTTTAGTCTTTGAAGTGGTTTTCTGATTTGGGTAGGGTAATGTAACTCTATGACTTGAGACTCTTCCATTGAATCGGCTTGATCAGAAGCTGCAGCATCAGGTATATCCTTAGACAATGGCAGTTCAGAATTAGTTACTTCAACAGAGACATCAGGTATGTCTGTTCTTTGCCGATCAGGCACCTCAGGAAATAAAAGTTTGACTTCTATTTCAGGTGGAATAACTGGTTGTCGCAGTGTCCCCCTAGTTCTGAGATGATCCATGTGTTTCCTAACAATCCTGTTTTCCACTTCCACTTGGTATGATAAAGGTCCTGTTTCAGAGACAATTGTCACAGGAACCCATCTTGGTCCAGTTACAAAGTTTCGTACAAAAACTGTCGCTCCCACAGTAAATTTGGGGTCTTTACTGTGAACTTCATGATTCACTACACTGGTTCTCCACCTTCCTCTCTGAGTTAGGGAATACTAGGGCTTAATCTTATATGAAGGTGGTGTTTCATTAGCAATTCAGCTGGTGTTGAACCCATAGTTGCATGAGGAATCATGCGATAGTTGAAAAGAAATTTAAAATTCATGTTTCTAATGTTCCATTGGATAATTTCTTCATGCCTGTTTTAAAGGTTTGTACTGTGCTTTCTGCTAACTCATTGGATGAAGGATAATAATGGTACTGTTCTGACGTGTTTAATCTCATTTTGGTTCAGAATCTCTGGAACTCCATACTAGTGAAAGCAGTGCCATTATCCGACACAATAACTCCTGGTGGGTCATGTACTCTAACAACTTTTCAATAGTTGCACATGATATAGGTGATCACATTTCATACACATCCATCCACTTTGAATGTGCATTGATGATCACTAAAAACATGGTACCTAAAAATGGACCGACATAGTCTATATGTAGTCTAACCCAGGATTGACTAGGCCACTCCCACGGATGGAGTGGAGCTGAAATTGGCAACTTCTGTTGTTGCTGACACTGGAGACATTGTATAACCATTTTTTCTATATTACTGTCTACACCTGGCCACCAGATATAACCTCATGTGTGTATCTTCATTTTCAAAATGCCTGGATGTGCACTATGAAGCTCTGTCAATAGTGGTTCTCCTTCTTGTGAAAGGACGATGATTCTTGCTCCCCATAACAAGATACCATCTTGACAACTTACTTCAGATTTACGGGCATAGAATGGTTTTAACTCTTCAGAGACTTGTGCTCTGGCCCTGTGGTGAAGTGTCAACCATGCAAATATTGATGGAACTCCTTAACTCCAAATATGACAGAGAAGCCCTCTTTTTCAATTTGTGAGCAACCTTTTTTGGCTGTAGAGAGGGTTCTGGAGATGTAACCTATTGGCCTTTCAGATTTGGTTTCTGTTTCTTCTTTTTGTGTTTGTCACAGGATTTTGTCTCATCCTTCATTCTCATTTCACAGTCGGCCAAATTTCTCTCCAGTGAAATCTTAACTTGGTTCAGTTCGGGGTTGAGCTACCCATTGGCATCTTGGAAAGTTCCATGACTTTTCCTTCTAATGCCTCTTTTGTCTCAATCAACTGATTCTTCAGTTCTTCTGTCTCCTTTTTGTATCTTTGGGCTTCCTCTTGGAACATCAAACATTGTCGAGTTTTTTCTGCCAACTGTTTCTTGAGTTGGTTCAGAGTGGCACTGCATTTGTTTAGCTTCTTTTCATGATTTTCCCATGGAACCAATTCTAACCTGAGGGATCCTTGCTTCCTCTGATGGTCCTTCAGTTCTTTTATCTCATTCCAAAAGACACCATCATATTCCCTTGTCAACTCAGGATTTCTTCCTGTCCTGACCTGAAAAATTCCTGACTAGTTGAGCTTAATTTCCTTCAACTAATCACGGTCCTTCTCCTGTTACAATTATTGGCAGCTGGGCTGTCTGTTGCCTGTAGGTACAGAGGTGATGCCTTTCACCTGTATTGCCTCTCCAGTATACATTTTTAGCTGAGCAGCGATTTTCTCCAAACTCAATGGCTGGTACCTTCCCTGAGGTATTGAAAGGTGTTTTCTCCCACCACTGTGGTCAATGCTCCTGTGCCCACCTCCATGAGCAGAGGCTTTCCATTTACTTGAAGCGTAACAGTGATTGGTTCAGTTTTCCTGCCCTTCAGATTGTGTAGGGAATAACCATCAGCCTCAGTAGCTTCTGACTCATCCATATTATGCACCTCATTTAACTTGACCTGCTGTCCGATTGGCTATCTTGATCTTGCCCTACACTGTTTAACAACATGCCCATTTTTGTGACAGTAGTGGCATTCTGCCTCTTTAAATCTGCAGGTTTTGGGTATATGATTACCCCGACATCAGTAACATTTCAATTTCTGAGTTACTGGTGAGCTGTTTCCAGTATTTATTTTTGTTTTTCACGCAGTAGGGACAGTGTCTCACTTCATTGTAGCCTCCCTGGTCTTTGTGCCATGTCCTGCTGCAGGTTCCCACCCTAACTGAAGAATGGCACCATGTTGCACACTCTGCAGAGCCTGCGAGTCCCTCTCAGCACTTTCCATTGCCAGCACTATCTCCATGGCGCGCTACGCTTATATTAACTTTTGCAAGTAAACGGTGCTGAATGGCATCGTTGTGTACACCACAAATCAAACGATTTCGCAACATGTCATTTAGAATCTCACCAACGTCACATTGCTCCGTTAACTGTTTTAACTTCATGATGTACATTGTGATAGACTCACCAGGAGCCCTTACTCTAGAGTTGAACTTGAATCTATGGTTTAGGCTGAAAATGTCCTTTCACGAGGTCTACTCGCTCGGTGAGGGATCTGGAATTTGGTGCGTTCGGAGCCGTCAGACTAGGGATTTGGTTGTAGGTTTTGCTCCCACAGACACGTAAGAAAATTGCAGTCTGTTTCTCCTCCGCCATTATTTCGTTAGCTACAAAGTAGAAACCTAATCACTCTATGTACTGACTCCAGTCCTCGATGGACAAGTCATACCAGTCAATTCTGCTGAAGAGTGGCATGACTGGTGAGGATACTTTTCTTTCTTCCCTTAAAAATTGAAATAGTCACAGTCACAAGGCGAGGTGCAGCGTCGGAGCTATTTATCCTCCTCGCCAATTGTAATAAACTTGGAATACAGGGCTGGTTTCTTGTAAGAAACAGTAAACTTTATTTATAGAGCTCCTGATGAAGCTACATGCTTGTTCCAAGACCAAGGCTAGAAAACTCCGCCCCTAAGATTACCTGCGCTTAGGGCTGATTCGTCTGATTCCTATAACAGTATGAAAGGTGCAACTTAGAATTACTACACCAACTCACAACAGACGTGCATCATCATCACAGACTGATAACCAGACTTATTAATTTAATGTAGTCAGACAATGAGATCTAATTCATTCCACAACGTTTAATGTTTTAATGCACTAAATATAAAGTACACACTAAATACTACTAACAGCTCTAGCCGGTATCTAACAAGCTCCTTAAAGTAAGTTCTGAGTTTTGACCAAATTAATGAGTGTCAGCATTTGTCATCATTACTCCTCAGAAGCAGTCAGAAAAAAGTTACACCTTGTTTAATGAGTTGTAACTGGGCTTTTAATGATGTGCAAGGTTCATAATAACTGCTTAATAACCTCACTAACCCTGAAAAACTAATTTTATATTTGTGGAATGTCAAATTTCTTCATTATGATTTTTTTAAAAGCCGCATGTTCGTAGAATACTTATTTTTAAAGTTTGTTAATGAAATTTTGGATTCTAGATTTAATGTCATATGTGCGCCATCATTACTTATTTCACTCTCTGCAAAATTATAATTAAAAGTGAAAAATTCAGTGCATTTTACTTCCTGCTTTGTTGTCCGTGAGAATACTCCAATGTGATTGGCTGCTTACCCTGGTTAATGACATCACTCCTGCTGGAGGCCTGAAGATCCCCTTGACTTGGTTGCGAGATTCAAATTAACATTGGGAAAAGAGAAATTCATGCCACAGTGATCAATAGATCTTTGTTGACAGCTTTCTTTGAGGAAAGTAGTGAACGCTATCACTTCATCACTTCATTGCTGATCGTGAAATCTGAGCTTAGATTTTTAAAAATGTTATAGGCGGTGCTTCTCCATCTTTCACTGCCCATTGATCTCAGATGGAGCAGCAGTAAGCACTGGGGAATGGGACTAGGTGCTGAAACAAATGGCTACTCTTGGATAGAGCAGCTGCAGTCAGGAAGTGAGATATCTCAGGGAATATTTAACATCAATCATTTTTGTAAGAAGTATGCCTCAGATAAAACCAGTAAAAAGAATATATTTTATAAGTGCAGCAGGGCTTTGTCAGTATTCTGATATAAACATGACGTTCAGGTTTTTATGCAGGCAATTAAATTATTCACAAGCACATGGCGATGAAATTCAAGTGATGAGGAATTAAAATCTCTTAGGGCAGGATTTTGCCCTTGGCGGGGGTGCTCAGTGGGGGCAGGTGGTTCCAAACACCGCCCACAATCGGCTCCGCACCGCGATTTCACGCTGGTGGGACTATTAAGACCCGCCCAGCATGGAACGCGAGCGGCAGCGCTGAGCGTTGTCTGTGTGTGTGGGGGGAGGAGGGCGAGCAGGACTAACGCGATCTTCATGTATGTGCGCGAAAGAGCGCTTCAATCCTGCTGAGGCACGGAGCTGCCTCAGGGAGATGAAGCGCTGTTTAAAAAAAAAATAAAGGAAATAAAATTGTCATAAAACATGTCCCTTCATATGACTGTCTCGCAGGAGCAGGGACATGTTTTTACGTCAAAAAAAAATTTTTAGTTTATTTTTTATTTGCTTTAGGAAACCTCATCCCACCTGTGGATGAGGTTTCCTAAAAAATGTAAAGGCCACTTGGCCTTTTCGCCTGCCCAACAACAGTAAGGTTAAATTTGAATTAAATTAGCTTCTTAATGGCCTTAATAGTCATTTTAATTGTCGGCGGATGCGCTGCTGACTCTGGTGTGTGCCCGCCGAGCAAAATATCACGAGAGTGCACGATGACATCAGGACTTAAAAAACTGCCCTTCAAAATTTAAATCGAAGATATTGATTGAGGTGGGAGCAACTAATGGAGGTGGTTTAAATGTTTACCAGTTCCAACACTTCAGCAACGCTGAAATTTTTGCTGCTGGACCTGAGTCTCAATCAGCTGTAATATTGTACAAAACATGAATATAATATTTCCAGAGGCACCATGTTCAGTAAATCTCCCTTCATATATTTGTTCTCCGATTTGGTGCTGTGCTTGTAATACGGTCAGCGGAAGCTTTCTATTGGGGAAGAATTCACTAACACTTGTTCAGGGAATGGGGATCATGTTGATTAGTTACCCCCCACCCAATGGAAGAGCTGAAGTCAGCTTGCAAACTTTGTTCTGTCTATCAATCTCCAGGATTGGTGTGTGCAGCCCGGTGCTAATGCCACAGCTGACTGGCTGCATGTCCAGCAGGGGGGCCAGTGTGTGCAAGGTTAGCATCAAGTAAAGCTCGTCTGCAGGGCTTAAACCAGCTCATATCTCTTAAAGAGCAGGTGTGTTCTGGCTGCAGCAGGTGCTAGAAGTGGCTGCAAAATGGTTTCTGAGCAGGAAGAAAGTAGAGCGATGGAACAATAGGTCAAAGAGTGGGACATCCAAATTTTCCAGTGCAGCACTAAAGGACTAAGTGCAAGAGGAGGAAAGAGAAAGGGGGGCTATGCTTTAACAGGGACCAAGAGGCCATCCAGACATATATGGGGAATGCAGTGGGAGCAGATCGTTGCAGAGATCAAGGTCAAGAGTCTTGCCCCATGACCAAGAAGTTTACTGGAACAAGCAGATGAGCCCATGGTTTAATGTCTCATCTGGAGGATAGCACCTCTGACAGTTCAGCACTCCCTCATTACTGCCCCCCTGACAGTGCAACAATTCCTTAGTACTGACCCTCTGACGGTACAGCATTCCCTCAGAACTCACCCTCCGACAATGCCGCACTCCCTCAGTACTGACTCTCTGACAGTGCAGCACTCCCTCAGTACTGACCCTCTGACAGTGCAGCACTCCCTCAGTACTCACCCTCCAACAGTGCAGCGCTCCATCAGTACTGACCCTCTGACAGTGCAGCACTCCCTCAGTACTGACCATCTGACAGTGCAGCACTCCCTCAGTGTTGACCCTCTGACAGTGCAGCACTCCCTCAGTATTGCCCCTCCAACAGTGCATCACTCCCTCAGCACTGACCCTCTTGACAGTGCAGCACTCCCTCAGTACTCACCCTCCGACAGTGCAGCACTCCCTCAGTACTCACCCTCAGACAGTGCATCACTCCCTCAGTACTCACCCTCCGACAGTGCAGCACTCCCTCAGTAATGACCCTCTGACAGTGGAGCACTCCCTCAGTACTGACCCCCTGACAGTGCAGTGCTCCCTCAGTACTGACCCCCTGACAGTGCAGTGCTCCCTCAGTACTGACCCCCTGACAGTGCAGCGCTCCCTCAGTACTGACCCTCTGACAGTGCAGCGCACCCACAGTACTGACCCCCTGACAGTGCAGTGCTCCCTCAGTACTGACCCCCTGACAGTGCAGTTCTCCCTCAGTACTGACCCCCTGACAGTGCAGCGCTCCCTCAGTACTGACCCTCTGACTGTGCAGCGCATCCACAGTACTGACCCTCTGGCAGTGCAGCGCTCCCTCACAACTGTCCCTCTGACAGCGCAGCACTCCCTCAGTAATGCCCTCCGACAGTGCAGCACTCCCTCAGTACTGACCCCCTGACAGTGCATCACTCCCTCAGTACTTTCCCTCCGATAGTACAGTGCTCCCTCAAGGCTGACTCTCTGACAGTGCAGCACTCCCTCAGTAATGACCCTCAAAGAATGCAGCATTCCATTGGTACTGACCCTCTGACAGTGCAGCACTCCCTCAGTATTGCCCCTCCAACAGTGCATCACTCCCTCAGCACTGACCCTCTTGACAGTGCAGCACTCCCTCAGTACTCACCCTCCGACAGTGCAGCACTCCCTCAGTACTCACCCTCCGACAGTGCAGCACTCCCTCAGTAATGACCCTCTGACAGTGGAGCACTCCCTCAGTACTGACGCCCTGACAGTGCAGTGCTCCCTCAGTACTGACCCTCCGACAGTGCAGCACTCCCTCAGTAATGACCCTCTGACAGTGGAGCACTCCCTCAGTACTGACCCCCTGACAGTGCAGTGCTCCCTCAGTACTGACCCCCTGACAGTGCAGTGCTCCCTCAGTACTGACCCCCTGACAGTGCAGCGCTCCCTCAGTACTGACCCCCTGACAGTGCAGCGCTCCCTCAGTACTGACCTTCTGACAGTGCAGCGCACCCACAGTACTGACCCCCTGACAGTGCAGTGCTCCCTCAGTACTGACCCTCTGACAGTGCAGCACTCCCTCAGCACTGACCCTCCGACAGTGCCGCACTCCCTGTTCTCCTCTGAGACACCAGTCTACGCTGATGCTTTCTTGGTTTCTTTTTCACTAACCTTCCATTCTTAATTTCAGTAACAGCAAAGAAACTTTATCTCCTTCTGAGAAACGTTACCCACTTTGGAAAATATTTGGAATTGGTACTTTGGCGATGACATATTATCTCCCTGGATCACTGAAGCTGAAAGCATGAATTTTACAGCATAGTTTGCAAAAATAACACCTATTGAGTTGGCCCTTCAGTGAACGTTAATTCAGCAGAATTGTCAGTCTGGAACTGCCCAGTGTGTCGACAGTTCCTTATTTAATGCTAAAATAAAAGCAAAATACCTTGGTATTTAAGGTATTTAATACCTTGTGGAAGTAGCATATGTTATGGGATTGTTTGTTGAAAGTAACCCCCAGAGTAGCTTTATGCTCTTAAACAGCAAACCTGAAGGCTGAGTGATCTTCTGAGATCTAAGTCACTGATGATTTACATTTTACTAAATGACTCGGTGCCTTTGTGCATCTGTGAGACTGGAACTGCAGAATAACAGGCAGCAGGGAATAGCTGAGACATTGTTCTGATAGTTCCATCAATCAGAACAATAAAACTTGAGTAAAAACAAAAAGCTAAAAGCTACTGCGGATGCTGGAAATCCAAAACAAAATAAAAACAGAATTACCTGGAAAAACTCAGCAAGTCTGGCAGCATCGGCGGAGAAGAAATCAGTCAACGTTTCGAGCCCTCATGGCCCTTCAGCAGAACTGAAGCATAGTTTCAACAAGGGAGAAATATAAATTGGTTTAAGGTGGGTGGGGGGGAAGAGACACATTGAGGGTGTGGTGTGAGCAGATAATCAAAAGATGTCAGAGACAAAAGGGTCAAAGAGGTGTTGAAGGTGGTGGTCTTTGTCTGAGAAAAGTGCTAATTAAGAATGCAAGACAGGATATTCAAAGTACAGCTGTAGTGGGGGTGGGGTGGAAAGACTAAAGGTTTTAGTTTTAGATTTAAAAATAATGGAAATAGGTGGGGAAAGAAGAATCTATATAAATTATTGAAAAAAAAGGCGGGTGGGGGGGGGAAAGAAACGGGGTGGGGATGGGGGGAGGGGGAGTTTAAGATCTAAAGTTGTTGAATTCAATATTCAGCCCAGAAGGCTGTAAAGTGCCTAGTCGGAAGATGAGGTGCTGTTCCTCCAGTTTGCGTTGGGCTTCACTGGAACAATGCAGCAAGCCAAGGACAGACATGTGGGCAAGAGAACAGGGTGGTGTGTTAAAATGGCAAGCGACAGGGAGGTTTGGGTCTTTCTTGCGGACAGACCGCAGGTGTTCCGCAAAACGGTCGCCCAGTTTGCGTTTGGTCTCTCCAATGTAGAGGAGACCGCATTGGGAGCAACGAATGCAGTAGACTAAGTTAGGGGAAATGCAAGTGAAATGCTGCTTCACTTGAAAGGAGTGTTTGGGCCCTTGGACGGTGAGGAGAGAGGAAGTGAAGGGGCAGGTGTTGCATCTTCTGCGTGGGCATGGGGAGGTGCCATAAGTGGGGGTTGAGGAGTAGGGGGTGATGGAGGAGTGGACCAGGGTGTTCTGTAAATTTAACACGACATTTGCAGACCATTGCTATTTTGTCAGGTGGGAAAGTACAGCCATGTTTAAACCCTAATTTTAAACAGGTTGCCCTCTAACTAAGGAAAGACTTCATTTTTGCTAAAAATGTGCTTAGGTGGGCCACATTTCACTGGAAATAGATGGATGCCGATCAGCAAATCCAATATGATTTGTGAAGCAATGTATCCTGCACTGGTCTGGAGCACTTGGATATGACAAAATAGAACCCATGGGGAAAGTGAGGGCAGGCAAGGAAACAAAGATGGAAAAACTCAAGGAATTGACATTAAGAGCGAGATTTATTTACAGGAGATGCTTTTTCCTTAATTAGAATTTTGGAATCATGACTGTACTTCGTTTCAGTTTAATCTTCTGATATCGGGTAGACACGGTTTTGCTTTGTTAGAGATGCTATATAAATGCACGTTCCTGTTGTCGCATACTGGCAGAAAACTGTCGAAGAGGCATTTGTTGTATCACCTACTCCCTCAAGTTAAAACAATGTAAATGTTGGAAAGTCAAAAGTCGGCCGTATTTGTTGATTTAAAAAAGTGCTATCAATATTTGCAAGAAGAATAATAATATTAAAATGTTTTTGGTTTATTGTGGTTCTTTATCAAAGGTTTTTTATTATTTTGATGGATCTGTGTATGCATGAAAATAAATGTCAAAATTTACAGTACAATATAAAAATGTACTAAATAGAAATTGTCTGTCTGCAATCCCTTCAGAAACTGCTCTCACTAACACCGCAGTCACACCTCCTGGCTTTCAGACAGAGGCTTTATAAACTGAAAATATTTCCAGGGTACGTGTGTCACCAAAATACCAAGGCACCAAGTTGGTTCTTTATTTAGCTTTGATGTTTTAACTGACAATTCAAAACATTTGTCAGCATGTTATTGAGCACGGAATTTTAATTCAGAACTACTGATGTTTTTGTTTAAATACATTCCTGTTCTCATTGTTAAGATGTCCTGAAGGGAGCTGTTGCAAACGTAATATGCCTAAAAATAATCTCAAAGACCCAAAGAGAATGAAATGGATCCTTTGGCATCCTGAAAACAGGGTTTGATTGTTTGCCCGGTTGTTTTTAATTAAAGAAGAGAGTTTGAAAAAAAAAATGAAAATGACACACCTAAGATTTTTAAATTTTCATCAAGGTGATAGTAATATTAAACAAAGGGCTCCAGGAGTCTGTCTTTCTACTCCTGTATGTCTGCCGCGTGTCTGCTATCAGAAAACATTAACAGCAACCTGAAGGGCAATAAACATTCCCTTGATTATAAAGTTAATTCCATCAGTGTATCTGTTTACAGTAACACCCTGATGTTAGTTATTGTTTTAGTTTGGGATAATTGAGGGCTCAGTGTAGGTGGTGACCATCATTTCATTCAACTCAGGTCGATAAGAGTAATTGTTAGAAAACACGGGCACCAAGTTTCAGATGGACTCCGCAGAATCAATAGCTTGTCTACAAACATTTCATGAAACAGAAAGAAATCATTAGGAATGGGCTATGTGCAGCAATGATAATTAACTCCTGTAGTGTTGGATTCTGTAATTAAAGAGTTTGGATTTGAGAACTGGCAAAGTCTCTTGCCCTTGAGAAGGTGATGGTGGTGATTCATGTCCACATCAATATGGTTGATCATTAACCTCCCGGCAAGTCAATAATTTGTATCAAACTGCTAGAAAGAGCAAGAAGGCTTGGGCAACCAATACCAGTTTCGGCAGTGATGCCATCAACCTCAGAATGAATTTTTAAAATAATTTTGCCCGGCAATGTTTTCTGATGCTTGGGGTAAATTTCTGCTCTTGAATTAATTTCATTGACATTCTTGAATTGACATTTTATTATCATGCTCATGAAGACCCTTTTTGTGATGATTGTTTTTCTGAGATTAGCATTAAAGCTTATTGTTAGGGAAAAGTAGGAGGAGCTTGGCGCTGTACATTTTCTCCAACATGTCTTTAGAAGCAGGTAACTCGAATGATGCTGAGAACATTAAATTTTTTTTTTTTAAAAGTTATTGATGACTGACCCTCTCCATATTGTTATGGACAGGAGGGGAGTTAATTTAAACAACACTACTTCCTCCTCTCACCACCCGTTCGTATATAAAAGGTGTTTTGATTTTGATTTCTCCCTTTATAAGCGGTGGCATATTTCCCAATCCCTCAGTTTTGTTGTGATCCAATTTCTATTAATAACCCCACAGCAAACTCGAGATAAGATGAATTCAAAGGGCTAGTTTATTTGCACACACTCAAACATGGGAGGAGGGTTGCCACATTGCCTCCTTTGTATTAACGCTCCAGGGCCTCAAAGTTGGTGACCTTGTCCTGCCAAGAGATGCCTAGGGTTCATCTAAGACAGCAAGAATGGAAACCGTTCAGCCTTTTCCCTGCCTAGTATATGTTGTCCAGGTCTCACCGCTTTTACAGTGCACTGAGAACGCAGGTTTGGTAGACTCGCAGTTTGGTGTTCTCAGTCAGGTTGCTGTTGTTCCACACTCTCTTTCTCAGCTTGGGCGTAATGGCTGCAGCTTTTGTGATGTGTGTGTTGATTTCAGCAAGGCAGATTGCTAATGATTGTGGAGTCCAGATATGTGAAGCTTGCAACAACCTCCAGTGTCACACTGTCAATGCTGATAGATGGCGGTATGGCAACATCCTGGACCATGACATTTGTCTTCCTGATGTTGATGGTCAAACCAAGCTCTTTACAGCTGTGAGAGAGTCTGTCCATTTGTCCTGTAGGTGTTCCTCAGTTTTGAAGGTTAGTGTGGCATCATCAGCATAGAGCAACTCTCTGATGAGGACTTAGCGCACCTTTGTCTTGAATCTTAGGTGAGCAAGACTGAACAGCTTTCTGTCAGTTCTGGTACGTAAGTAAACACTCTCTGTAAATGACCTGAAGGCAAATGATAGCAGGAAAGAGAAGATGATTTCGAAGAGTGTCAGTGCCAAAACTCAGCCCTGTTTGATCCCACTGCAGATCTCAAATGGTTGCGATGATGCCCCTTTGTTGCTGATCTTACTCATCATGTTGTCATGGAAAGAGAACACATTGAGCAGCTTCGGTGGGCAGCCAATTTTCTCCAGCAGCTTAAACACCGCCACAGCTCACATGATCAAATGCCTTGGTGGAACCGATGAATGCAACATATAGTGGTCTTTACTGTTCACGGCATTTCTGCAGCAGCTGTCAGACTGAGAAGATCATTTCAATTGTAGATCTTCCATTCATTTACTGATTGATCTCACTGGCCACCTCATATCACCTGTGTAAAACTATCAGAATTATACTGATTATTTCACATTTACACAAAAAGAATATTTCTAAACTTTGTTTCTGAAAGGCAGGTTACAATTTGCAATGTTTATGCGTGTTAACTATCAATGTCTGGAATGTCGATATTAACAATGTTTTGCCTGTAATTGGAAACATCTCCGAGCCTATCATTATTCTGTGATAAAGAAATATTTTTTAGCCATTGGGTTAAATTCCAGAATAGACCAGAATAGACCAGAATCTTTCTTGGAAAGTTTTAATCTTGCTTTCCCACTTCAATCAGATTGAATTCACTCACATCTGCTGCTCTGCTCTGTCTTATTAACTTACATCAGGTAGTTTCAAATATCACAGCTAAGTTTAACTCTGCAAACCCACTATTAGTACAGCGAAATGTAACTCCATGATGAGAGTCATTGACTGTTACCTCGCTGCTCCCAGTGCTGTCTCAGAATATTTCTGACTGCTCCACACCATTCTCGATGATCCAGTTACTTTCTCTCCAAAATAGAAAACTGAACTTTCGTGTTCAATTTTCTTTCCAAATTTAATATCAGTAATCCTGATAAAGAACCTTTTCATTCTGGTTCACTTTGTTCTACCAATAAGAATAATATTGAGTTTTATTCCTACAGATTGGTCAATGTACCTATGGATCCTTCCTAGTATCTCGACACCATGTCCATTGCTGGACTTCTGAATTATCCATCTCCTTGAGAATTTGGACCTCAGTTAGAATCACCAGCATGGTTCTCAGCATGTCTATTTTACTGATAACCTTGCTTGTATTATGCGTACCTAGAACGTGAACATATTGAGAATCACCTGTCATGGTCTTGGAATTCTCCCAATGTCTATAAAAGGATTTAGCATCTCCGTTCTGACTCTCCATGCAGCCAGTTTATCCTGTCCCCACTAGTGCCCTTCTGGATAAGAAAATGCTCATTGTTTGATAGGTGACCCCCTCTCCCCCCTCCCCCCGACCTCTACCCTGTTCTTCCTCTTTCTCCATTGTAACTGGTTCTTGTCTCTTCCCGTACTGTACTGACACTGCAATGCATTGCTTCCCAGAATATTCCTCGTTTTCTTCTTTGACCTCCGAATATAATTCCTTGCGCCCTCAGCCTAAATCCTCTTTGTACTCTGGGGAAGTGTTGGCTTCCAGGAGCTCTTTGTAGATAAGCTATTTGAGTTAGGTGGATAATAGCGAGTGGATGTCAGCTACTAAAGAATAGAGTTGATTTAAGCAAAATACTGCGGGCGCTGGAAATCTGAAATAAAAACAGAAAATGCTGGAAAAACTCAGCAGGTCTGGCAGCGTCTGTGGGGAGAGTAACGGCTAATGGGCCATAACTTCCAATGAGCATTGGAAAGTGATGGACCGCAGGAATTAAAAGGAATAAATTCACCCTTACCTGTTCTTGAAAATTACAGTCTGGCAGTCTGTGGGGGGGGTGGGTGTGGGGAGGTGGCGCAGGGTTGGATGGAGGTCTGGTGGGGGGTGCAGAGGTCAGAAATCTATGGGGAGTTGGGGAGGGTTCCAGGGGATTGGGGTATGGTGGGGGGGTCAGAAGGGGGTCCAAGGGGAGGGTTGAGGGGTCAGAAGGTCTATGGTGGGGGGGTTCCAAGGCCTGGGAGGTGGGGGGGTGGGGGTGTCGAAGGTCTGGGGTATGGTGGGGGGGATTCCGGGTTCCAGGGTAGGGGGGATGGTCCAGGATCCAAGGCCTGAGGTCTGGGGTGGAAGGTCAGAGGTCTGGACTAGCGGGTGTCCGGAGGTCTGGAGGAGGTGTCCAGAGATCCAGAATAGGGTCCAAGGATGGGGAGTCTGAGGTCTGGGGCGGGGTGGTCTGAGGTCCAGGGAGGGTGGGGTCCAAGGTCCAGAGGGTTGGGGTCTGAGATCTGGCGGGGGTGATGGGTGTGAAGGGGGGTTGGAGATCCTGGGTGGGGGCCAAAGGTCCATGGAGGATGGGGGTGTCCAGGGTCTGGGAGGGGGTCAGAGGTCCAGGAGGAGGATCCGGGGGGTGGGGTTGGTCCAGGGTGGGGGGAGGCTCTATGTTCCCGGGGTGGGGGGGTTTGAGGTCCTGGGGGTCGGGGGATTGGAGGTCGGTGGGTGGGGGAATCATTGGGATGGGGGTTGGGCGGGTCAGGGCTGTTGAGGGAGTTCCGTGGGGTTGATCTGGGTCTTTAGAATAGACACCCAGAAGTTAGAAGAGGTTTTAATTCTTCTAACTTTTCCTGAGTAACTATTTTTGTATCCCTGGTGGAACCATCCACATTTCCGGATGGTTCCCAGCGCAATTGTCCAGAGCAAATGTGCAATTGCCGTGCAAACCTTACCTGGGAATCCCCCAGAGGCATTCCGCAGAGCACCTTTGGGGTACCCCCTCAAATCCGATGCTGGGGAGCTCGGATGTTACAGTCCAGTGTATCGAGTCCGCATGGCTTCTTCAGAGCTTCCCCACTCCAAACCCACCAGCACAGGGACAGGGAAATTCAGCCCATGGAATTCATTCATGGTATTAAAAAGTGAAGCAACAAGCTTGGTAACAAATGCAATTCAAGCAAAATTTGACACATGCTTCCAATAGTAAAGTAAATAACTGGTGTATGTGTATGAGTGAGAACATATTACTCAGTACCTTTATGTTTAAAATGGTTATTTTTCTTCCAAAGTTCTTCAGCATTAGTGTAGCAGTAATGATATGTAAAAGGAGGCTTCTTAATTGTCTGTTAGTTTACCTAAATAATTAGTGATTTATTGATTTGTATACCACATGTGTGCTCTCTGGGGCTGGGAGATAAAGGCTGAAGGAGCACCAGGAATCTGTAACATTGGCATCAGGCATTTCTTTTTCAGCCCTTAAAATTCAAACCCATTGGGCAGGATCTTTATGCTGGTGAGAGGGGGGGGCGGGGCCCAGGGATGGTGTGGGGTTGGGGGTGGGGGCGAGGGGGGTGGGGCTGGGGGGGGGGGCTGGGGGCGGAGCCAGGGGCAGGGCCTGAGGGGCGAGGTCTGGGGGTGGGGAGGGGCCAGGGGCGGGGCTAGCGATGGGGCCTTGGGGGGGCGAGGTCTGGGGGCGGGGGCAGGGCCTGGGGGGGTGTGGGTGGGGACTGGAGCTGGGGCCTGGGGGCGGGGCCTGGGGGTGGGGCCCGGGGGGCGTGGGTGGGGCCTGGAGGGGGGCCCGGGGGTGGGGACTGGGGGTGAGGCCTGGGGGCAGGGCCCAGGCCTGGGGGCGGGGCCCGTGGGCGGGGCCCGCTCACTGACATCAGGTGGAACTCCCTGTGTCAGCCCTCATCATTTCCATTTTCGGGTCGGCGGGGGTGCAGCTGAGTCAGCTGTGTATCCACCGACCTGTCGATGGCCTATTGAGGCCGTTCAAAAACAATTAAACCAATTAATGGACCTGCCCGTCCATCTTTAAGGTAGTCGGGCAGGCCGGGAGCACTGGCGGCCACCTGAAAAATCATCAAACCTCATCCACGGGCGGGATGGGGTTTCATGAGGGTTTTTCAAAATTTAATAAACGTTTGATTTAAAGTGATGGACATGTCCCAACTCATGTGACAGCCCAGTGGGGACATGAGGGGACATGGAAGGGAATTATTTTCTTTCCATTTTTAATATTGTTAACAGTGGAGGCGATCTCCCTGAGGCTGCACTTAGCCTCAGGGAGCTCAATGCCCTCTTTCGTACACATGTGTGAAACAGCTCACTCCCGGCTGAGAAAATTCCACCCCCCCCCCCCGCCCGCAGAGGGAGCGCTCAGCGCTTCCTGGCGGACGTCACGCCGGGCGGGCCTTAATTGGCCTGGCCACGTAAGATGGCGGCGCATCCCTGATCTGGGCGCTGATTGGGTCTGTGCCTGCCCATGCCCGCTCCTGCCCTTCCCCCCCACAACGGGGGGGAGAATTTTTCCCATGAATTCAGGAAACAGTCTGACAGTTTGGATTCAGTTTCGTTCTTTAGGATATCTTGTGCGAATGTTCTGCCGTTCTTAGAATTCCTCAAGAATTTCAGACTGACCTGAGCTCTTCACAATTGCCTCTTTGTTTATTTCCACCCTTGGGCTGGGACTGAATAATATGCTGAGTTTCTTTTCACAATGGAAGTTCCTCAATATTCAACTGGCCATCATTCTTAGCTGGACAGGTCAGTGATCATTTCATCAAGAAATAATTTAATTCTGTTCCTCTTCGTCATAAATATTTTAGGCACATTAACTGATTTCATAAAATACATTAATAACGAAGTAACCAGGTTAAAAGGGAGCGTTATTCTGCATGAAAGCATTCCTTCTTCAAATCGGAAGTATTTGATGCTGATACTGAATGGAGTTGGGAAAATGTTTTAATTTCAGTATTCAGCTTTCCCCATTACTATTGAGATTAAATCACAAGATCCCAAATGTTGCTGATTCCAAATTATTCAGTCGATATACCAACTGTGGCCTTTCTGGTGGAGAAATATAATTGCCCCTCTATAAAATATAATTGCCCCTCTATAAAATATAATTGCCCCTCTGTAAAATATAATTGCCCCTCTGTAAAATATAATTGCCCCTCTGTAAAATATAATTGCTCCTCTGTAAATGCAGACTGAGCCTCCTGCAGCTTTTCAGCAAGTTTTCTCGATTTCCCCAGGGGGCCACTCTGATGCCTCACTATTAATTTTCCTGAGCATGTTAATTATGTTGCAGACAAACGCAGGAGAATAATTCCTGTAGGTTCATCAGGAGGTAGGATACAATTTCTGATTGTCTGGTTTTACAGCACATCCCCACTTTTACCAACGGTGGCCGGGATTTTCTCGTCCCGACAAGCATTTCAATGCCAGGCAGACGGGGTGGACAATGTGGCGGGAGCTGAGAACTCGGTTTCCCGTCGGTGTGAAATGACAGCGGGAACACATTCTCCCACCCGTCATGACGAGTCACCATTCCTGCCAGAGGCGGGCCTGAAGCCAGTTAGTGGCATCCAGATGAAGCCCCAACCAGAATTGTCCCTCCCCACCGTCCAATTGTCCACAACGCCAACAAGATATCACACCGGCCCGAAACGTGCCCAGGCCAACGTGGCGTGGTCATGTCGGGACTGACCTGGGAGAAAGCCTGGGGCAGCTTGTGGAGAGTGGGAGATGGAGGGTCCAGTGACTGTGGACCCTGGGACACCACATGCAGCAGTGAGTGGGTGGAGCACCTACCACATGGATCCTCACACTGCAGGAGATCCCAGGATGTGGATCCTCACACTGCAGGAGATCCCAGGATGTGGATCCTCACACTGCAGGAGATCCCAGGATGTGGATCCTCACACTGCAGGAGATCCCAGGATGCGGATCCTCACACTGCAGGAGATCCCAGGATGTGGATCCTCACACTGCAATAGATCCCAGGATGTGGATCCTCACACTGCAGGAGATCCCAAGATGTGGATCCTCACACTGCAGGAGATCCCAGGACGTGGATCCTCACACTGCAGGAGATCCCAAGATGTGGATCCTCACACTGCAGAAGATCCCAAGATGCGGATCCTCACACTGCAGGAGATCCCAGGATGTGGATCCTCACACTGCAGGAGATCCCAGGATGCGGATCCTCACACTGCAGGAGATCCCAGGATGTGGATCCTCACACTGCAGGAAATCCCAGGATATGGATCCTCACAGTGCAGGAGATCCCAGGATATGGATCCTCACACTGCAGGAGATCCCAGGAGAGTGAGAGAGAGTGAGAGAGTGAGAGGGAGTGAGAGTGAGAGTGAGAGTGAGAGTGAGAGGGAGTGAGGGGGAATGAGAGGGAATGAGAGAGAAAGGGAGAGAGAGAGTGAGAGAGAGGTAGAGTGAGGGAGAGTGAGGGAGAGCGAGGGAGAGTGAGGGAGAGTGAGGGATGACTATGTCAGGGGTTGGATTAGTAAGTTTGTGGATGACACAAAGATTGGCCGGGTGGTTAACAGTGAGGTTGAGTGTCTTGGGCTACAGGAAGATATAGACGAGATGATCAAATGGGCAGATAAGTGGCAGATGGAATTTAACCCTGAAAAGTGTGAGGTGATACACTTTGGAAGGAGTAATTTGACAAGGAAGTATTCAATGAACGATATGACACTAGGAGGTTCTGAGGAACAAAGGGACCTTGGTGTGTGTGTCCATAGATCTCTGAAGGTGGAGAGGCATGTTAGTGGGGTGGTGAAAAAGGCATATGGGACACTTGCCTTTATCAATCGAGCCATAGATTACAAAAGTAGAGAGGTCATGTTGGAGTTGTATAGAACATTGGTGAGGCCACAGCTGGAGTACTGTGTGCAGTTCTGGTCACCACATTGTAGGAAGGATGTGGTTGCACTGGAGGGGGTGCAGAGGAGATTCACCAGGATGTTGCCTGGGATGAAACATTTAAGTAATGAAAAGAGGTTGGATAGACTTGGGTTGTTTTCGTTGGAGCAGAGAAGGCTGAGGGGCGACCTGATCGAGGTGTACAAGATTATGAGGGGCATGGACAGGGTGGATAAGGAGCAGCTGTTCCCCTTAGTTGAAGGGTCAGTCACAAGGGGACATAAGTTCAAGGTGAGGGGCAGGAGGTTTAGGGAGGATGTGAGGAAAACCTTTTTAACCCAGGGGGTGATGATGGTCTGGAATGCGCTGCCTGGGAGGGTGGTGGAGGCGGGTTGCCTCACATCCTTTAAAAAGTACCTGGATGAGCACTTGGCACGTCATAACATTCAAGGCTATGGGCCAAGTGCTGGTAAATGGTGTTAGGTAGGTAGGTCAGGCGTTTCTCACGTGTCGTGCAGACTTGATGGGCCGAAGGGCCTCTTCTGCACTGTAATTCTGTGATTCCTGAGTGAGAGGGAGTGAGAGGGAATGAGAGGGAGTGAAAGGGTGAGTGAGAGGGAGTGAGAGAAAGAGAGAGTGAGAAGGAGTGAGAGGGAGTGAGAGGGAGTGAGAGACAGTGAGAGACAGTGAGAGGGAGTGAGAGAGTGAGTGAGAGAGTGAGTGAGAGAGTGAGTGAGACAGAGTGAGAGGGAGTGAGAGAGTGAATGAGAGAGGGAGAGGCAGTGAGTGAGAGTGAGAGAGTGTGAGAGAGAGTGAGAGGGAGTGAGAGAGAGTGAGAGGGAGTGAGAGAGGGAGAGGCAGTGAGTGAGAGTGAGAGAGTGTGAGAGGGAGTGAGAGGGAGTGAGAGAGGGAGAGGCAGTGAGTGAGAGTGAGAGAGTGAGAGCGGTGAGTTGAGGGTTCGCTTACCCTGGTGGAGCGGATGAGGTTATTCATCTGTCTCCGGCCCTGTAGGGCAGTCTGCCAGTGGGGACCACGGGCACTGACCACCCTGGCAATTTCTTCCCATGCAGGGCTGGTCACATGGCTTGGCCTCCTCTTTCTATCCTCGGGATACAGGACGCCCCTCCTGGCCTCCACTGTATCCAGGGAAACGTCGCTGAATCTGGGGGGCCGGAGCTCCTTGGGATCGGCGGGGGTGGGTGTGGGGTGGGGGGTGGGGGTACCTCCTCCTTCCACAGCGGGTTCGGGACAAAGAAGCTGATGTCTAGGCAACTTTTAAAGATGGCGCCCGGATATGGTGGCGGGGCGTGTGTCATCCAACCTGCCCTGCCACGCAAAACGTCGGGAAACTCTGGACTGCATAATGAATGAGCCCAGGATGGCAGATTCAGCGCGAATTCCCACCAGCCTCTGCAGCGGGAAACACTCCCGGTTCCCACCTCTGCCTCGGGACTTTGAACCAGAATGGAAAATCCCGGCCAGGGTAACAAAGCATTTGCTCGATTTACCTGATGTGGAAGAGAGATTGATACACTGGGGACTGTGGATTGGAGGCTGCTGAAATGCTGGAGTTCAAAAGAAAATTTTGAACTTGCAATCTGAAGAAAGTCTTATAATTCTCAGAGTCTTGGAGGGAGATTGAGTAGAATTAATTTTTTCACTTACTTTACGAAGAGCAAGTATTTGAATAGGAAACAAATCCCTAGCCCAGAATTTGCTAAAAAGGTTTCAGTATAATGTGTCAAACTGATATTGGACCCATGGCCATTGGTGTGTTTTACATGACTAAACTCCTCTACCTAAATAAACTGGGATATGCTTAGTTTCACTTCTTTACCATGCTGAGTGTGTGCAGAATTCAAATTACCATGCAAACTTGCAAATTCAGCTGAAGAAAATCCTCGGTTAGCAGATATCACATCGGAAAAATAAATCTCTCCAAAGCAGAGATGGTATTGACTAGAAAAGAGGGTGAGAAGCCTTGTTCAGAGCAGATTGAAGTATCCTTCAACGCTGATGACCTCATCAAATATCATTGGCAGGGACTGGGGTATTACACTTTCAGATTTTGGCATCATCATTCTGAAAATTGCATTGAATTTTTAAAAGCGTTGTTAAATATAAACAATATGTTAAACCCGAGAGCTATTAGGAAGAAGCATTTTTCCTGAATATCTAGTGGTCTGTTTTCTCATATAAAAATATTGTAGCAAATTAAAACTTCTCTGTGCTAAAAACTTTTTTAATAATCTTCATATAAAGGAGCTTTGTTATGTATTGAAAAGGGAGAGAAATTCATTGAACTTAGGTTCATTGAACAACCATGGATTGTCAAATCCAAAAAACATTTCTTTTCAGGTCAAGTTGTATTCAGCTGAAAAGATGTCTACTGCTGCATAAACCTTTGTAATGGTTTTCCCTTGTTGCGCTCTCAGTTATGAAGAAGAGTTTATAATTTTGGCGTCCCATTGACTCGTTATTGTATGCACTTCTTTTCATAAGGATGGGATAATTATCTTGTGAGACATTTCATCTGTGTCAGCTTTCCCACTCTACTCATGAGCCCGAAGGGACTGTACTGTGTGTTGGAACATACAGACTAACTCGAAGAGTGTAATACGCCAGAATACTATGATATCGTTTGGTTTAAATATAAAATACTAAAATGTCCAGGGGACTAGGAAAATGCATGCACAAAAGGTTAACTAAGCAGAGTACTTTAACTTTCAGTAAAGAGGTCCTTAGAGGAAATATATACAGAATACGACTTACTGTCACTTTCAGTTAAAATGTCAAAACTCAGATTGCCAGGTGGTGAAGGATAGAACCCCGAAGCCAAGTCTTTATTCAATAACTAGCTTTTATTTACAGAGATACATGTACATACCATGCACCTCCTATGGTCCCACCCTCTTTCAGCCTGCTCCTTTTTATGAGCACAGCTAAGTACCCAGTTAATACCCATCACTTCAACACAATTCACTCCCTATTGTTATACAATTAACAGATGGGCAGAGGTGTGGGTCAGTCAGAGAGGATTGACAGTCCATGATGTGTGCAGCCAGAATGAAACCATTTCTGATTGGCTGAAAGAGTTGCCACTCCTTGCCTATAGGCCTGACTATTGAAAAGAATGTTTAAAAAGAGAAACAAAAACAAAAATGCTGGATAAACTCAGCAGGTCTGACAGCATCTGTGGAGAGAAAGACAGAGTTAACGTTTCGAGTCCGTATGACTCTTCTTCAGAGTCAAAGAGACTGGCAGAAATGAGCAGTGGAAAAGACCAGTGATGTTAATCTGTCACAAATAATGAAATGACAATTAGTTGGAACATTATCTTATGTAACAGAAACTTCTGTAAGGTGCTGTACTCCATTGCAGAATTAATGGGGATGCCTGGATTCCTTTATTATACTTTATTTTTAAAAAAGCTGCCGTGCGTTTCTCAACAGTGAATATCTCGGAGCTTGTTGCCGCTGTGGGTTAGCTCATTGGCCTCCCACTCCTTGATTTGTACCCATTCCAGACTCCTGCGGAGAAAGCCTTGCCTTTCCAAGGCTGGCTGTATGAATCCAATATGAAATGAGGGATCCTCGACTCAGTTCCCAGTTGGTTTGAGCCAACAACAGAAAGGAGCCCATAATTTGACAAGATTAAAGCAAAATACTGTGGATGCTGGAAATCTGAAACAAGAACAGAAAATGCTGGGAATACTCAGCAGGTCTGGCAGCATTTGTGGAGAGAGAAACAGAGTTAATGTTTCGAGTCCATAAAACTCTTCTTCAGAGCCGCTCTGAAGAAGAGTCATGCGGACTCGAAACGTTAACTCTGTTTTTCTGTTTTTGTTCCATAATTTGACAAGTTCACCAAGAAAGGCCAAAGTGCTGGTTAGTGTCATAAATAGGAACATTCACATTGATGCAATTTAGAATATTCTCCTATGGATGGAGCAAGGTTACTGCTGGAGCACAGAGATGGGACATTTACTGTATTTGTAGAACTTGCCTAAGAGTGCCAGCACAGCTCACAGTGAGCAGCCAATTGGAAAGCCCAGTTTTAGCACAGCCTCGAATTGAATGATCACAAAATCCAGCAAAGCATTTTTAAAATAAAATTTTAAATTCATTCCGTATTTTATTATATTTATATTTTGGAAAATTAAGTTTTTATATTATTATTTTGAGATAATTATCATAGTCCAGTGCCACATGGCACATCAGTTTTTGTTTGTGTGCATCTATAAGTGGTTACAGCTGCTACTTAAATAAGCACATGCTCAGATTATAATATTTCATAATTTAAAGAATGAGAAGTACTGATAGATACCCTGGAGGCTCACTGGCTTTTTTAGAAAGAATATTCAGCATAATATTTTACTTAATGTTAATATCGAGCCACATTCTGGCTTACTGTTGTCCTGTTCCTTTGTGCTCCTTAAATTTGTTCCGATCCACTTAGCTGCAAGTTGGCAGATTAAAATATCCCTGACCTAAAATAGTTCTGTGTCCACCCCTACCTCCTCCCACCTGAAACCTTCTGCAGGTGAATATTGACCCTGCTGTTTGTCAGTCTTTATCCAGCCATGAAGTTCCTTTTTTCTTTCATAGGATGTGGGCATCGCTGGCTGGGCCAGCATTTATTGCCCATCCCTAGTTGCCCTTGAGAAGGTGATGGTGAGCTGCCTTCTTGAACCGCTGCAGTCCATGTGGTGTAGGTACACCCACAGTGCTGTTAGGGAGGGAGTTCCAGGATTTTGACCTAGCGACAGTAAAGGAACGGTGATATATTTCCAAGTCAGGATGGTGAGTGACTTGGAGGGGAACTTCCAGGTGGTGGTGTTCCCATCTAGCTGTTACCCTAGTTCTTAGAGGTGGTAGAGGCTGTGGGTTTGGAAGGTGGATCATTAATTGATCGTCCATGGTTGACATTGAGGGATATTCAATGATCAGACTCAATGATCAGATGGAGTTCATCGGGTGCAGCTCAGGCATGAGTGCTGGGTACAAGGCAGTCACCTGCACGTCAGTATGACACAGTGACCTACGTGTTAGCAACGCAGGTGGACATGCTCTGTGTGCTCCAGTGAGGAATGCTTGTCTGCTGTGCCCACTACTTTGGAAGCCTTTGTATTCCAGATGGCAGAGAGTGTGGTTTGTAAAGGAACCAAGAATTATGAGAGCATTACTTGTTGCATGTGTCGCCCACTCCCGAACCTGGACAATGGGGTGGATGGATAATGCGAAGGGTCATTCAAAGAGCTGGCCTAGCACAGTTGTATCCTCACCCTGCGCAATGTGCATTATCTGCATGTCTGTTAGCACATTCAATCGCATCAGCAGGTATTGAGTGTGAAGTCATGATTCCTACTGGCACTCTCAGCATTGTGGGCATGGGTTGAGTGGGCACAAGGTGTGGCTTTGGCACCTCATTGACAGCCATTGGTGGTGATGTGAAGAGTCTAGGTTGTAAAGGATTTCTCAAGCTGCGAGTTTGCAGTATGTTGAGGCCAATGATTATGATGGTGATGGTTTCATCCTTATCTATGTAACTGAGTCAAACTCTTTGATGCTGCTATTCTCCCTTGTTGGGATGGGCATTTCCCTGAGGAACTGTGGCTTCCATGTGAAAGGTTCTGTATGTGGAAGCAGCTCTCCAGGGACTGGCTGATGGCAAGTGTTAGATTGCAGGTCTCTCGGTGAATCTATTTTCGATTGGGATGTGTCTGTGAGGAATGCCCCCTGTACAGAATCAACTCTGGCTACATTGTCGAGTCTCTCAGATGCTCCACCACTGCCACCCTCCTCATCCTCTTCCATATCGGATTCATGGGAATGGACAGGGCCTTCCTCCTTCTCTTCCTCGTCATCCTCCTCATCATCCTCCTCTTCAGATGTTGGAGGTCTGGCCATAGCATGTTCCAGTTGTGGGCCTTTTGGCTGTGCTGTGTTGGGCAGCATGCAGCAAACCACTACTATTTGGGATGTGCTTGCAGGGGGATACTGCAGAGCTCCACCTGAAGCGTGTTTGAGAATGCCAATAGCCAGTTCTATTGTACTCCGTGTGGCCACATAGCTGTTGTTCTAGTTCCATTTGGATCCAGTTTGCAGCCCCTAAATGAGGTCATTAGTTCATCCTCAAAGTGTCCTCTTGTCCCCCAAAAGCCAGCCATGGATTGGTGTCGCTGAGAAAGCTCAGGGTGTGGGGAACTCCTCAAAAGCAGTTATGGCAACTACTGGGAAACCTTGTACGGACGTCACAAACTACCTGCAGATTGAGGGACTGGAAGGACGTTGATGATTTGGAGCCTTTATGGAACATGGGTGCAAATAAAACATGCCCTGAACCTGAGGAAAGCCTGATAATTGTGCAAAAACCGTGGCTCTCTGTATCTGAGATGTCACATCAACCAGGAAATTAATCTGCCCCCAAGTATGAGCAAACAGGGAGTCAGTTACTGTCTTGATGTAGATAGGGTGTAGGCAGACTGAGATATTCCAGATAAGTCTCTCGCTGAGCCTGGAAAAAGCCCAAGGCATTAAAATTTACAGCAATAGTCACCTTTGCAGCTACTGGTAGGATATGAGGATCGACAGGCTGTGGTTAGAGATATTGTGTACCATGCCACAAATGTCAGTGACCACTTCTTGGCTTAGACTCAGTGCCTTTAGCATTGGTTTTCAGTCATATGGAGACATGACGTCTGAGGTCGGTACATCCTTCCCTTAGCTTAATACCTGGATGTCATCCTCCTTCTTCCTGGTGCACATGGCACTGCCTCTACCTTGTGTCCTGGTGCCTTCCCTCTGGCCTCAGGTTGGTCACATTCAAGAGTGTCTATGGCACCCAATGAGCAAAGGTGCGCATGTTGTCTCTTCTTTGGCACAATGTGTAATGCTCCCTTCTGTGGCACAGTCTCCTTTCTACCACCTGGGTGCCCAAGTCAGTAGGGGCAACACATTTTTGCCACCTTCTGTCGCAGTTGCTGCAGCTTTTCAGCATTATCTATAGGGCTCCCTGAATCTATCCAAAAGGATATCCTACTCGCCAGGTAACTCCACAAAGTTCAGAACTTCTCTCAACCAGGTCTAATATGCACAAGCCGTATTCCTCCTTGTGAAATCAGGCCTGACTGAAGGCAGCTACAGTTTTGTATGGGCAGCTCTCTCTGTGAAACACACATGTCCTGTTTGTGACTCACCCCATTTCCCCCCTCCCTCCCGATAATGGTGATGATAATGATATTCAGGGGCGGGGCTTCTGGATTCGTGTCTTTTCCACCTCTTTCACCCCACCTGCATGAAAATTTAGGCCTTACACTTGGGAAGCCTTTAATTGTTTAATTTACCAGAAATCTGAAATGTAATTAGGTGAAATGTTCTATAAGAGAAGGTCATAACTGACCAGTTTTAAAATGCCTGCCTGTGTGAGAACACAAATCCCTCTGGTAATATATTCTGATTTTTAGAAAGATTTCAATAAACAGTTTTCACCTTTAAAGTTTGTTTAAACACTTCAGTTTAAACTGACTGGCTGATTTTTATGGTTCAGCTCTGTTTCGTTTAACAAAGAAAGACCAGGAACCTGTTTTTTATTAACTCAGAGCTTTTCTTTCCAGAAAGATGGGACTCTATCAAAATCTTTGGCTAACGTTTTCCTAATAAGTGTCACAACTTCAGATATACCAGACGTAGCTGAAAGTTTGCTAAACTAATTGAAATAATGGTTAGCTTTGCTGAGAATGTAACTACTGAAATTTAGCTCTCACTGTAACAATGAATGATTTTACTATTCCATTGCTGTCCATTCTCCTGGTCTTACTGACAGTGATAGCAGTAAATCGTTACAAAAATCCATTGTACATCACACTCATCACTTTCTTATTTCAAACTATAATCTTACTGTTCTAATTTCAGTCGTATGTCAGTGTTCTTAAAGCTGCCAAATGCAACTGTTGGCTTCTGGCATTGTGCTACACTTACTGATTTTGTGTAGCTGAAAAACTCCCAAGTTTTTTTATGTCTTCGTTTCTTTCTAACTGCTTCATGGTTAATCTCTTGCATAATATTTTTAAATAATTAGCGCAAAGGGAACTGGCTGAAGACACCAATGCTGTTTTAAAGGTGCAATCCTTATATTCTTTACCTGCTTCTAGGGAAACATCGTAAGGCACATTGTATGGATGCATCACTTAGACGTTATCAAAATCAAATTGGCACATAAATCTTTCACTTCTGCTTCCCTGTCAAACAGATTAAAGGCTGCCGAGAATTTTTATTTTGTGAAAAGACCAAAAAGAATTTTAAAACAGTTTTATTTTCTTTTCTCTTACACTTTTCTTCCATCCCATCCAGCAGAAATTGATCCTTTCCTGACTGTGGTTTCCCTCCTGTTGTCCTGATATTTGTTCCAGTGTCAGCGTACTGGTTATTGATCAGGAGGTTAGAGAGCTCGCCTCAACCTTATCCTCACCTTACATACATTTATATGGGATTTTGGCAAATAATGATCACAGGCAGGAACTCTGGACAGTCTCTCTATCTCTCTCTCTCTCTCTGTCTCAGAGGCACTGAGATTATTACTATTATTTTTGTCTCCCTCTCTCTCTCAGAGGCACTGAGACCAGTATGATGCTGATCCTCTAAGAACCTCTATCTCCACAGTCTGTGGATTGGACCTTGCTGTTCCATATTGTTCAGATTCACATTGAATCAAGTCACTCAGCTATCAAATGTGTCAGTGTTATAATGTTATAATGTTACAGTGTTATAATGACAGTTGTGTTTAAAATGACAGTCCCTCTATTTGTAATGTAGAACTACAAAACGCAAATAAAAACCCATTTTACCCCCACCCACCTAGTTGAAATATAAACTCTACATACAATGATGGTATAATAACAAACCTGCATTATTTAATCGCTGTAATGTAGAAAATGTCTGCAGGCATTTCTCAAATGGAAATAGATAGATCACAGAGCTACGGAGGGAAAGGTTAGGAGGGGTCACTGAAGGATCAGTAAAAGCTAAATTTTTATATAAGATTTTGAAAGGTACAGAGAGAAGTTGGAGGGAGAAAGGAATTTCCTGCCTAAACCTGAGACAGCTGAAAGCTCTCCCATTGATTGTGAGCACAGGTTGTGGGACAGACTGCTAAAGAATCTGTATTGTACCTTTATCATGAACAAAGGACAGAAGTCATTTTCACACAGGGAGGAGTTTAAAATCAAAGAAATGATTATGTATGAAATTATGTACAGGAGATATGGCTTACATTGTAAACTCATTATAAGTAGCAGCAGCACCTGAGAGTCCTGCAGTGGTGCTGTGATAAGTATTTTCAATTTCCTAGGTGTGTGATGCACTATTGTTGGAAAAAGCAGCCATTTTGTGTATCGTGGTTTGAACGGATAAGTGGCTCACTGAGTTCCCGCAAATCGCTAAAATAGCTTTCTCTTCACTGTCTTTTCCTTTCTCAATAACTGAAATTGTTACGATCAAAATAAGAGTTTAGACAAAATTTAAAATTTAAAATATTTCATAATCAAGCAATTAAATGTATCCACTAAACTGCCTTATCTGTCCTTTAATGCTTCCATTGAAGTTATTGCCTGAAGGCCTGAGCCTGTTGCAGTATCCTGGGTTTAGCTTTTATATTGTCTGTCCTCAATTTACCTCAGAGCCACATTTGGATTAGACAGTCTGAGCATGTGCAGTGCACTTAATATCCAAAATGGTTCAGGACCAGTCAACTGCACCGAGATAACATTTTTCATTATTTTTTTTAACACTTTCTGTCCATATCATTATGTTAAAGGACAGTTTTTAGATTACATACCTGTGGGACTAAAATTGTGTTCTGTAAACCTCAGAAAGTGTACCAAGTGAAAAATGAGTTTCTTCATGTTAATATTATTCAAGTCCCAAAACAAACAGCTAATTTTAAAAATTACTAGCTAGTTGCCTCACCTATGTTTAGTTGGCAGTTAGAAAAGGTCGATGCTAATTGCATACACCTATGAGGGAGGGAGAGAAAGTGGTCAGGAAGACGTGAGAGAGAAATGGATTGGGGCCACGGAGAGATGATGAGAGAAAACAAGATACAATAGGCGAGATTTTAACTCACCCAAAACAGAGTTAAAATCGGGCCCAGTATCTCTCTTCATTTAATATTTCTTCAGTTGAATTTTGAAGCCAACTAATTATCCTGCTTTGTGTTTTATTGGCAGTTAGAAACGTGCAGGTAATTGCACGTACCTGCGAGAGAGGTTCATATTTAACACCCATGAGATGGAGGAAGCGAGAAAGACACAAATAATATATAGACCAAAAAATTGCACTTTGAAAGCAAACAAAGAAACAGGAAGGGAGAATCCAAGGTGGAGGGGAGGAGCAGGAGTGTGAAGGGGCATAAGGAAGGCTGTGGCGGTCACAGGACCTGGGTTCGAATCCCACCACAGCAGGTGGTGAAATTTGAATTCAATCAAGATCTGGAATTGAAAGTCTGGCGATGACCATGAAACCATTGCCGATTGTTGTAAAAACCCATCTGGTTCACTAATGTCCTTTAGGAGAGGAAATCTGCCGTCCTTACCTGGTCTGGCCTACATGTGACTCCAGACCCACAGCAATGTGGTTGACTCTTAAATGCCCTCTGAACAAGGACAATGAGGGATGGGCAATAAATATTAGCCTAGCCAGTGACGCCCACATCCCATTAATGAATAAAAAAATCTAACTTTCAACATTCACCCATGAGCGGTAGGCGGGAGCAGGGGGAGCAGCTGGGAGATCAGGGTGAGATAATGATAGCATAGAAAAGATACAGAGAGTGATCAGGCAGTGTAAAGCGGGTTAGGTAAGACTAGTCATTGAAAAGGGAATGGATAGTGGGAAGATGACAAGACAATAGGAGTGAGGAAGATAAAGGGGCTGCACTGTGACCGGGTGTGGGGATGGGGTAAAGGATGCAGTGCGATTGGGGTTATAGTAGCAGTTACAATAGGAGTGGTAAGTGGGGTATTTTTATTAAGGCCCCCAAAACAATTGCAGCTCATTTGGTGAATGTTTACTGTAACATTTTAAACATAATTTTCCGGCCTTCCTTAGACTCGTGGGTGGTGCCAGAGTACTGGAGAATTTCAAGTGTTCATAAAAGGATGTAAAGATAAGCCCAGGAACCACAAGCCAGTCAGTTTAACCTCAGTGGTGGGGAAACTTCTAGAAATAATAATTTGGGAGAAAATTAATAGTTACTTGGGACAAATGTGACTTAATTAAGGAAAACCAAAAAAATTAAGGACAAATTGTGTTTAACTAACTTACTGGAGATTTTTGACAAGGTAACAGCGAGGGTTGATGAGGGTAATGCAGTTGATGTGGTGTACATAGACTTGCAATTTGATAAAGTGCCGGATGCCAGTCTTGTGAGCAAAGTTAGAGCCATGGAATAAAAGGGACAGTAGCAACATGGATACAAAATTGGCTGAGTGACAGGAAACAGAGAGTAGTGGTTAATGGATGATTTTTGGGTTGGAGTAAGGTTTGCAGCAGAGTTCCCCAGGGGTCAGTGTTGGGACTCTTGCTTTGCCTGATATATATTAATGACCTCCGCTTTGGTGTACAGGGAACAATTTCAAAATTTGTGGATGATACAAAACTTGGAAGCATTGTGAACTGTGAGGAGGATCGTGTAGAACCTCAAAAGGATTTAGATAAGTTGGTGAAATGGGTGGACAAGTGACAGGTTGCATTTAATGCAGAGAAGTGTGAAATGATTCATTTTGGTAGGAAGAACATGGAGAGACAATAAAAAAAGGGTACAACTATAAAGACAGTGCAGGAGCCGAGGGAGCTGGGTGTATATGTGCATAAATCATTGAAGGTGGGAGGACAGATTGAGAGAGTGGTTAATAAATCATACAGTACCCTGGGCTATATTATTAGGGGCATAGAGTTTAAAAGCAAGGAAGTTATGTTAAACGTGTAGAACACTGGTTCAGCCTCAAATGGAGTCTTGTGTCCAATTCTACATACACACATACGAACATAATGAATTAGGAGCAAGAATAGACCATTCGGCCCATTCAGCCTGCTCCACCATTCAATAGGGTCATGGCTGATCTGATTGTGGCCTGAACTCCAAATTCTGCCTACCGTCGGTCTGGGCACCACACTTTAGGAAGGATGTGATGGCATTGGAGAGAGTGCAGAAAAAATTTATGAGAATGGTTCCAGGATGAGGAAATTCAGTTATGTAAACGGATTGGAGAAGCTGGGATTGTTTTCCTTGGAGAAGAGAAGGTTGAGAGGAGATTTGATGGAGGTATTCAAAATCATGAGGGGTCTGGGCATAGTAGATAGGGAGAAAATGTTCCCATTGGTGGAAGGATCGAGAACTAGAGAGCACAGATTTAAGGTAGTTGGCAAAAGAAGCAATGGCTGCATGAGGAAAAACTTTTTTTTACGCAGTGAGTGGTTAGGATCTGGAGTGCACTGTCTGAGAGTGTGGTGGAGGGAGGGTCAATCAAGGCATTCAAAAGGGAATTGGATTGTTAGCTGAAATAGAAGAATATGCAGGGCTACGGGGAGAAGGTGCAGGAGTGGCAGTAGGGTAATTGTTCCTACAGAGAGCCAGCACAGACATGACAGGCCGAGTGGCCTCCTTCTGTGCTGTAACCATTCTGTGATTCTATTCCCTGTTACATCATCATCACATCCAGTATCTCCCAGAGGGAAGAAAAAGACAGAATGAGGTAAGCAAAGGGTTAAGAAAAGAGAGGCAGACAAGAAGAGACAAAAGGAGAAACAATACAGAGACACCAGAGAAGGTAAGAAAGAGTTCACATTCTACCAATTCCCTCATGCAGTACTACCAGAGATCGACTATTAACATACAAAGCAAGATAATGACATCAACTGCTGAAAGAAGCCTGACAACACTAATATTGTGACATAAGAGATGAAGGTAAGCCTTCAGTTTATATGCTACTGTCATCTTCATTTGTCTACGTCATGCCTACCTCCACTCATGGCCATCACATAATTAAAAACTATCAAAGGATTTACAATGGACAGGCCATGATGTAAAGAATAACAATTGTCTGTCAGTGAGTTACAAGGTAGTAATTTAATCTTCCTGGTTTTACCAGCATTAAGTTGTAAGAGCAGCATTTACAACATTGACAAGATAGTTATGCCCCATTACTTGTGGCTATTATCTTACTTTTCTTCCACTTGTGTGTCAGACCCACTTGTACCTATTCCTCAAGTTATGCAGTCAAGCAAACCCATATGGAAGAGTTCTAACCAGAGGCAATGGTTCACAGTGATAGATTATCAAATTTGATTTTATTACCTTGGGATCTAGAATTTTACAGGACATCTTTCAGGGTATTAGAGATTACAATCCCATCCTTGAAAGCCACAAATTACTAGAAATGTTCATATTAAGTACTCCATTATATAGTTATCCTAGCCTTTAATGCAGAATTATTTTAAACTTTAGACCGGTGCTTTATTAGTTGCTTAGATGTCCTGAATGCAAGTGTTCTGGAAAGGCTGAGAGAAAGTTACATAAGTTTAGTTTTTTTTTGATTGAAAGTGGCTGCACAGTGTATGACCGATAAAAGAGAAACAGAGAAAATCAGTGAAGATTTCTGCTCCTGTTCTATATTAACATAGCTCCCCCCTTCCCCCAGTGCCATGTGTGTGTCTGTCTATTGATCACAGATGAGCACAAATCAGGCTCAGTGTAGCCCGATACATTTGGAAAATTGGCCAACATCACTACATTGGTCCTCATTTTATGAACGACCTTGTGTTGGTCCCAAAGGATGACAGCCCCTTGAAAATTATTTGAAAATTAACAAACATCTTTGAACATCTTCAAGAGTGGAGAAGGTTTTGATAAAAGGCAAAAATCCGACATTGCTTTCTTTATAAGTTAACAGTTGGACACGACTTTCAGCAGATTCTCATTCCATTGGCCAGGAACTTTAGGTTGGCAAGAGGGGGGGGCGGAGCCTGCTCGCCAACACGTAAAATTACGCGAGATGATGTCAGGCGGAACTCCCAAGGTTTGAGTTAAAGTGATGGACATGTCCCAGCTCATGTGACAGTGTCCACATGAGGAACATGTCAAGGAAATTCTTTAAACATTTACCTTCAAAGTTTTAATTCTGTGCCAATCTCCCTGAGGCAGCACTTAGCCTCAGGGAGATCTGTGCGCTCTTTTGCGCACATGCGCAGAAGAGCGCACTCCTGGCTGAGGGAATCCCTCCCTCTGCCTGCACAGTGCTTCCTGGTGAACATCACGCTGGGCGAGCCTTAGTTGGCCTACCCACGTAAAATGGCGGTGCGCCTCCGATCGGGGGCACCAATCGGAGGCGCGCCTGCCTGCGCCCGCTTCTGTACCTGCCCCACAATGGGGGGGAAATTCTTCCCATTAACACAACTGGTGAGCTGTTGGCCCAAAGTGTTCTAGCACAGAATATGCTCTGAGATTTTTCCTTAAATACTATGATATATTTTAGAAGATGTTAATTCTGCTGATCACAATTTCACGTCCATTTAGAAGACAGTTGTTCTGTGCTTGCCCATCAGAGGTGAGTGAGAAAGGATGTCCAATGTAAAGGGCCCACTGTCATTTTGTAGTATAGAACTTGAATCTTGCTGAAAAGACAGATGTGTTGCTAAAGTTTTTCATCTTGCACTCATCAGGACAAATGCAAGAATGCCAAATTTCAAATGATCACAACAATTTATATTACAGGAAAAAAGGGTGCTGATGGCAAGCTGGCTGTAACTGGCCAAAGTGTTGCCATGGAGAAAGCAATGAGGAACTATAGGCTCCCCCAAGTTCCTGGGTAATTCAAAAAAGGCACAAGGCTTGAACATATTCCTTTTGTTTACAGAGAATGGGTCCCTTTGTATGAATGTATGTCACTTCTAGCAAGTGTAAATGAGCCACATTATGAACTTCACTGGTCATCTTAAATTGGTTGTTAGTATAACTATTAGCGCACTCAGGATTGCCTAGTAAGTGTTGCCCAATCGTGGAATCACACCTAAGATTAGACATTTAGTTTTGGGTTTTGCGAGTATGGGCTGGTTGAGTACAGCCTGTACTCTGCCTATTATGAACAACTGGTAAGGAACATGCTGTTTGATTTGATCAGCCAATCACTGGGGTGTTCAGCCTATGTACCCAGCATCACACCGGCATTGAAATTCATACTCAACATTGCTCAGTTGTTGGTAGGCAGAATGTGTTTTTGGACTGATGGCAGCATCTGTTGATGGAAAATACTCCTTGTGCAGCCACTGCATAGTAACAGTGTGAGAAGGACCCAGTGTTTGTTTTTTCTATTGTCAGTTACATTTTGGAGAATTGGGCCCTCCTCCTGATTGCATCATTTCTCCTGTATGTCATGGAAGGAGAGGTTTAGATTTCAGATGCTGTAAACTCCTCCCCCTCACACCTAGCATGATAAACACAGAGAGCTAACCTGTAGCCTGCTTGTGTGACATGAAAATATAATAATTGTCATTAAATTGTGATTTATTGGATTAGTTTCTCTGTGTGGATGTGTGTTGGGGGGGATTTAGTTGAATTGCAGGCAGCTGGTCTGGAGCTTTTGAGTGATCAAAAGGGAAGCGCGGTTTGAAATGCTAAATATGTAAACATGGCTGAAGTTTTAGAATATGAGGTGTGAGGAACAATTGCATTTTTAGATAAATTAGAGTAGTTTGAATTTCAAAGAGATGGTAGGATGTTACACCTAGCTAAAAGAAGCCAAGCCAAACAATGTGTTTATTTTTCCCAAAGGTTACTGATAATATGGGTACTCTGTAAAGTTGCAAAGACATTGGGACAATAGAATTTACATTAAACAGGGAGAAACATGTATAAAGGAGATGAGGATGTGTTAAGGGGGAAGAAATTCTAAGATCTAACACAAGTGTGAAAAGCCACCAGCCTATATGCATCAAGTTGCTGTCTACAGGAACCGAAGCTAAGAAAACTTACTTTGAATATCGCTGACCAGGGTATTGTGTGCTTTGCCTGGATCTGTTAAAATTATATTTTGTTTTACTGATGCCTTAACAGAGGTGTAACTGGGAGGCAGATTAATGAGGACATTTAGGAGTTATTGTAGTGGTAATTTGTAGACCTATGTATGTGCTTAAAATCTTTTCTTTTATTAATAAATGTTTAATTTAGTTTTGTAAAAAAAACCTCTAAGTCTCGTTGGACTTATTACTATTGAATTCAAGGCACATATTTCAAAATAAAATACAAATTCCAAAACAGTTGTGGAAGCTGTTTTAAGTTTCCCTCTGGGATTTGGGCAGCTCAGCATTTAACATCCGCTGTGCCATAACACATTGTCTGAGTGATTGAGCCATTGATCTGGTGCTGTTGGATGTAGATAAATTGAGGACTTGTTAAGTTTAAACATCTTGCTCCCCTGTTCCCAGGCGCTGTACACAGCAATTGCCCTACCTGCTACCTCTCCTTGGTACAATGACACTGCATTGCTGTCCTCCAGCAAGACACACATAGCAACTTTCCTCACACCTGCTGCTACGCAGTAGCACCTTCACTGCACCAGGTGGTTTCAGTCACAGACCATTTTATCACTTATCCACTGCTTCCCTTCACATTAACTTTCCTGTCACTCCTTTATCTTTCAGGCAACTCATGCAGCCTTTGAAACGGTTCTGAGCCATAGACACACCTGCAGCGATTTACCTTTAATTGGCACCATCCCTTTAACTCTTAACAACCCTTAAAGAGCTGTTGACACTTTAGATTCCATAGCCCTGTGATTGGTTAGTGTCTCGCTTAGTCTTGCTCAGGGATTGGCTGAACAGATAAATGAGACCCAATCCCAGCAGATCTGGTGCAGTTTAATAAGAACATTATGAGCAGAAACTCTAACCCATGAATGTGGTTTCCCTGCTGAGAACAAACACTTTATCTAAAGACCCCAGGACCTTTTGTTGACAAGCTTCTGCTAACTTAACGGTCACCAGCAAGAGTTGTCACTTGGATACACTTTTTATGGCCCAACTCCCCAATCTCCATTACAAAAGATTGTAGAATTTTAAGCACAAAACTGTGTTCGATGCAAGTTGAATTTCCTAATCTTTAATAATTATACCAAAAACATTGTACTGGAAGCAGGTTCCCTCCCCCAAGACACTGTGGTGAATTAATCACCATTGGGAGTTTCTGCAAATCGTGCTTGTTTACGGCCTTGTTTCTGTGAATCGTGCTTGTTTACGGCCTTGTTTCTGTGAATCGTGCTTGTTTACGGCCTTGTTTCTGTGAATCGTGTTTGTTTACGGCCTTGTTTCTGTGAATCGTGTTTGTTTACGGCCTTGCTTCTGTGAATCGTGCTTGTTTACGGCCTTGTTTCTGTGAATCGTGCTTGTTTACGGCCTTGTTTCTGTGAATCGTGCTTGTTTACGGCTTTGTTTCTGTGAATCGTGTTTGCTTACGGCCTTGTTTCTGTGAATCGTGCTTGTTTACTGCCTTGTTTCTGTGAATCGTGTTTGCTTACGGCCTTGTTTCTGTGAATCGTGCTTGTTTACGGCCTTGTTTCTGTGAATCGTGCTTGTTTACGGCCTTGTTTCTGTGAATCGTGCTTGTTTACGGCCTTGTTTCTGTGAATCGTGCTTGTTTACGGCCTTGTTTCTGTGAATCGTGCTTGTTTACGGCTTTGTTTCTGTGAATCGTGTTTGCTTACGGCCTTGTTTCTGTGAATCGTGCTTGTTTACGGCCTTGTTTCTGTGAATCGTGCTTGTTTACGGCTTTGTTTCTGTGAATCGTGTTTGCTTACGGCCTTGTTTCTGTGAATCGTGTTTGTTTACGGCCTTGCTTCTGTGAATCGTGCTTGTTTACGGCCTTGTTTCTGTGAATCGTGCTTGTTTACGGCCTTGTTTCTGTGAATCGTGCTTGTTTACGGCCTTGTTTCTGTGAATCGTGCTTGTTTACGGCCTTGTTTCTGTGAATCGTGTTTGCTTACGGCCTTGTTTCTGTGAATCGTGTTTGCTTACGGCCTTGTTTCTGTGAATCGTGTTTGCTTACGGCCTTGTTTCTCTGAATCGTGCTTGTTTACTGCCTTGTTTCTGTGAATCGTGTTTGCTTACGGCCTTGTTTCTGTGAATCGTGCTTGTTTACGGCCTTGTTTCTGTGAATCGTGCTTGTTTACGGCCTTGTTTCTGTGAATCGTGCTTGTTTACGGCCTTGTTTCTGTGAATCGTGCTTGTTTACGGCCTTGTTTCTGTGAATCGTGTTTGCTTACGGCCTTGTTTCTGTGAATCGTGCTTGTTTACGGTCTTGTTTCTGTGAATCGTGCTTGTTTACGGCCTTGTTTCTGTGAATCGTGTTTGTTTACGGCCTTGTTTCTGTGAATCGTGCTTGTTTACGGCCTTGTTTCTGTGAATCGTGTTTGCTTACGGCCTTGTTTCTGTGAATCGTGTTTGCTTACGGCCTTGTTTCTGTGAATCGTGTTTGCTTACGGCCTTGTTTCTGTGAATCGTGCTTGTTTACGGCCTTGTTTCTGTGAATCGTGCTTGTTTGCGGAGGGTCCAAAGTTTCATATGGATCTTTTTTTCATTCAATCATGGGATGTGCGTGTCGGTGGCAAGGCCAGCATTTGTTGCCCATTCCTAATTGCCCTTGAACTGAGCAGTTTGCTAGGCCATTTCAGAGGACAGTTAAGAGTCAGTCACACTGCTGAGGGTCTGGAGTCACATGTAGGTAAGACTAGACAAGGACAGCAGATTTCCTTCCCTGAAGGGCATTAGTGAACCAGATGGTTTTTTTTTTAATGACAACTGACAATTATTGAGTTTACCTTTTTTTAAATTCCTGGTTATTAACTGAATTTAAATTCCACCAGCTACTGTGGTGGGATCTGAACCTGTGTCCCTAGAACATTAGCCTGGGTCTCTGAATTATTAGTGCAGCAACATTACCACTACGCCATCATCTCCCTGTAAGGAGTATAAGGACTCTAAGAGGTTGGCTTTAAAAGCTTTTGACTTTTAAAAAAAATTACTGAGAAAGGGACACTGTGCCTCAAAATAACTGGAAAATGGTTCTGTATAGTTGAAAGTCATTTAAAATTGTGTTCCTGACAAGTGGCGAACTAGACACTGATTCAAAATGTTTCCATGTTATGATGCATCTTCAGCTGTATAAATCAAACTGCACTGAGTTACCACTCTTAAAGTATAACAAGGAATTCTTTTGTGAAGCAAATTTTTAAAATTCTGCCCAACTGAGCTGGTTCATGGCAGAATTTATATTTAAAATGCAAAAGACTTGAGTGGATTGCACCCAAAGTGAAAACTCTTAGTCATATCAATTTCTCTTAGTTTGTGTTTCTGCATGCAAATAAACATGAACGTCGCTGCTCTGAGATCAGATGAGAGTTTAGTGACTTTTTAGTATGTGCCAGCCCTAAACCTCAGCTCCTCAAGTCAAGTTCTATAAATCAACAACATTTTCACAACCTAACAGCATTTCATATAATTTGAGGTTTCCCCCATCTGTAGTGAGCGTTCTCTTACAACATATATACAGCATTCCAATTGTAATTACTTCACTCAGACCTTTCCTTCTGCTCTGTTGACCTGACGCTATACATTAAGTGATTTGTACAGCTGTAGCTTCCTGCAGAATGTAGCACAGAATATCAGGACTGGCGAAAGGTTATAGAGGATCACTCTTTGCAAGGCTGAGCTATCAGTAGCAAACGCTTGGGCAGCAAAATGCCCTTGTGTAATCTGTAGTGCTTAACGGTGCTCAAATACTACTCCCTCTGTTAATAATATATGCTTTGGAAAGCCTTCCTATTCAGAGATGCAGGTTCTGATGATTCATTGGGATTTTGGAATATTTGTCAGTTATGAAATGTTGCTTTGCATGAATTTACACAAGGTTGTGGTCAGAAAGTTTTAACGCAGGCAGGGAGGGTGGCCCCTCTGAACAAACTCTCCATTTAGTCCCATTCCCCTGCCCTTTCCTCCTTACTCTGTTCAGCTTTACTTTTTCAAGTATTTACCTGTGTCCTTACGATCCTTGCTATGATAGTAAATTTCCTTCTTACCCACTCCATGGCTGTGACGTCCTCCCTAAAGTAAGGCACAAATATTTGAACTGTGATCAAACCAATGATTTGTTCAGGTTTATTTTTTTACACACTATATCCTTATTTACAGTACCTGGAATCTGTTCTTTTTAGCTTAATCAACTTTTATGGCCAGAATTTAATGTCCTGCAGGCGCGTGCCCGGCCTGAACGGACGTGAAGCAGCGCGAGAAGATGTTGGGCGAGCGTCCCGATGTCATCCCGCACTCGTGCAACATTTTGATCATTGGGCGTGTGCAGCAGTCGCCCACCAACAATTAAATAGGCAATTAAGCACATTAACAGAGCAATCAACAGCGATTTCACATTTACAGTTGGCAGACAGGCCATTCTCTCAGGTGGTGTTCACATTTTTCATCGCACCTCGATCCAGGGCGGGATGAAATCTCCGTGGGGAAATAAAATAAAAAGAGATACCTGGGGACTGGTTTTTGATGAGGTTTGCTTTCAGGTGCTTGATTGTGCTGCATGGACATATTTTGCAGCATTTCCTGTCATCTCCTTTAGCCTGTGGAGGTCTGCAGCTCCCTGGGGCAGCTGCCTGTCTTCAGGGAGCTCTCTCGAAGCGCTCACCCCCACTGGCGTTTACGCGGGCACCCAACCTCTTCCTGCCCCCACCCCGCAGCGCTGAGCTTTTCAGTGCGCATTTCATACTGGCTGGCTGTTAATTGGCTAGCCAGGGTGAAATCGTGGTTGGGAGCCAATCGTGGCTGATGGCCCATTTCCTGTCTGCTCCAGAACCGGCCAATCACGAGTGCCTGATGGCTGAAAAATTCAGGCCTATGTTTTGTGGATCTGAGCATTTACTTCTCTCTACTTTTAAAGTTTGTGTGTATATTTCTTCTTTCTCCCATAATGTATCACTTCCCATTTCTCCAGTTTAAATTTCACCTGATCTCTATTTGTCCAATCTGGTCACCTACAGTTGCTTAAAACCTCCTGTGACATTGCTCAATGTGTGTGAGGGATACAGTCGCACAGGAGGCAATGCATCCTTGTTGTTTCAGTCTGTAACTGCAGTGTCTTTCAGCCCTCTTTACATCAGCAATTCCACTATAACGTTACTATAATCATTAATTATTCATATACTAATAATTAACAATTCTCAACAAAACCATGACAACTGAAAATGAAGTTTATGTACAAGAAATGTGTGTATGTACAAGATTTGTAAATAAACACATGTAAAGCAATTTTAAAAAAGGATCCTGACACCTGGAAAACTATCCACAAGGCACAAGTCAGGAGTGTGATGGAACACCCTCCACTTGCCTGGATGAGTGCAGCTCCCACAACACTCAAGAAGCTTGACACCGTCCAGGACAAAGCATTTGCTTAATCAATACCCCATCCACCACTTTAAACATTCATTCCCTCCACCACCAGCACACAGTAGCAGCAGTGTGTGTACCATCTACAAGATGCATTGCAACAACTCGCCAAGGCTCTTTCGACAGCACCTTCCAAATCCCTGGCCTCTGCCATCTAGAAGAACAGGGGCAGCAGGGAGAAGAACACAGAACCTCATCAATAGGAGCAGGTGTTGGCCACTCAGCCCCTCAAGCCAGTTCTGCCATTTAATAAGATCATGGCTGATCCTCAATTGTAAATCCACTTGCCTGCCTGATCGCCATATCTCTTAGAGTCCAAATATTTACTGATCTCAAGCTTGAATATATTCAATAACTGAGCATTCACAGCTCTCTGGTCTAGAGAATTCCAACGATTCACAGCCTTCTGGATAAAGAAATTTCTCCTCATTTCAGCTGTAAATGGCTGACCCCTTACCCTAAGGCTGTGCACACGCCTCCATCATCTGCCTCCCCCCATGTTATAGACCTTCTAACCATCCATCATGTCAAAATCCTCTCAGAATCTTGTATGTTTCAATGAGATCAACTCACATTCTTCTGGTTCCCATTCTACTTAATCTCTCCTCCTAGGACAACATTCCCATTTCAGGAATGAATCTGTTCAACCTTTATTGCACTCCCTCCAAGGCATGTAAATCCTTCCTCTGGTACAGAGACTAAAACTTCACACAGTTTTCCAGATGTAGCCTCACCAATGCTGTGTACAATTACAAAAAGACATCCGTACTCTTGTACTCCGACCCCCTTGTAATAAAGGCCAACATTTCGCCTTCCTAATGACTTGCTACACCTCATTAGTTTTCTGTAGTCCTTGTACTAAGACATCTAGATTCCTCCGAACATGAGCATTTAATAGTTTCTTACCATTTGAAATGTTTTTAAATTCTTCCCACCAAAAGAAATAACCTCACATTTCCCCACATTATAGTCCATCTTCCACCTCTTGTCTTTTCACTTGATCGATCCATATCCTTTTGCAGACTCTCTGTGTCCTCTTTACAGCTTACTTTCCCACTTTATATCATCAGGAAGATTGGATATGTTACACTCTGTACCTTTGTCTAAGTCATTGATATAGATTATAAATAGCTGAGCTCCAGCACTGACCCTTGCGAGGTTCACTAGTTACAGCCTGCCAACCTGAAAATGACTTGTTTATTTCTATTATCTGTTTTCTGTCAACCAATCCTCAATCCATGCTAATATTACACCTAATCCCATGAGTCCTAATCCTCTGCAATGACCTTTCATGTGCCGCTATATCAAATTCATTTTGCATATTAGCTAAAGGAAAGAAAACAGTGGTTAACGGCAATACCACCACCTGCAAGTTCCCCTCCAAGTCACTCACCATCCTGACTTGGAAATATATCACTTCCTTCACTGTCGCTGGGTCAAAATCCTGGAACTCCCTCCCTAACAGCACTGTGGGTGTACCTACATCACATGGACTGCAGCGGTTCAAGAAGGCAGCTCACCACCACCTTCCCAAGGGCAACTAGGGATGGGAAATAAATGCTGGCCCAGTCAGCGACACTCACATCCTCCAATGCATAAAAAAATGTTTATAACCCTCCAGTTTGAAAAATGTACTTATGAATATTTATCATTATCACACAAGGCAAATGAGTTCTTTTCACAACTTTCCTCCAATAGGGGAGTTTTGATGTGACTCTGCTGGGTATTCACAGTAACCGTATTGAGGGCAGCAAAATGCCACACAGCCGTCCTCATATCTCATCCTTATACCTTGAATTTCCTATTGCATTGGCTTCTATATGGCATTCATACACTTCACTCTCATTCCCTTAATCTGGATTCATTCCAGCTCAGGTTGATGAAATGAAAGCCTCTTTTTCCTGTTAACTGTTAGGATCATACTTGAAATGAGTTTGGACAGATTCAACCCATTTTCTATTCAATATGAGCCCGAAACATATCATTATCATCATCATCATCATTATCATCATCATCATCATCATTTTCATCGTCATCATCACCATCATTTTCATCACGAGCGTCCTGTCCGAAGGCAGGTCTTTGGCTCATAGTCTTCACCATGTGTCCCTGTCCCGTGCCAGTCTTTTCATTTTCCAATAACTTCCTTCAATTTTTAAGCCATCCAATATTGATATTCTCTTCCTTCCTCTTCCTCTTTACCCATGAAATCTTCCCTCCATAACGTCTCTTACCAGTCCCTTTCCTCTTAAGTTGTGTCCTCCCCCATCTCTCTGCTTTTTCCTAATTACATTCAGCAAGTTAATTGTTCATTCACTTCCCTTCAGCACTTCATCATTTGTTACTACGAACTGACAACGTATCGTATGTAGTATATATCTGTCTCCAATACTACACTGAGCGCTGCTAAATTAGTCATCTCATTCAGAGACTACCACGATGATTGCTATGGGACAATAAAGTGTGATCTTCAGGCATTAATACTTCATTGAGGCAACATATCTCAGGGAATCTGAACATTATATCTGATTTGGAGTTACACTGTGCTGATACTGGGCGATGTCCAAGGAAGGAATTCTGTCCTCAGGTTTGACATTCAACATCATTTTCCTTGATGAAATCAAGCATTTACAAAATTTGACCCGAATCTTCTTTTGTACTCACTGATGTTACAAAATTTATCATTGCAAAACTTTGAGGTTGCCATTTGTTCGTTGTAATTCAACTAATCTTTTTAATTTTATAGCCATACAACTAACAATAGTAAATAGTGCAAAATAATAGATATGAAGGGAGGTAACACTGACTGATGTAGTCTCACATTTAAGTATGATGCACTGTAGCATTGCATTTATGTTATTAGGCTAGTAATCTGATGGTCTGGGACTAATGAAATGGAGACATGGTTCAAACCTCACCATGGCAGCTGGGGAACTTCAGTTCAGTTAATTAAATAAATCTAGAATAAAAAGCTAGTCTCAGTAACGGTGACCATGGGCAGAATTTTGCCCTTGGCATGGGGGCTCGGCGGGGGTGGGTGGGAAACTGGACACCGTCCGCGATTGGGCTTGGAAGGCAATTTTACACTGGTGGCCCAATTAAAGCCCACCCAGCGTGAAAGGCGAGCTGCAGCGCTGAGCGCTACCTGTGTGGGGCGGGGCGGGGATGGGGGAGGAGAACGAGCGGGGCGAGCGTGACCTTTGCACATGTACGCGGGTGCACAGTACATAATCTCCCTGAAGCACAGAGCTGCCTCAGGGAGACTAAGAGATATGAAAAAATATAGTTCAAAAAATAAGAATGTAATGAAACATGTCCCCTCTTTGACTCTGTCACATGAGCAGGGACATGTTATTAGTGAAAAAATAAAGTTTTTACATGATTTTTATTTGCTTTAGGAAACCTCATCCTGCCCGTGGATGAGGTTTCCAAAAACGTGTAAAGGCCGCCTTGCCTTTTCGCCTGCCCGACAACCGTAAGGTTGGATAGCAGCCAAAAATTTCTTTTAATTAACTTTTTAATGGCCTTAATAGGCCTTTTAATTGTTGGCGGTTGTGCTGCTGACTCCGGCACGCGCCCACCAACTGAAATATCACGTGAGTGTGTGATGACATTGGAACGCTTGCTTTACATCATCGTGTGTCATTTTGCGCTTGGTTGGGTCGGGGGCGTGCCAGCTCGTCCGTTTGCCTGCTCGCCCACTCGCCCGCTCGCCCGCTCATCTGTTCGCCCGTTCGCCCGTTCGTCCGTTCACCCCCTCGCCTGCTCGTCCGCTCTTCCATTCACCCACTCGCCCGTTTGCCTGCTTGCCCGTTCGTCCATTCACCCCCTCGCCCGCTCGTCCGTTCACCCCCTCGCCTGCTCGCCCGCTCGTCCGTTCGTCCGTTCACCCCCTCGCCTGCTCGCCCGCTCATCCATTCACCCCCTCGCCCGTTCGTCCGTTCGCCCACTCGTCCGTTCGCCCGTTCGCCCGCTCGTCCGTTCGCCCGCTCGTCTGTTCGTCCGTTCACCCCCTCGCCTGCTCGCCCGCTCGTCCATTCACCCCCTCGCCCGCTCGTCCGTTCGTCCGTTCGCCCACTTGCCCGTTCGCCCCCTCGCCCGTTCACCCGCTCGTCCGTTTGCCTGTTCGCCTGCTCGCCCGCCAAGCTAAAAGTTTTACCCCATGAAATTGCTGAATTGCTGTCAAAACCCATCTGATTCACTCCACCCTTTCAGGAAGAATATCTGCTGTTCTTACCCTGTTTGACCTGCATGTGACTCCAGACCCACAGCAATGTGACTGACTTTTAACTGCCCTCTGCAATCGTTTAGCAAGCCACTCAGTTGTACCTGAAGGGTATTTAGGGGCGGGCAATAGATACTGACACCCATATCCTGTGAGTGAATAAGAAAGCACACTGATCATTTCTATCTTATGAGGTCCCTCAATAGCTTCCCAACAGCACAGTTGAGACTGGGAACTAAGAATGTGGGGAGTTTATAGTCCATCATTAGAATTCCAACATGGTTTGACATTGCAAAACCACCAACCTCATCAGCTGACTGGGTTATGTTTTTATTTACATTTAAAGGTAAATTGTTCTTAAGTGAACATGTAAAGTTTTCTTTAAAAGTGTAATGAAGCTAGAATTGGAGAGCAAAGCGAAGAAGCGTCAGGTCCCAATGACAAGATGGTTGTGCAGTCCGAATGCTTGGATTCTGATCAACGCTTCAATATTAAACCTCTTGATGACAGCCAGGCCTGGAGAGCGAAGCCAAACACAGAGCAGAAAGGCAACCTGCTTCCTTTTCAATCAAAACTTCAAGACAGTTCTTCATATAGCTTAGGCTGCTGAACGGAAACTTCAGATTCTGTGGCCTAGATCTGCTCTGTGGTTAAAAGATGTTTTTTTGGTGTCAATAATATTTCAGAGAGAATGAGTTGAAACAAGATGATTACATTGATCTGAGAGTTATCTTAAAAATAAAGAATATTCCAACGTTTATGATTTGAGAGTCTACTGCATTATATATGCACCCAAAAACAGTTTTAAGTTAAATGCTTCAAGCGGTGTATTAAATTATATAGTGTGTATTTTTGCTGCTATTTTCGTTTTGGTGGAAAGAGAAAAGTGTTCATTAAGTTTTTTGCCGATGTAGTTATTGGATGAAGATTATACTCAGGTAATACTCATGAAAAATGAAACCTCTATTATTTATCACTTTGTCTTTGCATGTCCCAAAATATTAATAATGTGCATAATTTTGGTCAGTCACGTGTTCTAGCACATCCAAATACACTTACCATTTTACCTGGCCAAGCCCTGAGAAATTAACACAATTAAACCTTTCTAATCTCACACAGTCCCCCTGAGATTGGTCACTGGTTGCTCAGAGTTTACACTTAGGGATCGCCAACGATCCTCAGTGAAACTGTTGGTGTTCAGCCAACGAAAACGAGGGTACAGTAGCACAGTGTTTCTGAAGCAGTAACCCAGAGGCCTGGCCTCATGACCAAGGGACATGAGCCTGAATATTTTAGATGGTGGGGTTTCCCTTCCCATCCAAAGAGTCCCCCGCCAACTGACTGCCCTGCAGCCATTTCACGCTAGAATGAGCGTCAATTGGCTGCAGGCGGGAGTCCTGCCCCTCACTTGGGAGAAAGTCCCGCCTTAGAGAGCTGCTGGCCAATCTGAATGGCCGGCAGCTCTCTAGCCCCTGTGGCAACAAGAGCTGCCGAGGACAGAAGGGGAAGTTGAAGAAGATGCCTTGAGCTGAAGGCCCGAGACTGGATGGCAGGGTAAGTTTACCAAATCCCAGGGTAGGGAGGATAAGGAGGGCCTGGGGTGGTGGAAATTGGGCGATTGGGGTGTTGGGGGAGAGGCTGGGATTGGGGAGCGAGGTCCAGGAGCCATGGGGCCTTAAATGGGGTGCGCTTAAAGTCAGAAGGGGTCAGAACGAATCCCGTTCCTTCAATTTCACACTCCTCCCACCTAACAGCACATTGGCGGGGGGGGGAGCGTGAAATTCAGGCCACGAGCTTAAATCCCACCATGGTAGTTGGGGAATTTAAATTCTTTTGGTTAATTAAGTAAGTCTGGAATAAAAAGCTAGTAGCAGTGCTGGTGGCCATGAACCACAGGATTATCATTTTAAAAAATCTGGGCCAGAACTTTGCGTTGATCAGGCAGGCGTGCGCCTGTCCCCAATGCACATGAAATTGCGCGAAATGAAGTTGGGCGTGCGTCATCGCGCACACGAGCAATATCGAGGTCGGCGGCCGCACGTGGGAGTCGGAACCATGCCCGCCGACAATTAAAGGGCCAATTCAGGCCATTAAAAACCCTATTGTCCATGATTTTACCCTGCCTATGCAATTACACGCTTGTCACACGGGCAAAACAGGCAGGTGGGCAGCCTGTTTTTAACAAAACCCTCATCCAAGGACAGGATGAAATGTCTGGGGTGAAATATAATAATAAAAAAAAGATATCTGGAGACTGATGTTTTTTGAGTTCTGCTGTCAGGTGCTTGAATGTGCTGCGTAGACACACTTTGGTGCATTTTTTACTTGACATTTAATCTGTTCGGTCTGCAGTTCCCCTGAGGCAGCTCCGCAGCAGCTGTCTGCCGTCAGGGAGCTCGCTAGAAGTGCCCACCTGCGCCCTCACTGTTGTTGTACCCACCCCCTTCCCACCCCCCTCGGCAGCGCTGAGGCTCTCTCAGCTCGTGTTTCACCTGGGCTGTTAATTGGCCGACTAGCGTGAAATTGCGCTCGGGGGCCGATCGCAGGCGGAAGCGCATTTTGCATCACATTCTGGGTCAGCCGACTTGGAGCTCACACCAAGCATAAAATTCAGGCCCTGATTCATTATTGTCCTTTAGGGATGGAAATCTGCTGCCCTTACCTGGTCTGGCCTATATGTGACTTCAGGCCCACAGTAATGAGGTTAATTCTTAACTGCTCCTACCTAAGTCAATTAACAAGCCATCCACTTGTACCTAACCTGCTATGGAAATGTCATATAAGAATAAACCCGGACAGAGCACCCAGCATCGACCAGGCATTGGACATAGAACAAAGGCACAACCTGCTCAGCCGACCCTGCCAATCCCTCCCCGCTAACATCTGGAAACTTGTGCCAAATTGGGACAGCTATCCCACAGACCAGCCGTGCCTGGCATATTGATACACTCAGAATCCTGCCTTTCAGCTGGAGGGACAGGACATACCCAGGAATGGTGATGGAGGAATCTGGGAAAATTGGCTGCAAGATATGATTCTGTCAGCAAAATGCTGTCCTGCCAGTGGGGCAGGACATACCCACCAGAAATGGCAGCACAGAGATATACAGTCAGGAGGTAGTAGCCCTGAGAGTCCTCAAAATTGACCCTGGACCCTATGAAATCTTGTAGTATCAGGAAACCTCCTGCTGATTACCACCTACCGCCCTCCCTCAGCTGATAAGTCCTCCATGTTGAACACCACTTAGAAGAAAAACGGAAGGTAGCAAGCAGCACAGAATGTACTAGGGGTGGGTAACTTCAATGTCCAATAGCAAGTGGCAACACTATTGCCAAAATAGCTGAGTCCCGAGGAACATGCCTGTTAGACTGAGTCTACAGCATATGGTGAGAAAACCAACACAAGAGAAAACTTATGTGACCTTGTCCTCAACAATCTACCTGTATCAGATGGATCTGTCCATGACAGTATTGGTCAGAGTGACCACCTTCTGGAGACCTAATCTTCACATTGAGGATACCCGCCATCATGTTGTGTGGCACTACCACCATACTAAGAGGGATATAGAGTCAGAGTCAGAGGTCTACAGCACAGAAAAAGGCCCTTCAGTCCATCGAGTCTGCGCTGGTCAAACAAGTACCTAACTATTCTCATCCCATTTTCCAGCACTAGGCCCATAGCCTTGTATGCATTTCAAACAGATCTAGCAACTCAAAACTGGGCATCCATGAGGTGCTGTGGGCCATCAGCAGCAGCAGAATTGTACTCGAACACAATCTGTAACCTCATGGCCCGGCATATCCCCCACTCTACCATTACCATCAAGCCAGGGGATCAACCCTGGTTCAATGAAGAGTGCAGGAGGGCATGCCAGGAGCAGCACCAGGCATACCTAAACATGAGACTAAAACAGAAAACGCTGGAAATACTCAGCAGGTCTGGCAGCATCTAGTCATACGGACTCAAAACGTTAACTCTGTTTCTCTCTTCACTGATGCTGTTAGATCTGCTGAGTTTTTCCAGGATTTTCTGTTTTTGTTTCAGATTTCCAGCATCCGCAGTATTTTGCTTTTAGCTTATACCTAAAAATGAGTTGTCAACCTGGTGATGCTACAACACAGGACTACATGCATTCTAAACCATGGAAGTAGCATGCGATAAACAGGGCTAAGCGATCCCACAACAAATGCGTCAGATCAAAGCTCTAAAGTCCTACCAAATCCGGTCATGAATGGTGGTGGAAACTTAAACAACTAACAGGAGGAGGACGGTTCACAATATCCCCATTCTCAATGATGGGGGAACTCAGCATATAGTACAAAAGACAAGGCAATCCCCTTCAGCCAGAAGCACCAAGTGCATGATCCATGGCAGCTTCCTTGTAAGGTCCCCAAGGTGACAGATGCCAGTCTTCAGCCAATTCGATTCGTTCCAAGTAATATCAAGAAATGGCTGAAGGCACTGGATGCTGCAAAGGCTATGGGCCCTGACAACATTCCGGCAATAGTACTGAAGATTTATGCTCCAGAACTTGCCGCGTCCCTAGCCAAGCTGTGCCAGTATGGCTACAACACTGGCATCTACCTGACAATGTGGAAAATTGCCCAGGAATGCCCTGTCCACAAATAACAGGTTTGAGCTAAAAAATAGCAAGAAACATTCATCCTAAACAAGTGCCAGGCAATGACCACCTCCAGCAAAAATAAGTTTAAACACATTCCCTTGACATTCAACAGCATTAGCATCATCAAATTCCCCCATTAGCAACACCCATTGACCAGAAACTGAACTGAACCAGCTATATAAATACTGTGGCTACAAGAGGAGATGAAAGCCTGGGAATTCTTTAGCCGAGCAAGTAACTCACCTCCTGATTCTCCAAACTGTTCACTGGCTACAAGGCACAAGTCAGGAGTGTGATGGAATACTCCCCACTTGTCTCAATGAGTACAGCTCCAACAACACTCAAGAAGCTCAACACCATCCAAGACAAACCAGCTCGCTTGATTGGTAGCCCATCCACCATTTTAAACATTCACTTCCTCCACCACCGATGCACAGTAGCAGCAGTGTGTGTACCATCTACAAAATGCACTGCAGCAACTCACCAAGGCTCCTTCAACAGCACCTTCCAAACCCACGACTATTACCATCTAGAAGGACAAGGGCAGCAGATAAACGGGAACACCACCACCTGCAAATTCCCCTCCAAGCCACTCACCATCCTGACTTGGAACTATATCGCTGTTCCTTCACTGTCGCTGGGTCAAAATCCTGGAACTCCCTTCCTAACAGCACTGTGGGTGTACCTACACCACATGGACTGCAGCGGTTCAAGAAGGCAGCTCACCACCACCACCTTCTCAAGGGAAATTAGGGATGGACAATAAACGTTGGCCTAGCCAGTGACGCCCACATCCCGAGAATGAATAAAAAGAGGCCACTTATTGGATTAGAACATCAGGAGGTTTTGCAGGGTTCTGCCAAAGCACGGTAACTGCAGCATTTGGAACACTGACCAGCAGTGTTACCTGGAACCAAGCCAGAGAAATCTCAACCCCTTCAGGCCCCATGAATGAGCCAGGCTGGTTGGTTAATAATTAATGTTGCTTTGGCTGAAGTATTGAATTACCAAGCCTGCCATTGTGGGGTGGTCCAGTCCTAATTTATTTTTGGCAGGTGCACCATCTTGGAGTCACTTCAATCCCAAACAGTCTCCATTCGATCCTGTCTCAATCCCACCCAGCCAGTTAGGAAGTGAGTTACTCATTGATCATTTGTCAACTGACAAACTCTTACAGAGGATGCAGAGCCACATAAATCCTGAGAAGAGACTTTGGCTCCAAACCTAAATCCAGCATTAATAATGGCATTTTGAAATGGTCAGTTTTTCGTTTAGGTCTCACAAAATATTTGTTTGCATATCCAGTTCTCTTGATCACTTTCTCTGCCTAACTTTTTGTATGAATTTGTATGAAGATGAAACATCAATTCCTGGCACCATGTTATGTCAGATATAGCAGACATTGGGATGAGATTTCCAGAGGGAGTGTAATTGGGTAGTTACACTTGAAACTGTACCCATTTGTATGCCCATTCACGTGAAATCCATTTCCTACCAACCTCAATAACATACGCAGAATTTAAACTTCAGTGTTCCTTTATTAAATATGAAAATTGAAGTTTGAACCCATTGAACTGTCTCGCGTGCTGATTGGACACAGCAGGTTTCAAAATATGCAGTCAGTGGCGGGGGGGCATGCTTTTTAATTTTTAATGTGACTCACTATGAAGATAGAGAAATGCATTGAAAGAAAACCCAGTGTAAGTCACTGAGGGTGAGTCTTTAAAAATCACTTAAAGTTACAAATTAAAAATTACCATTTCCTGTTTTGAAAAATTCTAGTTTTAATTTTACACCTGTTTTGAACAAGTGTAATTGCAGGAAATTCGCATACACAACTCTTTAGCCTGAGGCCAGAGCCATTATACTGAGCTAAGATATGTTTGAGCACATTTACCAGTTGGGTATAAAGGAGCAAGGAAATTTGGGTACAGAATTAATGCATGTGCAACGTGCCTGAACCCAGGTTTGTTTAACCTTTTATGTCAGTTAATTGCTTTAAGCTTTGATTGCCTGTGCCTCTGGATGGAAACAATATATTCCACACCGTCATATGTAGAGTAAAGCTACTTCTATCTATTCCCACAATGTGTTTTATCTTAACTTCACATCGTCCACTGCTGATGGAGTGCAACATATTCCCCATTTCTCACACAAAGACCACCACCTGGAAGTTCCCCTCCAAGTCACACACCATCCTAACTTGGGAATATATTGGCCGTTCCTTCACTGTCGCTGGGTCAAAATCCTGGAACTCCCTCCCTAACAGCACTGTGGGTGTACCTACACCACATGGACTGCAGCGGTTCAAGAAGGCAGCTCACCACCACCTTCTCAAGGGTAACTAAGGATGGGCAATAAATGCTGGCCCAGCCAACGAAGCCCATATCCCATGAATGAATAAAATAAAACAACCCTGTGACTGAGTAACATCGTCAGGCAGACCAAACGAGAGACAATTGTTTGCTGTAGGGTCCAAGCTAGATTGCGATTGTCCAAACTCACATCACATCGGATCTGCATCCAATACATTGAGGCTTTCATTTATCAGTCCAGGCTATCAGGTTGCAGAGGTGAAAGATGTTAATCCATTTAACCAACCAGCCCTCTAAAGAGGTGATTACTTGAATCAAAAGGTCTGAAGATTCCTAGCCTGTACAGCATTCCCAAACTGCCCGTGGATCACTGGATGTGCAGAGTTACAGTTAAACACTCTAACATCTCTAAGCTCTCTATATTCTGATTGTCAAAAATTTTATACTAAAGTAGACAAGGGTGAAAAATAGCACTGCAGAAGTAATATTGTAGCAATTTCTAAACAAAAGAACTTTGCTCTCCACATACACCAGGTTAAAGCTGGTGACTGTACAGTAAGTCTGATGGCATTCACACGTTTATTATTAGTTGTCTGCAATAACCTGTTCCTTCCTAATGATCTTAGAGCTGAATTTTCCCCCCGTTTGTCCAGGCGGTCAGGTGGAGGTGGGGGGGCGGGGGTAAACCCGATTGGTGCCCCTGATCGGGGGCGCCTCATCATTTTACGCGGGTGGGCCAATTAAGGCCCAAATAGCGTGACGCTTGCCCGGATGCGCTGAGCGCTCCCTGTGCGGGTGGTGGGGTGGGGGTGTTCCCTGAGTTGGGGTCTGCGCTCTATCGTGCATTTGCGTGAAAGAGCACAGAAATCTCCCTGAGGCACAGAGGTGCCTCAGGGAGATGTGTTTAAGGTTCAAACATTTAAATAAAGAATTGAAAATATTTTAAGACGTCGCCTCATGTGACAGTGTCACAGGAGCTGGGACATGTCAAGGAACATTAATTTAAAAATGTGTTTAATTTATAAACACTTTATGAAACCTCAGCCCGCCCGTGGATGAGGTTCCATGAGAAATGTGAAGGCCGCCTGGGCTCTATGCCTGCCCGACAACCTTAAGGTTGGATGAGCAGCTCAGTTAATTGATTTAATTAGTGTTAAACAGGCCTTAATAGGCCTTTGACAGTGTGGCGGGTGTGCAGCCGACTTGCTGTGCGCCCGCTGAGCTGAAAATCTAAATGATGCGCGGTGACATCGGGACACACGCCTGATGCCACCCTGCGTCATTTTACACGTTGGCGAGTCGGCCCTGACCCTGCTCACCGACTGGAAAATTTCCCCCTTAATGTTAATTTGGCCCACACCAGACTCAAAAATACAAGATAAACTAATTCATCTTTTTGAAAGTGTAATGAGGCTTTGCCCCTTTATTTTTGAAAATGTGGGCTGGGATTTTGGTGGTGGGAACCTCAGCCGGATAGATTATCCCAGCAGTGGGCGGGGCCGGAAATTCCCACCCATGGTTTTCAAAACTGGAACTTTTGCCATTTGAACAGAGACAGAGCAAACTGCTTAAAAATGCAAGGCCACATTCCAAGGTGAAGGTGAGAAACCATCCTCAGGGGAGTATGAAGAGAGAGACATTTCCTATAATCCAGGCACCCATTGAAACTCATAACTGCCTCAGGAAGAGACATTAAAAATGCAACGTACTGGATATTGAAACAATGGATGCTATAGACAGACACACCCAAAACCTCTTGGAAATGCACACTGGGGGTGAAGTATTTCAAGGCAAGGCTGCCAGCCACTACAGAGAGATTGCAAGTGACATAGATGGTGTTCTACACACTCTTCCCTAGACAAATCGACCGCTAAGTCCTTCTCTTTGGTGAATACTGATGAGAAGTACTCATTTAGTATCTCTCCCATTTCTTCTGGTTCCACACACAGACTCCCACCTCTGTCCCTGAGTGGGCCTACCCTTTCCCTGGCTACCCTGTTGCTTTTTACATATGTATAAAAGGCCTTGGGATTTTCCTTAATCCTGGTTGCCAGTGACTTTTCATGACCCCTTTTAGCCCTCCTGACTCCTTGCTTAATCTTCTTCCTACTTTCCTTATATTCTCCATGGACGTCATCTGTTCCCAGCCTTCTAGCCCTTACGAATGCTTCCCTTTTCTTTTTGACTAATCTCACAATATCCTTCATTATCCAAGGTTCCTGAAATTTGCCATACTTATCCTTCATCCTAGCAGGAACATGCCAGTCCTGAATTCTTATCAACTGATGTTTGAAAGCCCTCCATATGTCAGTTGTTGATATGCCCTCAAACATTCGCCTCCAGTCTAGATTCCTCAGTTCCTGCCTAATATTGTTATAATTAGCCTTCCTCCAATTAAGCACCTTAACCCGAGGACTCCTGTTATCCTTATCCACCAGTACCTTGAAACTGACTGAATTATGGTCACTTTTCCCGAAATGCTCCCCTACTGAAACTTCGACCACCTGGCCAGGTTCATTCCCTAATACCAGGTCCAGTATTGCCCCTTCCCTAGTTGGACTATCTACATATTGTCTCAGGAAGCCCTCCTGGATGCACCTTACAAATTCTGCACCATCCAAAGCCCTAGCACTAAGTGATGCCTAGTCAATTCCCAGTGCCGCAGGAGGCTCCGGCTGTCAAGGGAAATAGTCAACTATATCTGTCAGATGATTGGCCCTGAGATCTCCCCTACTGTGTGGGTGGACACCCCATGCCAGCGGCTCTGAAGGTCACAGTTGCCCTCCACTTCTATGCATCTGGCTCCTTCCAGGCGTCGGTGGATGATCTTTGTGGTGTCTCTCAATCAGCTGTCCACACTTGTGTCAAGCAGGTCACAGACGCTCTGTTCAGACGGGCATTGACCTTCATCCACTTCCGCTGCGACCAGGCAAGTCAGACACAGCAAGCCAGAGGCTTCGCGGCCATTGCTGGCTTCCCCCGCGTCCAGGGTGCAATAGACTGTACACATGTGGCCATCAAGGCGCCAGCAGGTGAGCCCGGTGCCTTTGTCAACAGGAAGGGCTTCCACTCCATGAACGTGCAGATAGTGTGCGATCACAGGATGCTGATTCTACAAGTCTGTGCAAGGTACCCAGGCAGCTCCCACAATGCCTACATCCACAGACACTCCCAGGTGCCGGGGCTCTTCAGTGCTCCGGCTCAGCTGGATGGTTGGCTGCTGGGTGACAAGGGCTATCCCCTCAGAAGGTAGCTCATGACGCCTCTTCACCATCCAAGAACAGAAGCTGAGCAGCGGTACAATAGGAGCCACGGCACCACAAGGGCTGTGGTGGAGAGAGCCATCAGTCTTCTCAAGATGCGCTTCCAATGCCTGGACCGCTCAGGGGGCGCACTCCAGTACCCCCCAGATGGTGTCTCTGTGATAGTGGTAGTCTGCTGCGCCCTGCATAATCTTGCGCTGGAAAGGGGGGATGCAGTTGACGATGAAGACCTTGACACCCTGGATGAGGCTGCACATGATGAATCCAGCAGTGGCTCAGAGGATGAGGAAGCACAGGGCAATGATGAGGGGCAGCACACCGACCCGCTATTACACCAAGGAGGCAGGGACACCCGGGAGACTTTAATCAAATGAACCTTCAGCTAGCTCCACACACATGGATCAGTGGGACCAGCATTGCCTGGCGCTTCCACACGTGGCACTTAGGTGCTACATCTTCCACCTCATCAGCTGCAACTAAGGGCTGAGTACAGAAGCATCAATGTCCACTCAAACACTCATGAGATGTCTGTGAAACGTACAAATGCAGCACAAAGGAAACACCCTCAGCCATGGTCAGAAAAGTGGACTTTATTCCATCCAAAATAAAGCACAAACGTCACTCAGATGTACATAATGATATAGTCCCTAATCTAGGGCCAACACAAAATTACCAGTGACAAACCCGTGGAGTGCCTAACGTGCCTTATGCTTACGTTTGCGGGTGCTACGTCTAGGTACCGCCCCATCGCTCGGAGTGGCTTGTGAGACAGCCTGCTGACTCTGCTGTCCTGTTGGCCTCGATGACCTTGTCGGCCGTCCTCTGGCCGTGGAGCCTGTGCTGGCCCCGCCTGGGAGGGAGTGGCCACTTCCAGAACTGGCACCTCTCCAGTTGTCGCAGCCTCAACGGATGCAACGGTGACTGGCAGAGGGGTGGAGGAGCTGCTGCCCTCATCCGGAGCGCCCTGAGAGGAGCTCGCAGCGACGACAGGCAGCTGCTGCACCGACGTGAGGTCACATTGGACCTCCCTGCTCACCGCAGATGGATGGGCACCGAGCTGGGATACTTGGTGCCCAGAACATCTCCCACGTTGTGAATGACCACCTGTGGCCATTACGCTGTGAGGGTTTGCAGGTCAGAGCGTAACCCAGTCAGAAGAGTCTCTATCTGATCGAAGCCCCTCTCCATGAGAGTCGCCAATCTCTCAGTGGAGGAAGCCTGAAGCTCTGTCCTGAGGTTCATGCCATCACTGACACTCTGCCTGGACGCCTCCACCACAGAGACCAAGTGAAGCACACCCTCATGCAACCCTGCCAGATGCTCCCGCGCACCCTGCCGCTTGTCCTGCAGCTGCTGCATGGCTGACATCTCCAGAGGCAGATCATCACTGCCGGACTCAGCATGTGCCTGGTCCCCTGCAGTCCTCCGGCTGCTGACGCCATCGGCACTCTCTGTCCGTGCCATCTCCTCCAGCGATTGTGAAGTGCCCTCTCCCCTGTACCCCAGGACACTAGCCGACGTTATATTCCCCACCAAAGTGTTTGTCACTGCGCTGGTGCCTGGCTGGCTGAAAGGATGTGCCGCAAGTTGCAAGTGTTGGCCCTCAGGTGTGGAGGGGGGGCTCTGGACGAGTTGGTGGTGGCCATGCGGTGGTGATGCTGAAATTAACAACAAGGACAGTGCATCAGTTAGCGTTCAGTCAGTAACAACTTTCATCCCTTTCCCCCCCAGCCTCATAAGTCGCTCACCCTTCAAGAACCTAAGGAGACGGACATTGGAGGGGTGGTAAATAGTCAAGAGGAGGCCCAAACATTACACGTTCATACAGACAGGCTGGTCAGATGGCCTAAGGAATGCCACATGGAATGTTATGTGGATAAGTGTGCGGTTAAGCACTTGGGCAAGACAAGCAAGGTACGGGAATACATGAGTAATGGTAGGACCGTGGGATGTCATGACGATTACAGGGACCTTGCTGGGCAGACCCATTAAGGTAGCAGAACAAGAACATAAGGCATTTAACAAGGTCGAAGTCAGACTTGCCTTTATTAGCCAAGGAATAGAATGTAGGAAAAGGGAGGTCATGTTGCAAGTGCAGAAAACGCTGTCGAGGCCACATCTACATTTCTGCATTCAGTTGTGACCTGTGCTTCATGGGAGGGATGGCACTGGAGTGGGGAGAGTGCAGAGGTTCCTGACCTGGATGCATGCTGTGTGTGCGTGTGTGTGTGTGCGGGTGTGTGTGTGTGCGTGTGTGTGTGTGTGAGCGTGAGTGTGTGTGTGTGTGTGTGTGAGTGTGTGTGTGTGAGTGCTTGTGTGTGTGAGTGCGTGTGTGTGTGTGCATGTGTGTGTGAGTGCGTGTGTCTGTGTGTGCGTGTGTGTGTGTGCATGTGTGTTTGTGCGTGTGTGTGTGAGTGCATGTGTGTGTGAGTGCATGTGTGTGCATGTGTGTGTGAGTGCATGTGTGTCTGTGCGTGTGTGTGTACATGTGAGCGTGTACGTGTGTGCGTGTGCCTGTGAGTGTACGTGTGAGTGTGCGTGTGTGTGTGTGTGTGTCTGTGCGTGTGAGTGTGTGTGTGCGTGTGTGTGTGCTTATCTTCAAGTTGTTGTGACTGGTATGTGCTGTGTAAAAGGTTGGGAGAAGCAGATTCAGTAATAAGTTTCAAAAGGGAAGTGAATAAATAATGAAAAAAGGAGAAATTTGCATAGCTACTGGGAGAAAACAGAGAGTGTGGGGCTAATTTGGATAACTCTTTCAAAGGGCTGTCACAGGCACGATGGGCCAAATGGCTCCCTCCCAAAAGCAGGCTCCTGCACACCTGGTAACAACATCAAGGTAAATCTCCAAGATTTGTTTACACTGGCAGGATGGAAAATCCATTTCTTCCTGCCTGGTGACATTAATAAATGTGGCGATGATTGGTACTAGCTGCACAGGATCTGTGCACTCAGATACAGCAGTTTAAGCCTTCCACAAGGCACAAAATAAAGGCCACTTAAGGATAAGTAATATTTGTTAAAATACATAGAGCCAGGGTTAACTCTTGATTTAATCATTACTTTGCAACAACCAAAATTATTGTTGGAATGAGTGTATTTCTGTAATCAATTCCATGTTGCCTGTTGGAAAGAGGAGATAAGAGACCAATGATCTTTTTCTCATTCCGAACTTTTAATCTTATGAAGGGATTTAACTTTCTAATGTCTTTAAAGTGTCCCTTTGCACAATAATTGAAACTATTGCTGCTGAATTTAATGGCACATCCAATTTGTCTTTAATAAAGTGTGTGAAGAAAGCACCATTCTTAAAATAATAGCACTTGTTAAAAATGTCACTGTCACAAAAGTTGAAGTTATTTTAATCTATCAGGATGAATTGAATAAGTTATTGGAATAGCTTCCCTTCCGCTCCTGTTTCTGTTCATATTTCTGATCCTCACTCCCCTATTCGTTCATGTTAATGGAACACTGTTACTCAGTACTCAAATATTTTGAACAAGATTCACCATTTAGTTGAACACTCGCCTGTTCAGCGAGTGTTGCTGTTTTGCTATGTGTCTGGGAATGTACAGGACAACGTTTTCAGATAGTTTGTAGCGTGTCGAGAAGAAGATGAAAAGATTTTTATTTAATTTTTCTATTATTAACATCTGTACATCATTTTAAATGTCATAAACCTGCTTTCGCTGATGAAAGAGCATGTCACATGAAATGAGAGAAACACCAGGAGAGCACCCAGACCCAAATACAAGATAAACTGACATTTCTGGGGATCAATTCTAATGCTGATATTTATCTGCACCTAAATTAAAAGAAACAGTCAAGGATAAAAGGTTGGGATCCAGGACAATCCTTTATAAAACATTTACATTTGGCAGGTTTTCAATGAGGCCTGAAAAGGTTTAGCGGCGTTTCCAGTGTATGTCGAACAGAATTTGATATTATCCATCTCCCTCACAGATGACTTTCTGTGATTTGATGGGAACAAAAGGGTTAATGATCTCCTAATTTTGCAAACAGTTTATTGCATGTTAATATTGTCCTGTTTAGTTTCTGGTTATCTAAGATGGCGGGGGGGGGATGACCTCTGTGACATCATGAGTATAGCAGACTGTTAGGCTGTCACCTTTCATTCTTTTCATTAACACCTGCCTCAGCTTGATGTCTCTGTACTATTTCTGTGAATATATATTACTAATTTCAATATGCAAGAGTGAGGGGAAAGTATGAAAAACTGGAAAATATCCTGTAGTATAGTAACACTGTTTATACCCAAGCCAGTATGAAAGGTGATCCTTCTATTTTGTCAAGAAATACCACTACTATGTGTATAAATAGAGATCATTCATTTGTAATGCTTAGCAAAATAAAATGGTACAAGAGTTTATTGTTCATAAAATAACATTTAATTTAACTGTGAATGATGCTGACCACAGTCATCACTGCAGCTTAACTAGTTATATAAGATTCAATGATCAGTGCCATTTTAGTTTACTTGCATTTTACATCCTCTTTAATGAGATCTGCTGTCGTTTTGTTCTGAAAACACTGACATTCAATTCACTGGCTATGGTTCCATTCTAACAGTAGGAGTTAGGGCTCAGTGATTATCTCCTGTTGTCTTCAGCCAAATCCAGAACCATTGCTCCTCCTTGCCTCAGTTACAGGTGCGGTACTGGCAGAGCAATTCCTATTCCAGGAAATAGAAAGGAGCTCGATCAGCTGCATTTCACAGTCAAATCTCTACTCGGTGGGTTATACGATTCTGCCTTTTTGCTCCTTCCTATCGATCTGTAATGAGCAATTCCTTAATGGATTCTTGATCTAACTCCTTTCTTCCTTTTTCATCTTGTTGTTGCTATTTCTCTCCTCTCCAGCTCACAGTAGATCCTGGGTTTGTTCAGGAACATAGAAATGTATACGATTACTTCTATTGATTAACTTCAATGAAGCAAAGGCTCTGGCTGAGTTTTTCTCTCTCACTCTATTGCCTAGAAATGTAAAGCACAGTTTGATAGTGCCTTGATCACTGCCTGTCTTGAGATCAGGTCATTGAGCACAGATCAGGGACTTGACTTAGGATCCTAGTGGTCTGTGTGCTTCAATGTTGCACTATGCAATGCAGTTACTCATTGAGCTATCAGCAAAGTTTACAGATTGTCTATGTTATTGTGACATCACAACAACACATCCATGATGCATTCTTTGCTCTTCCCATAGCAGTCTAACATCTGTGTATCTCTCTCTAGCAGATAACGAGTTCTGTTAGACAGAAGATGTCTCCAAAATTGTTACTAACCAGCAGAATGCATGTTTTAACGGTGCCTCACTGGATGATTACAGTTATGTGTCTGCTCATTGTCCCAAAGCAGAAAGCTTCACTTTCCCGCAACATTCCATCTCATTGCCCTGCCAACAGGGTGAGGTGAAGAAGTTTGAGTGACAGGCAGTCCTGGAACTTGAGCCTGTGACCTCCTGATTTAAGGTAAGTGCTTTCACATCAGTGTTCCAGGGCCACCTATTATGTATTCATTTATACTAGTGACCTGTATTTCCTTTAGTGGTGTGGCCTCTTTTGTTGCCTTGTTTTCTCTGTGTACCTTCTCATTCTCTGTTTGTAACCAGAAGACCCTCTATCCACTCAGGATTGTGCAGGTCCCAGCACGTTACCGCTGTAGCTATTCCCCTCCTACAGAGGCACTGCCAAGAATCCTTTTCTGTGTCAGATCAACATTTCACAAAGCAGGACTCCATGGTGCTATCTCCCACTCTCCCAGTGGGAGGGTCGGACCAGAAAAGGCAGGTGGCCAGAAAGAGTGGGTGTGAGGAACTGCAATCACATTTTTCTTTTAAATCGCTTGTTCATTAACTTTGATTATTTTGTCTCTGGGCTTATTCTAAAAACGACCAACTTCTTTGTTCTAATGCAAAGAGTGGGAAGGTGAGCAATGTGTTTGTGAGGCAGCCCAGGGGAGATGTGAAAGTGCAGTGGAACGAAAATCCTATTGATTCTTCATCTGTCCCTGCGAAGAACCATCAGGCTCCCACTCGACCTTTCCTTCAATAGCACGATTAAGATCTCCAGCAACGGATTTTCCAAGAAGTGCTTTAAGAAATAATGACTAACTATTAGTGTGAGTATTCATTTTCAGACTCTGAGGAGCACAGGTATCTTGGAGGATTGTGGTGTTGGAGGAGATTACAGAGGGAGGGAGGATCAAGACAATGAAGGGATTTGAAAACAAGGATGTGAATAATAAAATTGAGGTGTTGCTTGACTGGGTGACAATATAGGTCAGCAAGCTGACCATGGAAAGGGAAACAAGATATTAAAACCAATGGATAAGAAAAGGTGTATCTCATAAAAATCCCTTTCTAAAGAATTTACTTTGAATAAAACTTTGCCCCAATGAATGAGACACTGGGACAGATACCCAGGGAAAACAAGCCAAGGCTACCACCGCTGCTGGGAGTACAAGTGTTGGGACTTTACAGTAAGTCACAATCAGACTGATCTTCTTCTAGCCACTGGTTGATGGTTCATCGATTGGGTTCACACATGAAGAGTGAAGACTCAGTTGAGATACTAAAGCTTCCTGTGGGACTGAATCACAGTAAAGAGTCAGCACCTTTAGCAGTGGAGAAAACTGGCAAGGAAGGGAACAATGTATAAAATGCAAACATCATTATTACATTATCAACCTAAGTGTGAGCACAGTTAGTCAGGGAATGAATTAGAAAATCTAACGTTTTGAATCTGGTTTTTGTTTTGAATTACACACCCAGCCTATAGAAAATATGATTCTATTATTTCCACCATAATTCTGCTCTTCACTGTGAGATCAGGTGTAGGAGAGATGAATATCCTTTAGAAAGATGAGAAAAATGCCTGTGTGTCCCTGTTAATAAAGTTAATATTTTGAACTTAATGATGAGGCTTACGAAATTAATTTGTAAAGATATCCTTGGTGAAGTATAAGCAGTAAATGTAATTTTTATTTAGATGGCTGTGAAGGTGAAACACAATAAACAGAACTAGCCTTTCTGATGAAAATGATAGTGTGAAATGTTGATCAGGCCCAACTTTCACATTGATTTATAACCTTGTTTTACCTCCCCACTGCCCACCACCCACCCACCCAGCCCCCTCCCCACCCCCCAGCTCCCTCCCCACTGCCCCACCACCCACCCAGCCCCCTCCCCACCCCCCAGCCCCCTCCCCACTGCCCACCACCCACCCACCCAGCCCCCTCCCCCCCAGCCTCCTCCGCACTGCCCCACCACCCACCCAGCCCCCTCCCCAGCCCCAGCCCCCTCCCCACTGCCCACCACCTACCCACCCAGCCCCCTCCCCCCCAGCCTCCTCCCCACTGGCCCACCACCCACCCAGCCCCCTCCCCACTGGCCCACCACCCACCCAGCCCCCTCCCCCCCAGCCTCCTCCCCACTGGCCCACCACCCACCCAGCCCCCTCCCCGACAGCCCCCTCCCCACTGCCCACCACCCACCCAGCCCCCTCACCCCCCAGCCCCCTCCCTACTGCCCACCACCCACCCAGCCCCCTCACCCCCCAGCCCCCTCCCCACTGCCCACCACCCACCCAGCCCTCTCACCCCCAGCCCCCTCCCCACTGCCCACCACCCACCCAGCCCCCTCCTCCCCAGCCCCCTCCCCACTGCCCACCACCCACCCAGCCCCCTCCTCCCCAGCCTCCTCCCCACTGGCCCACCACCCACCCAGCCCCCTCAACCCCAGCCCCCTCCCCACTGGCCCCGCCGGAGCTGCAGTCAACCAACATCTTCTCACTGAGGAAAATTCTGAACACAACAGTTACAATCAGCAACTCGAAAATGTTTTCAACCAGTCATTGAGAATAAATTATACATGTCAATGAAAGCTAATGAGCAGATGATGTATGAAAGACTGTGAAATGGCCAAGTTATATCATTAGTATATTTGGAAAAGATAATTCTGCTGTTAACAATCACTTTAATCTGAGAGGGGGCTAATGGGCTTCTGTGATTAAACACACTTTACTGAGAGGCTGGAAAGAAAAACACAGTGTTTAAAAGAAGTGTGAGCTCAGTCTGTCAGACAAGATTGGTCTTAACAGCTTTTTATTATTTTCCCTGGTGTTAGAACATGGCATAACAGAATTACACACGGGCTGCCCACTGCCTGGGTGTCAGCAGCACCTCTGGAGCAGCTGGGATGCCTGATCGTTGATTGAAGTCACTCAAGACACTTGTAATGTTCAAACGAGAGAGGCAGTGCGGATGAGAGAGGAACCCACGGGGCAAAGGTTACTACAGCTGAGGCAGTTACTGTGCCTTGTGCTCACTGACTGTCAGCAAGCAGGCTGCACACACACGCACACTGCTTCCAGCTCAGGAATTTCCACCCCCCACCACAACCCCCCCACCCCCAACTCTGCCCCCTCACCGCCCCTCTTTCCTTTATTTGCATGTCTGATAAGGTAAAACCTGATTGGACAGCTGCCGTGCCTGAATTTCCAAGTTGAGAGAAGCGTGCAGCTCGTTGTTCTGCAACTGTGAGTGTTGCTGATGGGAGCAGATAGACAGGGCTGCAGTGTGTTAGCGGAGCCTTCTATGTCACAGTGCACAGAGGAACATTCCAGTTAGCAGGATCGCCAGGGCACCTACAGTGATGGACCCATGTCACTGGGCAACACCTACTGCATTCCTTCTGATCCTGATCTTTATTGTGCTGGTAAATAAACAACATTTTCTTTGCATTCTAACTTAATTCCTGAGTTCAGTTTTCTTCAGGGGAACATTCATTCCCCTTTTTTTAAATCAAATTTCTGGAGTATGAAGTTAGCTTCATTTGTATGCAGTGAAGAATTATACTTACTTTGCATAGTTTACTCTTCATTTATAGTCCAGAAATTGCAACAGGTTTTCTATGATGCCTTTAAAAATAAAACTGTTACTAAGCAACTGACATCTGTTGATAGTTAGTTTTGAGAAGTGCAAATGCTTTTTATTCCCCCAGTAAATGCTTTTCAGGATGCATGGGCTGTGTGATGTCGGGATTGGGGAGCACAGAATCGGATTGTTGTGGAACAGTGCACCTCACATATAGCAGCACACTCTACACACACAACAACATACCCTTACGCAGACTTTCTGAGATATTTGCTAAATCAATAGGAAACTGGCTCTTACTTTCATTTTGTCATTTCTTGTGCTGGGTTTTGGTGTTTTGGAAGCAAATATTGAAACTTGCAGTTTAGTATTTTAAGTGTTGTTTTTATGCAGAGCATATTTGTATAATATGAAAATGACCAATATGTAAATAATTGTTAAATGAGTGATTTTTTTTTTAAATTGCCTGTTTTCCTATCAGTGTCATCATTCCTGAGCTTGTTCCTAATGGTTGACTTGTCACTTTGAATGTGTTTAAATATGATAGCTGGTACTCTGGTGCTCTCTTATTCCTTCCTTTCTGTCCTCTGAGGAGCTAACGTCTGGTAAATACATAACTCTGACAAGCTGCTGCAGGAAAGGACTCTCGCTTTGTCAAGTGCCCTGGGACATTTTCTATTTTAAAGGGGCTAAATAAATGCAAATTATTGTTGCTTCTATGTCAAGTTACTCAGTCTAGCCACTCCCTTTTTTTTGCACGGAAGCTAATAATGTTGTAGAGAGTTAGTGCTGACAGCTTTCCTCTAGAGAGCTTTGTTAGTGTAATATTAGCCACCGTTTGAAGCTAGTCACATGCATTGTTCATCTCTCCAAAGCAGGAAAAGATACAGCAAAGCATAAGTTGTTAATGAATCTTTGCTAAAGTGACACTGTCTTTCTCCTCAAGCCTAATACTTTTTCCTTCTTTGTGTGTGTGAATGGTTAAGAGGCTGATAAGATTGTGTCAGTGAGTTGTATCAGTTAATCTAACCCTAGACATTACCTCCTTGTGAGAAAGTGCAGAGATACTGGAACTGGGATTATTCTAGACAAAATAATGGAATGCATGGCAAGCCTTGGTAGAAATTAGTCACAATAGGGAGTCCAAAGTACACAAGTGATAGGTTGGCTTACCTGTAAAGGTGTCAAAGTCACTATCCAAGCAGTCAGCATTTAAAAATCTGGCTTTATTTTGAAAACAGTAACATATATAGAGGTACCTTTCCCTTCCTTTGACACAAGGAAAGAAAACTGTGCTAAAAAGTAAGTACAATAAATACATAACCAGTTTGCCAAGAATTTCGTACTTGGATCAAGAATACGGTTAGAGTCTGGCTTTCTGTAAAGTTAAGATAAAAATGGACAGTGTCCAATAGCTGAATGTGGAACTCAGCTACTCAGAGCAGGAAAATCCTCCATTCTCATTCTTGTCCTTTGATGAGTTAGCTGGTGATAGCCTGGGTACCAACTGGGGCTTTACGGAAAGTCTTGGAATCGTTGGGCTGGGGATCAACAAGGGTATCTGCTCCTGCTCATAAACTGTGTGTGTGAGCATGTGTTTATCTGTGTGTGTGTGTGTGTGTGTGTGTATACATGTGTGACTGTGTGTGTGCATGCATATGTGTCTGTATGTATGCAGATGCATGTATTTGGATGTGTGTGTACATGTTTTTGTGTGTGTGTATGTTAGAGCAGGTGTGTGTGCATGTGCCTGTGCACACTTGTGTGGTACATGTGCGTGCATCTGCGTACATGTGTGTACGTGCGTGCATCTGCATACATGTGTGTACGTGTGTGCGTCTGCATACATGTGTGTACGTGCATGCGCCTGCGTACATGTGTGTACGCGCGTGCATCTGTGTACATGTGTGTGTACGTGCATGTGTATGTGCATATACGTACATGTATGTGTGTGTCTGTGCACATGTGTAAATGTGTGTGTACATTTAAAAAAATTAATTCATTGATGTGGTCTTCGCTGGCTGGGCCAACATTTATTGCCCACCCCTAGTTGCCCTTGAGAAGGTGGTGGTGAGCTGCCTTCTTGAACCGCTGCAGTCCATGTGGTGTAGGTACACCCACAGTACTGTTAGGGAGGGAGTTCCAGGATTTTGACCCAGTGACAGTAAAGGAACGGTGATATATTTCCAAGTCAGGATGGTGATTGACTTGGAGGGGAACTTCCAGGTGGTGGTGTTCCATTCTACCTGCTGCCCTTGTCCTTCTAGACAGTAGTGGTTATAGGTTTGGAAGATGCTATTGAAGGAGCCTTAGTGAATTCCTACAGCGCATCTTGTAGATGGTAGACACTGCTGCTACTGTGCGTCGATGGTGGAGGGAGTGAATGTTTGTGGATGAGAAGCCAATTAAGCGGGGATGCTTTGTCCTGGATGGTGTCCAGCTTCATGAGTGTTGTGGGAGCACACACACACATACACGTGCATCTTGTGGCATTTACAGATACTCCCCAAAGAGGACAATTCAGCAACATCTCACTGGTAATGATGGAAGAAGTCTACCTCACCAGGTGCACACCTTACGTGCAGTTATAAAAGTGTACATTCTGATTTCTCGCTGATGGGGAACATAATTTGGAGGGAGAATTTAATTCCGATGAGGTGGATTTTTTATGGGAATGCATGACATGCTAATACACGCAAAAGAGCTTCCTGACATTGTTCATCGGGAAGGTCGACCCGCCATTAACCCGCCTTGAAAGTCCCAAGAACTTCATCACTAAAGTCCATCCCGCCGCCAGGAAACTGATTTTTGGCCTCACGACAAATTAAGTTCCCCTGGCCACCAAGCTTCATGCTGCTGGTGGGAGCAGAAGATTCCGTCCAGGGTAACGATTCCATATAGAGAATGAGGAATGGGCAGTGAATCTGTACTTGGCGCTTGGTGATTTTGTTTGAAGGGGAATGATGGCTGAGGCACAAGAGAGAACTGTATGCTATTCTTTAAATCTTTTAACATTCATCTGAACTATCACTGAGGACCTTGGGTTAATTGCCATGATGAAAATGGCATCATTTTGATTAGCGTGTCGGCCTATTTCAATGTTCAGCTTTGATTTGCCCAGCAATGGAATCACTCCTATGATATTCCCTGTCTAGCTCATAATTGACTACTCTGGTGAAGGACTGAAGGGTGATTGACTCTCAATAGCCACACTTGAAGACAGCACCAGTTGGAGAATCTGTGCGCTGAGCCCTAAATCTGACCCACTTTCACTTCAGGTATGACTCCCCACTTGAAGCAGAGGAGTGTGGATTCACCCCTTTATTCCAGCAAAAACACAACACTTTCTGAAGAAGAGGAGGATTCAGAAAAAATATTCTTGCATTCTTAAGTGTTTAAAGAGTTTAGAATTTATTTCTGTAACATTGATGTTACATGCAACAGATGACTTTACAATATTTTTATTACACTAAAAAAATCATGCGAATCACTTCACATGTACTTGTACGTTGACATCTCACTATCGCTGGATGACAAGCAATTAATGTTACTCTGCAGAGGTGGGTGTGCATGCATGCAAACTATATTTAACAGCACCTGCAGGCAAACAACCATAAATCTCAAGATCCCATTGCTGTCACTTACCTTCAGTGAAACCCTTGACTGTGTTGTACATATACACTATCTAATAATGCTTGTGAGGCTTATGGTAACGTTCTGGAGAGCTTGTTCCACCATGCTGATGGCAGTTTTTGTTGTGTGTTATGAATGAGGTACTTCATGATGTATAATTACAGACTCGGAGCAGTTTAGTCAGTTTGCTTCTGGCATCTGATTTCTCACAAATTTGACATAGTTCATCTGAAATAAGTAATGTATATTAAAGATAAGACATTGGTTTATCTGTTGCATAAAAAGCCATTTTCAGACAGCTGTCGATTCTATTTCTGCTGATTAGGGCGGTAAAAATTGTTTTGTCATGTGTGTTCAGAATCTATTTGGGTTCTTTGGGGTTTGTCTACTCTCGCAAAGTAAGCTGCTGGAGTCTGTAGTTTGTTAAAACCATTACTCTTTACTTACAGCCATGATACACATATTGGGACCTCTGCTCCCTTCAGGTCTCTGTTACTCAATCATGTGATGTTACATCATCATTACATCAGCATCAGGTGATGTTAACCCTTTACCCTACATCTCCCCCCAAGTCTTTATCCCAATTATATACAGCCTCCTACATCTCCCCCCAAAGTCTTGGACTTCACAGGGTTAATCTCTAAGGTGCCTTGACCGATCTTCCCTGATCTTGTTCTGATCTCTTTCTGAGGTTGAGGACATTCTGCACTCTCCCTTCTGTCAGTGTGAATGTCCTTCTCCTGGGCAGCTGTAGAGCTTTGTCTTGTGTCTTGTTCCTGATCTCCATCAGGATTTGAGGAGTAAGCCCATGTTTCTATTGACTTTCTTTCCAAGGATATTAAGGCGATGCGGTTTCTCCTTAAGTTTCCCTGGACTGTCCCATGTCCCAATCCTGTATGATCTCAGTTGTGGAGCTCCTTTGATTATCGGCACCTCTTCCTGTTGGTCTTGTACCCATACTCTCTCCTCGGGCTTCAGCGCTGATAAGTCTCATGCCCTAGGCCTGAAGTTAAAGTTAAGAGTCTGTTTGTTTCTCTGTTTTATCCTCTTGGGTTGTTTGAGGTGATATTAAGTTTTAGTTTCTGTTGGAGAGCTGGAAGTTATATTCTCAATCTCCTTCCCATTAACACCTCTGATGGTGAGAAGCCATTCTGTAGCGGTGAGATTTGCTAACTCAGAAGATCGAAATTAAGATTTTTATTCTTCTTCATCAAGGCTTTGATAGTTCACACACCTCCTCTCAGCTTCTCCATTAACCTGAGGATATCGAGGTGAGCTGCTCACATGAATGAATCCATATTCCATTTTGGAATAATTCATTCATAAATTGTGGCCCATTGTCTGACACCACAAAGTCCGAATGCCATGTGTTGCATAAATTCTCTTCAGTGACTGAATGACGGTTCTGCTGTGATACTGTGTAATCTGTTCACTTCAATCCACCTTGAGTATAATCAATGACAATAAGGAATATCTCTGCCGTTAATATCAAATAAATCCATTCCCAGGTCAGTGTCCACTGATTTGTTTAGTCGCGTTAAATCCATGCAGATTCCTATCGAGCCTTTTAGGTTTGGGACCGAGACCATTCCTAAACACTATTGTTTACGGTGAGATAACCCCCTTCTGTAGCAGGTTCTTGATTTCACCCATGACTTTGTCCAAGAGTGGGTGAGGGACTTTCCTCGGTGTAAAGAAGCAAATTGGTTTAGCATCAGCTCGTAGGGTAATATGGTAATCGGCTTTCAGATTTCCCAAGTCTGTAAATAATCTCGGAAATTCATTCCTGAATGTATTGCTGTAATCCTCATGAGAAACTTCATCAACTTTAGAGATTAGCTTCAATTTTAAGCGTGCCTTCCTGCCTAGTAAAGAGGATTCTTGATTCTGGATGACATACAGAGGTTCAATGATTTCTCCATCTTTGTACTTCAGTTTTGCCATGTGTTGGCCCATGACTTTCAGTGTAGTCCCACATGTACCTTGTAACTGGATGGATGAAGACGGTAGTGTAATGTGCTTAGGCCATTGTATTGTGTCAGATAAGATCAAAACATCTGCCCCTGTGGCTAATTTAAACTCTGTGGGGTGTTCATCCACTTCAAGTTTAATACTCCAGTATTTATTTTCTGTTTCATTTACTTCCCCTGGGAAAGTTATTTCCTTTATCTGTGGTTATCCATTTCTTATATGTGTTTTGGCTTTAATAATTTTTCCTTCTTTTTGCAGGTTGTGTTTTAGATTAGCAGCCCATTTTAAAATGTCCTATTTTCCCACAGTTGTCATACTCTGCTCCCCCTGCTGGCCATTCTTCCTGCCTGTGTAGGGTTTCCCAACACACCGAGAGCATTTCGAGATGGCGGTCGGTGCGTGTTTCCCCATTATCACGGGCTCCTGCTTTGGCGCACTTTCCCTCTTCTGGCCGACATGCGGAACAGCCTCACTCATTTGTTTCCGTGGGACCCCAACTTCCCCATGAACAAACGCTCTATTTTGTTTTTCTGAACTCAGCTTGTCCCACAATTTGTACTGTCCTGACTGGAGTTAAATCTTCTCTCATTTATAAGAGATCTAATAAAGCTTCATCTGAGACTTTATTACAGCTACACGACATGCACATTGGGAACTCTGCAGAATGTTGGAACTTCTGCTTTTGCAGATCTCTGTTACTCAATCATGTGATATTACATTAGCATCATGTGCTTCTGATGTTAACCCTTTACTCCACAAACATCACCCCCTGTATCTCAGTATTTAAATTCAAACATGAAAACCAATAACATGGTGAAGCACCAAACAGCGCCTGGTATCAATGGGGCCCTGCCCCAACTCAAGGATCTGTGTCCCAATGTGAATCTGCACTGACAGAAGGGAACTGATGAAGGATATTGGAGAGATATTGTTCAAAATTGAATATCTGCAGCACAGAACCTGCCATTACTTGAGCCATGATTTTGCCCATGTTGGGTGGGTGTGACGGGCAGGCCCAGGAGCGGTCGTGAAGCTGACCACTGTCCGCGATTGGGCCTCGACATGGATTTCGTGCTGACCGCCCAGTTAACAGCCAGTCAGCATCAAACGAGCACTGCAGCACTCAGCACTGTCGGGGTGGGGGTGGGAGGAGCACTGCAGCGCTCAGCACTGTCGGGGTGGGGGTGGGAGGAGCACTGCAGCGCTCAGCACTGTCGGGGTGGGAGGAGCACTGCAGCGCTCAGCACTGTCGGGGTGGGAGGAGAACTGCAGCGCTCAGCACTGTCGGGGTGGGAGGAGCACTGCAGCGCTCAGCACTGTCGGGGTGGGAGGAGCACTGCAGCGCTCAGCACTGTCGGGGTGGGAGTGGGAGGAGCATGGAGCTGCCTCAGGGAGCTGAAGATTTTTGACAATAAAAACAAACATATTAAAAATAATGAAAACATGTCCCCTCATGTGACTCTGTCACATGAGCAGGGACATGTTAAATATAAGTGTTAAAAGTTTTACATTTTTTAAAATCACTGGTCGAAACCTCATCCCGCCCGAGGATGATGTTTTGCCAAAAATGCAAAGGCTGCTTGGTCTTTTCGCCAACCAAACGGTTTGGATGGGCAGTGAAAAATTCCAGGTAATTGGGTTCTTAAGTGCCTTAATAGGCCACTTCACTAATGGCGGGTGCAGCTGTGACTCCCGCGCGTGCCCGCCGACCATAAAGCAAGTGAGTGATGACATCGGGGTGCTCGCCGAACGTCATTTTACATTCATTCAGGTCAGGCACAGGCCCACCCAACATGCGAAAAGTTCTGGCCTTGGTGTTTTTTTGCTAAATTGGATGCTGCATTAATTATATCGCATGAAATTTATATAAGAAATATGGAAAAATAACTAAAAGAAATTGATCAGCAAATGATTGATTGTTCAAATTACTTTGTGATATATCTTGGTATTTTCAGGTTGGCTACTCATCATCACTGTGGACATGTTGGCCAGGAACTCGAAACAGATGATAACTTAGGCACAAATAATATTCAATAACATTCTCAGCTGTAACCCAGCAGCTATTTTAGGGAACAGGCTGGTTGAGGTATCATGTTCAAATATCCTCAGTTTGCATCAAACGTTTTTCCTTTCTTTCTGCTCCATCGAGTGTTCGATGCCATTTTTGTACCAATTTTCAAGGGCTGAATTCTCCGGTCGGCGAGCAGGGGTGGGGCCCACTCGCCGATGCGTAAAATGACGCATGGTGATGTCAGGCGTGCGTCCTGATGTCACCGCGCATCATTTAGATTTCCAGTTCGGCGGGCGTGCAGCCAAGTCAGCCGCCCACCCGCCGAACTGTCAAAGGCCTGTTAAAAACTAGTTAAAGCAATTAACTGAGCTGCCCGTCCAACCTTAAGGTTGTCGGGCAGGTGAAGAGCCCAGGCGGCCTTCGCATTTCTCATGGAACCTCATCCAAGGGCGGGATGAGGTTTCACGAAGGGTTTTAAAATCCAATAAAAATTTTTTTAAATAATTCTTTGACATGAACCAGCTCATAAGGAGACATGTTTTTAAAGTTTTTAAATGCTTTATTTCAAGTTTTAAATGTCAAACTAATCTCCCTGAGGAAGCTGTGTGCAGGGAACAGCCCCCACCCCTCCCCTCCCGCCTGCACAGGGAGTGCTTAGCGCTTCCGGGCGCACGTCACGCTGGGGTGGGCCTTAATTGGCCCCGCCCACATAAGATGGCGGCACGGCCCCCATCAGGGGCACCGATCAGGTTCGCGCCCACCTCCACCCCCACCTGCCCACCGGACAACCCCCCACAACGGGGGGGAAGTGAAGTTTCTCATTCATAATTCATGAGGTGACTGGCTGGAAAAGTTAGCTTTATTTATGGAAAGTAGTAATGTACTCAAAATAAACTGAAATCGTTTTTGTGCAACTTTTGATGCTAAGTTTGCACTTTCATTTCAAAGATTAAAAAAAAAAGTAATTTTCCTGGTAAAATCATTCCTGCCCCCTGTTAACAGCAATTTTAACAGCCAGTATCTCAAAACTAATGTGTGAAGTTGGACTGAGGTTAGACGAGGTCACGGTGCTCAGGGACCTGACTGCAGTTAATTCCTGAAACCTGGTTTTTGCTATGTTGCTGTACAATGATGCACTCAGTTACAAAGCAGCCTGTTTTCAGCTTACAGCGATTACTGAGAAGTTATATGTTGAGGAATGCAGTCCCATCTACTCTGCAACTCAGTAAATTATATGTAAATACTCTGCAGGCCTTACTCTGACAATTAATTACTGGTTGTTTAGAAGCTAAGTATAGCTAATTAGTTCCATTACCTTTTGTATCAAATTGAAAAGGTGTAGTTGATTTTCTTCATAAATCCAAAGCTTTATCATAGTTGCTTGCAATTCCTTTATATCTTTGCTTATAGAAACTTAAAAATACCCCATTTTCATTGCAATGTATCTTATGGCACTGAAAGTTTGCAAGATTCGCAGGCCGGTCGAAAACAATAAGTTTAAATGTCCCAAGTATACCCTGGCAGTGGAACACCTCGTCTCCGCTTTACTGGAAAATCATTTGACTCAAAAGGCAGAAAATTATGGACACCAGGTCTGGGATTTTCCAAGATCCACTGGCAGCAGGCAGGGTCTAATACCTCAAAACTTCTGGCAGACTCAAAACATTTGCCCTTAGGTTTGCTATGAGATGCTACCGTGAAGCCTTTGTGACTAAAGACTGGGACATATTTCCTATGCAATTGCCTTACCATGGAGGCTTCCCAATGGTTACAAAAATGCAACAGTTTCAGTGACGAGAGTGATCAATCATACATTGTTCCAGTAAAAGTCACAAGGAGATGTGATCATCTAGTTTGAACTTATATGTAAAAGTAATGCCCCCATTAATCTTTGCACTCTGTGACAGTCCAGTGACTTATTTATGACCCTGTTTCCAACAAGCTCCAATTGACGGTTTCTTCCCTGCCGTCCAGCCAGGGTCATGAAATTATAACATCTGCAATTTGGTGACCTAGTCTCTGCCCCTTTCAATTGGAATGAGGAATGAGGTTCATGACATAATTCAGGTTAATACCATCGTTGGTGCTGAGTAATGGGCCAGGAATGTGACAGAAGACTCAGATTGTTACAAATTCTTCTGAAGTACAAGAGTTGGGACTAAATTCTAACTAGTTTTACATTTTTTTCACAGTTGTACCTGCAAGTAGCTTTTTAAATTTTATTAACTTTGAGCTAGTCATATTACATTTAAAAAATGGATTGCACCTACTCTAATTTAAAATTATTCCCAGGATAACTTGGATTTATTAAATTGGGAAATGAAGTGATCCATTAGATTTTATCTACTAATGTGAAATGTTATTCACTTCTGAAGTAATCAGTCTGCTTTATAAGGTATGGTTTATGACTGCTTAACATATCTGTAACAATATTCTCTCCCAAATGGAGGTGTCCCTCCTATTTAAGAAGGTACTATTGTTTTCTGTGTACTTGGGGATAATGGGGTAGAATTTGGTGTTAAGAGGCAGTGCAGAATGAACAGTGTGGCACAGGCTGCCCAGTGTACACCCTGTCTATACAATGTTCACTAGCTGTGGGCTCTGGTTAGTTTCTCACCAGCGTCTGACTGAAACCACAGAGATTTTAGCCGCAGGGTTTAACACACCAATTGCCTGGTTAGTGGGTGGGGAGGTGGTTGGGAAGCAGCTACCCTGCAACATTTGAAAGTGACAGGGAAACCAGCGGGGCAATGGGAGGGTTTCGTGGTTACGGAGAGGGGAGGTGGATCCAGGGAGGTCTGCTCTTTAGAATTTGGGGCAAGGGGCTTCTGAGTCTCATGGTTAAGGAGGGGAATCCTGGGTGGGGGGTTGTCATGGTCAGGAAGGGGGAGGGGGATCTGGGTGAGTTTCTGGGGTCAGGGAGGATGATGGGGGAGGGGTTCCAGAGCCGAATTGCATGTTTAGTATTTTGAGGGGGGACCCTGGGGGTGGGGGACCTATGTCATCAGAAAGAGTGAGGGATGGGGGGGGGTGGGATCTGGGAGGGAGGCTCATGTTTAGTATTTGAGGGGGGAGGATCCTGGGGAGGTGGGGCGATGGCCTGGGAGAGGGTGTGGAGGGGAATCCAGGTATAGTCTCCTGGTCAGCAAGTGGCAAAGAGGAAATCTAAGGCAAGGGTTGCCCAAACGTTCCTTACGTGACCCAGAGCAGCAATGCTGTTCCCTCGAAGAAACTCTGCTGGAGGTCTCTTCAGCTTCAGGATGCTCTCTCGCTGCTCTTCACCTGGTGTTGGGGTACTCATTCCTCCTTGCTCGATCTGACAGGAGCTTAATCAATCTGGGGGCCTGATATCCTCCCACCCCAAATAACATGTGGATTAGGAACCCCGCATTTCAGCAGATCTGTGTTGAGTTGGTTGATCCCTCTTAGGATGTTACAATTGCTTCAGTGCTGCCAAGCTACTCGGGAAAATCACTAATAATGCTGCCCTTGCTAACAATGCAGTAAATCTCTGCTAGAAAATGTATGTCTGTCAATGTGTTGAGGACAAGATTGGGTTGAACTGGGTTGGGTTGCTTCCTGTGGTCAAATAGTTGAACGACACAAAGGGCAGGAATTTCCTGGAATGGCTGACTTGGCTACAAACACCCCTAAGTTAAATCATTGTGTGCTGCAACCTCCAGTGGTGATTGGACATCACACTCACTGGAGAACGAATCAGAATTGGCTGCAACAAGGGTTATCTGAAAGGGTGTGCCAAACTGCAGCTAGGAGAGGTACAGTTACTGTGCTGTATCACAGGAATTGCATTTCTGTAGTATGGGCATTTCCCCAAAGTCAGTTGTGAAGAGTATCTATTTGAAGAGAGCTGGAAAAAAAGACTTACAATTTCCTGAGGATTAGCTTCTGTTCCTCACTCCTGAATCAAGGAGGGGAATCCTGGGTGGGGGTTGTCATGGTCAGGAAGGGGGAGGGGGATCTGGGTGAGTTTCTGGGGTGAGGAAGGATGATGGGGGAGGGGTACCTGATGGTATAATTGTCTGTCAGCACACACTGATGGTGCAGTCTGATCTCCCATAAATATGAGAAAGGTTTATAATTATTTGTGACTTGATTTTGTTTCGAGTCACATGGATAACTAAACACCAACCTGGTAATTATCAGTTAAACCCGACAGCATTAGCCCTGCAAGGTGGTCCCCATCAGTGCCGTGCTGGTGTTAGGCTCAATGCTCATGGTATCTGGAATTGGAGGAGAGACTCAAGGGGACATTTGTGTAACAGTTATCAGGCCTTGTCAGCCGCGGCAGTCAGGGTCCTGATTAAGATCAAGAGACTCAGGCTATAAGAGACCTTTTTTGTTGCAATCCCACCACGAGTTTGAGAACTTAAATTCAGTTACAAAATCCCGAAATAAAAAACTGGTCTCAATAAAAACCCAACTGGTTCACTAATGCCCCTTAGATAAGGAAATCTGTCGTCCTTACTGGGCCTGAGCTTCTCTGCGAATTCAGCCCCACATCAACAAGGATGATCTTTAGTGAGCAAGCCAGTCAGTTATGTCAAACCCACAGGCATTGCGCAGTTTCTGAAGGCAGCCCATCACCACCTTCTGAAAGACAAGGCAATAAAATGTCAGCATTGCTATTGCATCCCAAGAATACATTTCCAAAAATGTTTTCACCAAGCTGGGATGTTTTAATTTGGCTTTTTTGCAGGAATTTTGCTTTATGGCAGAGTGACAGAGATGTGGTTGATGAAGAATTCTCTGTATCACCCTGTTCCCTGCACTGTTTCTCTATATCACCCAGATCCCTGCACTGTCTCTCTTTATCACCCAGATCCCTGCACTGTCTCTCTGTATCACCCAGATCCCTGCACTGTCTCTCTGTATCACCCAAATCCCTGCACTGTTTCTCTATATCACCCAGATCCCTGCACTGTCTCTCTGTAGCACCCAGATCCCTGCACTGTCTCTCTGTATCACCCTGATCCCTGCACTGTTTCTCTATATCACCCAGATCCCTGCACTGTCTCTCTGTATCACCCAGATCCCTGCACTGTCTCTCTGTATCACCCAGATCCCTGCACTGTTTCTCTATATCACCCAGATCACTGCACTGTCTCTCTATCACCCAGATCCCTGCACTGCCTCTCTGTATCACCCAGATCCCTGCACTGTCTCTCTGTATCACCCAGATCCCTGCACTGTCTCTCTGTATCACCCGGATCCCTGCACTGTCTCTCTGTATCACCCAGATCCCTGCACTGTCTCTCTGTATCACCCAGATCCCTGCACTGTCTCTCTGTATCACCCGGATACCTGCACTGTCTCTCTGTATCACCCAGATCCCTGCACTGTCTCTCTGTATCACCCAGATCCCTGCACTGTCTCTCTGCATCACCCAGATCCCTGCACTGTCTCTCTGTATGATCCAGATCCTTGAAGTGCCATGAGCTTTGCTCCCTGCCAATAAATTACATGTAAATCCAGTCCCAAATGTCCAAATTTAGGACATGCATGGGGACGAACCCTCGGATTGCTCCATGCCTGAGACAATCACTACTTGTGTTTCCATCTGGAATTTAAGAAAGACCTGGCCCTCTTGTAGCTTTGAGCAGAATTCCTGTCAGGAAGACTAGTGTCTCTTTTAATCAAAAGACGTTCCTCTTTGAACAAATTAAAATAATTGAGGAGCAGCTGCTTCAATGAGCAGCATTATCACAGCTGAAGCATGAGAATGATGAGAGTGTATGGGAGAAAGTGAGGGGGAATCAGTGCCCTGAGGCAGTGGATTGTGAGGGAGCATCTTCTGATAATCACTCAGGCAGATAATGACCATGGCTGAAGACTGTATTGAGGGTAATTACGATTCACTAAAGCTTTGGAAATGGCCAATGGGGAAAAGAATCATGTGGTGCATGAATGCTTTTCTAAGTAAAGAGTATGAAATGCTGGCGTGTAGCTGCATATTTTTAACATGCCAAGATGGGAGATCACATTTCAGCTCACTATTCACTGCATACCTTTCAGAATTCGGAGCAAATTATCATAAGCATCAGCAAGACTAAGCATCAACTTACTTTTCATCTGTTCTGAATAAGACTTTCTGGGCAATTAGAGTAGTGAATTTAAAATACTGTAATTTGTCCTTTTAGATATTTATATATATTTAAACGTGATATAAAAGCACTGGGAATAGTTTCAGGGTTTGAGAAATAGCATTGTATATTAACTTAAAGTAGTACAACTACAATTTAGAAAAAGTTGAGTGTCAACCTGAAGTAACATTTTCAGCATCACCCAGATCCCTGCACTGTCTCTCTGTATCACCCAGATCCCTGCACTGTCTCTCTGTATCACCCGGATCCCTGCACTGTCTCTCTGTATCACCCAGATCCCTGCACTGTCTCTCTGTATCACCTAGGTCCCTGCACCGTCTCTCTGTATCACCCAGATCCCTGCACTGTCTCTCTGTATCACCCAGATCCCTGCACTGTCTCTCTGTATCACCCAGATTCCTGCACTGTCTCTCTGTATCACCCAGATCCCTGCACTGTCTCTCTGTATCACCCAGATCCCTGCACTGTCTCTCTGTATCACCCGGATCCCTGCACTGTCTCTCTGTATCACCCGGATCCCTGTACTGTCTCTCTGTATCACCCAGATCCCTGCACTGTCTCTCTGTATCACCCTGTTCCCTGCACTGTCTCTCTGTATCACCCAGATCACTGCACTGTCTCTCTGTATCACCCAGATCCCTGCACTGTCTCTCTGTATCACCCAGTTCCCTGCACTGTCTCTCTGTATCACCCAGATCCCTGCACTGTCTCTCTGTATCACCCAGATCCCTGCACTGTCCCTCTGTATCACCCGGATCCCTGCACTGTCTCTCTGTATCACCCAGACCCCTGCACTGTCTCTCTGTATCACCCAGATCCCTGCACTGTCTCTCTGTATCACCCAGATCCCTGCACTGTCTCTCTGTATCACCCAGATCCCTGCACTGTCTCTCTGTATCACGCAGATCCCTGCACTGTCTCTCTGTATCACCCAGATCCCTGCACTGTCTCTCTGTATCACCCAGATCCCTGCACCGTCTCTCTGTATCACCTAGGTCCCTGCACCGTCTCTCTGTATCACCCAGATCCCTGCACTGTCTCTCTGTATCACCCAGATCCCTGCACTGTCTCTCTGTATCACCCAGATTCCTGCACTGTCTCTCTGTATCACCCAGATCCCTGCACTGTCTCTCTGTATCACCCAGGTCCCAGCTGCATGTCCTGCCTCTCTGCATGGTCCAGTTCCTGCTCTGCAACACTGTAACAAACATACAAGTGGAACAACGTTAGTGACATTTCTCAACAGAGTCGAGTAGCATTGAGTTTTGTTCGAAATGCTGGTATTTTACAGGGTGTGGGAACCTCCTGTAGTTGGTGATTTAAATATGGCTCGTTCTGGGAACTTAGTTGAGTTTGTTTAGTGGAAACAGTTGTGAAATTGTCTCTGTGTCTTTGTGCTTTTACCTACCTTAAAGTTCATGAACAATGGCTACCAAAATCAAGTCTCTGTGTTGGTTCGAAGCAAATAGTCGAACAAAAGCTACATTTTGAAAATATTTCAATACTGATAGATCCACTTTTTTTTCTTTGACAAAGTGTGGTTATTTTCACAGCGGATCCGTTCTGTCTTTGCCAAAGCTAATTTCCGATTTGGGCAGGAGTTAACCGAAGGGCTGAACTTTGATTGCACAGTCGAATCGCTCTGTCTCCAGCTGTTCAGCCGTTACCTGAAACTATTTTCGGGTAGGCTTGGTTGTGGTGAACTCCGCTCTGGGCATGTTCAGCTCCATCCCCACTGCTGCCTTTTCCCAGGGTGATATACATGGCTGGGTGATTGAGAGAAACACAGGCTTCACTTTGTTATCCTCAAACGCCTGGCCAAGGTCCGCAGTGACCAGAATTCAACAGTTAGTGATGGGACCTTCAGGACTCTGAAATGCACAGAACCTTTTATCCAGAAAAGCAATATTCTTGAAAAAAATAATGCATTTTAAAAGGCTATTTGCTGTTTGTATTTCCATCTTACTCCAGTAGGCTATAGTCCAGAGTGGCTTAACTCTGGGTACTGACTCAAGTCCAGAAAGACAACCAGGTTTGGAGGAATCTCCTGGGTAGGAAGTCTAGACCTTCACAGTGCAGCAGCCCTCAGCACATTCTCCACAAACTCTTCTTATGGTCTCTTGGTCACAATCTGGAATTTCTGCCCTCTGCTTTCTGACTTACAGATCAATTCTGTTCTACCCTCCTCCAGGTTCCTCCTGCCATGTGCCAAGAACACAGACGGGTTCTGCCCATATTATAGCTACAGTATCTGAGAGTGGCCCGGAAAGCTCACACCGCTCTCAACTGGCCTGGCTTCAAAGGCAAAATCACTGTATATGAATGACAGTCATTGAGCCACCACTGACTTTAACAAATTATTTTAAATGTGAAGGAACATTGTCCCTATTTTGTTTTTATTGTCTTTTCTTCAGCCACCGAGCCTGACACTGAAGCTGTGAAATGTCTGCTCTCAGGTCATGCTCAATGCCTCCTATGGCCAGTACCCAAACTGAGATGTTTCATTTGACAGATTTCCTGGTAGCTTCACGGCCTTACAACAGTTCCTGGATTAATTTCAATTATAATTACCTGGGGGTTTTTACAAGATTGAGATGTGTAGGGGCATGCTCAAAGCATCTTGTTGGGTGTGTTTAACTCTGTTCACTGGGTGGAAACCAGACGGGTGGGTCATTAAAATGCAGCTTAATGTCTAAGATGTTCCTTCCTTCTTTCCTACGGGGAGAATTTTAACCTTCTACTTTGGGCAGGTGAGAGGTTCCTCTGGAAATACGCAGGTCAGGCTCTGGTGACATCAGAGAACGACTGGAGTTTTAATCCAAGGCTCGTCTATAGCAAGCCACTTGTCAACTCTCAGCCCAAAGCAGCTGGAGCAGAGGAGACCCCGAACACTGTTATTTTTAATTATGATTTTGAATCCTTGTTGGTCAGAACTTCTCCACTGGGCCCCACAAGGAAACCCTGGTCTTTCATCTCCCTTCCCCTGACTGTGGTAGCATCCCAATCCCCACAATGACCATTTTCCCGATTGCTGCTAATTATTCCATTGGGATGGCCAATGGCAAGTTCCGCTCCCGCCCGCTACCACCAGAGCTAAAATCACCCATGTCCCAGGCTGTGAAAGGCTGGCTTGGCCCCATCAACAAACTTCCACCAGGCATTGAAACCCAGGCTTCTCCTGGTGATGCAATCTCACCACCCCTGCCATCTTCAGTCGCTGACACCCTCAGGATGTACGGAGTCTGGAGGGAAAAGACCCTGATGGTCTGCACAGCAATTGGACCTGGATTCAGTTTTTCATTGTGTGTAACACTGAGGATTTTAAAGGATGTTGTTTTCCTGAAAAACGTTTTGGCTCGTTTTCTTTTGGAAGTGAACTGTGTTAAAGTGCACTGTTACACTTTTTGTATGTGATCTCATTATGATTAAAATGTGAAAACAGTTACCATCCTCTCAGCTTTCCTAAATCCTTTTGTGAAAATGCAGTGAGCCTGTACAGAAACAGGGAGAAGTACGTCAGGGAAAATCGAGCTGCTGCATGAAGACTTGCCATGCTCACACTGCCTAGAGCATTAAATACACACTTCCCTCCATACACACTGCATCTCCCACTCCATCTCATATCACACCCCCTCTGCACCTCATAACCCCCCAACCCCATTCCATACCATACTCCCCCTCTCCACCCCATCTCACATGATATCACAACACCTTCTCCACCTGGGAGAGCCAAAAATATCGAATGAAAACCCAAGCCCAATATCCTGACTTGGAAGTATATCGCTGTTCCTTCATTGTCGCTGGGTCAAAATCCTGGAACTCCCTCCCTAACAGCACTGTGGGTGTACCTACACCACATGGACTGCAATGGTTCAAGAAGGCAGCTCACCACCACCTTCTCAATGGCAATTAGGGATGGGCAATAAATGCTGGCCCAGCCAGCGATACCCACATCCCGTAAATGAATTTAAAAAATAATAAAATCTCTGACCTCCTCAGGTGATGGAAACCAGTTGAGGAGAAAACGTTGACTCAAGCTCAGGTTAGGTATGTTGCTCTGGTAGGTGGGACATTAATACCTGGGAGTCAATTAGACTAACATAGTGGGTCCCACTAATACGTAATTCTACTGCCTGATCTCAGAGATCAGTCTAATAGATGGAGTCTGAGACTCCAGTGGGCTTACCTGTTGCAAAACCATAGAACATTTCCAGTTAAAACACTGCCTGGTGAGATGGAGAGTGGGTGGAGGAAGGAGCTGAATGAATGGCAGAGGGTGGAATGTGGATAAATGGTGGGTATTTTAGGTTGTGGAAATAATCCAGACTCAACTCACCTTTTAACGGTTTAGTCATTTAATATAATGTTATTTTAGAATGTTTTATTCAGAAACAGCACTCCTTCGGGTAAATCTTTACATCTGAAAATTAAGTTGCCTTCATGGAAGAATAGAATTCTCCAGAAACTGCTGAATTATAATATTGGAAACTAATCTAATAAAAAAGATCAAAGTTTCCACATTAAAAGACCTGAAGTTGAATATGAACTGTTCACTAATCCTTAAATAAATAACCCCATATTATTCTTAATAATGCTAAATCTACCTTCAGGGCTAAAGCCCCACACTGAACTACACTCAATCTTACATAAAACAGGGCATGTCATTTCTGCTGATGCTGTCTGCTTTGGAATCTGCTGCTTTGAATGTATGAGGATATTTTCAGACAAAGATTAACTTGTGTATTGCAGAGTTCACGGACATCTCGATCTGAGGAGAACGGAGACTCCCAGTGGGATGCCTGGGGTCCCTGGAGTGAATGCTCACGGACGTGTGCTGGGGGAGCTTCATACTCACTGCGACGGTGCCTCAGCAGCTGGTAAACTCTTCCTTTTTCCTTTACTGCCTGGTTCACTGTTCACTCTCCTGCCTGCTGAGGGTGATACCACTGTTGGAAACTAAACCATTTGCTCCATCCCAACAGTATCCCTTAACCTCAGGTACACCTTGTTTCACCAGTGTGACTGTCCTAGTTATACTTGTGGTCCCTCTCAGTGAGATTGTCAATTCTTCCAGTAAACCGTTTTGTATCTTGGGTTTCATACAGATGGATTGAAAGTGGCTACTCTGCTTCAATGAAATACATTTGGCCTGCTACAAGCCTGGACAAATCAGTTGGGGGCAGGTTAAGCCCATAAAATCCTCCTGTATTGGGAACAATTGGCAATGTCAGAAGGAGTAGGTGAGAAGAATTAGAAATGGCACTTTGCTTAAGTACAGAATGCTATTTTTACACTGAAACACTTGTTAAACAGAAGGAGGGGAGGCGTTATTTACATATAAAGATGTTGGGAATTCTTTGTGTTGACACAGGGCACCTACGTGCAAAATATATTCTCTGACATAAGCAAGCAAACTATTGGATATTGAACGTATTGTAGCATGTGTGACATTTAGTTGAAGCTCCCTATTTATTCTCTGTAAGCTAGCATTGCCAGGAAACATACAGAAGTAGTTACTGACTGCCCATTCCCAATGTCACAGACTGGTATGTAGGATCATTGCAGGTGAAACTTACTGCCTTACAGAAATATTTCTATCATATGTTTTCCTTTAATTTCCATGAAGCAGGCTGAGTTATAAATTGTTTATGTTTTTAAAGGTGACGAAAACTTGGTGGAACTACTAGCCCAAACTACAAATACTTCAATTTTGTTAAATTGTTCAGAAAACTTCAAAACCTTCATTGTGAATTTATTAATGAGGATCATATACGATTACACATCTTACTGCTGCTGAAGATTGTTTCCAAATGTATAATATTAAGAAGTATCAGCTTCCACTGGGCTCAGACTTACCATATGCAAGGTGCCAGCAGCCCCCTCCCCCAAGTGAACAGCAATTCCTCCAGTGAATTATCTGCTCTTTAGTAATAATTAAAATCCATATTTCTGCAGTAGCAGCTTCTGTACTCAAGTGAGTCAGAGAATACACAACTTTATATCCACATTGGTTTTTTTCAACAAAATGATCTATTATTAGGATTTCATGTAGCGCTGCTCACAGTGAGTGGTCCACTCTCTGACACCCCTTGTGTCCCCACCCACTGACACCTCCTCCAACTACCCTCTGACCCCCCACCGGCATCACTTTTCCTGACACCCCTCCCCTCCTCTCCCCCTATCTGATATTTGTTTGTTTGTGTCTTTGTTGAGGGTCATTGTTTTGTTTTGTGTTCAGTCTGTTTTATTCACTCTGTTGTGGTGTCAGTGTCTTGTCTACCTGTCTGCAGTAATTCATGTGGACACACAGGCTTTTTGTCTTATAAGCTGAATCATACATCCGATGTTTGTCTCCATCTGTGCTATTGTCGAGTTTATTTTAGTGTCTGTGTGCATGGTTAATATTGTTGATGATAAATGTGTTGTAAAGAATTATTGATTTCTTTCTCTGAAGTACTATTTAGTTTTGTAGGATCTCTGTAATTTTTGAAATGAATTCCTTTCAGTGTGATGATTTGTTTTTGTCTACATTTTACCCCTTTTACACGTCTATGTCTGCTGGCGTCTTGATAGCTGAAAAAATAATTAAGGAAACAGAAGCCGAGATGAAAGTTGAATAAGCAATGAGAGTGAGACGGGCAAGAAGAAAAGACAAGGCTGGAGGAGAAAGGCAAATGAGTGGGGCAATTAAATTTAAAAAATAAAGGGAGGGTAAGAAAGATATCACGGTGAAAGAGGAGCAAGAGAAATGGCAGAATCAGGATGACAGAGAAGAGAAATGTCAGCAGAGAGGCTACGAGAAAGAAGGGTTGTTGTGGAGGAGAAAGGACTGGGAGGGGGGGGTAACAAAAGGGAATGGGAAGTTTAAACTACATTGTGACAGCAATCCCCATTACCAATGAGTTTCAATCATAAAATCTTAATATAAAAGTGTTATCAAAGATCATGATAACAGTGATAACTACACGAGACTTTAACAACAACAATATGTATATATACATCCTCCCCAACACTGAGTCCTGTTCATCCATCAGCCTTTTCTTTGCTGACTTGCATTAGTTATATTAGTTATATTAGTTATTTATTACCTACATTAGTTCCTGGTCCCCCCAACACCACAAATTTAAAAATAATATTTTTTGTGTTTAAATCACATTATGGCCTGTCCCTCACTGTGTCTGGAATCTCTTCCAGCTGTACAGGGCCCCTCGTCTGTCCACTGGTGACCATGTCCCAAGTTCTGTAACTCCCTCCCTAAACTCCTCCAGCTCTCCCCCTCCTTTAACACTGCCTCTTTGAGTGAGCCTTTGGTCACCACTCTAATTTTGGCATGGCTTCTGCACCTGTCAAGCATCTTGGGGTATTTTTCAACCTTAAAGATGATCTAAGTTGTTTACCTATAATATCAAGTCTGATTGAGATTAGTTATTAAGTCTTAATCATCCTGCCATAAGTTTAAAAAAATCAACCTTCATGCATGAACAGATGTATATTCCAAGTTTCATAATTCTATTCCGTTTATTCCTAAGTAGCGCTAACTTGAAAGGAAATTGTCAACCAGTTTCTTCTACGCAGCAAGTTGTCAGTGTAACTTTTAGCAGGATCGTTTAGCAAATGTTGTCTAATCACAGAATCACATCTAAATGTTAGACACTGTGTTTTGAGTTTTGCAAGCACAGGCTGTGATAAGCAGAATGTCTTTTTGGCTTGATGGCAGCATCCTGTTAGTGGTAAACACCACTCCTGTTGCCACTGCATTGTAGCAGCGTGAAACAGCTAGCTTCACCTGGTGCTCAAATTTTTGAGACACCTTACCCTTCCAAAGGTAATGTGAGGTAGACTAGGTAGACTTTTCAGGACTGAAAGTGCCTATCACACATGAGTAATGTGGTATATGAATTTCAGTGGTGGTGTGATGTCAGATATGTAGACCGTGCGTCCCAGCGACTGGTGGATCATGTCACAGCATGTTCTTTGGCTGTTCACACCAGGAAAAGTACTGACCATAGCCAACCAGCCTGTGCTTGCAAAACTCAAAACATAGTGTCTAACATTAGATGTGATTTTGCAATTGGACAACACATGCTAAACAATCCTGATTGTGATAAGAATTACATTGACAACCAGTTTAAGATTATCGGTCAGGCCCACAGTGCGACTCACTTATGCATGCTAGAAGCCACACATATTCACACACAGGGCTGCCCCTTGCGGACAGAAGGAGCATGTCCACACATTGTGCCTTTTTTAACTAAAAGAATGCTTGGGGGACAGCCATTCCATGGTTCATTCCCCATAGCAGTGTATTGATCAATCAGAGTCCACCTGCCGGGTTTGAATTTAAACAAAAGCTTGGCAGTTAACTGTTCCCTGTTATATTCTCCATGCTAACACCTCCACTTGCCAACCAATCAGCACTCCCTTCTCAGTTTCTTCTGAATTGTCTGTTGGATTTCTTGGTGACTATTTTATACCATATTAATGTCCTATAGTTTTGCTCTTGTGTTTTCTCTGTATCCACTCCATCAAAACTTTCATAATTTTAAAGACCTCTTTTCAGTCATCCCTCAGTTACCTTTATTTAAGAGAAAAGAGACTCAGCCAGTAAATTCTTCCCTGATATGTACACCCATGCATTTCTTGTATCATCCTTGTAAGTCTTCTTTGCACCCTCTCCAGTGCCTCCATTTCCTTTTTATAATATGGTGACCAGAACTGCACACAGTGCTCCAAATCTGGTCTAGTGAAAGTTCGATACAGGTTTAATATAACTTCCCTACTTTTCAATTCTACCCCTCTAGGAATACAGTCTAGTGCTTGGTTTGTTTTTTTATGGCCTCGTTAACCTGTAGCATGACTTTTCGTGATGATAGGTATGAGAGATTTTCTGTATTAGGATGTATATCTGATGAGAGGATGAAAGAATGAATTTCAAGCATGAGTTTATGACTAGACACTTGGGAAAGAGCAAACCACTGAGAGACTAAAACATTACAATTTTACACAATTTATTCTTACATTTCTATATAATTCACACATGTGATCTGTGTTATTAGTCAATGAACATGTTCACCAAACATTTTTTTCTAAGTGGATGGAAGACTACTTCAAAGGAGGACAAATATTTTGGTAGCAGCCTCTTGTTTCATTGACTTCCTCTTGAACATAGACTTTTTCTTTGCCCTGAAATCTTTCAGCTGTTATATGCTGTTTTAAGGCCGGTGATAAATTCTCACAGTGCTTCATTCAGACAAAGATCTAATTCAGTTCTTTGTTTTTCCACCATTCTTCGAGGTGATGGTATTGAATTGAGAATGATGACTAACTGTTAATAGCACCCAGCAAACGGTGCTTTTTGCTGTCTGGCTGGAACATTCATGCTGGTAGTGCTTGCTGTGCACCCTGGCTGTCATAAGAAACTAAGTAAGATCAGGAGTAGACTATACAGACTGCCGAGCCTGCTCTGCCATTCAATATGATCATGGCTGATCTTCAACTCCATTTTCCTGCATGTTCCCCATATCCCTCGATTCCCTGAGAGACCAAAAATCTGTCTGACTCAGTGTTGTAGGGTGGCTGAGTTGTACTATTAATGATAGAGTGATCCACAGACATTTGTTGGGTGGAAACATTAAGTTTATTTACAATATACTCAGCAGCAGCTACACATGTGCTTTCAACTCCAACTCTATCTCAACACAAACTCCTGAGGTAGCACACGCTACTCTCCTATTGGTTACTACAGATCATGTGATCTTGCCTAACAAATATTATTCTTAAAGGTACATTGCACACTAAATAAAACCATAATTTTTACATTCAGCCTTAAATTTACATTCAGCCTTAAATGGCTGATCATCCACAACCCTCTGAGATAGAGAATTCCAAAGATTAACAGCCCTTTGAGTGAAGAAATTTCTCTTCATTTCAATCTTAAATGATCAGTCCCTTATCCTGAGACTGTGTCCCCATGATCTCTATTACCTAGCCAGGAAAAACAACCACATAGTATCTATCCTGTCAAGCCCTTTCAGATTCTTGTATGTTTTAATGAGATCACCTCTCATTCTTCCAAACCCTAGAGAGTATAGGCCCAATTTATTCAGTCTGTCATTGTAGAACAACCCTCTCACCCCCGGGACCAATCTAGTGAACTTTCGCAGTACTGCTGCCAATGCAAATATATCTTCCTTAAATATGGAGATTGACACGACACGCAGCATTCCAGGTATCGTCTCACCAAAGCCCCTTACATACATAGCAAGGCTCCTTTATCTTGTACTCCACTCCCCTTGCAATAGAGGCCAACATGCCATTTACCTTTCTAATTGCTTGCTGCACCTGTGTGCTAATTGTGTGTTCCTTGAACATATACACCCAAGTCCCTCTGAATATCAACTTTTACAAGTTTCACAACTTTTACAAAATATTCTGCTCTCTATTCTTACAACCAAAGTGAATAACCTCACACTTCCCAACATTATGCTCCATCAGCCATCTTGTTGCCCATTCACTGAACCTGTCTATTTCCTTGCTTGGTAATACAGAACTTTAGTATTCCTGAAAAAAGAGACATGCTGTCGAAACTTTTCATCTTGCACTCATCAGGAAACACACAAGAATGCCAAATTTCAAAGGGAGCAACAATTTATGCTGCATGAGAAAAGGATGCTGATTGGTTGGCAAGTGGACTCTGGTCAAGGTATTGCCATGGAGCATGCATCAGGGAATTATTATGCCCCATGCTTTTGTTTAATTCAAAAAAGTGCAATGCCTGACTATCTCTTAGAACCCTAGGGTGTAGGCCATCAGATTTGTCAGGTTTTAGTCCCTCAAGCTTCTCCAATACTTTTATTTTGCTGACATTAATTACCCTAATTTCCTCACTCGTTTTAGCTCCTAGGTTACCCTCAATTTCAGGTATGTAACTTGTGTCTTTTACTGTGAAGCTGGGCACAAAATATTTGTTCAGTGGCCCTTCCATTTCCTTATTCCCAATGATAATTTCTTCTGTATCTGTTTCTAAGGGACTAGCATTTACTTTAGCTACTCTCTTCCTTTTTATATACTTATAAAAGCTCTTACAATCTGGTTTTTTAATTCCTAGTTAGTTCTGTTTCACCTCGGCCCTCGCCAATCAGCTCTCTGCCACTCTGCCATTGTCTAACTTCCTCTGCCTCTAATAATGGGTGTATTTTAACCATATTTGGTATTTTACTGTAATTTCTGCCAACTGTGTCTAAATGAGGTTTCCATTGCTGCTCTTACTCCCGGCTATACACCACTGATTTACTAACTTTATCTTCCCGTGGTCAGGAATTGTTGCACTAGAGGTCATTTCTCTCCCCTAGTTCTCATATTCTATATTTTCCCTTTTTTATCAACTTTTTGGTGGCCCTCTGCTGGTTTCTAAAACACTCCCAATCCTCAGACTTGCGAGTATTCTTCGCAAGATTATAAACCTTTTTATTTTAATCTAATACTATCCTTAAACTCCTTAGTGAACCACAGATGGATCTTTCTTGCTGAGTTTTGCTTTTCAGTGGAATATATTTTTATTGAATATTTTGAATTGTTTCATTACATGTTTTCCCACTATTTATTCATCACCTAATCTTTAAGTCTGGTTACACAATCAATCTTAGCCAGCTTTCCCTGCATACCTATGTAATTGGCTTTGTTTAAGTTTCAAATTCTTGTTTGGGACTCATATGTCACTCTCGAACTTAATATGGAATTCAATTGTATTATGATCATTATTTCCCAATGATCTTTTACTATGAGATTACTAATTAACCCTGCCTCATTACTGTCATGCCCAATACAGGCATGAAGATATTTCAATTTTTAAAGCTCTATTTTAAAATGGAGATAACAGCTTTTAAGATGACTAGTGACTGATCATGTGACTTTGGCAATATCAGCTCTAGACAGACCTGAAAATCAAACAAATGCCTAATTAAAATATACGCAATCATGCTACTTGTGAAATGCACAAGTCCCTTTGTTAAGGATGAACTGTCAACAGAACAAGACAATCAGAAGCTGTTCAGGTCAGAAACGCCATGACAGATACCGTCTGAAACATTATTTCAAAATCCATCAAACCAACTGCAAGGCAAGCATGCAGCCAAGGTAAAACAACTATACAGAGCAAAATAAAAACAAAAATACCTGGAAAGACTCAGCAGGTCTGACAGCATCTGTGGAGAGAGAAACAGTTAACTTTCCGCATCCACACGATTCCTCTTCAGAGCTCTGAAGAAGAGTCATGCGGACTTGAAACGTTAAGTTAACTCATCCAGGCAAGTGGGGAGTATTCCATCACACTCCTGACTTGTGCCTTGTAGATGGTGGACAGGCTTTGGGGAGTCAGAAGGTGAGTTACTCGCTGCAGGATTCCTAGCCTCTGACCTGCTCTTGTAGCCCCAGTATTTATGTGGCTAGTCCAGTTCAGTTTCTGGTCAATGGTAAACCCCAGGATGTTGATAGTGGGGGATTCAGTGATGGTAATGACATTGAATGTCAGGGGCAATGGTTAGATTCTCCCTTGTTGGATATGGTCATTGCCTGGCACTTGGGTGACGCGAATGTTACTTTCCACTTGTCAGCCCAAGCCTGGATATTGTCCAGGTCTTGCTGCATTTGTACATGGGCTGCTTCAGTATCTGAGGAGTCGCGAATGGTGCTGAACATTGTGCAATCATCAGCGAAAATGTGTAGTCTTTGGAATCTGCTTTTTAATTTACTCATTGTTAAGTGGGAATGCTGATAGCCTCACCATTATTATCATGGCAAAATACGAGGTAATGTTTCATCCCTACAACTTCTGGAGGCCTCTGTACTCCTCTATTTCTGGCCTCTTGAACATCCCTGAATTCAATCACTTCATCATTGGCAGGCCTGCCTCTGCTGCCTAGGCCCTAAGCTCAGGAATTCCCTCCTTCAACCTCTCCACCTCACCCTCAGCCCTTAAGGTTTTCCTTAAAACCTACCTTTTGCCTAAACTTTTGGTCACTTGTCTTAATATCTCCCTATTTGGCTCAGTGTCAAATTCTGAGTGATTATGCACTGTGAAGCACCTTGGGATATTTTACCACATTAAAGATGCTATGTAAATGCAAGTTGCTGTTGTTAGACAGTGTTATGTTGAATTGATCCAAAGCCTTAGCACCTTTTCTAAGTCAGAGATATTGGTTGCCATGGAGTTGCCTTCATCACGCTTCTGTGTAGATCTACTAACAAACTTGTATTTTCTGCATGTGCGGATGCACAGGGCTTGCTTGTTAGATGTTGGATGTGTTACTCTATCTGTAATTTATAAAAGGGTTTTGCTATAACTATCAGGTTAGACAGGGAGGGAAGTGGCAAGAGTGCCAGAGTTCAAATCCCAAGTTAAGCAGCAATTCCTATTGCCTTGTGTACAAAAAATGGATAGGCATTGTTACTGAGGTGAGATATACAAAGCAGGTCTCAGAATCCACTTCAACACCGAGTTAATAAAGAATCCAGATGAACGTTAGCTTCCAGGAAAAAGCTGATCTCCCTTTGCCGGTACTGGGGGGGTTTTGTGGTGAAATGCTAAGTACGTATTAACTACACGTGGGTTTTATATAGTTATAATATACTGCCTGTCGAGTTAAAGCAGTAACCTAAAGTTTGCTGTAAAGCTATAAATTTTTGGCTTAACGTCCAGTCCTGTACAGGCAGCCAGTTCTCTAAACCTTGGGAAAACCCTGTTTTTTTCACAATGGAATGAAAATAAATTCAGTATTTGTATAGAATTATACTCCTGAGCTATGATTTCAAGCATGAGTGAAAGAGTGATGTACTGTGATGTTTTCTACAGATTTAAGTACATTAGCTACTTTAGATTTTAAGAAGATTTAAAGAGGCATTTTTCTCAATCCCATCACCCTCCAACCCTCGAAAGGTTTTCACATTTCTCTCAAAAAATAAAATACATAAGTGACAGTGACATTTGCGTTAAATAAAATGTACCATTCACTTTCAAGGGTGAAAGAAACCCAATGCATTCATTCATATATGCAGCAGATTCATCAAAAAATAATTGTTAGTTCCGATTTCACCCATCCTCTCATACCAAGGTACAGTCCCATTGATACCAGAATGTACGCCTCTGATACCAGGGTACACACTCTCTGAAACCAGGGTACACACTCTCTGAAACCAGGGTACACATCCTCTGTTACCAGGGTGCACACTCTCTGATACCAGGGTACACATCCTCTGATACCAGGGTGCACACTCTCTGATACCAGGGTACACACTCTCTGATATCACGGTACACACTCTCTCATACCAGGGTACACTCTCTCTGATACCAGGGTTCACACTCTCTCATACCAGGTTACACAATTTCTGATACTAGGGTACACACCCCCTGATACCAGGGTACACACTCTCTCATACCGGGGTACACACCCCCTGATACCAGGGTACATGCCCTCTGATACCAGGGTGCACATTCTCTGATACTAGAGTATTCACACTCTAGAAACAGGGTACACGCCCCCGATACCAGGGTATGTGCCCCTGATAGCAGGGTACATGCCCCTGATAGCAGGTAACTCATTCTCTGATTCTAGGGTTCACACTCCCATACCATACTCTGACACTTCACTCGAATTGCTGATTTTGATCTTTGAGTCTTACATATAATGGTGTTTTTCTTCTGGGGAAATTGCAACCATTCTGGTATTGATCCTTGTGCATTATGCAGCCTGGATTTGAAACAGAAATCCTGGCCAATGCCTGACTCTTCCTGCTAGTGGCAAAGCACCACCAGAAGGCATTCCCTTGGTCACTCCAACAGACATTTGTTCCGAATGGAACTGGGTTCAACCTGGTTTGGAATGTGTGGAATATTTCCAACTGAGTTACAGAGAGATGTCAACACAATTTTAATTATGGAGTGACACTGGGAACATGATTGGACCCATGTCTGTTTGGTTCAGATTAAATGACACAAAGGAATTCATTAAGCATGGATGTTTGGTATTTGTACTTTTTAAGTGCATATCATATTCCAGACTGCCTGCTAATTATAGTGGATGAATGTAGGACCAAGCATTTATGTTGGATGAGAAAAAAATGCATTTTCTGTGCGTGAGAGTTAGATCTTAGCTGTAATTCCAGATTCTTTCTCCATTCTCATATTTTCAGCTCCATCTTACTGCCTGTTCAGAACATTTACAAAAACAAAATTGATTTGGAGATGTGGGAGTGATTTTTTTTTCAATTATTGTTTCCTGCTTTTCCCCAAATGCTGTTTGAAAAGGTGCTGACAGCTCTCTGATACTTTGTGTTTCATGTGACTATTGGGAATGTGTGTGAGGGTCAGCACAACTGAGTCCCATTGTGCCCTCACCTGAGAATGAGGAGTCACTGGACCGTGATCACAAGAGAAACTCTGCTTCATCTCTCTCCTCTGTACCCCATCTTGTTGCACCTTCACAGCTTATGGTGCAGACCTTCCTTGTCTCACTGGCACACCCTCACCCTCTGAGTAAATTGTAATCCGAGCTGTTTTATATTTATCCAGTTCACCATTATTTTCTTAAAGAAAAAAATTCGGACTATGTAATTTAAATATTCTGCTCTCAGATTAGGCTTAGTTTTATGCTTTTTTAAGGTTGATATTGACTCAGTTTTGAAACTGTCAGTTAACAGTATGGATTCATTTCTGTTTCAGTAATACTTTGATGAAATGCGTTGCAGGGACTGATTATTTATTGTTAGGAAGTTTAATAAAGTGCAGCTGTTCAGCCCGCTATTAGCACTGTGTCATTTGATAAAAACAGCTGAGGGCTACAGAGTCTGTACTTTAGAAAAACAAGGATTAATCATGAATTAAAATTACCAAGCAGCTTGTCCTGCGTGTGCTTCATTTAATTCACATAGGAGCTGCAGTTCCTCTAGTTGTTTTGTTTTTAGGGACCTATATTTTTGTTATAAAGTCCACTGCTCCTAAGTGGTGTGAGACTGTACAGGGCTAAGGCTGCGTGACCAGACGCCCAAGAAACTTAGAGCTGGATGGACATAAAAGGCACCAGGTATTACAAACACGTCCCTGCACTCAGCTTGCATCATCGATTTGAGGAATATGTGTGGTTGCAGACATGAGAAACTAATTTATTTAAACTGCTTCTGACAATTTAGACAAATGCAGAGGACAGGAGTTCATAGCTATATAATTATCAAATACAGAACAGTACAGATAAAGCTCCTGCTAAAGACCTGGGTCTTGCATCCAATGTATATATGGCAATGTTCACAATACACCGAAGGGTGATCTCCCCAGACTATATCAGTTGAAGTGTGACATTGGGTAAATGTGACACTTACTAGTTATTTGGGGGTTGTTCTCCTTGGAGGGACTATTGGGGTCAGTCTAACAAAACTATTCAAATTGTGTGGGGTTTTGACAGAGTAAATAAGTAAAATCTGTTTGCTCTGGGAAGTAAGTCAGTACCAGAGGACACAGGTTTAAAATAATTAACAGAAGAACAAGAGGGGAAATGAGTAGTCATTCTTTCTCACAGAGGTTTGTTAAGATCTGCAAAACTCATAGGGACCGAAGCTGATAAGAAGAGAATAAGGCCTGATTCGCATTCACTTTGTTCATGGGTAATCTTTAACTCAGCCTGATTTCTGTGTGTCACGTATGGCTCAGTGAGTCCACTCCGAGTAAGAAGGTGGTGGGTGAGCACAAAAAAGAAAGCTGGAGCTGCAGCGCAGAGGGAGTGCTGCACTGCTGGAGGTGCCACCTTTCAGATGAAATATTAAACTGAGGTCCCAACTGCATTCTCAGGTGATCCCATGGCATTATTTCAAGGAAGAGCAGGGGAGAGTTCCCTGGCCAATATTTATCGCTCAATCAATATCACAAAACAGGTGATCTGGTCAGTATCACATTGCTGTTTGTGGGAGCTTGCTGTGCACAAATTAGTTGTTGGGTTTTCCACATTACAACAGTGATTACACTTCAAAAGCACTTTGTTGGCTGTAAAGCACATCGAAACATCCTGAGGTTGTGAAAGGCCCCATCTAAATGCAAGTCTTCCGTTAATACTCTTGCATTAAATAAATCTTGTCTGTCTCAGTCTTGAAAAGTTCTATTAACCCCCAGTATCCACAGCCTTTTGCAGAGTGAGTTCCAGATTTCCACCACACTTTGTAGGAAGGGAATTTCCTGACATCATTCGTAAATGGATTTGCCCAACTTGTCCCCTCATCCTGGATTCTCCAGCAGAGGGAATTGTTTCTCTGCATCTACCTTATCAAATGTCTTTAAGATTTTAAACATCTCAATTCGATCACCCCTCAACCTTCCAAGGGAATACAAGCCTAGTTTGTGCAACCTGTCCTCATTTAACCCATAACCCTGATGTCATTAGAATGAATCTGTGCTGTCCGCTCTCCAAGGCCAGCAGATCCAGTCTGAGATGTAGTGTCTAAAAGTGAATACATTACTTAGATTGGGTCTGATCAAGGCGGAAGCATCATTTTCAGATTTTCCTATCCCAATGCTCTTGATTTAAAGACCAGCATTCCATTAGGCCTTTTGATTTTTTTTTTGTGTGTTGGTTTATTGGCTGTGTTGGTTTAATGGGTACATTGATTTAATGAGAATGTTGGATTCTTGGGAACCATTAACCTCTGCAGAGCATCTCCCAGTCCACTGTAAATTCAGTGATAAATCCACAGAGAAAAATGATGTGAACAGTGTTCGCAGAAATTCAACCCCTGCTCCTTTTATAACACCTTACGTAATATCTTCTGTGCCATGTACTCTGCATTTTTGGCAGCAATGTACCAAGATCCTTTGACATTACTCTGCTGAAACTGTGCTGGCATTGATAAGAGACCAACCACTCTGAAGCATTGACTTTGCACTACTCTCATTGCAAATTATTTATAACATTCCGACATCCTGCTATACTGATACAAACCCAAGTTTTTAAAAGTTAAAAGTTGAAATTTAAAACAAGCTCCTCACTTGAAGTTGCTGTTATTTTCTGGCTGTTTTTCTGGTATTCATCTTAATGGAGATGTTAGTTTGTTGTTCACTCGTGGTCATTGATCATTTCCGATGCCATTAAACTTAACATCTGTTAATTACATACAGCCACACTGCAAAGGAGCAGAGTTAGCGGAGTAATAAACCACAAAGTCATTGTTTTCTTTCTCCTTGAAGGGGCCTAATTGTTCCCACACTCCCACTCACACAGGTTCCTTGCTTCAAAGGGTCAAAGGCTTCAATTTCTTTCATTAAATACTGTTCCACAGAAGGGTTCGATTACATTTTTAATCAACTACTTGACGCCAATAATCCTTTTCCGTCTAACTGAACAATTATCCCAATTTGCTACTATTCTGAAGCAATCTATGTAACAGACCTTGTTGGAATTTGCCACCTCTTATTTTAATGTACCTTTGGGCAGAGATTGCAGCTGTACAAAGACTCTACTGGGTGAAGTGCTGTTAATTTACTGTGTGGATTAACAATGAAATACCGGCCCACATTGCTTTGTCTACATAGCCTGAGCTGGTAATTAAAGGTAACTGTTATTTCCTTTGACTAGTTTTCAAAATGTAAAAGAATTCAAGTTTTTATTACATTTTTTAAAATTGCAGATATTTCTGATGTCAAAATAACAAACCACATTAACTGGAAGAAATGACAACTTTAGGAAGTTGCAGCCCTGCAAAACTCCCCTCCGATTATCTCCCATTATAATTAAATCAGAAAGACACAAACAGATGGTGAACAGTGTTTGTGTCCATCTTGATTAAAGGTACCCAGTCTGGGACAAAGGTTACTGTTCACAAGAGCCTAACTGGGTTGCACTCTCGTCTACAGAATATTAAATTCAGATTCAGTTGAGTTAAGAGGTAAGTCTGGTGTGGAGCTGCACATCATTAAGAAAGGCTGTTTGAGAAAGGCCGAGAAATGAGCTTTTGCAGAGAGCTTGAACTTTGACCTTCCTTGAATTTATTTTTGTGAAAGTGAGCAGGGGAACAGTGTGGTACCACAAGGAACACAACTCAGACCAACTTCAAGAGAACTTTACATAAGGATTTTATCTATGTGTTGGGGAATGTTTTTCATTACCTGATGGCTCTAATTTTGCAAACTCACAGGCATGGTAATATAAACCACCTAAAGTCATTAAAGGGTTATGAAATTTACATAGTGTTACAAAGTATTTACAGCACAGAAACAGGCCATTCGGCCCAACAGATCCGTGCTGGAGTTTATGCTGCACATCATTTAATTCTATTAATATAGCCTTCAATTTCTCTCTCATGTAATTATTATTATATTTATTATATAATATATAATATTATATATATTATTATATACTTATTGTACTTAGCTCCCCATGAATGTCTTTAGACTATTCACCTCAACACTGCCTCTGATAGTGAGGTCCACATTCTATTCATTCTCTGAGTAAAGGAGTTTCTACTGGTTTCATTATTGGGATTATTATTGATTATCATACATACATATGGCCCCTGCTTCTGGTTTTGCCAACTAGTGGAAACATCTTCTCTATGTCTACCCTGTCAAACATTTTCATAATTTTAAAGATGTCTATCAGGTCACCTCTGAATCTTCTCTTTTCTAGAGAAAAGAGGCCACAGCCTGTTCAATCTTTCCTGACAGGTATAACCACTCAGTTCTGATATCATCCATGTAAATGTTTTTTGCATTTTCTCCTGTGCCTCTGTAACCTTTTTATAACACGGAGACTAGAACTATTCAAAATGCTCCAAATAAGTTCTAACCAAGGTTCTGTACAAGTTTGACACCAATTCCCTGCTCATCAATTTTATCCCTCAGGGAATAAAACCCAATGTTTTCTTTTATATATTTTAATGGTTGCTAATTTAGTGATTGGTTGATATGTCTCTACCCCCAGATCCCTCTGCTCCTTTTTCACATTTACGTACATATTTTCCAAGGTGTCTATAGACTCCTTATACTTTCTAATAAAATGTATTACCTCACACTTGACTGCACTGAAGTTCAATTGCATGATCATTCTGCAAGTTTATTAACATCTTTCTGTATCTTAACTACCTTCCCCAATTTGTTGTCATCCACAAATTCTGAAATTGTCTATCCAATTCCTGAGTCCAAATCTTTTATGCAAATTGTGAGGTTCATTGGTTCCAGCACTGAGCCGTATGGATCACACTGGCTAGCCATTTGTCATTCTGAGTAACTACCTTAAACCCCGCCTCTCAGTTTTCCCTTCTGTAGCTAGCTTGTTATCAATTTTGCTACATGTTCTGACTTCAGACTATGCAGTAGCATATCAAAGGCTTTTTGGGAATCCAAATATATTGCATCTATTGTATTACTCCTTGTTCTCATTTTGTTACATCTTCAAAGAATTTAAAAAAGGTTTGCCAAGCATGACCTACCATTTTGAAATCTTTGCTGGCTACTTTTTATTATACTTTCAGTTTCCAGGTGTTTTTCTGTTGCTTTTTTGAGGAAGGAATCCATTATCATTCCTACCATTGGCATTAAGCTAACTGGTCTGTTTCCTGGACCTGTTCTATCTCCATTCTTCTTCCATTCTGCACATCAGTGCAAAAGATAAGGCTGAAGTATTTGCAACCATCTTCAGGCAGAAGTACCAAGTGGATGATCCATCTCGGCCTCCTGGGGTCTCCAGCATCACAGATGCCAATCTTCAGCTAACTCAATTCTTCCACGTGATATCAAGAAACGGCTGAAGGTACTGGATACTGCAAAGGCTATAGGCCCAGATAACATTCTGCAATAATACTGAAGACTTGTGCTCCAGACCTAGCTGCGCCCCTAGCCAAGCTGTTCCAGGACATTACTGCAGGAGTTCCTCAGGGTAGCGTCCTAGGCCCAACCAACTTCAGCTGCTTCATCAGTGACCTCCCCTCCATCATTAATTCAGAAGTGGGGATGTTCGCTGATGATTGCACAATGTTCAGCACTATTTGCGACTCCTCAAATACTGAAGCTGTTTGTGTCCATATGCAGCAAGACCTGGACAGCATTCAGGGTTGGGCTGACAAATGGCAAATAACATTCATGACACACAAATGCCAGGCAACAACTAATCCATTTCTTTGTTAATTTTTTTTTTTTTGTTGTGTTGGTTGAGAAATAAATATTGGCCAGACGCTGGAGATATCTACCCTTCTCTTCTTCAAAATAGCAGTATGGGGATCTTTTACACCCACCCCAGCAGGTAGATTGGGCCTTCATTTAACATCTCATCTGAAAGATGGCACCTCCAACAGTGCTCCCTTGGTACTGCACTGGAACGTCAGCCTTGTGTGATATAAGATATAAGCTATAACTATGAGGTAGCCACTCATAAATCCAATAGGGAATTCAGAAGAAACTTCTTCACCCAGAGGGTGGTGAGAATGTGGAACTTGACACTAAAGGGAGTGGTTGAGGTGGATAGTATAGATACATTTAAGGGGAAGCTGGATAAACACATGAGAGAGAGAGGAATAGAAGGATATGGAACAAATCTACCACCATTCTGGGGGTTACCATTGACCAGAAACTGAACTGGACTAGACATATAAATACTGTGGCTACAGGAGCAGATCAGAGGCTGGGAATTCTGCAGCGAGTAACTCACCTCCTGACTCCCCAAAGCCTGTCCACCATCTACAAGGCACAAGTCAGGAGTGTGATGGAATACTCTCCACTTGCCTGGATGAGTGCAGCTCCAACAACATTCAAGAAGCTTGACACCATCCAGGACAAAGCAGCTCCGCTTGATTGGCACCACATCCATAAACATTCACTCCCTCCACTACCGAAGCAGAGTAGCAGCAGTGTGTGTACCATCTACAAGATGCACTGCAGCAACTCCCTAAGGCTGCTTTGATAGCACCTTCCAAACCTGCAACCTCTACCATCTAGAAGGACAAGGGCAGCACGTAGATGGGAATAGCACCATTTTCAAGTTCCCCTCCAAGCCACTCACCATCCTGACTTGGAAATATATCGTTGTTCCTTCGCTGTCGCTGGGTCAAAATCCTGGAACTCCCTTCCTAACAGCACTGTGGGTGTACCTACACCACATGGACTGCAATGGCTCAAGAAGCACCTTCTCAAGGGTAACTAAGGATGGGCAATAAATGCTGGCACAGCCAGCGAAGCCCACACTCCATGAAAGCGTAAAAAGAATTTAAGGGAGAGAAGAGGGTTCAGAAGGTTCAGGTGTGAAACGGGGCATAATGAGAGAGAGGGAGAATGAAATAGATTAAAAGGCAGTTTTTTTCCTCATTTCTAATTCAATTTAGAAAAGAGCTTACATTGAATATTAATTAATATGATAGAGGGGAAGGGGCAGCAAAATGCCAAGACAGACAGGATACAGATTTGTAATGGCTAATTGGTTGGCTAATTGAAAGGGATGAAGTTGGGATCAGTGAAAGGAGTGAAAAGGTGGTATGCCATGACATCACTAATGGGAAGATACTTTCGAGCAGGTCCATTAAATGCAATGGAGTCCATAACTCTCACCTAACCTTAACTGAAGTGAAGTTTCCTGACGCTTACTGGGGAGTTGTGCAATGTAGAATGTAGGGATAATGCTCCTGCATCTTTCAGTGTAAATCACTACATGGATCTAGTTTAAGTGGAAGTTGAATCCACACCTTAGAATTATTGCTTTAAGAAAACTGGGCTTAAGTATGATTTACTGCCTGTATTAAGCTTTACATTTCACAGTACTGGCACTGACAGCTGTAAATTTATTGCATAGCCTCACACATTGGAAACTAGCGCAGTTTCACATTATGGTCCCTAATTGATGCACCCGGTTTCCCAAAACACCAAATCTCTTTTCACAAAATGCATAATTTCTGCTCAAATTAAAACAAATGGTGGTTATTTAAATGATTGAAATCCTGACAGAAGTAATTGATGAATTGCTTGTAGCCATTATCCAGAACTGAAAGCCTGGTCTACTTGGTGTTTATTTGGTGTCATATTTTATAAGGCTCCTGTGAAGCACCTTGGGACATTTTATTATGTTAAAGGTGCTATATAAATGTAAATACTTGCTGTTGTTGTTTATGGTGAATGGGTGAAATGATTATATTTTCAGGTCTTAGAACAGCCAGTGCATGTATTTTCCATCACCAGTTGGATTATTGGACCCAAATGTATTGTTTAATTTAACAATGCCGTAGGGTAATGTAAAGTGGTACAAAACAAACACTAACAGTTTAATTGGATAATCACTGTACTACAGCTGTGTAGGTGAGAGAGTTATTGGAAAGTAGTATTCATTTTTAAAAGTTACATATACAAGGCAGTGCTAATTTAAAGTGTACTTGGCTGCATGTCCAACACATTAAAACTTCACATAACAAAAATGTTTATTGCTCTCTCACCCAGAATGCAATTCTAGCCTTCCCACTCCCTCAGCCCAGAATGTTCTTTTTGCTGAAATTCACATCAGTAGAAGTTACAACTGAGAAGAATGTCATTCAGTTAAAGTGATTTCACGTTAGCCTTTCCACATTAGAGAATAGTTCTCATCATTGTTATCAATCCTCTTTCCATCTCCCTTCATCCAGCTCCCCAGTCTAATGTGAAATGTTGCTATAGGGCAGAATTGTCCCAGATTTGCACTAAGTGCGGTAGTGGGCAAGGGAAATGACGTTTTACTCCTCAACCGAAATGGCAGCTTCTCACGCTGTATCCTCACAAACCCGCCACCTTCATTATGCGTTCCTGGGAAACACACCGTTTCCATGGCATATGGTCTCTCATTCACCCGCCACGCCATTACCTCACCGCTTCATCACGCCAGGTGCCACATTTAGAGTGCTGCCATGCGCACACCTCTCAGCGCTTCCAGCCCAGGGCTGCTGCACAGGAGACGTGGCCCTGAAAGGCAAAAAGACCGTAGCCCCCAAGATTCAATGATGTGTCCCTCGAGCGTCTTTTGGACATGGTGGAGGCCCGCTGTGATGTCCTCTACCCTCACTCTGGCTGCAGGACGGGCAGCAACGTCACCAATCCGGCATGGGAGGCAGTGGCAGCGGTGGTCAGCGCCAATACCCTACAAAAGAGGACAGTCACCCAGTGCCACAAGAGGATGAATGATCTCCTCCACTCCACCAGGGTAAGTCAGACTTCTCATCACTCCCAACTCACACACTCACAAACCCATCAAACATCCACAGGGATCTCACTCACTGCCAGTTCAAGGGGCATCACCATTCACCCTCTCACACACACCTTCATTGTCCTCATCCGATCCATGGGACCACTCACCACCGACACATGCCAGACAGATTTATCATCTGGCCTGACATGCACCCTGCTTACACTCTCTTCATCTCTATTCATGCAGGACAAGCTGGCACTTAACAAGAGGGAGAGGTCACAGACTGGTGCAGGAATGCCTGAAATCAAGGTTCTCACAGACTTTGAAAACAGAGCCCTCCAGCTGGCCAGCGATGACCGGGACCGATCCTGTGCTGACGGTGAGGTCGGTGCTGCTCTACCAAGTGAGGATCCAGCAGTGCAACATCCATCAGACAACCATGCCATGAGTGATGTGTCCTCTTACACAGGCCACTGCCAGGCACTAATTATCTCCCCTTGCTTTCACAGGCACATCTGGGAAACAGCCAACAGAGTCCATGACCCAGGGCCTCCAATCAAGCCCCGAAGAAACCTCTGAAGGGGAATCTGGAGGCACCCTCCCTGAGTCCCGTCACAGCGCTCACCCACACCTTCCGCCAGCGCAGAGACACACACCTCGGTGGGACCTAGCTTTAGAGTAGTCTCGGGATCACAATCTGGTGAGCACATCGCACTGTTTGATCCACAGCAGGTGGAGGCAGAGACTTCCCAGGTCCCCGGCACTCGGAGGACTGTTGGCAACCAGAACATTGCTGAGTCCGAGTCAGATGAGGAGCCTCTGGACTCAATCATGTCACATTGATTGAGCTGCAAAGGCAAGCTCGGGAACATCAGGAAGGGATGTCTGCTGCACTCCTCAGATTGCAAAGCATGATGGAGGAATCCGTCCATCTTCAGGCTGAGGTGATAGTGCCGGCATTGCAACGCACCGAGGTCAACACTGGCAGGATGGCGGCCGCCATGGAGACCTTGGTCCAGGGCGTCACTCCTGCACTGCTGCGCGGGCTTAACTCCATCACTGACGCCATAGTTGGCCTCCAACAGTGTGTATGCGAGAGGGCTGCTGGGCAGCTCAATCTCACTCCAGCTACTCCTTCCGCTCACGGAGTCAGCCAGGGGCCCTCGGGCACCCAAAGGGAGGAGGGTCAGCAGGTGTACCCCCTGGGGCCATCCACCTAGCTAACCCCAAGAGTGTCCAGCCCATCCAACTCCCCTCTTCCTGTGACCCCAGCAGCCCTAGCTTCACAGGCCAAGGAGGGTACCACTGCCGCACAGCAGGATCCCGAAAGCAGGCTGGGACCCTCCAAGCCTTGGCCCTCCAGAAGACTCCAGCCAAAGCCATCACAGACAGGGCATCACAGTCAGCAGGCTGCCTCCACCTCCGCTGTGGATGTCTGGGGAGTACCAAGACGTAGCGGCAGGATTAGGAAAGTTAAAGAGAATTAGTTGCACAGCCTGGGTACGGGTGTTAATCACTTGTACATACTGTTCACTATTGTAAATAAACTCCTAAGAATGTCTCCCTGCCTGTGGCTCCTTGTTGTGATGAGCAGTGTTCTTGTCACTCAGATGTGAAACCTTTCTGCACAAGATAAAAGGCAGGTTTCTCAGTCCAGGGCCTCTTCCCTGTGCTCTGTCCAACCTTCAGACCAAAGTGATTATCCGCCCTTATAATCCCTGGACACATTACTGATACCTGCACCTCGATGGTGCTGGTCATTGCTGCCAGAATGTTGTGGACAGGCGCCACAGAGTTCCGTCATTCTCTCTGTGTGCTCTCAGCACCTTTGAGGTGGGGCTGGTCCCCATCTCTTCAGCATCTGTGCCCAGTGATGCTGTGCTCCTGAAGGGGACAGGTGCTGAAGGTGGACAAAGGATCAGGTGCATTTAAAGTTTCATGGCTGCATCTCTGAGATGATCCTGATCACAGAGCGTAAGCGAGCTGCCCTTGGCCTGACAGGTGTCAGACATTCTCAGAAGCTGTGTGAAGATCTATGAGTGCCCTCACTGCATGTCATCATCATCCTCCTGCAATCAAATGACTGTTAGGGCCTCCACTGCATCTCCATGACAGGAGCATTCTCACAGAGGGTATTGGCACTGTCATAAGCCAGACTGGAGTCAAACGTTCACAAATGCGCTGTGAGGATCTGTGGGGTCACCTCACTGCATGTCGTCATGATCCTCCACAATTCTAGCAGCTATGAGGGCCTCCCGAGCGTGCCTACCTCATCTAGCCAGTGCGAGGGCCTCATCCCCATCATCATCACCTTCGAGGGCCTCCTCACCCTCATCACCGTCAACATCCTCCTCATCGGAGGAGACCTCCAGCTCCTGCATCTCCCCCTCAGCCAGCTCCTCTCCCCGTTACAGCGCCAGGTTGTAAAGGGTGCAGTAGACGACGATGATGCATCACACCCTCTGCGGACTGTATTGCAGGACTCCACCAGACCGGTCCAGGCACCGGAACCACATCTTCAGGATCCCGATGGTCTGCTCCACCAAGTTGTGAGCTGCAGCATGAGCCTCATTATAGCATCGCTCTGCTGCAGTCTGAGGCCGCCGCACGGGTGTCATCAGCCACGGCCTCTGTGGGTAGCCCTTGTCCCCGAGGAGCCAACCCTGCAGCCTCTGAGAACCCTGGAAGATGTCAGGGATCTGTGATCGACTGAGAATGTAGGCGTGGTGCACACTCCCTGGAAACCGTGCGCACACCTGCAGGATGTGTTTGTCGTTGTCACACACCAGCTGCACATTCAGTGAATGGAATCCCTTGCAGTTGACAGAGTTGACCGTGTGTTGCGATGGAGACCTGAGCGCCACATGAGTGCAGTCGATCGCACCCTGCACCTGAGTTCTGGGCAAATCCAATCCAATCACTTTTGCATCCTGGCTGCCTGGTCCCGGGTGAAAGGCACAAAGTTGTACATCCTCATGGATGCGTTTGTGGGTGGTGGATTGTGAAATCCCACAGAGGTCACCTGTGGAGCCCTGGAAGGAGCCACTGGCGTAGACATTGAGCACCGCAGTCACTTTCACAGCAACTGGCAGTGGATGCCCTCCATGTCCCCTTGGCGCCAAGTCCTGCAGCAGGTGGCAGATGTGATCAACCAGTTCCCTAGACATGCACAGTCTTCAGCAACACTGGTTCTCAGCCATCTGCAGGAATGAAAGGTGGGCTTCTATAGACCCTGGTCTAGCTCAGCGCTGACCAGCTCACTGTGGCTCATCGCTGGTGTGTGTGGGAGCCCCAGCCGCCTCTTCCAGAAGGTGCTGCCCCTCCCTCTGTGCAGCCAGGTGCCTCAGTCGCTCTCTTCTCCATCATCTCCGCTCTCTGTAATCCACGAGTAATACAGCTAGTTCACCAGGCACCATGATCCTCATGTACTCCTCCTGCAGGATGAAAGACAGAGACGTGTGGGTTAGCATGGGTGTACTAAGAACCTCTCTAGGTTAAGTGTGAAGGTCCCTTAACACATCCCAGAGAGTGCTGGCCACCAGAGTTTAATGCTGAGAGCTAAGCGGATGGACAAGCGGGGAGATGTTGAAGTGTAAAGGAAGTGAATGCTGGATGATGCTCAGAGCTAAGTGGATGTGAGGAGTGATGTGATGGTGAGTATTTAACAAGATAGAGTGAAAGGGGGTTGGATTTAGGTGAATTAGTAAATGCGCTCGTTTTTTCCTCGTTTACGCCTATCCACACCTTCTTGCTGACAGCTGCCTCCCTCCCAATTGCTCCGGAAAGTTCTGTCCCTCCTGCTCCTAACTGCAGCCTACAGTAATTCTGGTGAGATCTCATTAAACCTGGCTACTCTCTGTCCTTCATCCATCCTCAATTCCTTCAATTTTCATTTCTGGAGTGCCCCTCCAAAAGCAGATGCACATCACACCTGCTGTACAGCTTGAAGATGCATAACCCAGAAATCAAAATGAATTGGTAGAATTGAGTTGACATTACAGATCGTAACACATTCAATTAAAAGTCTCAGCTTTCCCAATGCGATTCCGCACCCCCACCTCTCCAACCATCCACCCCCACCTCTCTATTCCGCACCCCCGCCTCTCTATTCCGCACCCCCGCCTCTCCATTCCGCACCCCCGCCTCTCCATTCCGCACCCCCGCCTCTCCATTCCGCATCCACACCTCTCCATTCCGCACCCCCACCTCTCCATTCCGCACCCCCACCTCTCCATTCCGCACCCCCACCTCTCCATTCCGCACCCCCACCTCTCCATTCCGCACCCCCGCCTCTCCATTCCGCACCCCCGCCTCTCCATTCCGCACCCCCACCTCTCCATTCCGCACCCCCACCTCTCCATTCCGCACCCCCGCCTCTCCATTCCGCACCCCCGCCTCTCCATTCCGCACCCCCGCCTCTCCATTCCGCACCCCCGCCTCTCCATTCTGCACCCCCGCCTCTCCATTCCGTACCCCCACCTCTCCAATCATCCACCCCGACCTCTCCATTCCGCACCCCCACCTCTCCAATCATCCACCCCAACCTCTCCATTCCGCACCCCCGCCTCTCCATTCTGCACCCCCACCTCTCCAATCATCCACCCCGACCTCTCCATTCCGCACCCCCGCCTCTCCAATCATCCACCCCCACCTCTCCATTCCACACCCCCACCTCTCCAATCATCCACCCCCACCTCTCCATTCCGCACCCACACCTCTCCAATCATCCACCCCAACTTCTCCATTCCGCACCCCCGCCTCTCCATTCCGCACCCCCACCTCTCCATTCCGCACCCCCACCTCTCCATTCCTCACCCCCGCCTCTCCATTCCGCACCCCCACCTCTCCAATCATCCACCCCCACCTCTCCATTCCGCACCTACACCTCTCCATTCCGCACCCACCTCTCCAATCATCCACCCACACCTCTCCATTCCTCACCCCCGCCTTTCCATTCCGCACCCCTACCTCTCCAATCATCCACCCCTGCCTCTCCATTCCGCACCCCTGCCTCTCCATTCCACACCCCCATCTCTCCATTCCGAACCCCCACCTCTCCATTCCGAACCCCCACCTCTCCATTCCGCACCCCTGCCTCTCCATTCCACACCCCCATCTCTCCATTCCGAACCCCCACCTCTCCATTCCGAACACCCACCTCTCCATTCCGCACCCCCATCTCTCCATTCTGCACCCCCGCCTCTCCATTCTGCACCCCCGCCTTTCCATTCTGCACCCCCGCCTCTCCATTCCACACCCCCACCTCTCCATTCCGCACCCCCACCTCTCCAATCATCCACCCCAACCTCTCCATTCCGCACCCCCGCCTCTCCATTCTGCACCCCCACCTCTCCAATCATCCACCCCGACCTCTCCATTCCGCACCCCCGCCTCTCCAATCATCCACCCCCACCTCTCCATTCCACACCCCCACCTCTCCAATCATCCACCCCCACCTCTCCATTCCGCACCCACACCTCTCCAATCATCCACCCCAACCTCTCCATTCCGCACCCCCGCCTCTCCATTCCGCACCCCCACCTCTCCATTCCGCACCCCCACCTCTCCATTCCTCACCCCTGCCTCTCCATTCCGCACCCCCACCTCTCCAATCATCCACCCCCACCTCTCCATTCCGCACCCACCTCTCCAATCATCCACCCACACCTCTCCATTCCTCACCCCCGCCTTTCCATTCCGCACCCCTACCTCTCCAATCATCCACCCCTGCCTCTCCATTCCGCACCCCTGCCTCTCCATTCCGAACCCCCATCTCTCCATTCCGAACCCCCACCTCTCCATTCCGAACCCCTGCCTCTCCATTCCGCACCCCTGCCTCTCCATTCCACACCCCCATCTCTCCATTCCGAACCCCCACCTCTCCATTCCGAACACCCACCTCTCCATTCCGAACCCCCACCTTTCCATTCCGCACCCCTGCCTCTCCATTCCACACCCCCATCTCTCCATTCCGAACCCCCACCTCTCCATTCCGAACACCCACCTCTCCATTCCGCACCCCCACCTCTCCATTCCACACCCCCATCTCTCCATTCTGCACCCCCGCCTCTCCATTCTGCACCCCCGCCTCTCCATTCCACACCCCCACCTCTCCATTCTGCGCCCACACCCCCCATACAGAGACTGCTTCAGACTGATTTTGTGACTATGATGTATTATGGGTTGGTAATCCCTATGTACCAACACTGTCTCCTATTGGTGCAATGTTTTGAAAATGGGATTATTATAATTTGTATAGTCATGTCTGTGACAAGGAGTGACGTGGATAGATTAACGCTGCAGTTGTGTGAATTTGAAGAGCTGAGTCTGTGTGATTAATGCCTGGTACCCGTTTTGGATGCATGCAACTTTAACCCATAATACTAATGATGTTCTGTCCTCTTGCGGGGGGTGGTGCTGAGTAGGGTTAGTGAAGAGAAGCACTTGGATATGAAGTCTTCATTGGACAATTCTCATGGTCATTTTTATTTGCATTACAATATCAGGCCAAACCTGACATTAGTGATGACCTGGACATAATTTTACCAATTGCTACACAAAAGCCCTGCTCTATGCCCACTTCTTTGGCCAAGAATCTTCCCTTCACTCAACGGAGCCTTTCATCCATCTCCAGTAATATCCCTCCTCCTGGACCACTCCCTCTGAGCTCTTACTCTAAACCTTTCCATTGAAAACTGCCGGCCTGAAATCGGACATCTCAATTTCTCTGCTCCTTTCACTTACTCTAACTTATCTCCCTCTGAACTTGCCACACTCCAATCTCTCCTGTCCAACTCTAATATTGTCATCAAATCTACTGACAAGGGCGGTGCAAAATTGTCTAGCGTACTGACCTCTACCTAGCAGAGGCCAAACACCAACTCTCCAACACTTCCTCCTATTTCCTGCTGGATCATGACCCAACCACTGAACATCAGCCATGATATAGGATTGTCACCAATCTCATCTCCTCTGGAGATCTTGTTCCCTCCACAGCCTCCAATCTCATAATCCCCCAAGCCCTAACAGCCCACTTCAACTTCCACCCTAAGATCCACGAAGAGGATTGTCCTGCTAGACCCGTCGTTTCAGCCTGCCCCTGCCCCACTGAACTGATATCTCACTATCTCTTTTCTCCCTTTGTACAGTCTTTTCCCTCCAAATCCATCAATGGCAGTTTTGACAAAAGGTCACTGAAACATTGACTCTGTTTCTTTCTCCACAGATGCAACCTGGCCTGTTGAGTATTGCCAGCATTTTCTGTTTGAATTTTATCACTTGCTTGTTTGGGTATAGAAAGTGTACGGTATGGTGAGAGCTGTAAAGATCAACAATTCAGGGAGGTTATTTTATATAATCACATTTACAATACAGAGGGAACACAGAACAATATGGTGCACTATTTATATACATGTTATTCTCAAACAAAAGGAACTCAAAGGCTAGTTGTGTAATATAACAACAGAGGTATTATAGTTCTGGAGATAAAATGTGCTAAATTGTCCGAACAAAGTGTGTTTGAGATATTCTAACATGCTAATATTCACCAATTAGCAGCCATTGAAGCACTTTGGGAGGACAGGGCCAGACCATAATAGGGGGTCTGGAGTGAGGGAATGTAGACTGAATTAGGTGGCTCTCAATCTACTGCAGTCAGCAATGTACAGGGTCATGTCTTATTGGTCTTTCACCGGTAACAGTAATAAAGGAGTCTGATGCTGACTTACTGACTGAGACCTGTAATCAGGAGCCCCACCTGGCAATGTAAAGCAGGATGGATTTGATTAAATAAATTACTGGAATATCTTGAAACTGGTCCAAGGATTTCTGCTGAAATGTACCCCAATATCCAGAGTTTTTTGTGAGCAAACATTTTGATGGACCATAATCTGTTCCTATTCTGTGCCACTTAATCGGTACCTTTTGCTTTTTCAATAGGAACTGTGAAGGGCTGAATATCCGGTACAGAACGTGTAGCAGTGTGGTAAGTTTTTGACTTTGAAATCCCTCTTTTTTTTAAAGATTTTTTTTCCCTCTGGTGAACCAGGCCATAATGAAAAACACAGTGACCAGCTCTGCGCCGATACATGCAACCTTTAGCTTATGCTCCCCACACAGACTGTGGGGCTCCTGTCAATCAAACCTCCCAAGGGGTTTCAGCAGTGAGATAGACAGGCACTTCTGAAGCTGCTATTCTATCTGACTGTAGTGAAAATGAGCAGAACAAATCAGTAAAAATTCATAACTAGTCACATGCTTTCTGTTTTCATTCAGAGACTCCACCAAGGAGAGTCTAGAGGGAATTTATTTTACTCCCAATATCTACCTCAAAAATAGAAAAAAGTGAAAACATGTATCATCTGATAAAATATTTCTTCATAGAAACCTTCTATTTTGGATTTCCTATTCTTTCCAGCCATTTCAGGGATATCAGTTATGGGGAGGGGCTGTGTGCATTTATAGAGTGTCTCCTTTCACTGTAATGGTAAGTGAAACTTGGAAATCAATACAGAGATATCCAACCCTAAAAACACACACCATCCGCCACATAGTCATTTACTAGAGAGCTTTCTGGGGCTTGGAATGGGTCTAAGGCTGATCTGAGGCTGATCTGTAATGCTGGTTCCTAATCAGATGCTTAATAAGTGACATATGTATTCATTCCTATAGGCTTCCAAAGCTACTGATACGAATGCATAAATGCCTAATACATTCCTTTACCATCTAGAATGGTCATATATTAAAGAGCAGACACAAGAGAGTCATACAATAGGTTATGTGTTAACTGATTAACCAACAGTAATCTCCAAGTTTTGGTGGTCTATTGGTGGGTTGCGGGGGTGGGGGGCTGCGGGAAAGGGTGAAGAAATATTTTGATATTCCTCCTTCTTTAAGAGTACATTAAATATCTACATTCACTGAACTGCTTCATCAATGATCGTTTTGACAGCTATTATTGGCTGGATTTTGGTTGTATTGTGAAAAAGGACAGCTTCATCTAACTAAATATATTTCTATTGTCACATTTATGTTTTATACCATTTTAGCACATTTCCTAGAGATGTCTCAAAACACTTCATAAACATTCAGTTACTCAGGAATATTATATGTTGTTGCACAGTAAAATCTCCCAATGAGCAATGAGAAAACTAAGCAGATAATGGGGTAGAAACTGATTCTCGTTGCAGCTGTTTTTCAGGGTGTAAATTGGGTATGAAGCTGAGTAGTTTGACAGTGGGATGGATTGTGCCCAATCTGTGCCAACGTTGTTCCTGCTGCCAAATTTGTGGTGTTCATTCTTTAGGCATCCTAGACAAGTGCCTAAAACGAGCTTTAGGCTCCTTGAATATGTAAATGAGGGGTCTGCTGCCTGTTAAAGGACCCCTTTATAAATTCATCACCACTGGTATTGTGCCTGGGACTCAGGATTCTACAGTGGATTCTTGACCACCAACCATAGATACAGCACAGAGGAGGCCATTCAGTCCATTGTGCCAACTTTTTGAAAGCGCTCCCTGCTTTCCCCATATCCTGCAAAACTTTGCCTTCAAGTATTTATCCAATTCCCTTTTGAAAGTTGTTATTGAATCTGTTTCCATCACCCTTTCAGGCAGCACATTCCAGATCACAATGCTCACTGTGTTTAAAATAAATAATCTCCTCCTCTCTCCCTCAGGTTCTTTTGCCAATCACCTTATACCTGTGTCTTGAGATTACCAAGCCTTCTGCCAGTGGAAACAATTGCTCCTTACTTACTCCATCAAAACAGTTCAGGATTTTAAACGCATCCATTAAATCTCCACTTAAACTTCTCTGCTCTAAGCCGAACAGCCCTACTTTTCCTATCTCCACATAATTGAAGTCCTACATTTTTAATTGTTTCATTTATTAAAGATTTAATTTTTTTATAAAGAAAAATTAAAATGCCTCAGAAGAAATAAGTATGTCAACATCGTACTACACCAAACCTTTGCTGATAACTGGCTCCTCTTATCAATAAAGGGTGAAATAATTGGTGTAAGTATAAAACAAATTGCCCATTTTATAGTCACACTGGCTTTTCCACTCAGATTTTAACTCACTTAAACTCATTCACTTACGCAGTTAAAATTGGGTCCTTAGTCCCCAGAGTAAAATATATCCCAATGCTTTAAATTTAAGCACACTGTAAATCAGCTTTAAATGGAATATTATTTGTAATTAAACACAATAACAAATAAAAGATTAACTGCCTTACAGCCTGAATGTAATATAAGGTTATACTTCACAATGAGCAAAGTATAATAGAAAAAAACTTCTAAAATTAACATTTTTAAAAGAATAAGTGAATTGTTTTAATGCTGTGCCTGCTCTCTAAATGTTTTTTCTAATTCTTATGGACAGGCAGCTTTCCTGTGGGAAGCTCCAGGTATGGCCGTTGGAATCCCTTGCATCTTTTTGTGTGTTATGTGACCTTTCAGTATGAACTGATACTTACGTAATTACTTATCCATGACAGCTGGGATTGCAGCCGAACTTCCACCAGATGTGAAAGGCTTCTGATCTTTGATAATCTTTATTTAATCTGTGGTTTGTTTAATTGTGGAGTGCACTTGCCTGATAATCAGGGAACTGCTGTTACCCATTCAAACAATGGATGGCTCATTCCTCCCTTACCAGACTGCTAAATGCTAATGGACTCTGGAAAATATAGTTGATGATGCAGAGTCCGCATGTCTTGTAGGTCAGCCTTTAATTTCCATGGCGACTGTTTTATTGCTCTGTTCGAGGTTATTTCCACCAATAAATGCAAGAATTTAGGAACTGAATGCTTTTCCAAGTGGAAGAAACATGCTGTGAGACACTGTCCCCCTGTTGTTACTCTGCAGGGAGAGTTCCAGAGCAATTCTGAGGTCTGTCAGCCCTTGAGTTCAACACTTATATTCTTTATCATCAGAGTTAGAGTTTTAAAAAAATGCTCCCCCCCCCACCCCCACCGCTCCCCATCATTTCCTCCCCTCTTTTTCTGACAGTGCTGATTTGCACTGGACTAAACCTCCCGGTGAATAACTAGTCGGAGTCACTGACTCCTGAAGGTGACTATAGAGGGTGTGTGATAATGGTGTAAACAAGTGACTCCAAGATTGTGGGTTCAATTGCCCCATAGCAAATTATGAAACTAAATCCAATGAAAGCTGATAATTTCTGGTCTTCTCCAGAATGTACATGGAGCATTACAGCAGCTTCCCCATCATGGCTTCACTAATGACCTGTGGCTCAGCCTATATGTGACTCCAATACCAATCTACAGGACATGATTCTAAACATCCTCAGGGAAATCAGAAAGGACTGTAAATGATGCCTTGACACAGTTACCCACATCCCAAGAATGAAAACCCCTTTTTGTTCTTTGTTTCTTTCCTGATGTATGGACTTGAGATTTTTGGAATGCTTGTTATAAACAAACACTTCCTGCTACTGACTCATGGGAAATTCTCACAATAGGGAGCAATTTTTGACTCCTCCAGTTTGTATTTTTATCTTATTGATCTCTGTCCCTTTCTCCATGCCCCACACGGTGTGATTGGCAGAGGCATTGCTGTGAGGAGCAGGGTCACTGGAATATGTGCACAAATTGTGCATTCTTTAAACTGAGCTCAGCTGTAGGAGCTTGAATCCTCAAGCTGAAAATGTCAGGGAAATAAATGTACTGACAGGTCACACTTCAAGGGAAAATTATTTAACAGCAACAGTGGAGAAATGCAGCAATTCCTGATCTAAACAACCACGCCACCAATGGTGACGAAATAGCCATGTTTGGAATTGGAAGCGATTTAATGGTATTGGTAAACAGACCTAGTCACTCTGGAGAAGAAACACAAAGCAAATGGTAGGAACGATGAGGGAAGACTAAAGAAGCTGGAATTGTTCTCCTTAGAGCAGAGAAGTTTAAGAGGAAATTGGATAGCCTTCAAAAGCTTTTGATGAAGCAGATATAGAGTGTCTGCTTCCACTGGCAGGAGGGTCTTAACCAGAGGACATAGTTTTAAGGTGAAAATACCAGAGGCAATGTGAGGAAACTTTTTATACAATATACAGGGAGTTTGTGATCTGGAATGTGCTGCCTAAAAAGGTTGTGCCAACAACTTCAGTAGTAATTTTCAAAAGCAAATTGGGTACAAGTACTTGAAGGGAAAAATTGAAGGGTTTTGATGAAAGAGCAGGGCAGTGGTATTGATTAGATAGCTCTTTCAAAGAGCTGACAAAGGCATGATGGGCCTAATGGCCTCCTTCTGTGCTGTATCATTCTATAAAGCTGAAATAACTGGCCAAAACAACAGTGATCAAGGACGGAGGAAGTCATGTTTAAAGCATACAATGTTTTGCTCACATCACATCTTGAGTATTGTGTCCAATCCTGTGCATTGAGCTATGCCAAATAGACCAGAATTTTACGACCACAGTGTGGGCACGCGGTAGACCCAACCCTTCGTGAAATGGGCTGTGAGGACCTCAGGAGGGCGTTCTGATGTCATCGCACTGCCTCGCTATATTCCGGTTGGCAGGCAAGCGCAGGAATTGGAAGCATGCCTGCTGACAGATAAAGTGCCAATTAAGCCCATTAAATCCCCAATTGACAGCAATTTTGAGTGGCCCGTGTGCTTTTACACTCACCACACAGGCCAATCAGCCAGGCGGCCTTCACATTTTTCATTCACTTTACATCTAGGGTGGGATAAAAGGCCCAAAAGATGTTGGTAAGATGAGGAGTTAGGAGTTTAGCTGTGAGTTGTTTGGTTGTTTTGGATAATTCATGGATTGCTAAACATTTGCAGAGGCTTTCTGCAGAAAGGCTGCTTCAGTGCAGAAACATGTGCAACCATCTGGACAAACATGGGGATTGTGTGCTCAGCTGGAGGGACCTCCTCTGAAGAGGAGAGGGCCAGAAGAGAGAGGGGGCCAGTTGCCCACAGGCACCTTCCCCAGAATCTGCCCTCTGGACTGAGAGGCGCAGTCAGTGGGGTGGAGGCCCAGCAGGCTTTGCAAGGGAGAAGGGTGCAGAAACAGTGCCAGTACCCGGCAGGTAGAGTTATACAGGCAGCAATCCTGCTACCTGGAACTGACCGAGTATCAGTGGTGAAGGAGGCTTCTCCTCTCCAGGGACACTGTCACCTTGATCTGCAAAATGATCGGCCCCAACAAAGTCTCCAACTGTGTAGGTGGCCGCCCTGTGTCAGTGACTCTGAAGGTGACAGTGGCCCTGAACATTTCTGCCTCAGGATCATTGCGGGGTCCGTGGGAGACCTCTGTGGAGTCTCGCAATCCGCTGCCCACAGCTGCATCAAGCTGGTCACTGACGCTCTGCTCCGAAGGGTCAACATCTTCATTCACTTCAGGACAGACGAGGCCAGCCAGGCAGAGCGAGCCAGGGGCTCCGCGGCAATTGCAGGTTTTCCCTGAATTCAGGAAGCCATTGACTGCCGCGTGTGCCCATAAAGGTGCCAGTGGAGGAGCTGGGGGCCTTTGTCAATAGAAAGGGTTTCCACTCTCTGAACATGCAGATTGTGTGTGACCACAAGAGTCAGATACTGCAGGTTTGTGCCAGGTGTCCAGGAAGCTGCCATGATGCCTACATCCTGCGTCACCCTCAGGCGCCAAGCCTGTTCATTGTGCCAGTACGCTGGATGGCTGACTCCTGGGGAACATAGGCTATCCGATGAAAAGGTGGCAGACGACACTGCTCAGACACGCAGGGACTGCAGCCAAGGAGAGCTACAACTGCAGTCATACCTCCACAAGGGCAATCATTGAGAGGGCAACAGGCCTGCTCAAGATGAGGTTTTGCTGCCTGGGCCACTCAGGGGGATCATTGCAATATCCTCTGGAACGTGTCTCCCTGATTTTAGTGGCCGCTGTGCCCTGCTTAATCCGGCTCAATCAAGGGGGGACCCATTGAAGGGTGAAGAGAGGGATGCTGTTCCAGGGGCTGCAGAGGATGATCCCATTGCTGAATCTGAGGAGGATCCTGAAGAGCCCCAGGGTGAAGAGCAAGATCCCGATGTGAGGATGTGTATGGGAGGCAGGGAGCCCAGAGAGGCACTGATTCAGGGGACTTTCAGTTAGGAATCCAAAGCCAGGAGTCAGTGTGATGGTAAGGGAAACGCTACCTCACTGATCGGTGCTGATGAGGCACTCCCGTCACCCTCCACTCAAGTCCCTACCTCTGAAATAAACTCTGCAGCTCATTATATGTGTGACACACGGCTCCCAGGCCTTTTCCCTAACAGTTGCATGAAGCACACTGAGGCTATTTGACATGATGTCACATTTTAACAGTGATTTGTGACATACATGCACCATGACACACGTGTCAATGAGAAATGATTCACCCGTGAAACACCTTATGTGATCAGAGTGGTTTAAATTTCCGTCTCCGAGTGCTATGTCTTGGTTCTCCCCCCTCGCTGGCAGCTGTGCTGGAGGCAGGCAGCTGGTTCTGATGTCCCATCAGCCTTGGTGGTTTTGGCGGCTGTCCTCTGGTTGCCGGAGCCTGTGAGCGCTCTGACTGGATGGGACAGTCCAGCGCCATGACTGGGCACTCCTCAGTCACTGCGTCTCCTCAGGTGCGGTGGTCACTGACAAAGGGGCTGAGGAGCTGCTGCCAACATCAGGAGCACCTGAGAGGAGCCTCCAGATACATGGAGCTGCGGCTCACCTGCCAACATGAGGCTGGTTTGACCCTTCCTGCTCACCAGGGATGGATGGGCAGCTGGCACAGCCATTAGGTGCCTCACCATCTCTCACATTGGCAGTCACCCGCTGAGCTCACTGCCAGTGTGTGGACACGCAGGTCTGAACGAATCCTAGAAACCCCCTGATTGAGTTCCTGCAGCTGCCTCTCCATGAGAGTCGCCGCTCTCTCTATGGAGGAAGCTGTGTGTTCAGATCTCTGGGCTAATGTAATGCTCACACTCTGCATGGACTCCTCCAATACAGAGACCGTGGCACATGGAGCCTCAGGGATCTCTGCCAGATCTTCATGAACATCCCGCTGGACATCCAGCATTTGTCGTCTTACAGACAATTCCAGCGGCTCATAATCTGCTTCAGGTTCAGCATCGTCCTGGTCTCCAGCAATTCTCTGTCCGCAGGCAGCCTGGGGACTTTCTGCCTCCACCAGCTCCTCAAGTGAGTGTGACGTGCCTTTCCCAGTGTGCACTGCCATCCTTCCAGAACACTCATGCCACTGACGTGCCTGTACCTGCGCTGGTGGACGGTGCAGAGGGAGGATGTGACACGGGTGCATCTGGCTGCGGTCATCCTCGGAGGTCAAGGGAGGGTCCTTGGGGTCCTTCTGGGGTCGTGAGGATGCTCCATCTGAGGGAGGGGAAACATGTCAGTCTCGAACAACATTAAGAACTCAGAGTACATGCAGTCTGGTAGCTTTTCAGAATGGACATCTGGCTGAGCAAGGACCTCTGAATGGATGAGCAACGGGGATTAGTGAATTTCACCTGTCAGTCTTACAACCACCGCCCCACATCCCTCATACCCTCCCCAGTCTCTTCCTTGTCCACTGGGTTCTTACCCTCCTCTGAGACCCCTACCTCTCTGGGTTCAGTGGACTGGCTCCATATGCACACGCCACCTTGAGTACTTGCTCCTCTGCCTGATTTAAGATTAGAAGATTAGGGACATCACCACTTGTCCATCCTCACTCCTGTGCATTGTGACTCCTCTTCTCCTGTAACACAAAGCTGCTTTCATTAGTTCCCCTTCCACATGCCAGAATATACCAGCCTGCCCCCCGCCAAACACAGAGGTTCAGGTGCCCATCACATTGTCCCACCTCACCGTTACATAAATGCCAGCCCTCCGGTCTAATCACATCTAGTCTTTCGAGGCTCAGGAATATGTGCCAATTCCCGCTGGGTATTTCACACCCTTGAACACCAATAAAGCGCTGAAACCCACAAAGACATCTCTGCATAGTTCCATTTAGATTCAGTACTCACCCTGACAGAGCGCAGAAGCCATTGCACTCTTCCTGCATTGCATACAGGTCCTATGCACTACATCACCTCTGTTGACGTGACCTGCCACCTCCAGTCAGGCCTTCTTTATCACGTGAGGTGGCCATCTCATGCAGTAAGATATCCCATCGGGCACTGACTGCCTCCAGCAGAATCCACAGGCACTCATCAGCAAAGCAGGAAGCAGACTGGCTCCGGGGATTTCCATCCCGCCTGGCATGGGCTCTGGGTGCGGATGACATTCTGCAGACACAGTGGACCAGCAGAATGACCAAGAAAATTAGCCAGACCCCTGGAAATTCAAAGCAGCTCCCCAGGGTTGCTGAACAATGATTATCAGCCTTTAGGGAGCTCTCTTGAAACCCCCCACTCGCACCCTCGCTCATCCCACTGCCCACCCTCTTCCCACCCCCTCCGGCATTGTTGACCCTGTCTCAGCACGTGTTTAACGCTGGCCGGCAGTTATTTGGACAGTCAGTGAAATTGCTACCGGGAGCTGATGGCGGGCAGGAGAAGATTTCACATCCACTCCTGGCCCTGCTGAATGCACTAACCCGCTGGGCCTAAAATTCAGGCCCAAATGGATTCAAGCCATCGAGCAATGGACAGAACAAGAATTGAACCCTAGTATCAGAAAACCATGTCAGGAGAGAGGACTGCGTTCTTGTGATTTTCACCTTTCACTTGGACCTTTCACCCTCAGAGGATGGGATAGAAAGTTCCATAAAAAGACAAATCTGAATCAAAACTAAAGAGCTTTGCATATACTTTAGGGAACAGTTAAGATTTAAGAATAAATCAGGCATGATGTTCATCTTTACCCTGACTGTGGATATTTTAGGAAGAGGAGATCCAAAACCAACATTGACCTGAACCTGACTTCCAATATGTGTCCAGCTGGAACATTAGTGGAGAGCTGGGGTTAGCGAGCCGGAACACTGGGAGCCGGGAAATCGGGAGTCGGGACATCGGGAGCCGGGACATCGGGAGCCGGGACATCGGGAGCCGGGACATTGGGAGCCGGGACATTGGGAGCCGGGACATGGGGAGCCGGGACATTGGGAGCCGGGACACGGGGAGCCGGGACACCGGGAGCCGGGACACCGGGAGCCGGGTCACCGGGAGCCGGGACACCGGGAGCCGGGACACCGGGAGCCGGGACACCGGGAGCCGGGTCACCGGGAGCCGGGACACCGGGAGCCGGGACACCGGGAGCCGGGTCACCGGGAGCCGGGACATTGGGAGCCAGGACATTGGGAGCTGCAAGCCTGTGCACGACCTTTGATTGAAGATCATAAAGTCCCAGAAATGACAATGGCGAGGGTGTTTTCCCATGATTCAGTTGGAGCGCACTAATTATGTCCAGATGCATTGCACTGTTAGATTGGGAGGGGGAAGGGAGAGCTGATGGTGACCATTTTCCATAAGAACAACCGATCATAAAACCTTCACTTTATACAGGCTGCTGTGATCTGAAGTTCTTCTCTTGACTCCCGGGCACACCAGGCACATTGTGCAATATCTGTCAGAAAATGATTTCTTTGAGTTGGCTTTACATTCGCTATGGCACCAGGCCCCAAGGTGTTAAAAACCAGTATCTCAGGGTCCTCTAGAAAAGAGGTCCTACAGTATCTTGCTTGAGCCTGTTTCCTGCTTGACTCCATACCAGGTGTCTGGATTTTGCTCCTGTACTAGGACTGATGAAGTTATACAACTTGCAGCTTAGGTTACAACAAACTAGTGTCCTACTGCACTCTCAATGTGACTGACTGTTTTCACCTTTCATAAATCTATATTCAGAGCTGGTTAGTCTCCAACTATTTGGCAGCTGTAACGTCTTCTTGAAGATGTTTTGTCAGCTTTGGCTGTTTTCTAGTTTGTCGCGTGTATTGAATTGTGGATCTATTAGTAACAGAACCATAATCATCTGAGATTAAGACGCTGATGCTCGGTTTAACCCTTTAACTTACTGAAGGTTTCAGGGTTAAGGAGTTCTGAGCCTTTCAAGAAATTCATGCACCAAAGTTCTGTGCATGGTTATAATTCCATTTTGTAATATTGCTACCAAGGCATTTTAGGAAGATTATTTCTACGTGTGCGTTAAAGATTTGTGTATCTTGGAAGCTGCAATGGTTCCTAATGGACAGTTTATATTGGATAACCAGACCCAAGTGGAAATGGTTCTTCACTGAGTTGAGGCATCTGTTTCTTGAATCTTTCGGCTCTTTTGCTGCTTGGCACCATTCCTCAGTAAGCTATCCACATCTTCAGCTGGACTGCCGAACAGCTCTTTTGGTTACATTTACACAGCACGTTTAGAAAAATCACTGGTGTGGGACATTTTTCTGGAGGCCTCTCATAGACTGCGGCTTTAGTTTGTTTTGTGGTGCCCTGAGTTATATCGACACTTCTGTTTTGATGCGCACCCAAAATCACTTCTTATGGCTGCAATTATGGCAACATAAATTTAGCTTTCATGGTGCCTCGACAGTATTGTTGGACTCTGAAAAATCTCCCCTTAAAATCTCACAATAGAAAATGTTGATGTCCCCTGGATTAAATCAGTTCCTAACCATGGCAGAAACACCAAATAACCTCCCAAATAATGCAGTGAATATCTTAATGATAAAATGGGAATCTATGCACAATATCTCAACTTGCCACCTGCTGCACAATCAGATATTGTGAAAATATTCAGTTGGATTCCGGTACATGCTTTAGAAGGGTATATGATGCTTTCCAGCCATTTTTAAAAAATAAACAATTTGTAAAACAATTATTAATAACATAAGGTAAAAAGAGCTTCCTGATTTCTTCAAATAAATTATTATTAGATCTAATAAACATTGAATTTCCCATAAACTATGCTGTTTTATTGAATTTTACTTTAATTTAACTATAAAGGTTATTGTGAAGTGTGTTCATGTGATTTTACAAGAATCATAAGCAGTGAATCAGGCGATGTAAGGTTTTTGTTGCTAGCTGCTCATCACTCTATACCTTCAATCAAAACTTCTTAGAAATGCACACATTTCTGTTTCCCAATCAGGTTATGTATTCTTCCCCATTCACTGTCCAACTAAGATCACCCACCTTGTTACAGCACTGACTTGCACTGGAGCTAAGTGGAAGCATCCAGCACCCAGTGACTGCTTAGTCCCTCGAGGCTCCAGTCATGAGGCTCAGAAGAAGAGTCATACAGACATGAAATGTTAACTCTGTTTTTCTCTCTCCACAGATTCTGTCATCCCTGCTGAGTTTTTCCAGCATTTTCTGTTCTTATTTCAGATTTCCATCATCTGCTGTATTTTGCTTTTATAAGAGGCACAGTGGTGTTGTGTTCGCTGGTTTGTTGTGTATTTTATACCTCAGAGCAATGCAGAGATGACACACTGCAGGTTATATGTGTGCAGGAAATTTATTTACAAGAGTTTTAAAATATCTCTGCAGTCACAAAATGTCTGCACTCATCCAACAGCTCTAGCTTCCAATACCTTCTACAGTTTGTTTACTTTTTTCAGAGACCACACCCAGGCTTAAACAATCAAGCACAGTGGACATCAATAGTAAGCAGACTTGCATAATTAAACAATTGAACACTACAGCTGTCTGGTCATCCCTCAAGAGTTTTACCAAGGCTGCTGCCTCTCAGTCACTTATGTGTTTATCGGGGATTCGCACAGTCTGCATTTAACATTTAAATCAATGTTTGCATTGATTTTCATGTATCTCAAGTTGCAACCACTAATTCTCTGATGTAGCATTTATTCATCAATCAGACAACAAGCTATCTTTTACAAACTCCTGGACCTATAACATTCACACAAAACTAACAAGCAAATAAAACAAAAAGCACAATTACAGATTCAGTTGCCATGGTTTCATGGGTTGTCATTCTAGAGCATTTTGAAAGGAATTGATAGAATATATAGAGAGAGAGGGAGAGAACCTTTTCCCACTGGTGGACCGTTTAAGACAAGGAAACATAGCCTTAAATCAGATGCAAGCCATTCAGGGGAGAAATGAGGAATCGCTTCTCTATGTGAAAGGGAGTAAAAGAGTAGAACTCCCCTCATGAAAAACAGTAGATGCTAGATCTATCAATAATTTTACATTTAAGATTGATAGATTTTAGCTAACTGAGGATATTAAGAGATATTCAGCCAAGGTAGGTGAATGGAGTTAAGATCCAGATCAGCCATGATCTCTCTGAATGGTGGAACAGGTTTGAGGGATTGAATGGCCTCCTGCTGTTCCTATATTCCTCTTATGGGTCACATGTGAGCAGTGATCCATAGTTTGGGCACCCCTGGCATGTTGCAGACCAGATATTCAATTTGAATCTGCCATGTAGAGTGAATTTCCCTTCCAATATTTCATCAACATTTGCATTGTCTAAAGTTGCTTCATTCCAAAGAAGCCTCGCTTATCTTCATTCATCCCAAGGAGAGCAATAACGCATTTGTTAAAATGCTAACGTTATTGTCTTCACTTCTGTGCTGCTGGAATTGCTTTGCTCTGCCTCATTTCTGCTCTCGTCCTATGTCGAGGGCAGTAGCTAATACTGCTTCACAGTTCCATTGAGAAGCCCCTTGTCCAAATGGCCATTCTTCTTACGCCATCCCAGGTAACGAAAGTCGATAGATTTTCAAACACAGGAGGCACGCAGTTCACTCTTTGCTTTGTGTTCATAAATCCACACTTCCCAGCCTAATAGCTGGAGTGGAAATCCTAGAAGATTTTCCCGTGTAGCCCACGACCAGTGAGACCAATTGTAGCATATTCACTGCCTCAGCAGCTGAGATCAGCTAACATATTACAAATCAGGTCCAAACGTCTGGGCATCACAATTACCTGCTGATCTTTCGGGGGCCATCCTAAAATGATTTTCTTTATATAAAGTTACAAATGCTTCAGTGTAATAGTTTGCGTAGCACCTCCTGGAATGTAGCCTGTTCCCTGTAGTCACCATGGTAACCACAGCCATGGATATTCAAAGCAGGTTGTTTCAGAGGCTAAACCTTCCTGAAAACTCCCCAATGTAGTGACACCACCCTTTTAAATATAAATAGCTGAAAGGCAACCAAGACTCATTGATTTACATTAAGTCCAGATGGACGCTCTGATTCCTGTTTTAAATGTTCTTGAGTTAGTACCTCCCTCATTTTGTTGAATTTCCACAACCTGAACACAGCAGAAACCTCTGCTCCGAGTTAATCAGTGCTTGACACTGGCAGGGTTCAAATGGTGATAGTGGTATTGAATTTACTGTAATAGTTGATATTAAAATAATTATTTCCAAATGCCAATGAAACATGGCAACTTAAAGTAAACACCTTAAACCCTGAACTTATCAGGATTTGCAATTGTTGCCAAGTCCCAATCATGCAATTGTAAAATTTAACCTTGCCAGAACTTGTATTGGCCATTTTATGGAATCATTATAAAATTAAACTCAACTGTGGCCATTACACAACATTATGAAATTGCTTTAAAATTTGAATTGTAAAATGAAATGTTAAAACCCATGTAACTTGATGTGACCAGATTACACATTTATCCAGTTTCCATGAACTGTGTATTTATGTATCATATAACCATTAATTTGTTGGTGTATATAAGTGATGAGTTTGATTCTTCAGTTGGAGTGAGATTCATATAATACCTGTATTACAGTAGAATTTATGATCAATTCAATGTTTAGTCCACACTGACCAAGATTATTTCATGGCCTTAAGCATGTTCAGAGACCTGGTGGGATGAAGTCATCCGCACTTTCTGTCACCTCTATCTGTGGTGGCCTTTATCTTTAGTTTGCTTTATTATTATTGAGGGTGTTCACTATAATGTTGCAGCAGATCGTGCTACATTCAAAGCTTGGCACTGATGTCAGCATTTACCAGATGTTTGTAGTAACAACATCTGCTGGTTGAGTAGATCAGCCACAAATAGACCAAGACTATGGACGTATAACCTGCAGCCCCAGTGAAGGCGGAGGGAAACATTGCCGAGACTCATCAAGCACTTACTGATTCTTCTCTAGGCCGGAAATAAGAGACAATTTCTCTCTCCTTTCTGTGCCTGGAAATAGTGCAAAATAATTAACAAAAAAACAACATTCTTGGTAACAGTGCAGCATCTCATCCTGCCAACTAGATCCTGCAGTGACTTTAATATGATGCCACTTCAGTTATCAAGGGGGAATATTTGCCCACTTTGACAAAATTTGGCTCTTTGTGCAGAAATAAAAATTTGTGAAGAATCTGTATTTTAGTTAAGTTATATCAAAATAAGCAGAAGATGATGCAGGAAATTATAATCTACCATTTCATTCACTGTGGTAATTGATACTTGCACAGCCACTTCTAACTGAACTCTCCATTTACTTTCTTAAGTATTCGTAAATGCAAAGGGTTAAATTTACTTGTGATTTCTGTCAGATTAATGTAATTTGCAATTACATGTGCTGAGTTCAGTTAAGGGATTTAAGTTAACGCATTCAGAATCATTCTCTTCCTACTTTTTGTCGGTTGATCACTTTGCAGTGAAGTCAAATTTGATAGCTTAATCTGAATCAGTGTCTCTATTTTTCAGAATCACAGAATTTTAACACCACTGAAGGAGGTCTTTGGCCCATCATGTCTGCACCAGCTCTCCAAATGAGCATTATGACCTCCACTACAAACCTTCCTCCAGCCCGAAAAATATCCATTGACCATTACTCTCTGCTTCCTATTTTTCAGCCAATTTTATCTCCGTGTTGCCATTGTCCTATTTATTCCATGAACAATAACTTTTCCCACAAGTCTGTTGTGTGGTGCTGTGTCAAATGCCTTTTGAAAGTCCACATGCACCACGTCAACAGCATTACCCTCATCGACCTTTTCTGTTACCTCTTCAAAAAACTCCAGTAAATTAGTTAAACACGATTTCCCCTTTAGAAATCCATGCTGGCTCTTCCTTATTGACCTATATTTTTCCGTGTGACTACTAATTCTATCCTGAATAATTGTTTCTAGAATCTTGCCCACCACTGAAGTTAAACTGACTGGTCTGTAATTGCTGGGCTTATCCTTACAGCCTTTTTTGAACAAGGCCGTAATGTTTACAATTCTCCAGTCCTCTGGTACCACCCCTGAGTCTAGAGAAGTCTGAAAGATTATGGCCAGTGCCCTTGCAAATTTCTATTCTCACTTCCTTCAATATCCTTGGATGCTTCCTCATTGTCAATTTTGAACCCTTCTATTTCTCTCTCCATCTAGGACTGCCCACCAGAAGCTGGTGACTTTCGTGCTCAGCAATGTTCTGCTCACAATGATGTCAAGTACCAAGGACAGTACTATGAATGGCTTCCTCTTTACAATGACCCTGACAAACCCTGTGCACTGAAGTGTCTGGCAAAGGGTACAGCGTTAGTTGTGGAACTGGCACCTAAAGTACTCGATGGTACACGGTGTTACACAGAGACTCTGCACATGTGCATCAGTGGAAATTGCCAAGTAAGTATTAGAGCCCTGGACTGCAAGCAGAATTATGATGAATAATTGTTCATAATATTCAAAAATACTTTGTGAATTCAATTATTTGATTTTGTCTTCTTCCAGAATCTCCTGAGCTTCTCAGATATAGACACCCATCTATTCACTCACAGATATACACACCTCTCGATGTCATCCACATGCGCACACTCTTTGCATGGTAACATTCAGCTCTGACTATTAGTACATCATTCCTAGATCATGAAGCTCAGAAGGTACCCAGCCTATTCCAAAGTTTCTGCGATACTACTTCTGTTTTTACTAACAGTAACAATTACTACCAATCCCCCTTTCCCTTTATTTAAAATATTAAAATATTGAAATCTTAAAATCCAAATCAAATCTAAGAATGGAGTTAGTAGTTTGAGTTACTGTTTGATTGAGGTCTTGATTTCTTAATTCAATTATTCAATCTAATAGCTTATATCTTTAATGTTACATGATGATAAACTCTACTGGGCCATTTACTCCTCCAATTCTCTCCCTTTTTTCTCCTGTCCTCTCCAAAAATAGTGACTCACCAAACTAACAAAGAGGGAAATTGATAATGTGTTAAGATTAATTTCAGTAAATATTTGGATTTCAACATAAATTAATATCTGGTATTAAGCAACAAACACCCAATGTAGGAAAAGATCCTAAGGCAGTTCACAGTAACATGGGGTTAAACAGATAGTGACAAGTGGCGATCAAAATTGTATTTTGAAGACCATCTTAAAGGAGTGAGGGAATTCCAGATAGTGGGAAATTGGTGAATCAAAGTGTGGACACCAATGCTGAGTTGAAGGAATGGGAGAGTCTGGGAGAGGTTAAAATTCTGGAGGAAGCTACAGAGATGATGGAGGAAGCTCCAAGGCAAGGGCAAGAATTTTAAATTCGAGACATTGGTGGATTGGACGACAAAGTACAGCAACTAAGTCAGGGCTGATTGAATTGTGTTTGGTTTAGGGCCTCAGTTTAATGTCTCGTCTGAAACACAACACTTCCGACAATGTAGCACTCCCTCAGTACTGCAGTGGAGTATTGACCTAGATTTTTGTGCTCAAGTCTCTGAAGTGGGCCTTGAATTCATGGACTAAGGCACCTCACAGTAGCATGGGAAACATTTTCAGAAGTAGCAGAAGTTACACGGCCCAGTAACCCCTGCTGAGAGTGAGTAAGGGTCAGAATCAACTGCTGGGCTGCGCTGAGGGGCTTCTGTGATACAGGTGACATGCCTCATGGCAGAGACCCCCAAGCTTCCCCTGCGGAATACAGGGGCAAAATCCTGCCCCTCCTGCCCCCCCATAATGAAAGTAAAGTCTTTATAAAAGTTTTTCTGACCCAATCGCTCTTGAAATGTGTTGTGCTGGGGGAAAATCCTTTGCCATTTTTCACTGTTTTTAGGCTTTGATGCCATCACTGGTACCCAACGTGTATCTGCTATAGAGGGTCCTGCTGCGTTTGAACAGTGTTTTTGTTGCCTGCTTGATTGGGTAGTTGATAATCTCTCCTGGAAGTTTCTAGAAGCTCCATGGCAAGAAGGTGACCTGGGAAATTTTAACTGGCCATCCATTCAACTTTTACTTGGGTTGGTGGGGGTGAGGGGCAGAAATTGAAGTCTCCCCCTAACTGTGCCTGTCTATCAACACCCTGCTTCCCAGCCCCCTTTGCATCATTCAGAACATTTTTTCTTATTTTCCAATCCTTCTGCAGTTTTTTGTTAACTTTATTATTTTTTTAAAATCATCACACTCTGTCTTTTGGATATTGTGCATTGGACAATGTTGAAGTAAAAATGAGAATGCTTTGTTTAGAAAAGGGTGTTTGACTAATTTAACACTTAATCCTGTAATTGCGGTCAGGCTGCAGGGCACCTCCAGCACACTCATCAATTGGATTCTTAGAATGCAACACTCAGTTCATAGCACCCTCGCCTTTGAATCAGAGGGTTGTGGGTTCATGTCCCACTCCCGGAAACCAAGAACTGTGATTGTACTCGAAAAGAGTTGCAATCTGTGACTGTTGATAACTCGAAAGAGTATCACTCTTACCAATAGCTGTTAAAGTCATTATTTATTCTTAATGCCAAATAAATAAAGTGCTCCTGATTACTAATTATTTGCAGGTTATGTACATAAGTAATAGGAACAGGAGTAGGCCACTTGGCCCCTCGAGCCTGTTCCGTCATTTAATAAGTTCACGGCTGATCTTATTGTGGCCTCAACTCCACTTTCCTGTCTGACCCAAAACCCTCGACTTCGTTGTATACCAAAATCTGTCTAACTCTGTTTTGAACATATTGAACGACCCAGCCTCCACTGCTTTCTGTGGAAGATGACCCTCTGAGAGAAAAAAATTCCTCTTCAACTCCATCTGAAATGGGATGCTCATTATTTTGAATCTGTGTCTCTAATTCTAGATTCCCCCATGAGGGGAAACATCCTCTCAACATCTACCTTGTCAAGCCCACTCAGAATCTTAAGGGCAACATTTTCCCCCCATTGGGGGGGGGGGAATGGTGTGCGGGAGCGGGCGCGGGCAGGCAAGTTCCTGATTGGCGCCCCTGGTTGGGAGCGCAACGCCATTTTACGTGGGTGGGCCAATTAAGGCCCGCCCAGCGTGACGTCCGCTCGGAAGCGCTGAGCGCTCCCTGTGTGGGCGGGGGTGATTCCCTCAGCCAGGAGTGCGCTCTTTCACGCATGCATGCGAAAGAGCACACAGATCCCGCACAGATCCCCCTCAGGGAGATCGGTGGAAGTTTTAAAAATTCCGTGGAAGGGTGGAAAAAATATTCCTGACCTGCCCCCTCATGTGACATGTCAATTTCTTATATTTAAACCTGTTGTGCACATTTTAAATCCCTCATGAAACCTTATCTTGCCCGTGGATGAGGTTTCATGTTTTTTCTGAAGGCCGCCCGGGCTCTTTGCCTGCCCACCAACCTTAGGATTGGACGGGCAGGTCCATTAATTGGTTCAATTACTTTTTTAAAGGGCTTAAGTGGCCATTGACAGTTTGGTGGGTGCGCAGCTGACCCGGCTATGCACCTGCCAAACTGAAAATCTAAATGACATGGTGACGTCAGGACACACGGCTGATGTCATCCCGCGTCATTTTACATGTCGGCAAGCGGGTCCCGCTCCCCCGCTCACTGACCAGAAGATGCAGCCCATATATGTTTCAACATGATCACCTTTCATTTCTTCTAAACTCCAATGAGTATAGGCCCAACCTGTTCAATCTTACCTCATAAAACCCCTTCATCCCAGGTATCAGCCCAGTGGACCTTCTCTACTTTGCCTCCAATGCAAATCTATCCCTCCTTAAGTAAGGTGACCAAAACTGCAGACAGTACTCCAGGTGTGGGCTTACCAATGTACACTTGCAGCAAGACTTCCCTACATTTATACTCCATACCCCTTGCAATAAAGGCTGACATCTTCTTTGCCTCTTTAATTCTTTGCTATACCTGCATGCTGACTTTTTGTGATTCATGTACAAAGAGACCCAGTTTTCCCTGCACTCTCCCCATTGAAATAATATTCTACTTTTCTATTCTTCCTGGACAGCCTCCCATTTTCCCACATTATTCTCCATAAAGTTAACTAGTTTATCCATTTGAGGGAAATGTCTAGCCGTTATTCTAGGATGTGCACATATTGCTGGGATGTCATGTTGGCCTAAGTAACTGTAAAAGTGACTGCATTTAGCAGCGCAGATGGAACATATCAAACCGTACTAACTCTCTCCTACACAATGTTGTTTTTGGCAGGTTGTTGGCTGTGATCACAAGCTGGGAAGCAATGCCAAGGAAGATAACTGCGGAGTCTGCAGTGGGAACGGTTCCACATGCAGACTCGTACGAGGACAACACAAATCTCAAGGATCATCAAACAAATGTAAGCATTGCTAGTAAAATTATCTCCCTGAATACCAGGAGTCAAATAATATCTGTTGACTGGGCTTGCAATGGGATTCAGTTGGTTAGAGCTCTGATAGCCAGCTGGTAAAGGATAGAACTGGAGCCTAGTCTTAATGAGTTTACAAGCTTCTATTACAGAGACACATGTTATATAACATCTACTTCAAACCCAAAAACCCCTCTTTCAGCCTGCTCCAATGTGCATGAGAACGGCTGAGTCCCCAATTAATACACATCACCTGAATACAATTTGCCCCAGATTGATCTACAATTAACACAGATTTCTAGGATTGCTGTGTTATCACAGACTGTTGGGGGAAAAACTCTTAGCAGAGAACAGCACCTTGTTTATCAGGTCCATGGTAACAGCAATAAAAAGATCTCCATAGAACCATAGAAACGTTACAGCACAGAAGGAGGCCATTCGGCGCATCTTGTCCATGCCAGCCCGAGGACACCCAAGTGCCCTTTCTAATCCCACCTTCCTGCACCCGCCCCATAGCCCTGCAGCTTACAGCACTTAAAGGTGCAGATCCAGGTACTTTTTAAAAGATTTTACACCTCAATCAAGTCACCTCTCAACTTTCTTTGTTCTAAGGAAAATAACCCCAACCTATCCAATCTCTCGTCGTAGCTACACTTTTCTAACCTTGGCAACATTCTTGTAAACCTCCTCTGCACTCTCTCCAGAGTTATTACGTCCTTCCTGTAATGTAGTGACCAGAACTGCACACAATACTCCAGTTGTGGCCTCACCGGTGTTTTATACAATTCCAACATTATATCCCTACTTTTATATTCTATTCCTCTGCCAATGAAGGAGAGCATTCCATATGCCTTCTTTACAACCTTGTCTACTTGAACTGCTGCCTTCAGGCACTTGTATGCCAAGATCTCTCACTTCATCTACCCCTCTTCATATATTCCCATTTATTGTGTAACCCCTGTAACTGTTTGACCTCCCTAAATGTATGACCTCACACTTCTCTATGTTAAAATCCATCTGCCACTTTACCGCCCACTCCACCAACCCACCTATGTCATTTTGGAGATTTTGGCTATCCTCTGCACTACCCACTGCTCGGCCAATCTTTGTGTCATCTGCAAATTTCCAAATCATGCCCCCCACATTCAGGTCATCTCCTGAAATAACTATATGTACGCTTCATAGACAATGAAGCGTTTGATTGTGTTTGATCACCAAAAACTAATAGACGTGATGCTGAAATGTGACATTGACAGTAAAGATGTGAGATTTATCCAGAGTCTATGTTGGGACCGAATAATGAGCATCAGGATAGAGGATGGACAGTCAGATATGTTTCAAGCGAAGAGAGGAGTACGACAAGGCTGTGTACCATCACCAAAATTATTCAATCTGTATTTACAACAAATATTCAGAGAGTTAGATGTACTTCCAGGGGTAAAAATTGGAGGCAAGAACATAACAAACTTGTTGTTGGTGGTCCCTCAAAATCGAGGATGACGTCTGTCAGGCTTGGTGAGACTTCAGATGCCTGATGAGCCCAACTCTGGATCCACATGTTCTTCTGCAGAGAGGGCACGTTGTTGCTCAGGGGAGTGGAAATTGTAGCCCCAGATTGGTTTGCTTCTCCTATCTCTGCTGCTGCCTCGCTGTCATGTCACTGAGCTGCAAAGTTTGCCTTGATGGATCAGGTGGTACCATGCCAAGCGATTGGCAGCGTTCACCTCCCAGTCAATGGTGTTAATGTCTCCGTGCTTTAGGGCGACCTTGAGCGTATCCTTATACCTTTTCCTTTGGACGCTCCTTGAGTGTTGGCCAATGGAGCACTGTGAGAAGAGGGCGCTTTCAGGCGTCTGGACACAATGGCCCGTCCATCGGAGTTGGCTCAGCAGGAGCAGGGTTTCAATGCCGGTAGATGCAGCTTCATGGAGGATGCTTGCATTAGTCTGGCCGTCCTCCCATTTAATCCCCAGGATTTGATGTAAGCTCAGCTGATGGAAGCTCTCAAGGATCTTAATGTGGCATCGGTAGACAGACCATGTTTTGCTGCAGTACAGGAAGGTGGTCAACACAACGGCCTTATAAACCAGAACCTTTGTTGAATTGCAAAGGTCTCTGTTGTCAAAGACACATTGGCACAGCTTGAAGAAGGCAGTGCTGGCACAGTTGGCTCAGTGTTGGACTTCCTCATCGATGGTGCTCACTTGGGAGAGGTGGCTGCCGGGATGAGGGAAGCACTGCACACACCCCAGAGCCACCCCATCCATGTGGATGGAGCGGGGGATGCTCAACTGGCCCAGGGAAGGTTAATGAAGGATCTTCGTCTTGGTGATGTTTAAGGATAGGCCAAGCCTCTTAAACGAGGTGTTGAAGAGGTCAAGCGTCCTTTGCATGTCCTGTGCAGAATGAGCCACTCTTGTGGTACGCTGATGACCTAGTGCTACTCGCAGAATCAGAAGAGACCCTACAAAATATCGTAGATCAAGTAAAATCTAGAAGTTTAGAATGTGGACTGAGCATGAACACCAAAAAGACAAAAGCAATGGTGGTTGAGAAGGAATACATGGGAAGAAGCTGGAGTGAAGGTGAAGTGGATGGTGTCACACTGGAACAAGTGGATAAGTTTGTCTATTTGGGACAAATAATAACAAGATGGCAGATGTGATGCTGAAGTCAGAAGAAGGTTAGAGATAGTGTGAAGTAATTTTGTGAAGATGAAGGATGTGTTAACAACAAGAAGACTCAAGCTTGTAACAAGGAAAAGACTCATAAGATGCTACATTCCATCCACTTTCCTGTCTGCCTCAGAAACCTGGACAAATAATAAAGATCTGTGGAAATTATCAGAAGCCTTTGAAATGTGGTTGCCACGGTGTATGCTAAAAATTCCATATACAGACCATAAGACCAATGGCAAAGTGCTTGAAATAGCAAGGGCAAAAAGAACTCTTAAAAAGTGACATCTAGAAAGGAAAACGTCAGTATTTTGGCCATTTATTAAAGCTGAAAAGGTATCGAGATCTCTCCAAGAGGACAAAGTGGAAGGCAGAAGAAAGAGGGGTCGACCTAGGTATAGTTATATGATGGATATCACAGGGCGGTTGCAGACGAACTACAGTGGATGTGTGAGGATGGCACAAGACAGACGAGTGTGATATATGACAGCAGATCTCCTGATAGGAGTAACTACAAGCAGCAGCAGCAATCCCAGCGAAGCCTCAGGATAAAGCGCGGAGGCTTGGATTTTCATCACAGAGGCATGTAGTGGGAGTTGGGAAAATTCCCTGCTCAGCCTGCCCACCTCAGGAGAAAGCCCAGACATCCAACTGCTCTCCGATCTCTGTTGTCAATAGCACAATGTTTATTTACACAAGGTCAAGTGCTTTCAAGGGCTGTGGTTTCTCTTATTGATACTTTAAAGGGTCTGGATGAGTGACACTTTTTTGGGCTGTGGTGAAAGGAATTTTTTAACATAGTGGAAAGTGTTCAATGAATGCATTAAAAAGCATTTTGTGAACACATCCTGTTGTCACTGTAGGGGCCATTGGTTTTATACAATGTATAGTAGAGAAATGGGCCTGGAGGTTCCAAAGCTTGGCATGGGTATGAGGGGGTCATGGCGGGGGGTGGGGGGTGGAGGGGCATGGGGCATGAGGATGATCTTTACAACTCACCTTTTAAAAGGTCCCCTCATGCAGACTAGTGCTCATGACTCCCTGAGGGGCCGTGAACCCTGACTCTTTACAAACCTGGCCTGACTCCACGAAAATTGCAGAGGAGTAGGAAATGCCTATCTCCACAATGGAGTCGGCCAGTCCGGGAGTGCTGGATGTGGCTTTTGACACAAACCTCAGCCCAACCAACTTCAGCTGCTCCATCAATGACCTTCCTTCCATAATAAGGTCAGAAGTGGGGATGTTCGCTGATGATTGCACAATGTTCAGCACCATTCACGACTCCTCAGATACTGAAGCAATCCATGTCCAAATGCAGCAAGACCTGGACAATATCCAGGCTTGGGCTGACATGTAGCAAGTAACATTCACGCCACACAAGTGCCAGGCAATCCCCAACAAGAGAGAATCCAACCATCACCCCTTGACGTTCAATGGCATTACCATCACTGAATCCCCCACTATCAACATCCTGGGGGTTACCATTGACCAGAAACTAAACTGGACTAGCCACATAAATACTATGGCTACAACAGCAGGTCAGAGGCTAGGAATCGTGTGATGAGTAACTCACCTCCTGACTCCCCAAAGCCTGTCCACCATCTGCAAGGCACAAGTCAGGAGTGTGATGGAATACTGTCCACTTGCCTGGATGAGTACAGCTCCCACAACACTCAAGAAGCTTGACACTGTCCAGGACAAAGCAGCCTGATTTATTGGCACCACATCCACCACCTCCAACATTCACTCCCTCCACCACTGACACACAGTAGCAGCAGTGTGTACCATCTACAAGATGCACTGCAGGAATTCACCAAGGCTCCTTAGACAGCACCTTCCAAATGTATGACCACGACCGTCTAGAAGGACAAGGGCAGCAGATAGATGGGAACACCACCACCTGGAAGTTCCCCTCCAAGCCACTCACCATCCTGACTTGGAAATATATCGCCGTTCCTTCACTGTCGCTGAGTCAAAATCCTGGAATTCCCTTCCTTACAGCACTGTGGATGTGCCTGTACCACAGAGAAGGCAGCTCACCACCACCTTCTCAAGGACAACTAGGAATGGGCAATAAATGCTGGCCCAGCCAGCGAAGCCCACATCCCGTGAATGAATAAAAAAAAAAACCAGCCTGCACCCTTTAAAGGCACTCCCAAAAATCAGACAGTCTAGGAATGGGGTCGGGAATCCCATAATCCACACCCGCCCGCCATTTTTAAAAAGTTCCCAAGATGTAGTGAAAACTCAGGCCACAATCTCCAATCTAGAAGTTGAACCCAATCTCAATTGACTTCAAACGTGTCTACCCTGAGTGAGCTTCTCCAGTATTCCTGATTGGTGATGTGGCCGTTTCTGTTTTGACTTCAAGGCTAGGATGAAATTTGTGAAGTGTTTTCATCATGGGATGCGATGGAACCCATGATGTTTCCCAACCTGTTAATTATTTTTTTTAAGTGGGTCACAGTTATAACTGCAACAGTCAACATAAGCAAAGCAAGATTCCAGGAACAGCAGTGAAGTAATTGGTCAAATGAATTGTTTTATGGTATTGATTGAGGGATAAGTGTTAGTCAGGATACAAGAGACAACTCCCCTACTATTCTTTGAATGGGACCAGTTCACTTCACCTGAGAAGATAGGCAGGCCATCAATTTAGTGATGCAGCAAAGCCAGAATAGAGCCTGAATTAAATGCTTAAATCCAATGGGTAAAGCCTCAATCCATGAGCTTCTGTCGCAGAAATGAGAGTGATACTAACTGAGCCAAGCTGAAAGTCTAAATCCTATCCAATCCACTCCAGAAACAGCACCAACACCAAACTAGTGAAGGAACTGCACTCTCAAATTGTAAGCCAGAGACCTCAGCAGGGATGGCAAGTATCTGACATTCCCTCGTATAAGAATCACCCAGAACCCTTTGTGTTCACTCTGTCGGGCTTCTCGTGCTCATGAAGAAATGCTGAGCACCTTACTGGCATTGACCTTCTCTACACAGACACACACTCTTCCCTGACCTATGTCCAGTTGCTTTCAATTCAAACAATGTTCTGCCACAGGGCAATTTAACAGGAAACCTCTTTCTTTTTTTTTTGCAAAAATATACTTTATTCATAAAATATCTTCAATCACATTCCAAACCATTCCAAAAACACCATTACAAGGGTACAATCCAGGTTAAACTTTTACAAAATGTATCACCAGGTGCATCAGTACAAACAATATTACAATCATTTACAGCCTTTCATTTTGATCTGTACAGCCCGAGGGGCTCTAAACAGTTCCCAGTCTCTCGGTGCGCTGTGGCAGAAAGGTCTTAGACAGCGACCCTTCCCCATTGCGCCTTTGCGGCAGCTGCCCCAAGCTTTAGTGCGTCCCTCAGCACGTAGTCCTGGACTTTGGATTGTGCCAGTCCGCAACAATCGGTCGGGGACAACTCTTTGTGCTGGAAGACCAACAAGTTTCGGGCAGACCAAAGCGCCTCTTTCACCGAGTTGATGATCCTCCAGCTGCAGTTGATTTTTGTCTCGGTGTGTGTCCCTGGGAACAGCCCGTAGAGCACAGAGTCCTGTGTCACAGAACTGCTCGGGATGAACCTCGACAGCAACCACTGCATCTCTCTCCAGACTTTCTTTGCAAAGGCACAATCCACAAGGAGGTGAACAACGGTCTCTTCCCCACCACAGCCACCTCGAGGGCAACGTGCAGAGGGGGTGAGACTCCTGGCGTGTAGGAAGGATCTGACGGGGAGGGCCTTTCTCACCACCAGCCAAGCTACGTCTTGGTGCTTGTTGGAAAGTTCTGGCGATGAGGCATTCTGCCAAATGACTTTGACAGTCTGCTCGGGGAACCATCCCACAGGGTCCACCCTCTCCTTTTCCCTCAGGGCCTCTAGGACGTTGCGTGCTGACCACTGCCTGATGGACTTGTGGTCAAAGGTGTTTTTCTGCATAAATTTTTCCACCAGGGACAGGTGGTACGGCACGGTCCAACTACTTGGAGCGTTCCGCGGCAGCGTGGCCAGACCCATCCTTCGCAACACCGGGGACAGGTAGAACCTCAGCACGTAGTGACACTTGGTGTTTGCGTACTGAGGGTCTACGCACCGCTTGATGCAGCCACACACAAAGGTGGCCATCAGTATGAGGGCGATGTTGGGCACGTTTTTCCCCCCTTTATCTAGAGGCTTGTACATCGCGTCCCTGCGGACACGATCCATTTTCGACCTCCAGATAAAGCGGAAGATGGCTCGAGTGATCGCCATCGCGCAGGAGTCTGGAATGGGCCAGACCTGCAGGTACAGCAACAGCGAGAGTGCCTCACACCTGATGACCAGGTTCTTACCCGCAATGGAGAGGGAGCGTCGCTCCCACATGCCCAGTTTCCTTTTCACCATAGCCACTCGCTCCTTCCAGTTTCTAACGCATGCCCCGGTCCCTCCGAACCATATCCCCAGCACCTTCAGGCCGTCAGCCCTGACAGTGAAGGGGACAAAGGATCGGTCAGCCCAGTTCCCAAAGAACATGGCCTCGCTCTTCCCACGATTTACCTTGGCTCCCGAGGCCAGTTCGAACTGGTCGCAGATGTGCATCAGTCTGCGCACCGACAGCGGATCCGAGCAGAAGACGGCGACGTCGTCCATGTACAGGGAGGCTTTTACCTGAGTGCCTCCACTGCCTGGGATCGTCACTCCTCTTATGCCCGGATCCTTCCTGATGGACTCGGCAAAGGGTTCTATGCAACACACGAAAAGAACAGGCGAGAGAGGACAGCCCTGCCTGACTCCAGATTTAATCGGAAAGCTATCTGTTTCCCACCCATTGATTGAGACTGCGCTACTGATGTTAGTGTAGAGCAGTTGGATCCAATTTCGAATTCCCTCCCCAAACCCCATTTTGGAGAGCACATCCCCCATGTAGGTGTGCGATATTCTGTCAAAGGCCTTCTCCTAATCCAAGCTGATGAGGCAGGTATCCACACCCCTGTCCTGTACATAGGCAATCGTATCCCTGAGCAGCGCGAGGCTGTCAGAGATCTTCCTGCCTGGCACAGAGCAGGTCTGGTCAGGGTGAATCACCAATTCCAGAGCGGATTTGACCCGATTGGCGATGACCTTGGACAGAATCTTATAGTCCACATTCAACAGTGAAATGGGTCGCCAATTTCTAATTTCCTCCCTTTCCCCCTTGTGCTTGTAGATGAGGGTGATGATGCCTTTCCTCATGGATTCTGACATACTACCGGCCAGGAGCATACTCTCGTACACTCCTAGCAGGTCTGGGCCGATCAAGTCCCACAGAGCCGAATACAACTTCGCCGGCAAGCCGTCGCTTCCGGGAGTTTTACTCTTCTCGAAGGACTCAAGGGCCTTAGTCAGTTCGTCAGGAGTTAGCGGTTTGTCCAGGCTCTCCCGCGTACTGTCGTCTAAGACCTCCGTGATAGAGGACAGGACGGACTGGGAGGCCGTGCTGTCCGTGGGCTTCACGTCATACAATCCGGCATAAAAGGATTTGCTGATCCTCAAAATGTCGGACCGTGATGACTTTACTGAGCCGTCTTCTTCCTTCAGGCTGCTGATCACAGAGCTCTCTCTGTGTACCTTTTGGAAGAAGAAACGTGAGCACCTCTCATCCTGCTCCACGGAGCGGACTCTGGAACGGAAGATGATCTTGGAGGCCTCCGAGGCAAAGTGCGAGGCTTGCTGGCTCTTCACCTCTTGGAGCTCCTCCTTGACATCGACCCCCATCGACTGCAGCCGGAGCAGATTCTGCATCTTTTTCTGGAGTCGGGACATTTCCCTCTGTTCCTTTCTAGCTTTCTGGGTGCCTTTGAGGATGAAAAACCTCTTGATGTTTCCCTTGATCGCTTCCCACCAGTGTGTCAGGGACTCAAAGAGGGGTTTCACGGTTCTCCAACCTTTGTAATCCCTCTTGAACTCCTCAATGTTCTCTGGGGTCAGCAGTTGCACATTTAGCTTCCATGCCCCCCTGCCCACCCTCAGGTCCTTCTCCAAGTGGCAGTCCGCCAGTAGGAGGCAGTGGTCAGAGAAGAACACCGGCTTGACATCGATGGATCTGACTGCGAATGCATGGGACTCAAACAGGAAGTCTATCCTGGAACGAATGGACCCGTCTGGCCGCGACCAGGTGTATCTACACTGCGCTCCGTCTGCAGGGTTGCTGAAGACGTCGTGCAGCTTGGCATCCTTAACTGTTTCCATCAGGGATCTGGACGTAGCGTCCAATCTGCTGCCGGCCCTGCCGGATCGTCCAGCCGCATCGATGATGCAGTTGAAGTCACCGCCCAGAATGACCGGCCTGGAGGTCGCCAGCAGCAGTGGGAGCTGCTGAAAAACCGCCAGCCGCTCGGCCCCTTGTGATGGGGCGTACACGTTAATTAACCGGAGTGGAGCGTTCTTGTACATTACGTCTGCTATGAGGAGTCGCCCGCCCACCACCTCCTTAACCTCGGAGACGGTGAAGTTGCCTCCCCGCAGCAGAATACCCAGGCCGGAGGAACGAGAGTCGTTTCCGCCCGACCAGATCGATGGCCCATGGGACCACCATCGTGACCATTGCCTGTAGGAGCTGAGGTGCGGTATCGCACACTCCTGCAGAAACAACAGGTCAGCTTTGACCTTGGCTAGGTAGTCCAAGGTCGCAACACATCGCGTAGTAGATTTAATGCTACGCACATTTATGGATACAATCTTTAAACCCATTTTAAAGCATTTATTCTCCTACCAAACCCACTGTCTCTGAGAGTCCCAGACCTTTAGTCTGCTCCTTCATACCCGTAGTGAGCTCAAATTCCTTCACTTTGGATGGGCTGAGGTAGATCTCCTTGGCAGTGTTCTGCTCAGGTGGCATCTGGAGGTTCACGTAGAGAGCGGGTTTTGAGATGACCTTTGCTGGAGAAGCTTCTCCAAAACTCACCCCCTCTGGGGTGTTGCTGTTCCCGGCTTCCTGGAGCTGGGGTGCGATGATTGCCTCACTGCTCCCAGATTCCAGGGGCTGTGGTGCACTGGCCTCCTCAGGTTGCAGGCAAAGTTGGGGTGCGCTGGTCTCCTTGTTGTCTCCAATTTTTTGGAGCTCGGGTGTCTCGTCCTCCAACGCCCTGGAGCTTTGCCGTCTCTTCTGTCGGTGCCGCTCTGGCACTTCATCATCCGAAGAGCTGCTGCCCTTGTCATCCATGTCGGATGGGAGACGCCTCTTGCCGCTTCTCTGGGAAATGCCTTTGCTTCTTCTTCGCTCCTTCTTACTTTTGTTGTTCTTCACCGTCCGCCACTCCCCCTGCTGCTTTTCCACTGCTGCCTCCTCCTCCATTGATTCGCTGTCCTGAGGACTGGGAGGTTTAGGGGGTAGTGCTGTTGATTGGCTCTCTGTTGCCTCAATCTCTTTCTCCACCTTGTCTCTCTCTGTGTCCTCCTTTGTCCCGTTGAGCTCCCTGGGGGCCTTGGTGGTTGGAGTGACACGAAACATTTCTTCTGCTTCCCCCTCGTCGGCTTTGGCTGCCTGTGCGTAAGTACGGCAGCGTTTGGGGCAGGTCCTGTAGAGGTGACCTGCCTCGCCACACAGGTTGCAGCACTTGGCCTGTTTGCAGTCTTTTGTCTGGTGCCATTCCTGTGTAACAGGAAACCTCTTTTTTTTTTGTAAAAATATACTTTATTCATAAAATATCTTCAATCACATTCCAAACCATTTCAAAAACAACATTACAAGGGTACAATCCAGGTTAAACTTTTACAAAATGTATCACCAGGTGCATCAGTACAAACAATATTACAATCATTTACAGCCTTTCATTTTGATCTGTACAGCCCGAGGGGCTCTAAACAGTTCCCAGTCTCTCGGTGCGCTGTGGTAGAAAGGTCTTAGACAGCGACCCTTCCCCATTGCGCCTTCGCGGCAGCTGCCCCAAGCTTCAGTGCGTCCCTCAGCACGTAGTCCTGGACTTTGGATTGTGCCAGTCCGCAACAATCGGTCGGGGACAACTCTTTGTGCTGGAAGACCAACAAGTTTCGGGCAGACCAAAGCGCGTCTTTCACCGAGTTGATGATCCTCCAGCTGCAGTTGATGTTTGTCTCGGTGTGTGTCCCTGGGAACAGCCCGTAGAGCACAGAGTCCTGTGTCACAGAACTGCTCGGGATGAACCTCGACAGCAACCACTGCATCTCTCTCCAGACTTTCTTTGCAAAGGCACAATCCACAAGGAGGTGAACAACGGTCTCTTCCCCACCACAGCCACCTCGAGGGCAACGTGCAGAGGGGGTGAGACTCCTGGCGTGTAGGAAGGATCTGACGGGGAGGGCCTTTCTCACCACCAGCCAAGCTACGTCTTGGTGCTTGTTGGAAAGTTCTGGCGATGAGGCATTCTGCCAAATGACTTTGACAGTCTGCTCGGGGAACCATCCCACAGGGTCCACCCTCTCCTTTTCCCTCAGGGCCTCTAGGACGTTGCGTGCTGACCACTGCCTGATGGACTTGTGGTCAAAGGTGTTTTTCTGCATAAATTTTTCCACCAGGGACAGGTGGTACGGCACGGTCCAACTACTTGGAGCGTTCCGCGGCAGCGTGGCCAGACCCATCCTTCGCAACACCGGGGACAGGTAGAACCTCAGCACGTAGTGACACTTGGTGTTTGCGTACTGAGGGTCTACGCACCGCTTGATGCAGCCACACACAAAGGTGGCCATCAGTATGAGGGCGATGTTGGGCACGTTTTTCCCCCCTTTATCTAGAGGCTTGTACATCGCGTCCCTGCGGACACGATCCATTTTCGACCTCCAGATAAAGCGGAAGATGGCTCGAGTGATCGCCATCGCGCAGGAGTCTGGAATGGGCCAGACCTGCGCCACGTACAGCAACAGCGAGAGTATCTCACACCTGATGACCAGGTTCTTACCCGCAATGGAGAGGGAGCGTCGCTCCCACATGCCCAGTTTCCTTTTCACCATAGCCACTCGCTCCTTCCAGTTTCTAACGCATGCCCCGGTCCCTCCGAACCATATCCCCAGCACCTTCAGGCCGTCAGCCCTGACAGTGAAACCTCTTTCTAACCTCAAACCCTGTGTTTCAACATTAGGTTTTTACACCAGAGCTGCTTCCTTGCTTGGATCAGTGCTTATCTGCATCACATTTAGATTAGGCTGCATGTGATAGTTGATAGCAAGAACATTGAATTATTTTTTATCAATAGTAATTTATCAACAGAGGAATCAATCTCTAAGAATTTGGAAACATAAAACACATATTGGGCGGAATCTTATGGCCCAATTGGGGTGGGGGCGGGGCTGGGACCGGAAAGTGCAGTGAGCTGTTCCAAAGCCCATTGGCTTTGGCGGGACCGGAGAATCCTGCAGGCAGGATGGGCTGTAAAATTCCACCTATTCTATCTGAAAATGTTTCAGTAATTCCAGTCCACCTTTTCCTAATTTTGGGAATCATTCCTTTATCTTTGTATTTTTCTCTTTGGTCTATCCTCTCCCAGGGCTGATGATAGGTTAGGATCCCATGGATATTGACAAACCTCAGGGTGGAATTGTCCTGGAATGGCACAAAGTGTGGTAGTGGATGGGAAAAGTGTCATTATACCCGAGTGGCGGGTTTTGTGCCATTTCGTCCCTTTGGTTAATTATGCAGCAACAGGAAACACGCCGTCTCGCTGGCAGGCCGTTACCTTACCGCTTCCTCACACCGAGCGCCATGTTTAAACTGCAGCCGCGCACTCAATGCCTGCAGCCCAGGACTGCTCCGGTGAAGACATGGCCCCAAAAACCAAGAAGAGTGCAGCCCCCAATTCAGTGACGCATCCCTAAGGTGCGTTCTGGATGCTGCGGAGGCCTGCTGTAATGTCCTCTACCCTGGCAGATGAATGATCTTATCTGTGCCCCCAGGGTAAGACAACCATCTCATCACTCTAAACTCACACATTCACAAGGACATCACACATTCACTGGCATCTCACTCGCCACTCGCTCTCTCACGCACCCTCACATCTCCATCTAGCCTCATCTCCTCTGGAGAATGCCTCCTCATCCCTCACCATCTTGAGGCCACTTTTGCAGCTCAACATGTGCCCCCTCACACACACCCTGGGATACCCTCCTTCCCCAGTATAGCCCTCACCCTGCAGCCTCTTCCCCTGCTTGAGGCCACTTCCCCCCTTTCCCCAAGCAAACCCTAGCCCTGCAGCCAGTGAAAAGCCACTCCTTACAGCTGGTCTGGTAGGTAGAGACCTGCCCGTGAGCCCCCCTGAAAGTGATGTGGTGCTGTCTGTGAAGCCTGGCGCTGATGACCACGAGTGCTGCCCGAAGCAAGAAAGGCAAAAGTTAAATCCCGAGCGAAGTGCAGCTCACCAGGTTGTGAAATATGTTGGTGTGCAATCACACTGACTTGCCCGGATGATCCAGCACAGTGCGATGATTCCAGTAAGAAGAGCTTATAATGCGATGCTAAAGCATTGAAATTAGGTTGCATTGTGCAGCAATGGGAAACGTGGCCCTCCATTGACTGGTGGAGTGGACCATCGCAAACTGGTTTCATGACAGCCAGAAAGCGATTTTTGGCCTTCTCACCGTATTGTGCTCCCCCCACCCCCAACAACCCCCCGCCCACCATGACGTCCAATGACACCCAGAAAATTCTGGCCTCAGAATCCTCCCCCAGTTGTGGCCATTCTTCGTGGATGACAGTTAACAAGACATTTTTCCGTAGCAGGCATTGCAGTGGAGTTCAATAATATCTTCAGCTGCTGTACACAAACAGGCACTTTCACGCAGGGAGTCATTGGATGTAAAATCTCACATCGGTTTATTGGGGGATTTGAGGCCAAACCTCCATCAGTACCCAGCATGCCTCCTGTTTTGTGTGACTGGGTACCACACCCTGTATGATATTGACCCAACAAGCACGTGTTCCAGAAGGTGCTACTACAGTGACCAGCCCTGTTCTTGGGCTAATCTCCATCTCAAACTCGGGTATGACATTTTAATTGTTGAGAGTTGTATTCCCAATGCAACGTGTTCTGACTATTAATGACCAGTTTGTGGGCTGCAATTAGAAAATAAACATGAAAGGGGCTGATTATTGTCAAAACTCAATGAATTCACGAAACAGCGTGAGGGAGGAGAATGTGCCATCGTGTCTGGTCCAACTCAGTCCCAAACTGAGACTGACAGTATAGTGGATGGGGGAAGGGTCACTTTCATCTAATCCAGCTGCCCTGACACAACTGAATCAGCCAAAATGAATGTGAGTTGGGAAGCCAATCCAATCCTGTCTGGTGAGAGAGGGTAAAGTTACACCTTTAATAACCTCAGGATATCCAGGAGGTGGATGTGGCACTTAGAGTAAGGGGGAAATATAATCATACTTCAATAAATTAGAAAATCAATGTAAAAACTCTGAGATCGCACGAAATTGAAGTTGAGTGTTTTATTGGTGACAGTGAGTCAGTGAAGGAATTATTTAGTCTGTCAGTCTCTGGTGATGTGAAGCCCAATCAAAATTACTGTTAAAAGGATGAGCTGCAGCTGGCCAATCAGGACTTGGTCAGGGGCCACCAGGAGGAGCATCCATTGCACCAATGCACATCTCTCAGTCCTCATTTCCCTCCATTCTTGCTCTCCCCCCATTCCCTCTCTCCCCCGTTCTCTCTCTCTCCCCCGTTCATTCCCTCCGTCCCCCGTTCGTTCCCTCCCTCCCCCTGTTCCCCCCTCTCCCCCCGTTCCCCCTCTCCCCCAGTTACCCCTCTCCCCCATTCTCTCCCTCCCCCATTCCCTCTTTCCCTCCTGTTCCCTCTCTTCCCCATTCCCTCTCTCCCTCCTGTTCTATGTTCCCTCTCTCTCCCTCGTTCCCCCTCTCTCTCCTGTTCCCTCTCTCCCTCCTGTTCCCTCTCTCCCTCCTGTCCCCTCTCTACCTCCGTTCCCTCTCTCCCCTCTTATCCCTCTTTCCCCCCTGATCCCTCTCTCCCCTTTGTTCTCTCTCCCACCTCTGTCCCGCTTTTCCCCCATTCCACAGAAATGCAGCTATTAAGAAGTGGGGTAGATATGTTTCAGTGCCCTCCAACCATCACTTTCAGATCTGGAACAGCGGTACGTGCGAGGTGATTGTAGGCTGCACACTTAGAAGTTGCCAGGTTCCAATCTGTTAAACTGGTTCACTCCTAGAGAGATCAACTGGGGAATAGGTCCCCATTCCCCAATAATTAATGCTTTGTCCAGAACACAAGTAAAGAATGTTAAATCTCCCCAGTCCCTCTGAACAAACTACTTATCTGAATTAATTTGTTTTATCTTGTCTCACGGTCTCCATGGGGAACCTGTAAAAAAAATAATCAAATTTACTGAATGACCCCCAAATGAAGAAATTATCAACAAGATTCCCATTTTTGCGACTTTTAATTTAACCCGAATCAGAACCAATGTAAATTAAGCATGAATTAAAAGGCAAATAATACTTCAAATAAAAAGGTAAATTTCACTTTAAATAATTAATACAACAAAAATGTGTCTTACCCAACCACGAGCACCTGCATCACTCCCCATAGACATGTGGCACCATATAGCTACACAGTTCCACAATATGCTGTTGTTTATTCACACAAGGTAGGTCAGGAGCCCTATCTAACAATAGCTTTCACCTTCAAGTTTCATAGGTACAATTATCATCAGCAAAGTACACTTCTACAACCCCTCTCACCCTCGGGGGACATGGTCCTAATTGTGTAGCATTCCAGACCTTCTTTTCAACCAACCAACCCATAACACCCCAATTCATGGTTTGGTCATTTCTGGTTCAAATGTCCAGCCCTTTAGTGTCTCTGAGCTATTCACATAGATTTCCAGGTTTTAGACCTTTTTAGCCAGTTCACACAGCACCTCCAAGAGTTTCTGCCTCCTCTTCTGCCAAACAGAAAAACTGACCTCTTCCTAAGAGTGATTTGCTGCTTCACCTCTCAAGAGAAGAGGGGGAGATGGTAGCATAGTGGTAATGTCACTGGACTAATAAGCCAGAGGCCCAGGCTAATGCTTTGTGGATAAGACTTCAATTCCCACCACAGAAGTTGGTGGAATTTGATTTCAATTAATAAATCTGGATTTGAAACCTGGCCTCAGTAATGATGACCATGAAACTATCATTGATTGTCATAAAATCCCATCTGGTTCACTAATGTCCTTTAGGGAAGGAAATCTGCCATCCTTACCAAGTTTGGCCTACTTGTGACTCCAGATCCACAACAGTGTGGTTGACTCTTACCATCCCCTGAAATGACCTAGCAAGCCACTCAGTTCAAGGGCAATTAGGGATGGACAACAAATGTTGGCCCTGCCAGTGATGTCCACATCCCATGAAAGAATAAAGGGAACAATTCTCTGAGTTTCACTTCCTGTCTCTGCCTGCTTTCTCTGTATGTCTGCATCTATGCACTGATTACCTTCACCCTCAAAGTAGATGTGGAGCAGATATTTCCCCTTGTGGGGCATTCTAGAATGAGAGGCCATAGTTTTAGGCTAAGGGGTGGTAGATTTAAATTAGAGATGAGGAGGAATTGCTTTTCTCAAAGGGTCGTGAATCTGTGGAATTCACTACCTCAGAGTGCAGTGGATGCCGGGACGCTGAATAAATTTAAGGAGGCGATAGACAGATTTTTAATTAGTAACGGGTTGAAAGGTTATGGGGAGAGGGCGGGAAATTGGAGTTGAGGCCGAAATGAGATCAGCCATGACCGTAATGAATGGCGGGGCAGGCTCAAGGGGCTGAGTTGCCGACTCCTGCTCCTAGTTCTTATGTTCTTATTAAAGAAATGAAAAATTTTCCCCACTGAACTGCTCCTGGTTCAAAAGTCGTCACACTTGCGTAAGCCATTGTAAATAAAATTTAAACTAGGAGGAAGCTATGTAAACTAACATTTGGCAGGGACGTGTTGTGACTGTAACAAAATCCTTCCGTTCACAGTGTCATTCGAGCCCCTCATCTAAGATAGTAATGGCATAATCAGGAAAGCGATTCAATTATTGTTACAAACCTTGGCCAGACTTTTTTAATCTTCCCAGTGCCAGTCAGTGTTTCTGTTGGAACCTCTTTCAATTGTTTACAAGTGTTGCTTGTCTGCTTTTTTCACAGAATTATTTTTCAACCTTTAAAGAGCAACACTAGATGAGTAATTATAAGAGGGGTTTTAGTTCTGAAGGTACTTGGCTTTGTGTGACTGACATTCATGGCTCTGGTGTGAGTTTGAAACTCCTGGGTCTCATTAAAATCCTGTCTGCTGCCTCCCAACCTGTGTGACTTGAAGCCAGTGGGAAGCACAGGACATCGGACCTCCAGACACTCCTCACCTGCAACAGGTAAATGGCAGGAACAGGTCCCGGGCTGCCCTGTGGGACCAGAGCTCCCAATCAGCACAGGGCAGGGTTTAGTGGTGGTGGTGTGGCAGCGGGTGGGGATGGGGGGGTGGGTAGGGGAGGGGGGTGCGGGGGGTTGAGCACTCCAGGCGAGGCATGAAGAAGGGTCTTCTCTTCCAATCACAATTTATCTAATCAAAACCCTGCAAAAGAAAGAACTTCCATTTATACAACGCCTTTTAAAACTATAGAATGCTCAAAGGCACTTTACAGACTTTTGAATTACCCTAACATCTTAAATGACGTCTCTGACAGTGCAGCACTGCCTCAGTGCTTGACTTTCGTGCCAGGCTAGACAATATGCTCAAGGGGAGAATTTTCTCCCTGTCAAGGGGGCTGGGCAGGAGCGGGCGCTGGCGCGCACGCAGCCGATTGCCGTCCACGATCGGCTGTGTGCCGCCATTTTACTCGGGCGTACCAATCGAGATCCGCCCAGCGGGACGCACACCCGGAAGCGCTGAGCGTTCCCTGTGCGGACAGGGGGAGGAGGGAGATTCGGGGCCTGCGCTCTTTCGTGCATGCACGTGAAATAGCGCAGAAATCTCCCTGAGGCTCGGAGCTGCCTCAGGGAGATTAGTTTGATTTTTTAAAATTTAAATAAAGAAAAAAAATTTTTTTTTAAGACATGTCTCCTCACGGGACACACAGACAGACACATACACACACTTGCACACATAGCCACACACACACAGCACACACACACACATACATGTGTGTATATACATATGCGCACACACATGCGCACACAGCGCACACACAAATGCACACATAAGCACTCACACACATGCGCACACACATGCACACACGTTCACACACACGCCTGGCACAGCACACTCACACCTACACACATACCCACGCACACACAGCACACACGTGTGTACACACATATGCACACACACAGCACACACATGCACACACAGTGCACATGTGCACACAAATGCACACATAAGCACACTCACACATGCACACACATTTGCATGGACACGCGCACACACACATGCATGGCACAGCACACACACACACACACACTCGCACCTGCACACATATCCACGCACACAGCACACACGTGTGTACACACATATACACACACGCACATGCACAGCACACACATACCACGTACACACGCTTGCACACGCACATGGACACATGCACAGTACACGCAGACATACAGTTTGCTTATTAAGTTAAATACTGTGGCCATTTTCCAGCCCCTCATGGTGGAGGGATCTTCTGATTCTGCCAATGTGAATGGAGGTTTCAAGGGCTCGCTGGCCCCATTGCAGGGGACCCCCCACCGTGGAGGGGGGTGTGGGGGGTGCGGTGGAGGCAGAAAGTTCTGGCCCAAGTTTATTTCTGAAGGGATTAATGATGTTTACCTGTTTTCCTCATTCCAAAAGATTTTACTCATTGTCAATGGTTTAGTTGTTTCTTCAAAACAATTTTGGCCATTGTTGTAAAGATGACTGATTCCATGTTGCATTTAATCCTTTCAATATCCCAAGAAAAACATAGCTCCTGCTCCAAGGCTCTTCAATGAGAAAGTTGAAGTTTATGGTTTTACTTTAATCACAACTGGTGAGGAATTAAGAACTGGATTTCCACAGGGGATTCAGTACAGTCCCATTGTGCAGAGTGGATGATTTCCCGAGCAACACTCTGGTACTTTTCACTGTTCCCATTTGTTGTTTGTGTTGATGGATCAACTATGACAAACTGAAAACATGCCAAGAATACCATGTGCATTTTATACATTTGTAACTTCTTAACTTGGTGATCATTTCAATTCAGCAGGACATAGATGTGGTTTTGATCACCTGATACTCATAGTTTAGACTGACATATTGATGTAGTTAGATATTGAATAGTATAAAAAGCATAAAATGAGTGTGTTTTTAGCTGCAGGTACATGGGCCAAAGGAAAGCAATGTCTGAACAATGAGTGAAAGAAACCAAATCAAAATATTAACATAAAAAATAGACAATTTTTCAACAGTGTTCTGCTCCTGTTCTTGCCAGTCAGTTAATCCCATGTGTTTACCAAACTTAATTGGTTTCAATTTAACCAGTTTATATTTACATAGTACTTTTAATTTGTAAAGTTTAAATAAAATAATACTTATAATAAAACATCCGAAGGCACACTTTACAGGAACACAATGAAGCAGAATTTGACACCAAGGCACCAAAAGCTGGGTCAAAATGAGAGGATTTAAGGAGCGTCTTAAAGTAAGAAAGGTAGAGAAAGTAGTTCAGGGAGGAAATTCGAGCGCTCAGAGCCTGGTCATGGCCACCACATAGTGGAATGATTAAAATCAGGGATGCTGAAGAGAACAGAATTAAAGGAGTGCAGATATCGCCGAAGGTTCTCTGGCTGGAGGAGATTACAAAGCTGGGGGATGGGCCAAGGACAGGGAGATGATTTTGCAAACGAGGGTGAAGATTTTAAATTCTTAAATGTTAATGCTCACAAAGGTGAAGCAGGAGGAAATGGCATTCTTTCTGCTGAGTTGAAAATCGACATCCCAGTGGTTGAGTGGGAATTGATTTCCCAGTGTGGTACTAAACCTGACAAAGCAGAAAGTCCCAGATTTGACAGCTCGTTTGTGTTGTTTGCTGATCTAACCTGAGGCACTACAATCAGCCAGTGGGCTCGAGGGAAATCCATACGGCTGATGTTTGAACTGGATAGATATCGGATAAGGAGAAAGCATCAAACTCCCTTGTGAGGATCTCTCCATGGTGCTGTGTAGATTCAGACACAACGAGTGATCACTTCAGGAAGTGAAGGAAGGGTGAACAATAACTGGGCACCAACGTGAGAACATCTTCTAGAGAAAGAATGAACAGTTCAATTGCTTAATTTATTCATCAGCCCTTGACTTACCTCTGGATGAGTTTGGAGGGTTTGAGAGACAGTAATAATCTGGGGCAGTTGACATATTGGGTAGAATTTTCCATTTATGAGACTAAGTGCGGTGGGGGGTAGTTTTGGTGGCACCCGCCTCGCTGGCTGGAATGGCAGGAACTCGCGCTCGGCAGCTCTTAATTATGCACGGGCGGGTCTCGGTCTGAATCACCTGGCAGCTTGGGAGCGGATTCATCCACCCACCCGTCAGCTGGCGAGGTCGAAGGTCAGGGCGCCATGTTTAAAGGCCCAGTCCAACACATGCACCTCACTCTCTCCAGCCCACCTCTCTTCAGGACACGTGCAGAGATGTCTTCCAGCCACAAAAAGCAGGACGAAAGCCCAAGAAACTGGTTTGAGGAAGCTGCAGCTGAGCTGGCTGGGGGGAGGGACAGGGATCGCTCCCGTGGGGAAGGGGAAATCAGCCTCTCCCACCAACCCAGCACAGATCACAGCTCCATCACCTCATCAAATCCTGACATTCACAGTGAGTCACATGCAGTGTTATCTAGCTCATGCTCATCAGCTGAATTACTACCTTCTATTTTCTAGGCACCAGCAGATCAAGGCCCACGTAAGTCCAGCACCAGTGCAAGCCCCCAGGCTACATCCAAAGAGGAAGCTCTGGAAGAACAGTCACAATGCTCACACCCCCTCCACCAGCTGAGAGACACACACGGTGGTGGGACACAGCTGTAGATTAGATTCAAGCTCACTTTCTGGGGAACACCTCACTGACACATCCCTGCAGCAGTCGGAGGCAGGGAAAGCCCAGGTCTCCGGCACTCGGAGGGCTGCTGGAGACCAGCCACCCACTCAGTCCGAGTCAGGTGATGAGCCTCTAGAAGCAGCCGCCAACTCAATGCTGGAGATGCAACGACAGGCGGTGGAACATCAGGCAGAGATTCGACAGTCACTCAGCAGACTAGAGTGAACAATGGAGGAGTCCGTCCGAATTCTGTCTGATGTCGTGGCTCTGACATGCGAGCGCCTCGAAGTCACCATGGGAAGCCTGGCAACCACCATGGAGACCTTGGTCCAGCAGGTCTTGCTGGATTTACGCTTGGCCCTGCACTCCATGGCCACACACCCTCAAGATGTGGGTGACATGGGGATGAGGCACCTTGACCTCCCTCCAGGTGAGCCATCTCCTGCAGGAGTCAGGTGCGGCCCTCGGGCACCCACAGGGAGGATGAGCATCAGCCGGACACCCCGGGGACCTCCTGTCAGCACACTCCAATGGTGGGCAGCCACCTGCAGCTCCCTCTGCCTGTGACCCCATCCAGTCCAGCTGCTCAGGCCGCCAAAGGCACTTCTGCCCCTGAGCAGGTGACCCTTATCGGCCCGGGGCCCTCCAGGTTGACTGCAATTTCATACTGGCTGTCAATTAATGGCCAGCCAGTGTGAAACGTGTGCTGCAGCACTGCCAGGGTGGGGGCAGGAGGAGCAGGAGTGCTGAAGTTGGCACATGTGTGCGGGTGTGAGCAGTAAACGCTCCCTCAGGCACAGAGCTGCCTCAAGGAGCTGAAGGTTTTCAAAATAAAAAACTAAAAACCGAAGCAATGTTAAAAACACGTCCCCTCATGTCACATGACTCTGTGACATGAGTAGGGACATGTTATGAATGAAATTTTAAAAATTTTATTTAATTTTTATTTGCTGTTGGAAACCTCATCCCGCCCGTGGATGAGGTTTCCTAAAAAATCCAAAGGCCACTTGGTCTTTTTGCCTGCACGCCAACCGTAAGGTTGGACGGAGAGTGAAAAATTTCACTTAACTATTACTTTAATGGCCTTAATAGGCCTGTTAATTGTTGGTGGGTGTGCTGCTGACTCCCACGCATGCCCCTTGACTGAAACTTCGCGCAAGCGCGCGATGATGTCGGGACACTCGCCCAACATCACTTTACGCTCATTCGGGTCGGGTGCGTGCACACCCAACGAGCGCAATATTCTGCCCACTGTTTCCAACCCAATAGGTGGGACAATTCTACCAGCAGGGGCCAGTCATTGTGCTCAGACTGGATGAAAGAAATGTGACTGAAACTCACCAAGGAGATCCAACCATTGAGTTTCCCTCCTCAACACCACATTGGGTACCTGGTTGTCACTGAGTCACTAGGGCTCTGTGGCATAGCCTCTAACAAACTGGACCGAACCAGCACCAAATGCTTTGAAGCAGTGATATCGTCATGGTTAATATTAGTGGAATGTCTGTATGTGGAAAAGAATTACTATATGGGATTTGTCAGAATTTATTATTGCCAGTGAATCCGTATAACTGTACAAGATTGACCAGCCATTAAAATGTTTACAACGACAGTTCCTTTGAAAATTTGACTTAACTCCTTGGGAAATATACCTGGAGTAACCAGCATTTCTTCAGCTGAACACTGCATTTAACAATCTTTTTTAAATACAGATCATTCAAGCATTGGAGGCGGTACAGCAAATGTTCGTTAGGTTAGCCCCTGGGGTGAGGGGGTTCTCCTCTGATGAGAGGCTGAATAAATTGGGCTTACACTCAATGGAGTTTAGGAGAATGAGCAGTGATCTCACTGAAACATTCAAGATTCTGAAGGGGTTTGATAGGATAGACACTGAGTGATTGTTTCCCCTGGCTGGGGAATCGAGAACACGGGGACACAGTCTCAGGATAAGGGTCCGATCCTTTAGGACTGAGATGAGGAGAAATTTCTTCACTGACAGGGTTGTGAATCGTTGAAATTCTCTCCCCCAGAGGGTTGTGGATGATCCATCGTTGACTATATTTCAGGCTGGAATATACAGGTGTTTGGTCTCTCAGGGAATCAAAGGTTATGGGGAGTGGGCGAGAAGGTGGATTTAAAGCCCAAGAGCAGCCATGTTTGTATTGAATGGTGGAGCAGGTTCCACTGGCCACTCCTGCTCTATCCTCTCGTGTTCTTGTTTGTGGCTAAATCAAATATACAGTCTTTTATTACAATTATAAAACTGAAAATATGGGTTACTTTTATGAACTAATGGACATCATCTGAATAGAGTAATCTGACAAAATAATCATTCAGAAATACCGGAAACTTGTAAATAATTCCAGACAATTGGGTGTTTATATCCACAACAAAACTAATCAGTAAACATATAAATTGGCTGCAAAAACAAAATTACCTGGAAAAACTCAGCAGGTCTGACAGCATCTGTGGAGAGGGATACAGTTGACGTTTCAAGTCTGTAAATTGGCTGCCTCTCTCCATTATACCTCTGTGGTTTGAATTAGTCTTCTATGCCTGATCATGCCTCCAACGTATTCGTGCAAAACTTCATATAAAATCATTAGATCTCAATGAATTTCACTTTTTACTGTTGCGTTTTTTTTAATCTAAAATGTTAGGGTGTAAACCCATCGCCACCGATGATTTTTGATTTCTCACCCAAGCATCCTCTCTATTTGTACAAGTCCAGTGAGCACGGCTAGTTAATCATATTGAGTTTCACAGCTAAACTCAATGTTGTCCTTACCCAAGCACCACTTCTATGAAATTACCCCTTCAGCACAGTGTCTCACAGCAGAACAGGAGTCTGAAACCCAACTGAGATTGCTGTTGGATCTTTTAAATGAACAGATTGGATTTTCTTCACAGTTTGACCTCAAGTATTTTCATTACCGCGTTACACAGAATCAGCTTAGTTCACTTGGGAGCATGCTTGCTTCTTCATCAGAAGGTTATGGGTTCAAACCCTCCAAAAATTCTACATATGACCTAGGGCCATGCTTCAGGGCAGTGTTAAGGGAATGCTGCATTGTAGGGAGTGCTGTTCTTTAGATGAAATGTTAAAGTAAGGCCCCGTTTGCCTATTCTAGTGATTCAAGGTACTATTTTTTTAAAAAGCAAGAAATACTCAGTGTGCTGGTCAAGATCCCTCTGATAAACTTTACCCTCAAAAATACATTACTTGCCATTTACCTCATTGTAAAACATGTGTATGAAGTGTCTGAATCCCTGTCATGGTGAAAATCCCAGAAATGGCTGGAAATTTTAAGTCCCACTCCCCTGAACACAGCATTTCCTATTTCCACAGGGGCAGGACAGGAGTCAGGCTGAGGTTTGCGCATGTGAGATTTACAAAGGCAGCTGGGCATTTAAATCACTGAGGTGGGATTTTGGTAGGCCAGGAGTGTGAAAGACAGAGTGTGCAGATTAGACCAGGCATCCCATTGGATATGGCCCCAGAACACCTTTGGGAGAGATAAGGCACCTTTTGAGATTGTTAAAAGCAAACATGATTGTGCATAAAAAGCACATAAACTCACTGGAACTGTCAAAACTGCCAAGGAACTGCCAAAGAACTGTCAAGATGTCAAGGAACTGTCAAAGATGTCAAATAACTATCAAACTGTCAATGAACTGTCAAAGGATTCTTGATGAGTTGGTATGGAGGGGGTAAGGTAAAAGGGTGGAGGGTGGAGGGCACGGGTAGGCATGAGGCATAGAGACTATAAAGGGGCATGGGATGTGGGGGCATGGGAGTATGAGGGGCCATGGGGTGGATCGAGGGGCATGGGTTGGCATAGGGTGTATGAGGGGTCATAGAGACTGTGTGGGGGGGCATGAAGTGGCATAAGTTGGCATGGATGGGCCATGCGGAGTGTGTGGGGGGGGTGAGAGGTGAGGGCTGTCTTTTGTTTTAATGTTTTTAAAAATAACTTAAACAAAGTGCTGGAGCACAGAGGCAGGTCTTCCACTCTGCCCTCCTCTGCACCCGGCAGCCTCCGCGCTCGTTCTGGGGGTGGCAGACCTGACTTCTAATCCAGCTGTCACCGGAATGAAAATCCTGACTGTGGGTGGACATTTTTAAAGGAAGGGTTTGCAGAGCCAGGAATTCACCCCTTTCTGCACAGCCGACACGAGAGTGAAAATCTGAGCCAAAGTGGCTCCTTCAATGTCACTTACACATGAAAACAGATAGTCTTAAATCATCCACAGGACATTTTAGTGCCATCAGATTCTGTACAAGGAGGAGCGTAAAATGCAAAAATTCAGAGCTTAGTATCCTAATGAACTTTCACTTAATTCATGGGACAATGCAACAAAATTCGACTGAAGCAGATAATGTTTGTAATTTATGTTCTGTTAAAGATTCAACAATTGTTAATCACAGATTATCTTGTTCTATTAGATTTATATTATTTGGTTCAAGGCAGTCAAAATCAGTAAGTGTTCGATAAAGAGTTTAATATCATCTCAAAATAGGATTAACCATATTTAGCAGTGCTGTAACGAAGGGGGAACAATTAAGTGTTTCGACATGTCTGGTGAGATTGATAATGTCATCCAGCAATCTCTGAGTATTCCAACACAGCCTGTGTAAAGTGGAAAAGAGATACTTTTTAAAAGGTGCCCGGCATTGTAATACACGTCAGAAACTGTTCCCCCAGAAACTTTTTCCATGAAAATGTCTCATTTCTTTTCCCAGTGGATAACACAGTCATTGCCGTTCCATATGGCAGTCGGCATGTCCGAATTGTACTCAAAGGCCAAGATCATCTGTGTAAGTGGACACCAATTTTACGACTGAAATCCTTTAAATCTGCTGTTTGCTGCTTTTTTTTTTGGTCATCCTTAAAGATGTCATGGAAAATATTTAACAATAGTTAGGAATAATCTTCCACCTGTGGTAACCATGGATAACAGCTGTTGTACATCTCAATCGTCTTTTGATGGTCAGGTTTTGCTTGTGGTCTGTTCATGATGATGATAGACTTGTGTTGGTTGACACTGAAAATTGATAAACACTCCTCTGTGTCAGTCTAAACGGATTGAATAGTAAAATTAACGAGAAGCATTTGTATTTGAGCTCCTCTTTTAAAAATAATATACCTCTGGGATGTGTTCTCTTCCAGATAGATTTTACAAAACTAAATGTAACTTTGAGTCACCCTCACATAAAGATCACATCAAAATATCTGGATTCACATTGGTTTGTGACTACCCCTTTAAAAGCAATTATGGGTACGTCAGCAGAATCTTGCATATCAAAGTTAAATAAACTTGCACATCTGTCCTCCTCTCCAGCATTTACAAATGGCCCAAGCAAATGGGTTTTCCTCAGACCATCTTCAGTATGTTCAGAGGAAGCATTTGAAATTTGTTTCATCTCTTTTCAAGAGTAGCTCTGGGAATACTTTGCCGTGACTGAACTTCTCTGGGTCATTCAACAGCACCTCAGTCTGTTAAAACATTTAGCAGAAAAAGTTACTAAAGGTTATAGGGAATGTATTAAACATTGTTGGAGAATTTAGCAATAAGTTTTTGAAAAGAGTGAAACATATTGCTCAGTTATTGTGAGTTCCATCTCTATTGTACCCCTGAGTTTAACGTTCAGGTAATTGAAAGTTTTGATCCATCTGGACTTTGAGGAAATACGGAATGGGCAAAGCCGCTTTAACTCATTGACCTTGCTCCCTCCATACCCCAAATTCAATTTAGCCCATAAAGGAAAATGAAAAGCTTGCATTTCTATAACACCCTTCACGACAGGCAGATGCCCAAAGCACTTTACAGCCATTGAAGTATTTTGTAGTGTAGTCACTGGTGTAACCTTGGAAACGCAGCAGCCAATGTGTGCCCACAAACAACAGGGTGATAATGACCAGGTATTTGGGGCAGGATTTTCCAGCCCACCACATAAAGGGTTTAAAGGTGTGCGGCGGGAGGCAATGTAGCGGGATCTGAAAAATTGCTTTCTCTCTACCGTAAAATGAGGGCGGGATCTTTTGCTACCGCCGGTCATGGCAGGTGACCATTCCCTCCAGAGGTCAGCATGAAGCTGATTTGCATCCCGCTAATGGAGTGCAGATGAAGGCCTGACCAGAATGGCCTCCCCGCCGCCTGATTGTCCACGCACCCCGCGGGAAATCACACCAGTCCAGAACACGTCTGGACCAACATGGTGTATACATGTCGGCATTACCTGAAGCGGGCCTGGGGCAGCTTGTGGAGATGAGGCGGAGGTGAAGGCCTCCAGCGACTGAACCCTGGAGCAGCACGTGCAGCAGTGGGCACAGCATCAACCCCGTGGGTCTTCGCTGCACAGCAGTCTTCAGGGTGGGTGTTCTCATTGCAGCAACTTCTCCCAGGGTTTTGGATCTTCCGGATGCAGGTGGTTGGCTGCAGGAGGTACTGTTGGATGGTACGATTTCTGTTGTGGGGTGTGCGGATTGGACGGGAGGAGAGGAATGAAGAAGTGGGGTGGGTGTGGAGGCCTTCACTGGGGCAGGAGGGGGTTGGGGCTGGTAGGGAAAAGGGAGAGATTCTGAGGGGCGCTGGAACGGGTGAGGTCGTATGGAGCAGGAGGGTGGGAAGGGCCGTGGTTCAGTGCAGGCGGGGAGGGAGTTTTGTACAGGTGTGAAGGGTCATGGAGGGGGTGTGCAGGTGTGAAGGGTCATGGAGGGGGTGTGCAGGTGTGAAGGGTCATGGAGGGGGTGTGCAGGTGTGAAGGGTCATGGAGGGGGTGTGCAGGTGTGAAGAGTCATGGAGGGGGTGTGCAGGTGTGAAGGGTCATGGTGGGGGTGTGCAGGTGTGAAGGGTCATGGAGGGGGTGTGCAGGTGTGAAGGGTCATGGGGGGGGTGTGCAGGTGTGAAGGATCATGGAGGGGGTGTGCAAGTGTGAAGGATCATGGAGGGGGTGTGCAGGTGTGAAGGGTCATGGAGGGGGTGTGCAGGTGTGAAGGGTCATGGAGGGGGTGTGCAAGTGGGAAGTGTCATGGAGGGGGTGTGCAGATGTGAAGGGTCATGGCGGGGGTGTGCAAGTGTGAAGGGTCATGAAGGGGGTGTGCAGATGTGAAGGGTCATGGGGGGGATGTGCAAGTGTGAAGGGTCATGGGGGGTGTGCAGGTGTGAAGGGTCATGAAGGGGGTGTGCAGGTGTGAAGGATCATGGGGGTGTGCAGGTGTGAAGGGTCATGAAGGGGGTGTGCAGGTGTGAAGGGTCATTGGGGGGTGTGCAGATGTGAAGTGTCATGGGGGGTGTGCAGGTGTGAAGGTTCATGAAGTGGGTGTGCAGGTGTGAAGGGTCATGGGGGGGTGTGCAGGTGTGAAGGGTCATGGGGGGGTGTGCAGGTGTGAAGGGTCATGGGGGGGTGTGCAGGTGTGAAGGGTCATGGAGGGGGTGTGCAGGTATGAAGGGTCATGGGGGGGTTGTGCAAGTGTGAAGGGTCATGGGGACTGCTGATGTGTGGACGGGCATGGGGGGGAGTAAAGAGGGGAAAGAGGTTCAGAGGCTGGGGTCTGTGGAGTCAGTGGTGGAGTCCAGGGGGCATACTCAGGTTACCAGTGATAGGATGGGATGGTGATGGTTAAAGGAGGCAGTGGGAGCTGGTATGGTGGGAGGGTGAGGGTACAGCAATGATGGGTGAAGGGCGCTGAGGGTTGTTGGAGGGGATGTGGATGGTGATGTGGATTCTGGGGGTCGGCAGGATGAGGGAGGGGTCATGTCAATTGTAACAGGGGTGGGCTCTTTGGGAAGGTAGGGGATGTGGACATTCATCTGCACAGGACGGAATGTGATGGGGGAGGGTTGTAAGGTGATGGTGGGGACGTTAAATGTAACACCTGGGGAGGGTCAATGGTTATGGGGAGAGGGTGTGGGTGATGGGGGAAGGGGAAAAGGTATCCAACTCAACATGGAACGTTACTCGCACCATGGCCGCTCTCAGCTATCCAGAGTTTCGGGCTGGAGATCTCGAGATGCTGCATAGGAGTTGGGTCATTGGGGGGTGAGTGGAGCAGCAGCTCAAGGACAACTGAAGGGGAATCCCAGCCTGGAGTATTTACACTGTTCGGGCATCGGGACAGATGAGAGTGTGAAGGCCAAAGGCTCAGGGTGTGAGGGAGGCTTCTTACGCACGGCTCACAAGGGCCCTGGTAAAGACCTTTGCCTCCCTGCACATGCCTGATTCCGGGGGACAGAGACCCAGCCTGGGGTGTCCCCCTGAAGATGGTGGGATGGGGGTGGGGGGCACAGGCATAATGAATACGAATTGCAATTAAACCACATCAGATCTCATTAAAGTGCAAGTGAGCTGTATTTATAAACTTGTGATAAGTTTAACAATCATAGTGCACCCAGGCGACTACTTGTGAAATCAAAACTTCTTAATCTTTCATTCCCCACCACCTCTTCTCGGTGCTGCCCTGACATCTGCACCATTGGGGGGGTGGGGTCAGCCTGCTGACCAGTTGGCCCTGTTGCCTTGGATGACCTTGGGGGCGGGTGTCCTCTGGAGACACTGAGGCCTGGAGGGTCCTGGCTTACTTTGGCTGTCCTGCTGTGGGGCAGCCGCTCCCTCTGCAGGACGAGGCTGAAGGGGTCACAGGCAAAGGGGAGTCCGAAGGGCCGACCACCATTGGAGAGTCCTGAGTGGGGGTCCCAGGAGTGTCCAACAGCTGGGGCACCTGGAGGAGGTTGAGGTGCCCTGTTCCTGTCTCGCGTAGCCACTGCAAAAGCTCATCCATGGCTACAGAGGTGGGGTGCCGGTCTGTACACATCTCCGGCAGAATCTGCTGGTCCAGGTTCTTCATGGCGTCTGCCGCCCTCCCCATGGAGACCTTGATGCGCGCACAGGTTGGTAGCACTTCATCAGAGAGCAGGCGACAGACCCCTCTGCCTTGCGTACCACCCTGTCGAGGGCCTCCACCACCTCTGCCAGATGTTCCTCTGCCTCTCACTGCCTCTCCAGTACCTCGTACAGGGCCATGTCAGAGGCTCGTCATCCAACTTGGGCATCGCAGATGCCTCTTCCCCAACAGTCCTCCGAGCGCTGGGGAGCTTGGCTGACCCTGCCCCCTCCTGCTGCAGACACGTGTCCGTGCGGTCACCACCAGATCGTGAGACCCTTCCTAAACTAGGACTAATACCCACCATGGTGTGTATCTCTGGGCTGGTGGAGGGTGCAGGTTACTGCTGTGATGCCTCTACAGGTGCACTTTCTTCTTCTGCAATGTCCTCGCTCCTTTCCAGGCTTGTTCGAATGCTGGACAGGGCTTTTCCCTCTTCCTGCTGATGCCTGTAAGTGAGAGAGGAGAGAGAGCGAGTGACTGCCTGAGTTGCCTCCAACATGGAAGAATACGCGACCCTTAGGTTGCGATGACGTGCATGGGTCCTTACAGGAAGGAGGCTGCGAGCCAATCTCTCCATCGCCTCCTGCCAGTTGGGCTGCCCACTCCCCGAAGTCAGTGAGGTCTTTGAAGTATGGCCGACCCCTCCCGTCTTCTCCCTCTCTCTCTGATTATGGCTTAACTTCTCAAAGAGAGAAGATGGGGTTGAGAGAAATTGGGTTTCTGGTATCTTTCTCATGCATCCAGTCTTACAAATAACCCACTGGATTGTGTGCCATGTGATTGATGCACTGCAGGTCGCCCACAAGGGTTCAGGGGCAGCACCCTCCAGAGCGGTGAGTCCACACAGATAGAAGGATAAGGCTCACAGAGACATGTCATTAGCAATGCTTGCTGGTGGCCTCAACGCTTAACCCCCTCACCCCAACCCCCACTCCCCCCCCAGGCAGTATCTGAGCTCCCTGTGTGGGAGGGTCAAGGACCCACAGTGGCCTCTCCACCTGCAGGCTACACAGGCTGCAGTGGGCCTATGAGGCATCACCTTATCACATTGGCACAGAGGCCCATGTCCCCTGTGCCATTCAGTGAGGTGGGTGTGAGCAGCTGAGGGTTCACTTACCCTGGGGTCATCTTCAGGGCAATCCTCCGGTGCACACCTTGGGCACTGACTACCCAGGAGACTCCTTCCCATTCTGGGTTTGTCTCCCTGCTCGGCCGTCTCCTCCCATCCTTGGGATCAAGGACGCCCCTCCTGGCCTCCACTTTGTTGAGCAGGATGCCCAGGCAGGCATCGCTGAATTTAGACACCGGAGCTCCATGTTCGCTTTGAGCCAGCCCCTGTTCAGCGTTGTGTAGATCGCAGCCGGAACACCTTTTAAAAAAGCCGCACAGATATGACAGCAGGACACACGCCATCCGACACATGCCATCCGACACGCGCCATCCGACACACGCTATCCGACACGTGCCATCCGACACACGCCATCCGACACACTCCATCCGACACACTCCATCCGACACACGCCATCCGACACGCGCCATCCGACACACTCCATCTGACACACGCGCCATCCGACACACGCGCCATCCGACACACTCCATCCAGCACACGCCATCCGGGACACGCCGTCAGGCCACACACCATCCGGCCACACACCATCCAGGACGCGCCATCCGGGACACGCCATCGGGCCACATGCCATCGGGCCACACGCCATCAGGACACGCCATCCGGGACACTCCATCCGGCCACATGCCATCGGGACACGCATACGTCGGGAAACCCCCAACTGCATAATTAATGAGGCCGGGATCGCGCAATACTGCGCAAACTCCCAGTGGCCTCTGCAGCAGGAAATACTCCCCGTTCCCACCCACACGGCAGGAATGGAAAATTCCACCCTCTGTTTTTCTGATGTTGATTGAGGGATAAATATTGACCAGGAAACTGGAGGTAACATCCCTGCTCTTCTTCAAAACAGTGTCATGGATATTTTACATCCACTGACGAAGCCTCAGTTTAAAAGCTCACCAAAAAGACCCCTCCTTCAAATAGTGCAGTATTCCCTCAGCATCTGATTTGGTGCTCGAGTCCCAGAGTGGGATTTGAACCTGTAAACTTCTGACTGCGGTGAGAGTGCTACTGAGAGAGCCAGAGCTGAGGCACATCATGGGAAGACAGTCAGCTTATCATTTTAATAGAGGACATTCATTATGCTGTGAATGATGGGATAGCCATGCCTCCACAGCACTTTGCTTTTACTCTTGGTCTTCACTGAGAGTCAGAGGAGTGTTGACCTGCCATTAACACTGTGCAATAAAGAGGAGTGAGAGTGCAGAGCTGAGGCAGAAATGTGCAACCTCACTAACTACAGATGCAGCAGAAACACTTTGGTCTGGAAATTCACCGTCTTAGAAATTATGGCATAAATGCAGTCACGTTCTGAGAAAGGAATATAAAATTACTATCGATTTATCACAATTTTAGGAACTGAAACTTATGGAGCCAACCAGAAAACGAGTGAGGCCCTTGTGCCCTGTGTCACCATCTGCAGCGTTCCCCAGAAAAACTGCACAGGATCTGATGTCCAGTGTCAGTGGTAGAAACCATTTGCTGGCTGTTCTGCAGCAGTAGCCATCACAGTTTATCAAGAATAAAAACAATAGGAAAAAAGTGTTTAGTAAAAGCAAAATACTGCAGATGCTAGAAATCTGAAATAAAAATAGAAAATGCCAAAAAAAAACCTCAGCAGGTCTGGCAGCATCTGTGGAGAGAGAAACAGAGTTAACCTTTCAAGTCAAGTATGACTTCTTCAGAAGTGATGGAAGGTAGAAATGTGACAGCTTTTATGTTGTTGGAAGGGGGAAGGGGGAGGAAGGTCAAAAGGGAGGGTCTAGGATAGGTAGAGGATGGGAGAGATTAATTAACAAAGATGTCGTGGAACAAAAGGCACACAGGGTGATAATTGAAGTCTTTATGTTCATTTTTCTCATGTCTCATAATAATAATGACTTCATTATCTATCTGGTTATTGTGGGACAGATGTGATTTATTTCAGCTTTTTATACACAGAAATTGAATCTAAAGTTTGCCCTAAATTATTTCAATTGTATTTTCAAAAGATTTGGAAACAAAGACTCTGTCGGGTCAGAGAGGAGAAAACAGCCTGAGCTCTACTGGAATCTTCAGCATTGGAAACACCAGCATCGAGTTCCAGAAATTACCCGAGAAAGAGATACTGAGAGCAGATGGCCCACTTGGTGCAGATTTCACTGTAAAGGTTAATTGTTGTTAGCTCTAATAACAGTTACACTGGCTACAAATTAAATATGCTTCATTCCGACATGCTGAGTCTGATCAAAGTACCTGCTATTGAATTATGTGCTTTAATTTTAAACATTAACAATAATCACCATACTGAGTGAACTGAGCATCTAAGCTTTCATTTGGAAAATATACCAGTTCAGTTTTGCAATTTTATTCATAAAATTTGTCATCAAATCTGAGTCCATTAAATTATTCTCTTTATTTTCAAAAATTTCTTTCAGAAACACAAGAAGCTGTAAATTCTGCATCTTTTTTGGGTAGAGTTGGGCTGTCTCTAGGATGGGGGCTGTGGGGAGAGTGCGGTGTCACGGTTTGGGGTAAATTAGGTATGCCAGAGTTGCACCCTTCTAAAATCCGTGCTGAATTCCTGCGGGAGATGAGGGGGTCAAGTGATAGGATGAAGCAGATCACATCTTATCCTTTAGAAATTCCGTTATTTAAACCAGAATTACACCTGGCTGAGTAAGGTTTATAAAGAGAGCCGACATGCCAAAGCCAGAAGCCATTGAATTCACAGGCTTTCACTTTTCAGAATTTTGGTCCGAATTATCACCTTTGGCTGAAGTGATTAGAATTTCTTTCTTCAGCCTCTACTCAGAGTGAGGATTCTGCAAGATGCATCTCAGCATTTTCAGGCAAGGGTATCTTTTTCTCCCTACCTTACTGTCACAGAAACCATATCATGTTCATATGTTTCCCAAAATCCAAGTGGATATACACTCGAAGAGCTGTAACCTCCTGGGCTATGGACTAAGGGCTGGAAAGTCCAATTAAGCTAGCTAGCTCTTTCTCGGATGGCAGGGATAGGATAAGCTGAATGGCCCCCTTCTGTGCTGTAAATATTCTGTTTAAATGTACTGTTTTGAGATTAGTTGCTACCACAGTTTGATGTATAAATGTGCCAGGATGCTGTGTAATGAATCATAGAACAGTACAGAGCAGAAAGAGCCCATTCAGACCATCGAGTCTCCAGCTTGTGTTTCCTCTTCCCATCTCCAGGGGGCAGCAACTAAACCGGATATAATCCCACGAGTATGTCACCTGTCCACAAGGTAGAAAGCCTCATTGGGTCAAGACTCTCTCACGCATCCCAAACAGAAATAATGTTTTATGCTGACATAGGGCTTTGAAAATATTTCAGAAATATACAACTACCAGTGGCAGGAAGCGTTTGCAGAACATTCAGCATTTTATCTTGGCCAACTTGAGACACAAAATTAGTTGTTCCTGTGCCTGAGAACATTAAAAAGAATTAGATTAGGAATGGGGGTAAGGAATGTCCCTTCCATTCTCCACCCATTTTGGTTAATATAGTTACTAATAGGAAACTGGAACAAGCACTGGGAGTTCTCAACATTGATTACAGATCCAATGAAGTCTCACCGCATTTTACTTTCATCCATGTTACAAAATTTCCCGTTATATTATTTCCATTACAAGTGTGTGTTGGAGAGAGGCAAGGAAATCCTCTTCAGAACACCTGAGTAGCTGATGCTGGGTCCAAGCAAAGATGGAGTTGGCAGCAGTGACATTAGCAGAACAATGAGATACCAGTAGCCACAGCAGGCTAGCCCCAGTATTTGTTGTAACCGTTTGGAGGAGTTGTCTATTCAGCGAACTGAGGGCCATCTATTTTCAAATCTTAAGAAGCAGTACAGAGATTTAAGAAGATGCCTCTCATGATGATATTGTTTCAAAGCATTCGGAAAAAGAATAGGTTTCAGTTATTCTTCAAGGGCGGTGAATGAATTATCAAATTTCTATAAATCTGGATATTCTGATCTAGTTCAGCATTCTGAAGCTGTTACCATTCATAGAATAATAATTGGAGTAACTGGAGCATAATTGGAGAGTCCAGATAGCATCATGATTTAGAAAGTCACCTGAACCACATGATTGTGTTACAAGCTGACAATGCACTCTTCAACCAGCTTTTGTCCAAGATAAACTCTGCTTTTTCATGTCTGGTATGCTCTTCTTCCATTTCCTTCAATATTCAGGTATATTGTTCGGCTATTGACCCTTCACACTACTGTTCAATCACAGTATGTTCGTATAAAATGATAAAACAAATAGCAAGATAAGGAGTTAAGGGATATCTATGTCTTGCACCCTTTGTTATTTTAAGTTGTAATTATACCTCGTAACTGAGGAGATTAAATGAATCACTTTTCTAAGGTATGAGCAGAGTATTTGTTTTTGTCTTTCAGATACAGTACGTGGGAAGTGCAGACAGTATAGTGCAGTTTTTCTTTTATCAGCCTATCATACATCAATGGAGGGAAACGGATTTCTTCCCTTGTTCTGTTACTTGTGGTGGAGGTAATATTCATTAAGTCATTAATAAGTATTCATTAAGTCATTTTCATTTACTGAAACAGCTGTCTTAATTAATCTAAATAACTAATTGCAGAGAAATTATGGTTAGTCACGTTGTGTAAATATTAATCATGTCTCAACTAGTTTTCTGTTCATTACTTTAACTGGATAACATTGGTTGAGTACTAGTAATTTCTCTGTTTCAAGTACCAAGTTTGTGAGTATTTGATTAATTACAGAAATGCTATTTTATAGACTGCCTCAATGTCAAAAGGCTGCCCATTGCTACACTGTCTCCCAAGTGATGAATTCTCAGTTTCCACACAATCAGCTGAGGGAAGAGAAGTGTTGGCATTCCTCCAGCCACAATACTAACTGACAATTGGATTAAACTTAAAAAGCAGCATTTTCTTGTTTCGACTTCCCCCATCGACCTAGACACTAGATTCAGACATTACAAAAGCACACCCAGTCCACTCGAAACTGCAAAATCCTTCTCATCAACATCTGTGGATTAGGGTCAAATTTGGAAGAGACACTAACAAGTTGAGCAACAGCCTATCATAGTCATACTCACAAAATCTTAACTTTCACATAATGTCTCAGACGCCACCATCACCATCCCTGGGTGTGTCTTATCCCACTGGCAGGTCAGAACCACCAGAGGTGGTGCCACAGTGCGATATGGTCGGGGGGGAGTTGCCCTAGGATTCCTCCACATTGACGCTGGATCCCATGAAGACGCATGGCATCAGGTCAAACATGGGCAAGGAAACTTCCTGCTAGTTACCACGTACTGCACCCCTCCACCAAACCACACCCCCCCCCACCCCTTGAGCCAATGAAGCAATGCTCCTCCATTTGAACACCACTTGGAAGAAACACTGAGGGTAGCCAGGGCACAGAATGTACTCTGGGTGGGGGACTTCAATGTCTACCACCAAGAGTGACTTGGTAGCACCACTACTGACTGAGCTGGCTGAGTCCTGAAAGATATATCTGGCAGACTGGGCCTGCAGAAGGTGAGGAGGCAACCAATGGGAGGGCCAAACCTATGTGATTTCATCCTCATCAATGTACCTGCTGTGGACTCATCTGTCCAAGAGAGTATTGGTCAGAGTGACCATCGCACAGTCCATGTGGAGATAAAGTCTTGTCTTCATAAAGAGAATACCCTCCATCGTGTTGTATGGTACTAACACTGTGATAAATGGAGTAGATTCAGAACAGGTATAGCAGCTTAAAACTGGACAACCATAAGGTGCTGGGGACCATCAGCAGCTGTACAATTATATTCAACCACAATCTGTAACCAATGGTGTGACATATCCCTCATTTTACCATTGCTATTGAGTCAGGGGATCAACCCTGATTCAATGAGGAGTGTAGAAAGGTAATACCCTGAGTACCGGAAAGTAAGATGCCAATCTGGTGAAGCTATAACACAGATCTACACACAGTAGCAGCAGTGTGTACCATCTACAAGATGCACTGCACCGAGGCTCCTTTGACAACACCTTCCAAACCCATGACCACTACCATCTAGAAGAACAAGGGCAGTAGATAGATGGGAACATCACCACCTGGAAGTTCCCCACCAAGTTGGGAATATATTGCCGTTCCTTTACTGTCGCTGGGTCTAAATCCTGGAACTCCCTTCCTAACAGCACTGTGGGTGTACCTACACCACATGTACTGCAGCGGCTCAAGAAGGCACCCCCACCTTCTCAAGGGCAACTAGGGATGGGCAATAAATGCTGGCACAGCCAGCGACGCCCACATCCCATGAATGAATTAAAAAAGACATGTTAAACAGCAGAGACAGCATATTATAGACAGAGCTAAGCGATCCCACAAACATCATATCAGATCAAAGCTCTGTAGTCCTCCACATCCAGGTGTGAATGGTGGTGGGAAATTTAACAACTAACCAGAGGAGGCTCCACAGACATCTACATCCTCAATGATGGTGGAGCCCAGCACGAGGGCAGGAGACAAATTTGAAGCATTTGCAACCATCTTTAGCCAGAAGTGCTGAGTGGATGATCCATCTCAGCTTCCTTGGGAGGTCCCCAGGATCCCAGATGCCAGTCTTCAGCCAATCCGATTCACTCCATGTGATATCAAGGAATGCACTGGATACTGCAAAGGCTATGGGCCCTGACAATATTCCGGCAATAGTACTGGAGACTTGTGCTCCAGAACTAGCCAGGCTTCCAGCCAAGTTGTTCCAGTACAGCTACAATGAAAGCAAAATATTGCAGATTCTGGAAATATGAAAAAAAAACAGAAAATGCTGGAAAAATTCAGCAGGCCTGGGAAAATCTGTGGAGAGAGAAACAGAGGGCGGAATGGTCCCAGATTTGCACAAAGTGTGATAGTGGGCGGGAAAAAGGGCGTTTTACCTGCCAGCTGCAAAGGTGAGTTTTCATGGCGTATCATCTCATTCCTGGCGCGTCCCGCCTCATTAATGATGCATTCCCAGGAAACAGGCCGGCCGCTGGTGGGGCAGCCTCCGATTCACCCGCCCCACCGTCACCTCAGGCCTTCAGTAATCCGAGGCCATATTTAAAGGGGGCCCCTGCACAGCGCTCACTCTCTGTTACACTTAAGCTGCTGCAAAGTCATGGCCGCCAAAGGGAGAAAACATGCTGCCCCCAAATTTAGTGACGCCTCCCTCGAGTGCCTACTGGATGCTGTGGAGGCCCACCGCAAAGTCCTCTACCCCCACTCTGGGTGAAGACCAGCAAACAAGGTCACCAACCCAGTATGGGCGGTGGTGGTTGGTGGGGGGGTGGGGTGGTGTCAGCGCCAATGGCCTGCAAAAGAGGACAGCCACCCAGTGCTGAAAGACAATGAATGATCTCCTCCGTTCCACCAGGGTAAGTCACTCTGCTCATCACTCTCAACTCACGCGCTCTCAAACCCATCACACATCCAGAGGGATCTCACTCACTGCCAGTTCAAGTGACATCACCATTCACTCTCTCACACGCACTCTCATCTGCCCTGCAATCGTGCCATCATCCTGTCCATGGCATCACTCACCACCCATACATGCCAGGCATCTTTCTCATCTGGCCAGGCAGGCATCCTGCTTATACAGCCTCCATCTCTATCCATGCAGGACAAGCTGGTGCACAAAAGGGAGAGGTCACAGAGGAATGCCTGAAATCAAGGTCCTCACAGACTTTGAAAACAGCCCTCCAGCTGGCCGGCGATGACCGGGACCGGTCCTGTGCTGACGATGAGGTTGGCGCTGCTCTACCAAGTGAGGATCCAGCAGTGCAACATCCATCAGACAACCATGCTGTGAGTGATGTGTCCTGTTCCACAGGCCACTGCCAGGCACTAATTATCTCCCCTTGCTTCCGCAGGAGAAGCCGAGGGGTCCACCAGCTAGGTCCTCAACTCAAGCCCTGAAGACACCTCGGAAGAAGAATGCGAAGGCATCCTCATTACAGACCCATCACAGCCTCACCCACACCCGCCACCAGACCCATCACAGCCTCACCCACACCCGCCACCAGTCCCATCGCAGCCTCACCCACACCCGCCACCAGACCCATCACAGCCTCACCCACACCCTCCACCAGTCCCATCACAGCCTCACCCACACCCGCCACCAGACCCATCACACTGCTCACCCACACCCTCCACCAGACCCATCACACTGCTCACCCACACCCACCACCAGACCCATCACAGCCTCACCCACACCCGCCACCAGACCCATCACAGCCTCACCCACACCCGCCACCAGACCCATCACAGCCTCACCCACACCCGCCACCAGACCCATCACAGCCTCACCCACACCCGCCACCAGACCCATCACACTGCTCACCCACACCCTCCACCAGACCCATCACAGCCTCATCCACACCCGCCACCAGACCCATCACAGCCTCACCCACACCCGCCACCAGACCCATCACAGCCTCACCCACACCCGCCACCAGACCCATCACAGCCTCATCCACACCAGCCACCAGACCCATCACACTGCTCACCCACACCCTCCACCAGACCCATCACAGCCTCACCCACACCCGCCACCAGACCCATCACAGCCTCACCCACACCCGCCACCAGACCCATCACAGCCTCACCCACACCCGCCACCAGACCCATCACACTGCTCACCCACACCCTCCACCAGTCCCATCACAGCCTCACCCACACCCGCCACCAGACCCATCACACTGCTCACCCACACCCTCCACCAGTCCCATCACAGCCTCACCCACACCCGCCACCAGACCCATCACAGCCTCACCCACACCCGCCACCAGACCCATCACAGCCTCACCCACACCCGCCACCAGACCCATCACAGCCTCACCCACACCCGCCACCAGACCCATCACAGCCTCACCCACACCCGCCACCAGATCCATCACAGCCTCACCCACACCCGCCACTAGACACATCACAGCCTCACCCACACCCGCCACCAGACCCATCACAGCCTCACCCACACCCTCCACCAGACTCATCACAGCCTCACCCACACCCTCCACCAGACCCATCACAGCCTCACCCACACCCGCCACCAGACACATCACAGCCTCACCCACACCCGCCACCAGACCCATCACAGCCTCACCCACACCCTCCACCAGACCTATCACAGCCTCACCCACACCCGCCACCAGACCCATCACAGCCTCACCCACACCCGCCACCAGACCCATCACAGCCTCACCCACACCCGCCACCAGTCCCATCACACTGCTCACCCACACCCTCCACCAGACCCATCACAGCCTCACCCACACCCTCCACCAGCGCAGAGACACACCTCAGTGGGACTGAGCTTTAGAGTAGCCTCGGGATCACAATCTGGTGAGCACATCGCACTGTCTAATCTACAGCAGGTGGAGGCAGAGACTTCCCAGGCGTCCAGCACTTGGAGGACTGCTGGATGCCAGAGCGTTGCTGAGTCTGAGTCAGATGAGGAGCCTCTGAACTCATTCATACCTCAGTTGCTGGAGCTGCAAAGGCAAGCTCGGGAACATCAGGAAGGGATGTCCGCTGCACTCCTCAGATTGCTAAGCACGATGGAGGAGTCTGTCCGTCTTCAGGCTGAGGTGATCAGGCAATGCAACGTAACAAGGTCAACACTGGCAGGATGTCGGCCGCCATGGAGACCTTGGTCCAGGACATCACTCCTGCACTGCTGTGCGGGCTTAACTCCATCGCTGATGCCATAGTTGGCCTCCAACAGTGTGTACACAAGAGGGGTGCTGGGCAGCTCGATCTCACTCCAGCTACTCCTTCCACTCACGGAGTCAGCCAGGGGCCCTTAGGCACCCGTAGGGAGGAGGGTCAGCAGGTGCATGCTCCGGGTTCGTCCACCCAAGTGAGCCCGGGAGTGACCAGCCCATCCGAATCCCCTCTTCCTGTGACCTCCGCAGCTCCAGGTCCACAGGCCGAGGAGGGTGCAACTGCCACACAGCAGGACCCCAAAAGCAGGCTGGGACCTCCAGGTCTTGGCCCTCCCGAGGATGCCTTTCAAGGTCATCACAAGGTCAGCAGGCTGCCTCCACCTCCACTGTGGATGTCCAGGGAGCACCAATATGTAATGGCAGGGTTAGGAAAGTTAAGAAGATGTAACTCTTTTGAGTCAAAACAATTAAACTAAATAAACAAACTCAGGGAAATAAAGGGAAACTGCAAAAACAAAAGGCAAAATGCAAAGGAAACTTACCAACATCAAATCAAAATGTGACTGACAGGGTCAATAAAACACCCCAGTCCCCGCGGTGCCCACCGGGCACGGAAAGCCTCGAGGGTGTCGGCAAACACCGTGTGCTCTTTCTCCAGGGATACCCGGCCATGAACGTAGCTGTGGAAGAGGGACAGACAGTCAGGTCGGGCAACCCCCTCGATTGCTCGCTGCCTGGACCCGTTAAAGGCCAACTTGGCCAAAGAAGGTGTAACTCTTTTGAGTCAAAACAATAAACTAAATGAGCAAAAAGAACAAGGGAGAAAACAAGCACAGCCCCTAAGTCAGGTCAGCTGTAAAATCAAGGAAAAACTGTAAAGGAACCTTACAAACATCAAACTAAGATGTGATTAAAGGGGTCAACAAAACACCCCAGACCCCGCGGTGCCCACCGAGCACGGAAGGCCTCGATGGTGCCGGCAGACACCGCGTGCTCCCTTTCCAGGGACATCCGGCCGCGAACGTAGCTGTGGAAGAGGGACAGACAGTCAGGTCGGGCAACCCCCTCGATTGCTCGCTGCCTGGACCCGTTAAAGGCCAACTTGGCCAAAGAAGGTGTAATTGCACAGCCTGGACACGGGTGTTAATCACTTGTACATACTGTTCATTATTGTCAATAAACTCCCAAGAAGGTCTCCCTGCCTATGGCTCCTTGTTCTGATGAGCAGTGTTCGTGTCACTCAGATGTCAAACCTTTCTGCACAAGATGAAGACAGATGTCTCAATTCAGCGCCTCTTCCCTGTGCAGTGTGTAACCTTCAGACCAAACTGATGGTCCAGCCTCACACTTCCTGGAAACACTAGCGATGCCTGCACCTCGATGGTGCTGGTCATTGCTGCCAGAATGTTGTGGACAGGCGTCACAGAGTTCTCTCATTCTGTCTGCTCTCAGTGCCTTTAAGGTGGGGCTGGCCCCCATCTCTTCAGCATCTGTGACCAGTGATGCTGTGCACCAGCTCCTGAAGGGCTCAGGTGCTGAAGGCGGACAAAGGATCAGGTGCATTTAAAGTTTCACGGCTGTGTCTCCGTGATATGACCCTGATCGCAAAGCGCAAGCGAGCTGCCCTCAGCCGCAGGAGTCAGCCATTCACGGAGGCAATGTGGTGATCTATGGAGCATCCTCACTGCATGTTATCATCATCCTCCTGGAATCTAGCGACTATTAGGGCCTCCACTGCGTCTCACTGACATGAGCCTGAGCACTGAGGGTATGTGCACTGCCATCAGCCACACAGGAGTCAAACGTTCACAGATGCAAGGTGAGGATGTCAGGACTGTCCTTGCTGCATCTCATCATCATCCTCCATGAATCTTGCGGCTATGAGGGCCTCCCGAGCGTGCCTGCCTCGCCTGGCCAGTGTGATGGCCTCATCGCCGACATTCTCACCTTCAAGGACCTCATCACTGTCATCCCCTTCGACACCCTCCTCATTGGAGGATGTGTGCCGGTCCTCCATCGCAGCCAGGTCCTCCCCTCTTTGCAGGGCCAGGTTGTGGAGCGCTCTGCAAGCAACAATGGGGCGTGATACTCTCTGGGGACTGTATTGCAGTCTCCACTGGACCTGTCGAGGCACCCAAGCCTCATTTTCAAAATGCCTTTCGTTTGCTCCACCCAAGTCCGGGTCAGGGCATGAGCCTCATTGTACCATCGCTCTGCTGCTGTCATCAGCCATGTCCTCTGTGGGTAGCCCTTGTTCCTGAGGAACCAACCCTGCAGCTTCTCTGGACCCTGGAAGACGTCAGGGACCTGAGACCTGCTGAGGATGTAGGAGTTGTGGAGGCTCCTTGGGAATCATACGTAGACCTGTAGGATGTGTTTGCAATGGTTGCACACCAGTTAACCATTCAACAAGTGGAACCTTTGCAGTTGACGTAGTTTCCACGGAGATCTATGTGCCACGTGAGTGCAGTTGATGGCACCCTGCACCTGTGGAAAACCTGAGATCTGCTCAAATCCCAGCGCTCTTGCTTCCTGGCTTTCCTGATTCTGGGTGAAATGCACAAAGGTCTGTGCCTTCACGAAGATGGCAACCATGACCTCCTGGATACAGTTGTGCGTGGAGGCTTGCGAGATTCCACACAGGTCACCTATGGAGCCCTGGCGTTAAAAATTGAGTGCTGCACTCACTTTCATGACCACTGGCAGTGGATACCCTCCATGTCCTCGTGAAGCTATGTCCTGCAGCAGGTGGCTTATGTGACCGACCAGTTCCCTAGACATGCGGAGTCTTCGGCGACACTTGTTCTCAGTCACCTGCAGGAATGACAGGTGCTGTCTCTAGATCCTGGGTCTAGCAAGGCACCTACAAGCGACAGCTCAATGTGGATCTTCAGCTGCATGCTCAGCAGGCCCTGTTGCCCCTTCCTCTTGAGGGAGGTGCTCCTCCCTTTGCCGAGCCAGGTGTCTCCACTGTTCTCCTCTGCTTCCTGTAAGCCATGAGGCATACCACTAAATCACCAGGCCTCATGAACCTGATGTTCTCCTGCAGGATCAGAGAGACGTGTGGGTTGCTATGGGTGCACTAAGAACCTCTATTGGTTAAGTCTGAAGGCCCCTTCATGCATGCAGGAAGTTGCTGTCCGCCACTTGGATGGCCAGTGTACAGTGTGCTCATTGAATGCCGAAACCCCACCCACCTCTGCCCCATCCCACTTGACCGATTGGCGGCAGCTTCGCCCACTGGACTGCATGCTGTGCTCTCAGAGCATGGGGTGGCATTTTCATGCTTTTGTGTTGCTTAAGTGGGCAGAAAAGCTTCTGAGGCCCAACTCCGAACATGTAAATGGAGCTGCAGCTGAATGGCCTCAGCTGTGGAAGAATGCTCACTTTTGACAAGCTTTCCAAGTGCACGGCCGCTTCCCTCACCCCCCCTCCCCAGCATGTGCTTCAATATTTCCTTCTGTCTGTGCTGCCTTGTCCCCACCCCTCACCACCAACACACCACCACCCACCGCCCCCACCCACCAGTCTGACTCGCACTGGAGCCCTGGCCCTGGCACCACACAGAAAGCCAGCCGGGAAAAAGCGACTTGCCTGTCCCTCCCCATCGAATGCCTCTTCCCTGATGCCCTACGGGCGCTGTGCATGGTTGCATGCACTCACCTCAGAGTTCCCTCGAAGATCAGCTCGCCGGGTGCACGCCTTTTGAAGGCGGTAGTGAAGTACACCGTTCTGAAGTGACACTGATATGGGCAGTAAATTTGACGTGGGGAGGTGATACCAGCGAGCAGGGCTTATGATGAAAAAGTATTAAAATGACGCTCCCAATATCCGGCAGTGGGAAACACAGCCTCCCATTGACAGGCAGAGCAGACAATTGCAAACTGGTTTCACAACGGCGTAAAACCAATTTTTGGCCTTCTCACCATATTGTCGATATCCACCCCGCACCCCACCGCCCCCCACATCCGCACCACCCCCCCACCCCTCCTCCACCCACCAAGATGCCCGCCGCAAATGGAGCTGGAAAATTCCAGCCAGAGTTAACATTTCGAGTCCAATATGACTTCTTCAGAAT